>NW_026294551.1:39117444-39828210 GCF_007827085.1 Peromyscus californicus insignis | reverse complement strand
AAGCCAATGCTTCGGAGGAAGATAAAATCAAAGCGATGATGTTGCAATGTGGCCGTGAATACGAAACAATCGGTTCCGTGAAGAAACCTCTGGGTCCACCACCTCCGTCTTATACCTGTTTTCGTTGTGGTGTCCCTGGTCATCATATTAAGAGTTGCCCAACAAACAGGGATAAGAACTTTGAATGTGGCCGGAGAATCAGAAGGAGCACTGGAATTCCTACCAGTTTTCTGACTGAGGTGAAAGATGCTCACACGAAGGGTGCAATGCTCACGAGCACTGGAAAATACGCAGTTCCAACCCTAGATGCAGAGGCCTATGGGATCGGGAAGAATGAGAAGCCACCCTTCTTACCAGATGAACAGTCGTCGTCATCATCGTCGTTGTCGTCATCGTCATCTTCATCATCATCTTCACCAGAAGAAGAAAATCCTGTTCCGGAGGAGCTCCTGTGCCTCATCTGCAAGGACATCATGGTGGATGCTGCTATCATCCCCTGCTGTGGAAACAGTTACTGTGACGAATGCATTAGGACAGCACTCCTGGAATCAGATGAACATACGTGTCCAACATGTCGTCAGAACGATGTTTCTCCGGACGCTTTAACTGCCAACCAGTGTTTAAGACAGGCTGTTAATAACTTCGAAAATGGAACTGGCTATACCAAAGGAGCTCACAGCAAACGCTTCCCTCCACCCCCACCCCCAATACCACCACTGAGACTGCTGATTCAGAGGAGCCGGCAGCCTCTGGTGGGAACTCGGGTAGGGAGACAGCAGGATCCTCTGCGGATCCCAGTGACATCTTCCTCAGCACTCCCAGCTCCCTCCGTATGTTGGTTAACTTCAAGTCCGCCCCCCTTGGCTCCCTCTTTGCCTGGAACTGCATCCTCTGTGCCAGCACCGGTACCTGATTTGACTGCCTCAGTGTCTGTACCAGTCCATTTGGAAAAGTCAGATGGCCCTTTGCGGGATTCGGCTGATCAATTATCGCCAGCCGCAGCGGTGGAACCAGAACATTCCAAGGGAGCCTCCTGGGTTGCAACTGCTGCTCTTACTGAGGAAAAGGGTCACGAGGTGCCTGTCCTTGCAACTCCGTCTCCCTTGGCACAGTCATCATTGCAGGGCCAGGGGATCCCCACAACTGGTCCGGTCAGCCAAAATGCTGCTACTCCTGCAGGTGGTGGACCACCAGGTTGGGGACATTTCAGGGAGCTTGGCTACCCGGTTCCTCCACCACAGCCAGTCAGAAGAGGGGAAGGAAGTTGTTACAGGAGCACAGAGTGCCACAGGCCACAGCACAGCCCAAGATCCCAGAGGGTTCAAGGCCCATCCCTGGCAGCAACTCCAGTCTCTGTGCCCCTTCCTCCAGGTGTCCCTCCCGCACACTTCTCTCCTGGCTTCCCTCCTGAGCAGCCCCCGCCTTCAGGATATAGTGTCCCTTGCCCAGGGTTTCCACCAGCTCCTGCCACTCTATGGAAACCTTTGGTATGGTCGTCAGGAGTGCAGACTGCTCACCCAAACCCCATGCCTCCAACACCAACACGGCTTTTGTCCAGGGAAGAATTCTATAGAGAGCAACGACGACTGAGGGAAGAGGAGAAGAAGAAGTCCAGGCTAGATGAGTTCACCAATGGCTTTCTTGAGGCGTTGTCAGGGTGTGAAAAGATTCAGAGGAAGCCAGGGCACTCCTTTTCCAGGTCTAAATCTCCCTGGACTGGTTCATCGGATTCCAGAAGTCCCTTTGCTTCTTCCTCAAAGTCAAGATCTGGCTCCACACGGTCAAGATCTTCCTCTGGATCCTGCAGCCGCCCACACTCTGGCTTCTCTTCACCATCACCTCGGTACCCCAGGAGAGGCAGAGGCGAGAGCCGTCCTCACGGTTCAGGGTCCAGGTCTCGACGATGTCATGGATCTAGGTCAAGGTCCCCTCCACACAGACGTTATCGTTCACGCTCAAGATCTCCTCAGAGAAGGTCCACTCCCTGTGACATCCAAACCTATTAAGGGCAGAGCGTCGTCGTCGTCAACCTTAGAGACCACTTTGAGAAAGAGCGCTCCCGGGAATGGGAGGGGAAATGCCTACCCACAGTGGTACAACAAGGACTACCGAGGGGATGCTGTGGGGGCACAGGCTAGACCCTCAGCTACCAGAGAAGACTTGTCTCCATAGAGACTTTCACCTCTTAATATCAGCAATTCACCCTTCACAAGGGAGCCCAGAGAACACTGTGCTCCTGGACAAAGTCATAGACACAGAAATCGAGGCGGCAACTATCCAGGAAAGCTTTCCATGCAGAGAGAGTCACAATCGCAGAGATAACATCAAATGGAAAAGGGACGTGTCTGCTATAGCCAAGAAAGAAAATGTTTTCAAACCTTCTAAAGGACCCTGAGAGCAGGTGGATGGGGAGCGTGAAAACTCTCCTAGGTCTGAACCTCCCCTTCAAAAAGCCAAAGAGCAGGCTGCAAAGACTGACTCTATGAAACTCTGATCTTGGAGTTAGCTGTATTGGGAGTGATGGCAGGATATCCTTGAGACCAGTTTCTTGGACTGGGTGTCTTGAGGGCAGCACCTAGCCTAGCATCTGATACTGTCTATTTTAACAATAACAGTGTTAAAAGAGGGCAAGGGAACGTGATCCTATCAGCTTGAGAGATGGAAAAATAAAAATAAAAAGCTCCTAAACATCTCATGACCCCAGTGTATTGTTTTGTTTGCTTGTGTTTTCATTTTTGCTTATTTCCACTCCTTTTTGATATTTGATCCACACGGCAAGTTCTGTAGTCAACGTTATATCCTATGCGGCTGCTTCTTCCGTTTGACTTTTTGTAAAGCATTGCCACAGTGGTATTGTGCCTGATTGGTCACATCTGCCTTTAGTTCTACTTTTTGCGTATCCTCGCAGTAGAGCTTTGATATGGTAAATTCTTGTGTGTGTGTGTGTGTGTGTGTGTGTGTGTGTGTGTGTGTGTGTGTGTGTGTGTGTGTCTTGGGTAGCCTGGTCTCTAACTCCTCTGTAGTTGGGGGTGAGTGTGGTGATATTTTGTTTGTGCCCCAATCAAAAAAGCTTGCCTGAAGATCAGAGGGCAGATCCAGTCACTAGTTCAGCACAGAGGCCAGGGACTGTTGGCACCTAACTGTAAGCCCAGCACTTGGGAGGAGGAAGCAGGAAGATCAGGGTGGGGTCGGGCCACACCCTTAATCCCAGCCCTGGGGAGGTGGAGACAGGTATATAAGGCAGATGGAGACAGGATCTCAGCTCATTCAGTCTGAGGATTCCTAGAGACGGGATCTCCCCTTTCCGGTGAGGCATTGAAAAGGTAGGTGAGAGTTGGCTGTGGATTGCCTCTTGGTCTCTCTGAACTTCGGGCATTTAGCGTCTGTGATATCTGGCTCTGGGTTTTTTACTGTTGAAACCATTTAGAACTGGTGCTACAGCTGGTGCCCAGTGTGGGGCAAGAACCCAGGACCCCAAGATAAGAGTCTCTCGCTCTACCCCACGAGCGAGCTAGCTCTCTTGTGAGGCAGCATCTTTGAAGACAGGAGTTCAATCAAGGTCCTGGGGTGGACTTGAGAGCCAGCTGCAAACGCCAGGGTTCAGAGCGGCGCCCAGCCCACAGAATCCTCTGCCACCATGCCCTGTGTGCACTATAAATTTTCCTCTAAACTCAGCTATGACATGATCGTCTTTGATGGGCTCCATATCTCCCTCTGCGATTTAAAGAAGCAGATTATGGGCAGAGAAAAGCTGAAGGCTGCCAATAGCGATCTGCGGATCTTCAACGCAGAGACTGAAGAAGAATATACTGATGACAGTGCGCCAGTTCCTAAATACTCTTCTGTGATTGTCAGAAGAGTTCCTAGTGGAGGCGTTAAGTCGGCAAGGAAGACACACGCTCTATGTAGAACTGAACCAGCGATGGGAACCACACAGGCAACCGTCGACTCTTGTGCATCTATTTCTCTGGCCCAGCTGACAGAGACTGCCAATCTGGCTGAAGCCAATGCTTCGGAGGAAGATAAAATCAAAGCGATGATGTTGCAATGTGGCCGTGAATACGACCCAATCGGTTCCGTGAAGAAACCTCTGGGTCCACCACCTCCGTCTTATACCTGTTTTCGTTATGGTGTCCCTGGTCATCATATTAAGAGTTGCCCAACAAACGGAGATAAGAACTTTGAATGTGGCCGGAGAATCAGAAGGAGCACTGGAATTCCTACCAGTTTTCTGACTGAGGTGAAAGATGCTCACACGAAGGGTGCAATGCTCACGAGCACTGGAAAATACGCAATCCCAACCCTAGATGCAGAGGCCTATGGGATCGGGAAGAATGAGAAGCCACCCTTCTTACCAGATGAACAGTCGTCGTCATCGTCATCTTCATCATCATCTTCACCAGAAGAAGAAAATCCTGTTCCGGAGGAGCTCCTGTGCCTCATCTGCAAGGACATCATGGTGGATGCTGCTATCATCCCCTGCTGTGGAAACAGTTACTGTGATGAATGCATTAGGAAAGCACTCCTGGAATCAGATGAACATAGGTGTCCAACATGTCGTCAGAACGATGTTTCTCCGGACGCTTTAACTGCCAACCAGTGTTTAAGACAGGCTGTTAATAACTTCGGAAATGGAACTGGCTATACCAAAGGACCTGGCAAACACTTCCCTCCACCCCCACCCCCAATACCACCACCGAGACCGCTGATTCAGAGGAGCAGGCAGCCTCTGGTGGGGACTCTGGTACGGAGACAGCAGGATCCTCTGCGGATCCCAGTGACATCTTCCTCAGCACTCCCAGCTCCCTCTGTATGTTGGTTAACTTCAAGTCCGCCCCCCTTGGCTCCCTCTTTGCCTGGAACTGCATCCTCTGTGCCAGCTCCGGTACCTGATTTGACTGCTGCAGTGTCTGTACCAGTCCATTTGGAAAAGTCAGATGGCCCTTTGCGGGATTCAGCTGATCAATTATCGCCAGCTGCAGCGGTGGAACCAGAACATTCCAAGGGAGCCTCCTGGGTTGCAACTGCTGCTCTTACTGAGGAAAAGGGTCACGAGGTGCCTGTCCTTGCAACTCCGTCTCGCTTGGCACAGTCATCATTGCAGGGCCAGGGGATCCCCACAGCTGGTCCGGTCAGCCAAAATGCTGCTGCTCCTGCAGGTGGTGGACCACCAGGTTGGGGACATTTCAGGGAGCTTGGCGACCCGGTTCTTCCACCACAGCCAGTCAGAAGAGGGGAAGGAAGTTGTTACAGGAGCACAGAGCACCACAGGCCACAGCACAGCCCAAGATCCCAGAGGGCTCAAGGCCCATCCCTGGCAGCAACTCCAGTCTCTGTGCCTGTTCCTCCAGGTGTCCCTCCCCCACACTTCTCTCCTGGCTTCCCTCCTGAACAGCCCCCGCCTTCAGGATATAGTGTCCATTGCCCAGGGTTTCCACCAGCTCCTGCCACTCTATGGAAACCTTTGGTATGGTCATCAGGAGTGCAGACTGCTCACCCAAACCCCATGCCTCCAACACCAACACGGCTTTTGTCCAGGGAAGAATTCTATAGAGAGCAACGACGACTGAGGGAAGAGGAGAAGAAGAAGTCCGGGCTAGATGAGTTCACCAATGGCTTTCTTGAGGCGTTGTCGGGGTGTGAAAAGATTCAGAGGAAGCCAGGGCACTCCTTCTCCAGGTCTAAATCTCCCTGGACTGGCTCATCGGATTCAAGAAGTCCCTTTGCTTCTTCCTCAAAGTCAAGATCTGGCTCCACACGGTCAAGCTCTTCCTCTGGATCCTGCAGCCGCCCACACTCTGGCTTCTCTTCACCATCACCTCGGTACCCCAGGAGAGGCAGAGGCGAGAGCCGTCCTCACGGTTCAGGGTCCAGATCTCGACGATGTCATGGATCTAGGTCAAGGTCTCCTCCACACAGACGTTATCGTTCACGCTCAAGATCTCCTCAGAGAAGGTCCACTCCCTGTGACATCCAAACCTATTAAGGGCAGAGCGTCGTCGTCGTCAACCTTAGAGACCACTTTGAGAAAGAGCGCTCCCGGGAATGGGAGGGGAAATGCCTACCCACAGTGGTACAACAAGGACTACCGAGGGGATGCTGTGGGGGCACAGGCTAGACCCTCAGCTACCAGAGAAGACTTGTCTCCATAGAGACTTTCACCTCTTAATATCAGCAATTCACCCTTCACAAGGGAGCCCAGAGAACACTGTGCTCCTGGACAAAGTCATAGACTCAGAAATCGAGGAGACAACTATCCAGGAAAGCTTTCCATGCAGAGAGAGTCACAATCGCAGAGATAACATCAAATGGAAAAGGGACGTGTCTGCTATAGCCAAGAAAGAAAATGTTTTCAAACCTTCTAAAGGACCCTGAGAGCAGGTGGATGGGGAGCGTGAAAACTCTCTTAGGTCTGAACCTCCCCTTCCAAAAGCCAAAGAGCAGGCTGCAAAGACTGACTCTATGAAACTCTGATCTTGGAGCTAGCTGTATTGGGAGTGATGGCAGGATATCCTTGAGACCAGTTTCTTGGACTGGGTGTCTTGAGGGCAGCACCTAGCCTAGCATCTGATACTGTCTATTTTAACAAAAACATTGTTAAAAGAGGGCAAGGGAACGTGATCCTATCAGCTTGAGAGATGGAAAAATAAAAATAAAAAGCTCCTAAACATCTCATGACCCCAGTGTATTGTTTTGTTTGCTTGTGTTTTCATTTTTGCTTATTTCCACTCCTTTTTGATATTTGATCCACACGGCAAGTTCTTTAGTCAACGTTATATCCTATGCGGCTGCTTCTTCCATTTGACTTTTTGTAAAGCATTGCCACAGTGGTATTGTGCCTGATTGGTCACATCTGCCTTTAGTTCTACTTTTTGCGTATCCTCGCAGTAGAGCTTTGATATGGTAAATTCTGTGTGTGTGTGTGTGTGTGTGTGTGTGTGTGTGTGTGTGTGTGTGTATGTGTGTGTGTGTCTTGGGTAGCCTGGTCTCTAACTCCTCTGTAGTTGGAAGTGAGTGTGGTGATATTTTGTTTGTGCCCCAATCAAAAAAGCTTGCCTGAAGATCAGAGGGCAGATCCAGTCACTAGTTCAGCACAGAGGCCAGGGACTGTTGGCACCTAACTCTAAGCCCAGCACTTGGGAGGAGGAAGCAGGAAGATCAGGGTGGGGTCGGGCCACACCCTTAATCCCAGCCCTGGGGAGGTGGAGACAGGTATATAAGGCAGATGGAGACAGGATCTCAGCTCATTCAGTCTGAGGATTCCTAGAGACGGGATCTCCCCCTTTCAGCTGAGGCTTTGAAAAGGTAGGTGAGAGTTGGCTGTGGATTGCCTCTTGGTCTCTCTGAACTTCGGGCATTTAGCGTCTGTGATATCTGGCTCTGGGCTTTTTACTGTTGAAACCATTTAGAACTGGTGCTACAGCTGGTGCCCAGTGTGGGGCAAGAACCCAGGACCCCAAGATAAGAGTCTCTCGCTCTACCCCACGAGCGAGCTAGCTCTCTTGTGAGGCAGCATCTTTGAAGACAGGAGTTCAATCAAGGTCCCGGGGTGGACTTGAGAGCCAGCTGCAAACGCCAGGGTTCAGAGCGGCGCCCAGCCCACAGAATCCTCTGCCACCATGCCCTGTGTGCACTATAAATTTTCCTCTAAACTCAGCTATGACATGATCGTCTTTGATGGGCTCCATATCTCCCTCTGCGACTTAAAGAAGCAGATTATGGGCAGAGAAAAGCTGAAGGCTGCCAATAGCGATCTGCGGATCTTCAACGCAGAGACTGAAGAAGAATATACTGATGACAGTGCGCCAGTTCCTAAATACTCTTCTGTGATTGTCAGAAGAGTTCCTAGTGGAGGCGTTAAGTCGGCAAGGAAGACACACGCTCTGTGTAGAACTGAACCAGCGATGGGAACCACACAGGCAACCGATGACTCTTGTGCATCTATTTCTCTGGCCCAGCTGACAGAGACTGCCAATCTGGCTGAAGCCAATGCTTCGGAGGAAGATAAAATCAAAGCGATGATGTTGCAATGTGGCCGTGAATACGAAACAATCGGTTCCGTGAAGAAACCTCTGGGTCCACCACCTCCGTCTTATACCTGTTTTCGTTGTGGTGTCCCTGGTCATCATATTAAGAGTTGCCCAACAAACGGGGATAAGAACTTTGAATGTGGCCGGAGAATCAGAAGGAGCACTGGAATTCCTACCAGTTTTCTGACTGAGGTGAAAGATGCTCACACGAAGGGTGCATTGCTCACGAGCACTGGAAAATACACAATCCCAACCCTAGATGCAGAGGCCTATGGGATCGGGAAGAAAGAGAAGCCACCCTTCTTACCAGATGAACGGTCGTCGTCATCTCATCATCATCATCACCAGAAGAAGAAAATCCTGTTCCGGAGGAGCTCCTGTGCCTCATCTGCAAGGACATCATGGTGGATGCTGCTATCATCCCCTGCTGTGGAAACAGTTACTGTGACGAATGCATTAGGACAGCACTCCTGGAATCAGATGAACATACGTGTCCAACATGTCGTCAGAACGATGTTTCTCCGGACGCTTTAACTGCCAACCAGTGTTTAAGACAGGCTGTTAATAACTTCGGAAATGGAACTGGCTATACCAAAGGACCTGGCAAACGCTTCCCTCCACCCCCACCCCCAATACCACCACCGAGACCGCTGATTCAGAGGAGCAGGCAGCCTCTGGTGGGAACTCGGGTAGGGAGACAGCAGGATCCTCTGCGGATCCCAGTGACATCTTCCTCAGCACTCCCAGCTCCCTCTGTATGTTGGTTAACTTCAAGTCCGCCCCCCTTGGCTCCCTCTTTGCCTGGAACTGCATCCTCTGTGCCAGCTCCGGTACCTGATTTGACTGCTGCAGTGTCTGTACCAGTCCATTTGGAAAAGTCAGATGGCCCTTTGCGGGATTCAGCTGATCAATTATCGCCAGCTGCAGCGGTGGAACCAGAACATTCCAAGGGAGCCTCCTGGGTTGCAACTGCTGCTCTTACTGAGGAAAAGGGTCACGAGGTGCCTGTCCTTGCAACTCCGTCTAGCTTGGCACAGTCATCATTGCAGGGCCAGGGGATCCCCACAGCTGGTCCGGTCAGCCAAAATGCTGCTGCTCCTGCAGGTGGTGGACCACCAGGTTGGGGACATTTCAGGGAGCTTGGCGACCCGGTTCTTCCACCACAGCCAGTCAGAAGAGGGGAAGGAAGTTGTTACAGGAGCACAGAGCGCCACAGGCCACAGCACAGCCCAAGATCCCAGAGGGCTCAAGGCCCATCCCTGGCAGCAACTCCAGTCTCTGTGCCTGTTCCTCCAGGTGTCCCTCCCCCACACTTCTCTCCTGGCTTCCCTCCTGAACAGCCCCCGCCTTCAGGATATAGTGTCCATTGCCCAGGGTTTCCACCAGCTCCTGCCACTCTATGGAAACCTTTGGTATGGTCATCAGGAGTGCAGACTGCTCACCCAAACCCCATGCCTCCAACACCAACACGGCTTTTGTCCAGGGAAGAATTCTATAGAGAGCAACGACGACTGAGGGAAGAGGAGAAGAAGAAGTCCGGGCTAGATGAGTTCACCAATGGCTTTCTTGAGGCGTTGTCGGGGTGTGAAAAGATTCAGAGGAAGCCAGGGCACTCCTTCTCCAGGTCTAAATCTCCCTGGACTGGCTCATCGGATTCAAGAAGTCCCTTTGCTTCTTCCTCAAAGTCAAGATCTGGCTCCACACGGTCAAGCTCTTCCTCTGGATCCTGCAGCCGCCCACACTCTGGCTTCTCTTCACCATCACCTCGGTACCCCAGGAGAGGCAGAGGCGAGAGCCGTCCTCACGGTTCAGGGTCCAGATCTCGACGATGTCATGGATCTAGGTCAAGGTCTCCTCCACACAGACGTTATCGTTCACGCTCAAGATCTCCTCAGAGAAGGTCCACTCCCTGTGACATCCAAACCTATTAAGGGCAGAGCGTCGTCGTCGTCAACCTTAGAGACCACTTTGAGAAAGAGCGCTCCCGGGAATGGGAGGGGAAATGCCTACCCACAGTGGTACAACAAGGACTACCGAGGGGATGCTGTGGGGGCACAGGCTAGACCCTCAGCTACCAGAGAAGACTTGTCTCCATAGAGACTTTCACCTCTTAATATCAGCAATTCACCCTTCACAAGGGAGCCCAGAGAACACTGTGCTCCTGGACAAAGTCATAGACTCAGAAATCGAGGAGACAACTATCCAGGAAAGCTTTCCATGCAGAGAGAGTCACAATCGCAGAGATAACATCAAATGGAAAAGGGACGTGTCTGCTATAGCCAAGAAAGAAAATGTTTTCAAACCTTCTAAAGGACCCTGAGAGCAGGTGGATGGGGAGCGTGAAAACTCTCTTAGGTCTGAACCTCCCCTTCCAAAAGCCAAAGAGCAGGCTGCAAAGACTGACTCTATGAAACTCTGATCTTGGAGCTAGCTGTATTGGGAGTGATGGCAGGATATCCTTGAGACCAGTTTCTTGGACTGGGTGTCTTGAGGGCAGCACCTAGCCTAGCATCTGATACTGTCTATTTTAACAAAAACATTGTTAAAAGAGGGCAAGGGAACGTGATCCTATCAGCTTGAGAGATGGAAAAATAAAAATAAAAAGCTCCTAAACATCTCATGACCCCAGTGTATTGTTTTGTTTGCTTGTGTTTTCATTTTTGCTTATTTCCACTCCTTTTTGATATTTGATCCACACGGCAAGTTCTTTAGTCAACGTTATATCCTATGCGGCTGCTTCTTCCATTTGACTTTTTGTAAAGCATTGCCACAGTGGTATTGTGCCTGATTGGTCACATCTGCCTTTAGTTCTACTTTTTGCGTATCCTCGCAGTAGAGCTTTGATATGGTAAATTCTTGTGTGTGTGTGTGTGTGTGTGTGTGTGTGTGTGTGTGTGTGTGTGTGTGTATGTGTGTGTGTGTCTTGGGTAGCCTGGTCTCTAACTCCTCTGTAGTTGGAAGTGAGTGTGGTGATATTTTGTTTGTGCCCCAATCAAAAAAGCTTGCCTGAAGATCAGAGGGCAGATCCAGTCACTAGTTCAGCACAGAGGCCAGGGACTGTTGGCACCTAACTCTAAGCCCAGCACTTGGGAGGAGGAAGCAGGAAGATCAGGGTGGGGTCGGGCCACACCCTTAATCCCAGCCCTGGGGAGGTGGAGACAGGTATATAAGGCAGATGGAGACAGGATCTCAGCTCATTCAGTCTGAGGATTCCTAGAGACGGGATCTCCCCCTTTCAGCTGAGGCTTTGAAAAGGTAGGTGAGAGTTGGCTGTGGATTGCCTCTTGGTCTCTCTGAACTTCGGGCATTTAGCGTCTGTGATATCTGGCTCTGGGCTTTTTACTGTTGAAACCATTTAGAACTGGTGCTACAGCTGGTGCCCAGTGTGGGGCAAGAACCCAGGACCCCAAGATAAGAGTCTCTCGCTCTACCCCACGAGCGAGCTAGCTCTCTTGTGAGGCAGCATCTTTGAAGACAGGAGTTCAATCAAGGTCCCGGGGTGGACTTGAGAGCCAGCTGCAAACGCCAGGGTTCAGAGCGGCGCCCAGCCCACAGAATCCTCTGCCACCATGCCCTGTGTGCACTATAAATTTTCCTCTAAACTCAGCTATGACATGATCGTCTTTGATGGGCTCCATATCTCCCTCTGCGACTTAAAGAAGCAGATTATGGGCAGAGAAAAGCTGAAGGCTGCCAATAGCGATCTGCGGATCTTCAACGCAGAGACTGAAGAAGAATATACTGATGACAGTGCGCCAGTTCCTAAATACTCTTCTGTGATTGTCAGAAGAGTTCCTAGTGGAGGCGTTAAGTCGGCAAGGAAGACACACGCTCTGTGTAGAACTGAACCAGCGATGGGAACCACACAGGCAACCGATGACTCTTGTGCATCTATTTCTCTGGCCCAGCTGACAGAGACTGCCAATCTGGCTGAAGCCAATGCTTCGGAGGAAGATAAAATCAAAGCGATGATGTTGCAATGTGGCCGTGAATACGAAACAATCGGTTCCGTGAAGAAACCTCTGGGTCCACCACCTCCGTCTTATACCTGTTTTCGTTGTGGTGTCCCTGGTCATCATATTAAGAGTTGCCCAACAAACGGGGATAAGAACTTTGAATGTGGCCGGAGAATCAGAAGGAGCACTGGAATTCCTACCAGTTTTCTGACTGAGGTGAAAGATGCTCACACGAAGGGTGCATTGCTCACGAGCACTGGAAAATACACAATCCCAACCCTAGATGCAGAGGCCTATGGGATCGGGAAGAAAGAGAAGCCACCCTTCTTACCAGATGAACGGTCGTCGTCATCTTCATCATCACCAGAAGAAGAAAATCCTGTTCCGGAGGAGCTCCTGTGCCTCATCTGCAAGGACATCATGGTGGATGCTGCTATCATCCCCTGCTGTGGAAACAGTTACTGTGACGAATGCATTAGGACAGCACTCCTGGAATCAGATGAACATACGTGTCCAACATGTCGTCAGAACGATGTTTCTCCGGACGCTTTAACTGCCAACCAGTGTTTAAGACAGGCTGTTAATAACTTCGGAAATGGAACTGGCTATACCAAAGGACCTGGCAAACGCTTCCCTCCACCCCCACCCCCAATACCACCACCGAGACCGCTGATTCAGAGGAGCAGGCAGCCTCTGGTGGGAACTCGGGTAGGGAGACAGCAGGATCCTCTGCGGATCCCAGTGACATCTTCCTCAGCACTCCCAGCTCCCTCTGTATGTTGGTTAACTTCAAGTCCGCCCCCCTTGGCTCCCTCTTTGCCTGGAACTGCATCCTCTGTGCCAGCTCCGGTACCTGATTTGACTGCTGCAGTGTCTGTACCAGTCCATTTGGAAAAGTCAGATGGCCCTTTGCGGGATTCAGCTGATCAATTATCGCCAGCTGCAGCGGTGGAACCAGAACATTCCAAGGGAGCCTCCTGGGTTGCAACTGCTGCTCTTACTGAGGAAAAGGGTCACGAGGTGCCTGTCCTTGCAACTCCGTCTAGCTTGGCACAGTCATCATTGCAGGGCCAGGGGATCCCCACAGCTGGTCCGGTCAGCCAAAATGCTGCTGCTCCTGCAGGTGGTGGACCACCAGGTTGGGGACATTTCAGGGAGCTTGGCGACCCGGTTCTTCCACCACAGCCAGTCAGAAGAGGGGAAGGAAGTTGTTACAGGAGCACAGAGCGCCACAGGCCACAGCACAGCCCAAGATCCCAGAGGGCTCAAGGCCCATCCCTGGCAGCAACTCCAGTCTCTGTGCCTGTTCCTCCAGGTGTCCCTCCCCCACACTTCTCTCCTGGCTTCCCTCCTGAACAGCCCCCGCCTTCAGGATATAGTGTCCATTGCCCAGGGTTTCCACCAGCTCCTGCCACTCTATGGAAACCTTTGGTATGGTCATCAGGAGTGCAGACTGCTCACCCAAACCCCATGCCTCCAACACCAACACGGCTTTTGTCCAGGGAAGAATTCTATAGAGAGCAACGACGACTGAGGGAAGAGGAGAAGAAGAAGTCCGGGCTAGATGAGTTCACCAATGGCTTTCTTGAGGCGTTGTCGGGGTGTGAAAAGATTCAGAGGAAGCCAGGGCACTCCTTCTCCAGGTCTAAATCTCCCTGGACTGGCTCATCGGATTCAAGAAGTCCCTTTGCTTCTTCCTCAAAGTCAAGATCTGGCTCCACACGGTCAAGCTCTTCCTCTGGATCCTGCAGCCGCCCACACTCTGGCTTCTCTTCACCATCACCTCGGTACCCCAGGAGAGGCAGAGGCGAGAGCCGTCCTCACGGTTCAGGGTCCAGATCTCGACGATGTCATGGATCTAGGTCAAGGTCTCCTCCACACAGACGTTATCGTTCACGCTCAAGATCTCCTCAGAGAAGGTCCACTCCCTGTGACATCCAAACCTATTAAGGGCAGAGCGTCGTCGTCGTCAACCTTAGAGACCACTTTGAGAAAGAGCGCTCCCGGGAATGGGAGGGGAAATGCCTACCCACAGTGGTAACAACAAGGACTACCGAGGGGATGCTGTGGGGGCACAGGCTAGACCCTCAGCTACCAGAGAAGACTTGTCTCCATAGAGACTTTCACCTCTTAATATCAGCAATTCACCCTTCACAAGGGAGCCCAGAGAACACTGTGCTCCTGGACAAAGTCATAGACTCAGAAATCGAGGAGACAACTATCCAGGAAAGCTTTCCATGCAGAGAGAGTCACAATCGCAGAGATAACATCAAATGGAAAAGGGACGTGTCTGCTATAGCCAAGAAAGAAAATGTTTTCAAACCTTCTAAAGGACCCTGAGAGCAGGTGGATGGGGAGCGTGAAAACTCTCTTAGGTCTGAACCTCCCCTTCCAAAAGCCAAAGAGCAGGCTGCAAAGACTGACTCTATGAAACTCTGATCTTGGAGCTAGCTGTATTGGGAGTGATGGCAGGATATCCTTGAGACCAGTTTCTTGGACTGGGTGTCTTGAGGGCAGCACCTAGCCTAGCATCTGATACTGTCTATTTTAACAAAAACATTGTTAAAAGAGGGCAAGGGAACGTGATCCTATCAGCTTGAGAGATGGAAAAATAAAAATAAAAAGCTCCTAAACATCTCATGACCCCAGTGTATTGTTTTGTTTGCTTGTGTTTTCATTTTTGCTTATTTCCACTCCTTTTTGATATTTGATCCACACGGCAAGTTCTTTAGTCAACGTTATATCCTATGCGGCTGCTTCTTCCATTTGACTTTTTGTAAAGCATTGCCACAGTGGTATTGTGCCTGATTGGTCACATCTGCCTTTAGTTCTACTTTTTGCGTATCCTCGCAGTAGAGCTTTGATATGGTAAATTCTTGTGTGTGTGTGTGTGTGTGTGTGTGTGTGTGTGTGTGTGTGTGTGTATGTGTGTGTGTGTCTTGGGTAGCCTGGTCTCTAACTCCTCTGTAGTTGGAAGTGAGTGTGGTGATATTTTGTTTGTGCCCCAATCAAAAAAGCTTGCCTGAAGATCAGAGGGCAGATCCAGTCACTAGTTCAGCACAGAGGCCAGGGACTGTTGGCACCTAACTCTAAGCCCAGCACTTGGGAGGAGGAAGCAGGAAGATCAGGGTGGGGTCGGGCCACACCCTTAATCCCAGCCCTGGGGAGGTGGAGACAGGTATATAAGGCAGATGGAGACAGGATCTCAGCTCATTCAGTCTGAGGATTCCTAGAGACGGGATCTCCCCCTTTCAGCTGAGGCTTTGAAAAGGTAGGTGAGAGTTGGCTGTGGATTGCCTCTTGGTCTCTCTGAACTTCGGGCATTTAGCGTCTGTGATATCTGGCTCTGGGCTTTTTACTGTTGAAACCATTTAGAACTGGTGCTACAGCTGGTGCCCAGTGTGGGGCAAGAACCCAGGACCCCAAGATAAGAGTCTCTCGCTCTACCCCACGAGCGAGCTAGCTCTCTTGTGAGGCAGCATCTTTGAAGACAGGAGTTCAATCAAGGTCCCGGGGTGGACTTGAGAGCCAGCTGCAAACGCCAGGGTTCAGAGCGGCGCCCAGCCCACAGAATCCTCTGCCACCATGCCCTGTGTGCACTATAAATTTTCCTCTAAACTCAGCTATGACATGATCGTCTTTGATGGGCTCCATATCTCCCTCTGCGACTTAAAGAAGCAGATTATGGGCAGAGAAAAGCTGAAGGCTGCCAATAGCGATCTGCGGATCTTCAACGCAGAGACTGAAGAAGAATATACTGATGACAGTGCGCCAGTTCCTAAATACTCTTCTGTGATTGTCAGAAGAGTTCCTAGTGGAGGCGTTAAGTCGGCAAGGAAGACACACGCTCTGTGTAGAACTGAACCAGCGATGGGAACCACACAGGCAACCGATGACTCTTGTGCATCTATTTCTCTGGCCCAGCTGACAGAGACTGCCAATCTGGCTGAAGCCAATGCTTCGGAGGAAGATAAAATCAAAGCGATGATGTTGCAATGTGGCCGTGAATACGAAACAATCGGTTCCGTGAAGAAACCTCTGGGTCCACCACCTCCGTCTTATACCTGTTTTCGTTGTGGTGTCCCTGGTCATCATATTAAGAGTTGCCCAACAAACGGGGATAAGAACTTTGAATGTGGCCGGAGAATCAGAAGGAGCACTGGAATTCCTACCAGTTTTCTGACTGAGGTGAAAGATGCTCACACGAAGGGTGCATTGCTCACGAGCACTGGAAAATACACAATCCCAACCCTAGATGCAGAGGCCTATGGGATCGGGAAGAAAGAGAAGCCACCCTTCTTACCAGATGAACGGTCGTCGTCATCTTCATCATCACCAGAAGAAGAAAATCCTGTTCCGGAGGAGCTCCTGTGCCTCATCTGCAAGGACATCATGGTGGATGCTGCTATCATCCCCTGCTGTGGAAACAGTTACTGTGACGAATGCATTAGGACAGCACTCCTGGAATCAGATGAACATAGGTGTCCAACATGTCATCAGAACGATGTTTCTCCGGATGCTTTAACTGCCAACCAGTGTTTAAGACAGGCTGTTAATAACTTCGGAAATGGAACTGGCTATACCAAAGGACCTGGCAAACGCTTCCCTCCACCCCCACCCCCAATACCACCACCGAGACCGCTGATTCAGAGGAGCTGGCAGCCTCTGGTGGGAACTCGGGTAGGGAGACAGCAGGATCCTCTGCGGATCCCAGTGACATCTTCCTCAGCACTCCCAGCTCCCTCTGTATGTTGGTTAACTTCAAGTCCGCCCCCCTTGGCTCCCTCTTTGCCTGGAACTGCATCCTCTGTGCCAGCTCCGGTACCTGATTTGACTGCCACAGTGTCTGTACCAGTCCATTTGGAAAAGTCAGATGGCCCTTTGCGGGATTCAGCTGATCAATTATCGCCAGCTGCAGCGGTGGAACCAGAACATTCCAAGGGAGCCTCCTGGGTTGCAACTGCTGCTCTTACTGAGGAAAAGGGTCACGAGGTGCCTGTCCTTGCAACTCCGTCTCCCTTGGCACAGTCATCATTGCAGGGCCAGGGGATCCCCACAACTGGTCCGGTCAGCCAAAATGCTGCTGCTCCTGCAGGTGGTGGACCACCAGGTTGGGGACATTTCAGGGAGCTTGGCGACCCGGTTCTTCCACCACAGCCAGTCAGAAGAGGGGAAGGAAGTTGTTACAGGAGCACAGAGCACCACAGGCGACAGCACAGCCCAAGATTTCAGAGGGCTCAAGGCCCATCCCTGGCAGCAACTCCAGTCTCTGTGCCCCTTCCTCCAGGTGTCCCTCCCCCACACTTCTCTCCTGGCTTCCCTCCTGAGCAGCCCCCGCCTTCAGGATATAGTGTCCCTTGCCCAGGGTTTCCACCAGCTCCTGCCACTCTATGGAAACCTTTGGTATGGTTGTCAGGAGTGCAGACTGCTCACCCAAACCCCATGCCTCCAACACCAACACGGCTTTTGTCCAGGGAAGAATTCTATAGAGAGCAACGACGACTGAGGGAAGAGGAGAAGAAGAAGTCCAGGCTAGATGAGTTCACCAATGGCTTTCTTGAGGCGTTGTCGGGGTGTGAAAAGATTCAGAGGAAGCCAGGGCACTCCTTCTCCAGGTCTAAATCTCCCTGGACTGGTTCATCGGATTCAAGAAGTCCCTTTGCTTCTTCCTCAAAGTCAAGATCTGGCTCCACACGGTCAAGCTCTTCCTCTGGATCCTGCAGCCACCCACACTCTGGCTTCTCTTCACCATCACCTCGGTACCCCAGGAGAGGCAGAGGCGAGAGCCGTCCTCACGGTTCAGGGTCCAGGTCTCGACGATGTCATGGATCTAGGTCAAGGTCCCCTCCACACAGATGTTATCGTTCACGCTCAAGATCTCCTCAGAGAAGGTCCACTCCCTGTGACATCCAAACCTATTAAGTGCAGAGCGTCATCCTTGTCGTCGTCCATCTTAGAGACCTCTTTGAGAAAGAACGCTCCCGGGAATGGGAGGGGAAATGCCTACCCACAGTGGTACAACAAGGACTACCGAGGGGATGCTGTTGGGGCACAGGCTAGACCCTCAGCTACCAGAGAAGGCTTGTCTCCATAGAGACTTTCACCTCTTAATATCAGCAATTCACCCTTCCCAAGGGAGCCCAGAGAACACTGTGCTCCTGGACAAAGTCATAGACACAGAAATCGAGGAGACAACTATCCAGGAAAGCTTTCCATGCAGAGAGAGTCACAATCGCAGAGATAACATCAAACGGAAAAGGGACGTGTCTGCTATAGCCGAGAAAGAAAATGTTTTCAAACCTTCTAAAGGACCCCGAGAGCAGGTGGATGGGGAGCGTGAAAACTCTCCTAGGTCTGAACCACCCCTTCAAAAAGCCAAAGAGCATCCTGCAAAGACTGACTCTATAAAACTCTGATCTTGGAGCTAGCTGTATTGGGAGTGATGGCAGGATATCCTTGAGACCAGTTTCTTGGACTGGGTGTCTTGAGGGCAGCACCTAGCCTAGCATCTGATACCGTCTATTTTAAAAAAAACATTGTTAAAAGAAGGCAACGGAACATGATCCTATCAGCTTGAGAGATGGAAAAATAAAAATAAAAAGCTCCTAATCCCAGTGTATTGTTTTGTTTGCTTGTGTTTTCATTTTTGCTTATTTCCACTCTTTTTTGATATTTGATCCACACGGCTAGTTCTGTAGTCAACTTTATATCCTATGTGGCTGCTTCTTCCATTTGACGTTTTGTAAAGCATTGCCACAGTGGTATTGTGCCTGATTGGTCACATCTGCCTTTAGTTGTTCCAATTGTGTATCCTAGCATTAGAGCTGGATATCAAAAATTCTTTTTTAAATAAGAGTTTTATATATGCTGGTGTCTAACTCCTTTGTTGCTGAAGATGAGTGTGTGAACACCATCTTAAAAAACCCTAGTTGAGGCTCCCACTATTGACTCTGTAAATCTTCAGAAGAATGATAACATCACTGGACGTCCCAGAGAATCCCACTCTAAATCTGGGATGGACTTCAGGAGTCAAAGCCAGTCAAGAAGGAACTATTGAAAACGGACTGTTCCAAGGGCATGAAGTTAGGAAAGCCAGCCAATAAGGAAGAATAGGCTAAGAAGCCTGAGACACATCATCTACTTGGTGGCAAGAAAAACAAAGAAAAAGAAAAACTAAACAAAAGAATTTTGAGTCATCGTCCTTGAAAATCTCTGAAGTAGAACGAGCTGAAATAGTGAAACTGTCACCAAAGCAGAAAATAGAAGGTGATGTTAAAAAACTAGAAAGGACCCCAGAAAAGGACATGCTTGTATCATTAACTGCCCTAGCCAAAACCATCAAACTCGACAGAGAAACGAAAAAAAATTGGAAGTGCAGAAAATACATCTACTTCAAAGGAACTCTCTGAAGAATTGCAGTCGATGTGTAGCAAAATTAAAGAGGAAAACGTCAAGGGAAAGGCCAAGGGGAAAGTAGCTGGGACTGAAGGCTCCAGCTCTACGTTTTTGGATTACACCAGTACAAGCAAGCTCAACTGGAGGCAGTCCTGTGTGAAAATCTGACGACAATACAGATACAGAGAGAACAGTCATTAAACCTATGGAGGAGTAGAACCATGATAATACAGCTCCTGCTGAAGATGTTATAATTATCCAGGATCCTCAATCTGAATGGGATCAAGATGACTTCAATTCTGAAGAAGAAGATGTGAAATCCACAGAACCTATACACAGTTTATATATTATAAACTATACACAGTTTATATATTATAAAATTGATTACCACTAGGCCATCATATCTAGTCAAGTACACTTAGAAAAAACGTGAGCAGTCAGAGAAAATACAGAAGCTCACAAAAAAGGTGACCCATGAGGTCAGAAGCTCAACAGTCTCTCTGTCCAGTGAGAAGGAGAGAACCAAAGACAGGGATCACTCAGTGCTAGAAATGGAAATCTCTGACAAGAGAAAGAGCAGCACCTTGCCAGAGATGGAAAGCACCAAGGAATGTCTGAGTGAACAGGGAAATTCTAAGACTCTGTCTCAGACTTCTAAAGAGCCTAGGACCTCAGCTAAGCATGAATCCCTTCATGGTTCCTCCAAGAAAGACTTCACTCCCAGTAGAGACAAGAAAATGGACTGTGACAGCGGAGAGGATTGCCGTTCAGAGCAGAGATGGGAGAAGGGAGTTAGCAAGAAGGAAGGACTCCCTCCTGGAGTAAACATTCCTCAGCTGGACAGAAAAGTGAGCCAAGAAAGAAAGAGATTTGCCTAAAAAGGGGACAGAGTCCAAAAAAAGTAATTTTACTCCCCCAAGAGACAAAAAGCCTCATGGTCATCAAGCCACCTGTGATACCAAATGGTTAAGTTAAGAAGCAAAGTCTGTATATATTCTTATATTCATTCTAAATAAATTATTTTTGTATTAGACCAAAAAGCAGAAATGTGATATTTTGTTTGTACTCTGACAAATAAAGCTTGCCTGAGGTTTCAGGCCACCCTGGGCTATATCAGATTGAACCAGTCTAAAAGGGAAACAGAGCTAGGCAGTGGTGGTAGCTCACACCTTTAATCCCAGCTCTAGGGAGCTGGAGAAAGAAATATAAGGCGGGTGGAGACAGGATCTCACTCCAGTCAGTCTGAGTATTCATAGAAACAGGATCTCCCCTTTCAGCTGAGGAGTTGGCAAGGGGAGAGGTAGCTGTGACTTGCTCCTTTGTCTCTCTGATCTTTCAGCATTTCCTCTGATATCTGGCTCTGGGTTTTTACTATTAAAAGAAAGTAGAATTCGAGTGACAGTTGACCTTGAACTTGTACTCCAGAAGTGGAGGCAGGAGGATTAGGAGTTCTAGCCCATCCTTGGCTATAGTTATTTGGAGGCTGGCACAGGCTAAATGAGATCTTGTCTCACACACACAAACAAAAGAAGTGAAGTACACATCAGACAGTGACCCAGGATCTTGAGGGTGGTGAGCAGTGCTTGATGCTTTTGCAGAGGACCTGGGTTCGGTTCCAGCACCCACTGGATGTCTCACAACCATCTCTAAGTTCAGTTCCAGGGTATCTGATACTCTATTCTGGCCCCCAGAGGTTCCTGCATATACATGGTCACACAAACCCATGCATGCAAACACATATATACACAAATTAAAAATTCAATCTTTTATAAATTATATTAAAACTTTTCTTTTGTGTAGGGTTGGGGATCGTGCCATGTGCTGTGGAGTTCAGAGGACAACTTGTAACACACATTACCAGTTTCTACCTTGTCAGTCCCAAAGAAGGATGGAACTCAGGTGTGGGCTTGGTGGCAGGCACCTTTAAACCCAGAGCCATCTTACAGGCAAAGCAATAAATAAATACATCTTGAAAAAAACAAACAAGAGAAGAAAGGGGATGTCTGGGCCTGGTGACAATCACTTTTTAATCCAGGCACCCAGGAAGTAGAGGCAGGCAGATCATTGAGTTAAGGCCCCCTGGTCAACACAGTAAGACTCTGTTTCTTTGTGGTTTTTATTTTTATTTTTTTATTTTTCTGTCGGCCATCCCCTGGCGGTGGATGGGTCCTGCAGAGGGTGTAAGGAGTCAGTGGGAGAAGGAAGTGAGCTAGGCAATGGTGGTCGGGAGAATCTTGCAGCCTGACTGACTAGCAGCCAGAGTGCTTCTTTATTTATACAGAATTTAGTTAGCAGGGATACATTCATGGTGTTCCAAAATATGGATCATATTGTTTTTGTTTTTGGACATGTGTTTTACTTCCTTTTGCTCATCTTTTAGTCATTATTAATAAACTATGACAGAATAGAGTTATCATTTTCAATCATTTTCCCTCAAGTTTTGACATCATTAATAAAGAGTTATCATTCTTACTCATTAACCCAATAACCCAATTTTTGAGAATCTAGAGGCATATGACAGCCTGTGCTCAGGTCGGTTGTTTTTTTTTGCTTTAAGGACATTAGACCAAAACAAAATCTTTAACCACCCTGGGCATTTTGCCATGTCCCAAGCAGTGTATTATTAACTCTTAGTGGTCAGAGTGGCCAGGAAAAATCCTCAGGCCAAAACTGCTGCAGTTATTATTTAAATTCTGGCATAATACAATCAATATTCACATTTATATCATTATAGAATTTGTCTATATGTCTAATCCTGGCATTCTGTTGTTCCTTGGTCATATGACCTTATAGTGGCTCTACATGAGCTAACTTCTAAGAGAGGGAAGTCCTGACACCTCATACGGTTATCATCTTTCCACTCTATACTTTACTTATCAATATATCTCTATGTAGGGCAGAGTTGTATGTCACGTAATTGTCTGAGTGTACAGTGGGAAGAGCCTTATAATCTGAACTGTGGACAATTCCTCTAGCCCACTGAATCTTGTTGACCTTTTTAATTTTACTTTGTTTTGAATATCTTGTTCCTGAGTAAGTACAGGGACAAATGTTTCAAGAATGTCTCATAGCCTCATAAAGAGACTTCTGGCTTCTTCTTTATTGGTCACAACCTCCAAGGCATAAGAAAGACCTTCAAGTAGATAAAGATATCTCCCTCCAAGTGTGTGTGTGGGAAAGATAGTATGTTCAGGACTTTCCTGGATAAGCTTAGAAGCAGCATTCCTGGGAGAAGGCATAAATGATTTATAAGGAATTTCCCATCAATCCAATATCCTCAAATTGTACACATATTAAAATTACCCCAAGTATGTAACAGGTAGAGATGAAAACCAATGGTGGCATGGCATCCATCATGTGGCTCGGCTTTGCTGGATCTTTGTCAAGCAGCTGTGCGGGCTTTATGACTTCTGCCATTCCATTTAGTTATGGCTGTGCCATTTTTCTTTTTCTCTGGGGTGGGGTTCAAGACATGGTTTATCTGTGTAGCCCTGGCTGTCCTGGAACTCTGTAGACCAGGCTGGCCTCCAACTCACATAGATCCATCTGCCTCTGGCCCCTGACTGCTAGCATTAAACTCATGTGCTTCGACTGCTCAGCCTGGAGAGCCTTTTTCAATCTAGTAAAGTTGAGTCTATAAATTCTAAAACCTATGACTCCTTCTTGACATAGTCTTAGACATAGGCCCGGTCAAGCGTAGTTATCCTACAAGAAACTACTAATATTCCTGTAGGCCTGGTTCATGAGCCCTCTGCTTCAATGTCCTCTCAGCAAGGTGTTTGATTCTCCTAGAGGTTCGTAAGGACCCAATGTCCTGCACTGTTTATTCTTGATTTCTAGCAAGGTGGCGAGGAGGAGTGACCTGAGTAAGATCCTTGAAAATCTCCAGGACACCATCTAATCCTGCAGAGTCCATGGCTGTAACCCTCGGAATATACCCTTATCATTGAGAAAATGAGACTTACAGTAGAACTGTCTGCCTGTTAGGAATTATTTTCCCACTGGGCAGCAATATAGACCTGGACTTTGTTGGGACTCACCCTTGTTGCATTTATTCTTGAATGCCCTGCTCTTTTCAGGATGCAGTTATTAGTTTCAGCCACGGGGTGGCACAAACTCACTTGTTGCTAAGTGGCACCAAATGAAGGAAGGTTGGGGAAGAACCGATTTATTTACCTGATATTCCAGTGGACACGGGAAGCTACATTTCCTAGAATCCAGGTCAGATTATTGAATAAGGAAAAGAAAAAGAGATGAAAAAGTGTTAGAAATTCCAGCATTTGGGAAATGATGCAGGGGGATAGTCACATATTCAAGGCTAGCCGGCTGAACTACATAGTAAGTTCCATGCCAGTCTGAGCTACAGAGTAAGACTTGATTACAAACAAAGATGTAATGTCTAAAAAAAAATACAAACATACACAGACACACACAGACAAACACACACACACACACACACACACACACACACACACACACACACACACACTCAGAGAGAGAGGGGGGTGGGAGACAGGAAAGATCCTATAAATATGTTCATCCATTAAGAGTACTTGCAGCTTTTCCATGGGACCAGAGTTCAGATTCTCACACACATTCTTGGCTTTTCTAGGTGTGCATGCACATGCTTACAAACACGAGCACACACACACACACACACACACACACACACACACACACACACACACACACCTAAATAAAAAGTGATACAAATAAATCTTTAAAAAATACATATTGTTCTTCCCCTTGCTCCTGCCACCTGCGGTGGGCGACAAAGCTGACCCTCCCCCTTAATATCTGCAGCACATGGGAGAGGAGGCCCTGCACCTGGCCTGGGCAGCACAGTAGAGCTAACCCTGTTGACTGGATGCAGGTGAGGCAGCTGGAGAATGTGATGCTGAGAGATCTGCCCCACCCCTCATCTGTAAAAAGGTGTTGGTGGGGAAAGATGCCCTGCTCCCCCTCCCCAGCTGTGGCTGGTGGGAGAGCTGGCACTGAGGTCATAAGAGTGCCAGAGCTGTCCCTACCCCCATCAGCTGCAGCACTCAGGCCCTTGCACTTCTTCTGAGCAATGCAGTGGATGTGGCCTGGATGGTGTAGGTGTGGGTGAGCTGACCCTGAGTGCATGAAAGCAGGAGCTCTGGCCTGGCCCTTGCTCATTGCTGCAAGAGGTGAACTAGCCAGGGCAGTGCTGGAGAGCTCACACTGGTGGTGAGGTCAGGGCACACTATGATCTACTGAAGCATGTAAAAGGGCTGGTCCTGCAGATCCAAAGCTGCAAGATCTCCATGACACAGGACAACAGGAATCAAGAGGAGTCCAGTGAGGGTCCAGTATCCTTAGTATCACAGAAACCAGAGGCCTCGAGCCGGACCAATGACTCTTTGCAACAAACACTTGCAAGTAAGGATATATGGATAAAACAGTTTACTACATGATTTACTGTGTCATACTACAGCTTCCAGATTCCATGATGAGATTTTCCTTTTTTTTTTTGTTTTTGATCCTTAAATTTTATTTTATCCTATTGTTGGGGGGGGGTAGTTTGCAAAGGCAGAGGTCAGATATAAAGGGATAGGGAAATAAATGGAAATGAGATGCATGGTGTGAAAGATACAGTAAATAAAAAGAAAGTAAAAAAATACTTCTTGGAATGAAGGAGAAGAGAAGGAACAAGAGATATAGGAATCTGAGAGGAAAGATGTAAAATGAGCTAAGTGTGGTAACTCTTGTCTATAATCCCAGCGCTTTGGAGCCTGAAGCAGGAATACCAGTTATGACTTCTAGGCCAAGGTGGGCTACATACATGAATTAAGTCTAGTCTGGGCTTGAGAAACCATCCTAAAAACAAACAAACAGACCAATAGAAAAGCAAAAACAATCCAAAGCTAGACTGAAGCTTAGTTGGTAGAATGATTGCAGAACTCTGCTTCGTCTTCAGCACTGTGTAAACTGGGTGTGAGGGTCCACACCTATGATCTCAGCACTCGGGAGGTAATGGCAAGTTCAAAGTCAGCCTCAACTCTATGGAACTATGTCTCAAAACCACAAATAAGGTCTTGGAAGAGGGATGACTCAGTCCATAAAGTACATTCATGAGAATCTGAGCTTGATCCCCAGTACTCATGTAAAATCTGGGTGTAATAGTGTAAGCTTGTAATCACAGTGCTGGGGAGGTAGAGACAGGACTATCACTGGGGCTCTCCTGCCGGAAACCTTGGCCCAAGTAGTAAGCTTCAGGTTGGTAGGAATCTGTCAGGGACAAGGATAGAATCTCTAGTCAGTGGAAAAATACAGACCCCCATAAGACAGGGAACTAGATCATCTTACAGTCAGGTAGCCTAGCAACAGGACATTGAGGCAGAGCCCTTGACCCTTTTACCCTGTAAACATCCTATACAAACATCCTGTTAGCTTGCCCCACCTTATGCAGATGACAGCTTCTTGCTCCCCTCACCCTGCAGGAACTATATAAACCCTCTTGGAGAAAAATAAAGTGGCACCTTGATCAGAATCTAGACTTGGGGTATTTCCTTTGTATCTCCTGTCCCTATCACTCCATTCTTAGGGTGGTCCAGAACCCGTTGAAGCCCTGCAGGTGGGGCAGGAATCTCATGTCTCAAAGGAGATGGACAGCATTTCTAATGATGATACTGAGGTTCCTCTCATCTCCACAAACAGGTAATACATGCAAGTGCACACATACATACATTAAATAATAACAACAAATGAATTTGAACTGAGAGATGAATTTGCTGGGTATGGTGGCACATGCATATAATCCCAGCACTTTTGAGGCAGAGGCAAGTGGATCTCTTTGAACTTGAGGCCAGCCTGATCTATATAATGATAGCCTGTTCTAGGCCAGCCATAGCTACATAGTGAGACCCTGTCTCACAGTCTCAAAGTACTAGTAGCAATAATAATATAAAACGGAGAGATGAGTTCAAGCTTCACCAACAATTTCACTATGGGTCCTCTTTGATTCACCTTGTCTGAAAACCAATAGCAGGTTGATGCTGGAAAGGCCTGAGTGCTTAAGGGGGTACTTCTCTTGCAGAGGACTTGAGTTTGGTTCCCAGAATCCATATCAGGCAGGTTACAAGCTTTTGTAACTACAGCTTCAGGAACACTGGATACCCCTGTCCTCTGTGAGCACTCTACCCACATGGGCTCACACACAATTAAAAACAATAATAAATCTTAAACTAAAAAATTTAATAGCCCTTTAATCCCAGCACTTGGGAGGCAGAGCCAGGTGGATCTCTGTGAGTTCGAGGCCAGCCTGGGCTACCAAGCGAGTCCCAGGAAAGGCACAAAGCTACACAGAGAAACCCTGTCTCGAAAAACGAAAAAAAAAAAAAAATCCAATAACATTTTTTATATGAAAATGAAGATTGCCCGATTCCCTTGTACAAAAGGAGTCATGCAGCCATCTTGGTGCCTGGCACAGGTTGATATTCTCAGCTACTCAGCTTCAATAGGCAGGAAGATCAAAAGTTCAAAGGCAACCTGGGCAAGTTAGACAATGTCTCAGAAAGTAAAAACAAAAGGACTGGAGGTGTGGAGCAGTGGTATAGCACCTGTGGAGCAGTGGTATAGCACCTGTGTGGTCCATACAAGGCCCTGGCAGCCATCCACTTTATTGGGAAAAAACAAAAACTGAGTTTTGCCTCCGTTAACCATTCATTCAGTGATGGGACATCAACGCAAAATTTGAGTGTTTGCTACAAATATGATGTTTTGTTAATGCAAAGCAATATAAAGATACACAATGATGGTATCTCATGTCTTTAATCTAAGCACTTGGGAGGCAAGGGAGGAAGATCTCTGTGAGTATGAGGCTAGCCTGGTCAAAAGTTCTAGGACAGCCAGGGCTACACACAGAGAAACCCTGACATGAGGAGTGTTGATGTTGCTGAAGTCCCAGAAAGCAATCTTCCAACCTTCAGAGTACAAGAAAAGTGGTTGTTAATCCCCCTTCCTCAAAATGGTGGGGCATCCACCTGGATCTTGACCCATTCCTCTGAGGTGAACCTATTCACACAGCTGTCTTCCACATGCCAGGAATCGGACTCTGCACAGCAGAACACAGCACAGCAGAATCTCTCCACTCTGAGTGCACAGACATAGGAACACACAGCTCCAGGTCTGTGGACTTGGATGAATTTGCATGTGTACTTTATCTTCTCCTGCTCCTCACAGAAGTGAGTGACAGGCAGCTGTTAGATTAATGCAAAGCAATATAAAGATACACAATGATGGTATCTCATGTCCTTAATCTAAGCACTTGGGAGGCAAGGGAGGAAGATCTCTGTGAGTATGAGGCCATTTCTTTATTACACGCTCTAGATGCACAAGATCGTTCCTCTCTGCTTCAAAACCAATGATTTGCTGTTTTTTCCCATCTAAACCAATGAACAAATTTCCCCGACAGCGTTCGCAAGTTCAGAAACAGTTTTAGGGAGAATCTCTATCACCTTTTCTTTAGGGGACATTTTAACCTCTGCATGTTTTAATTTAGGGAAATAGAATGGCTCCTCCAGGGTCAACTTTCCTTGTTAAAAAACGGGTCAAGATGTTCTAGTTTGAATTCCTCAGAGTCAAATGATCCATGCAAACATTGTCTTGAACTTGATCTCAATTCATCCTTCATGGCTTTGAGGAACCAAACTACATACAGGTGCTTTCAGTTCAAATGAGGATGACAAACTTCTCACATAAATATTAGATTTTAATGTAAGGACACGCTGACCAGAGATATCCCGGATCCATGGTCTTACAAAAATTAAAAAGTAGCCTTTGTTCTCCCTGTAGTGTAGGTATTTATGAGGAAATGGAAGAATATTATGAACAGAACTTTCCAAATCCAGCCCTATTCCATCTCTGGTGAAGCTGTAATTGGAACTCTTCATGTGAGCCTTGACTAAGCCCCCTCCAGAATTCAGCAGATTACACACAGCCTCTAAGATATTTTGGACCTCTCTTTTTCTCAGTTGAGGATCTTTTGTTGACTTCCCATTCTTCTCTCTAAGTGTGATTTCTCCTTCCGATAGAACCAGTTCTTCGTAGTCCATCTCCTGACCAACGACGATGCTCATTTTCCAAGCACTGCCTCTGCATCCCAGAAGATATTCTTTCCTGTAAAACAAACAGAGCCATTACAGTAGGACCTGAGCAGTCAGATCCAACTCTTTACAGTACAGACACAGCACCACCACTGAGCTGCTCTGAATGAGTAAGTGTGAAAGTCAGACTTGATGTTTTCTTTAGGGGCTGTTGGACACATTTGCAACAGAATACAATAACTTGTGAGAGTAGTAAAATTTCCAATTTTTGTCATGACTGTATATAATTTGTTTCTAATTGTTTGCAATTAAGAAACTTAATTGTGCTGTGCAAAGGTAGCATACCCCTTTAATCCTAGCAATTGGAATGCAGAAGCAGGTGGATCTTGTGAGTTCAAAGCCAGCCTGGTCTACAAAGTGAGTTCCGGGGCAATGAGGACTGTGCCAAGATCAATTCAGACTGGCCAAGTGTTCCAATAGGTCCCAGCTAAAAGAAAGCATTTGAAGACGCTGATGAAAGTCAGTTAAAGGAAAAAGTCTGGTCTCCCAGGAGATGAATAGCAAGGAAGCCAGACAGGTGTGATCACTCAAGTTAAAACTGAAAGCTTAATAATGGTGATAATGTGTTGTAACTCTGCAGAAAATATCCAGGAGGGAGTGTGTTCCCATTTGATGAGCGTTCTGCTTCATGGGAGGGGAATTAGTATGTGTTAGTGCCAATCACTACTTATTTCTACACAGGTGGGCTGCCCCAGATGTGAGTCCACTTTCCCTAAAGCCCTGCCAGAGACCTTCATCTCCATCCAAAAAACTGCAAGGAGTCAAGCATGGTGTTGGCCTTTGGAGCCTGATGTGGGCAATGTGAGCTTGAGGCATGCAGAACACACACAGTGAATTGCAGGCCAGCCTGGGGTACACATCAAGACACTGTCTGCCACATCCTTCCTTTAAAATACTAAAGCAAAACCACAACCAAAGTAATCTGGATCTAAAGCAGCCTGTAGTGCCCAGAAGGGAGCAGTTTGAGTTCTGTCCAGTTAGAAGATGCAGACCTGCCCTGCAGTTCCTCATTCTCTCCCAGTTACTCCTGTCCAGCACCCTCCTTATCAGGACCTGTGTGCAGAAAATACATGGCTCTTGTTTTCATGTCCATTCTGTTGGCCTGTGTCTTTTTATAGATGAATTGAGACCATTGATATAAATGGATTTTAATGACCAGTGATTGCTAATTCCTGTATTTTTCTGGGGGTATTGTTGTATGTTTCCCTTCTTTGGTATTTGTTGGTTTGGGACTATCTATTGCCTGTGTTTTCATGGGTGTATCTAACTTACTAAGGTTGGATTTTTCCTTCCAGTGCATTCTGTAGAGCGGGATTTGTGGAAAGATATTGTTTAAATCTGGTTTTATCATGGAATATTTTGTTTACTCTGTCTATGATGATTGAGAGTTTTGCTGGGTATAATAGTCTAGGTTGGCATCCATGGTCTCTTAGTGTCTCCATAATGTCTGTCTAGGACCTTCTCGCTTTTAGAGTCTCCATTGAGAAGTCAGGTGTTATTCTTATGGGTCTGCCTTTATATGTTACTTGGTCTTTTTCCTTTGCAGCTCTTAATATTTTCTCTATAGTCTGTATGTTTAGTGGTTTGATTATTATGTGGTGAGGGGAGTTTTTTTTTTTTTTGGATCCAGTCTATTTAGTGTTCTGTAAACTTCTTGTATCTTTATAGGCATTTCCTTCTTTAGGTTGGGAAAGTTTTCTTCTATGATTTTGTTGAATATATTTTCTGTGCCTTTGAGTTGGTGTTCTCCTTCCTTCTTCTATCTTAGGTTTGGTCTTTTCATGGTGTCCCAAATTTCCTGGACATTTTGGGTCATGACTTTGTTGGCTTTAGTGTTGACTGATGAATCTATTTTCTCTACCATATCTTTAACACCAGAGATCTGCTCTTCCATCTCTTGCCTTCTGTTGTTTATGCTTGCATCTGTAGTTCCTGTTCATTTACTCAGATTTTCCACTTCCAGCATTCCCTCAGTTTGTGTCTCCTTTATTGTCTCTATTTCAGATTTCAAATCTTGAACTGTTTCCCTCATTTGTTTAATTGCTTTCTCTAGGCTTTCAAGGGATTTACTGATTTCTTCCCATTTTTTGTTTGACTTTTCCTCAAATTCTTTAAGGGAGTTTTTCATTTCCTCTTTCAAGATCTCTATCATCTTCTTAAGGTCATTTTTAAGGTTGATTTCTTCTGTTTCTTCTGTGTTGGGATATTCAGGTCTTGCTGATGTAGGTTCTGAGGGAACCGTGGTGGGTTTTTTGTTGTTGACTGTATTTTTGCACTGGCGTCTACCCATCTCTTTCTCCCCTTGGTGCAAGTGGTGTCTGTGTCTGAGGGTGGCTCTCTTGGTCTGATTGATACTCTTGGTCCAGTGGGAACTCTTGGTCTAGTTGGTGCTGATGGACTGTTTGTCTCAGGGAGAAGCTCTTAGTCCAATTGGCCCTTGTGGGCTCTGTCTCAGGGAGTAGTCATAATCTTGGTACATGGGTGGGTTGGGGGGGGGTCTTGTGGGTTACAAGGTCTGGTGAGGGAGGGTGGTGGTCTGACCTGTCTGCAGGAGGTCTGCCTGCCTGCCTGGCCTAAACTAGGACTGCAATGGGTAGTGGTGGTAGGGGGCAGGGCTGTGCCCCTGGGCCCAAACCCTGGGGGCTGGTGTGTTCAGGTTTGAGGATAAAGACTCACCTCTTAGTCCAGTTAGGTGCTGGCAGGCTCTCGTGACGCTATTGCTTTAGACTGCAGCATTACTGGGACTGAAATGGCAGGTTTGGCTGCCGGCTCTGCCCACCTCAGTTTTCCAGCACGGCAGTGGAGGCAGTGGAGGCACACTCCTTTAGTCCCAGCACTCGGGAGGCAGAGCCAGGTGGATCTGTGTGAGTTCGAGGCCAGCCTGGACTACAGAGCAAGATCTTGGACAGGCACCAAAACCATATGGAGAAAACCCTGTCTTGAAAAACCAAACCAAACAAAAACAAAAACAAAAACAAAAATACCCACAAAAAAACAAAAAAACAAAAAACACACTGCAGGACACCCCAGTTTATGGCCCTGTGGCATTGGTGGTATAGTAGTGAGCATAGCTGCCTTCCAACATGACAGTGGTTTGTTTACCGCCAGCTCTGGCTCTAGGAACCACGTGCACCACCATCTCTTGGAAGCAGTGGGTGTATACCTCCATTAAAGCAGCGTGTAGTCCAGAGACCTTTTGTTGTTGTTGTTCTGTACTAGCAAAGGCTAAATCCACCATGGACCACACAGTGCGGCTTGGAGACACCTCTGTGTACTGTAGCGGCAATCTGCAGCCATGCCGCTTAGCTCAGTTTTAGTGTGCTTTTATACATGAATGTAACAAAGAAAGCAATGATATAAGGAACGTTGTTAGAGTTCAGAAAAACATGTAAATAAATGCCAGTAAGCACATACTAAACATGAACAGAGCAGTCATTTCCCAGAACTTTCTCAGGACACTCCAATTTAAACACTATTGTCTGGCACACGCTATAGAATATATCTGGGAATGCATGGAACAAAGGGTACACTGACCAGATTGGGTTCTGTAGCTATGTTCTGACATCCAAGAAGTATAAATATGTCTCCTAAATTGAATGTGAATGTTTAATACAGGAGACACAAAGTCACGAACAAGAACAATCCAGGGAACAAATGCACCTGAGGTAAAAGGCCCTCTGCCTTTTTTCCTGGAGCCTCTCTCACAGTTCCTCAAGGCATTGTTCACCATGGGTCATTCTTTTTTTTTTTTTTTAAGATTTATTTTATGCATATGAGTGCTGTGTCTTTATTTTTGCCTTTCTGCCAGAAGAGGGCATCAGATCCCACTATAAATGGTTTTGAGCCACCATGTGGTTGCTGGGAATTGAACTCAGGACCTCTGGTAGACAAGCCAGTGCTCTTAACCACTGAGCCATCTCTTCAATCCTACCCCAAACCCACTTTGAGACAAAGTCTTGTTAAGTAACTGCCAGGATCTGGGATTGCATGCATGTACCATTAGCCTAACAGACAAACAGAGTTTTTTTTTAATTTAAATAAGGGGGAAAGGCTAAAACCAGCATCTGACTACAAAAGATGAGTACTCATGTCTCAGAAAGAGTTGACTCTGCAAAGGAGCACATATGGTAGAGCCATGCCTAATCACTCCAATCCAGAGCCTCAAAGAAAGTACTTGGAGAACTGTGGGTAGGAGCATGGATCATTTAACCTTGGTGTTGCATAAGTACAGTTTTAGAGAAAAGAAAAGTTGTCCCTATTCATGAATGAGACTTTTAAAAATAATTTTTAGCCAAGCATGGTGGCATACACCTTTAATTCCAGTTTCTCATATGCTATGGACTCTATCATCATGATATAGCCCCACACTGTTTTTTATTTTTATATATTTTTAATTTTGAGACAAGGTCTCAGTAAGTTGCCCAGGCTGACCTTCAACTTGTGATCCTCCTGCCTCAGTCGGGGGAGTAGCTAGGACAACAGGCCTCCACCACCAGGCCTAGCTTACTCTAAGTTTTGTTCAAATGATTTAGGAAATGTGTAAGTAGTATATTTTCTATAAATGTGTAGTAGTATAGCAGAATACACACACACACACACACACACACACACACACACACACACACACACACACACAAAACAAAACCCAAATTCAAACCCTCATCCTTGTTTTCACAAGGCCCCCAGCTGTTTCCCATTTTTGCTCTTTGCTGTGGGATGGTCTGTATGTCAAATGTGTTACTGATTGGTCAATAAATAAAACACTGATTGGCCCGTGGCCAGGCAGGAAGTGTAGGCGGGACAAGGAGGAGAATAGAGCTGGGAAGTGGAAGGCTGAGTCGGGGAGACACTGCCAGCCGCCATGATGACAAGTTGCATGTGAAAATGCCGGTAAGCCACGAGCCATATGGCAAGGTATAGATTAATGGAAATGGATTAATTTAAGCTGTAAGAACAGTTAGCAAGAAACCTGCCACGGCCATACAGTTTGTAACCAATATAAGTCTCTGTGTTTACTTGGTCGGGTCTGAGTGGTTGTGGGACTGGCGGGTGGCAGAGATTTATCCTGACTGTGGGCCAGGCAGGAAAACTCTAGCTACAAATGGCGTCCAATGTGGTGGCAAGAGTTTCCACCTAAAAACTGAGGAAAAAAAAAGATTCTAAAATGGAGCTAAAAACAGCTTCCTAATTGTCTCTCTCAAATGAGCGGCAGCTGCCGGTTTGAGCTACTGGCAGGTTCCTAGCGTGCGCGCTCGAACTGCAGTATGGCAGAATGAGGCCTCTGCAAGTGGCACATTAAGCTGTGTGGTGGATTTAGCCTTTGCTAGTACAAAACAAAACAAAAAAAAGAGGTTTCTGGGCTACATGCTGCTTTGATAGAAGCATAGACCCACTATTTCTGAGAGTTGATGGCTCCCAGAGCTGGCAGAAAACGTATCACCGCCATGTTGGGAAGCTGAAGTGGGCGGAGCTAGCAGCGCCAGTGCCGTTTCAGGCTTAGAAGGCTACAGTTCAAAGCAATAGGCTCAAGCTAATATAAAAAAATAAGCCACGTAAAGATGGCTACCACACAGAGAATCTGGATTATGTTCTCTTTGATATTTGTAACTAAAGAAAAACATTTGATTACAAAAGCTGTTGAGTTATGCCAAAATGTGTATTTTAAAGGTACCTTGACTTCAAAATTTGGATGTAAGGATATGTTGCTTTGGAAAGGAGACTCTGCTTTTGTTTCCACAGAAAGCAAGAGACTATAGATTTGTTCCAGATTAAGATACATCAGGTTTGACCAGCCAAGACCCCCTGAAAGGTCTCTGATGACACCATGGCCCAGATGATCCAACATCCAGAATGGTTTCAGGCAACTGGCTCAGACGATACACCCTCATGGACTACTCCATAATCCTAAAATATTCTTTGTGTCCCCATAAGATACAGCGCCCCCCTCCAGCAGGAAGTAGTAAGAGAAACTACGCCCAAATTCCCAAATATACCAAGCTGACTTTGGAGATGTGTAAAGGTTAAAACCTTCCTTTTTAAGAAAAGAAAAGGGGAAGTGCTGTGGGATGGTCTGTATGTCAAATGTGTTACTGATTGGTCAATAAATAAATCACTGATTGGCCCGTGGCCAGGCAGGAAGTATAGGCGGGACAAGGAGGAGAATAGAGCTGGGAAGTGGAAGGCTGAGTCGGGGAGACACTGCCAGCCGCCATGATGACAAGTCGCATGTGAAGATGCCGGTAAGCCACGAGCCATGTGGCAAGGTATAGATTAATGGAAATGGATTAATTTAAGCTGTAAGAACAGTTAGCAAGAAACCTGCCACGGCCATACAGTTTGTAACCAATATAAGTCTCTGTGTTTATTTGGTTGGGTCTGAATGGCTGTGGGACTGGCGGCTGTCAGAGATTTGTCCTGACTGTGGGCCAGGCAGGAAAAACTCTAGCTACAGTTCTTTCATTTCCAGGGCTAGTACACTGGCAGATATGCTTTTGCTGAGTTGTAATGACAGGCACACTCCTCTTGGTGACCGTTTAGGCTGATGTTCCACAACTCCTTCCCACTCTGCAGTCTCCCACTTGGCAGACAAAGCATCTCCCAGGTCACAGCCTAGGGACAGCAGGTCCTTGCTGCCTTTGAGCAGGGAGAGGCTGGCAATGCTGGTTTCCTGCAGCCTGAGCTCAGGCCTGAGGTAGAGGAAGAGGGTGGTGGGTTAACATTTCACTTCAAGAAGGCCTTAAATCCCAGGGCAAGGGGTGTGGGTGGAGCTCCAACACTCCATGAGACATGGCCACAGAGCAACACAAGACAGAAGCATCTTCTCCTGTCATCTCCCCACTGTGAGAAGATGGCACAGGTGGCATTTGTGTCCTCCATGATGAGTGGCAGTTGCCAGGTACAGAATCCAGGAAGTCTGTAAGCAGATCCCTGCTTACCCAAAAGGTTACTAGACAGTGGTAGGAGATGCCACACCACTATATGCTGTTTTATTTAAGGCAAATGAAAACTGCAGATTTAAGAGAGACAATGTCTTTCTTTCTCCTCATGGAAACAGGAGAGGAAAATTCTCACATGAAGGATGCCCTCCTTATAGCAAAGAAACATGCTTCCATGGGAATCTCAGGGAAGGGAATCTATAGACCTTTTAAAATAAATCTTCCCTCTATAGGTTTTTTTATGTACCCTCCCTCCCTTTTCTCTCTGCCCCTTCCTCTCTATGCTCTTCCCCTTCAGGGCGTTTACCCAACAACCCCACAGTTCCCCAGAGTTTTCTTGAGTGCGAGCAGCAGGAAATATTAGATAGAAGGATTTAGATTGTGGAGATAAACAGATAGAAAATAAAGGATAGCCTCAAGAGGGCCTGGAGCCTATTCCAATGGGCCCTGACTGTATATGCCCCAGGGTATTTATAGAGATGCCAAGGGGTGGAGCAAAGGACCGCCCCCTAGCACAGCCAAGTGCAGACCATCTCAGACACCTGCACTCAGGCCTGTGGTCCTAATCATCCTCTCTATGCAAATCTGCTGAGTAAAGCCATGAGAAACCTGAAAACGGGCTCCCACAGGTCCCCCCTTTCTTAATATGTAAAAAATAACGCATTATTAATAGCATACAGCAATCTGCATAGCTGTTAGACCTTCCAGTATGGGAGTAGAGGATAATAAAGATGGCATTTCTCTTTTGGATTAGGTCTGGTGACCACAGCATTCTGTAGCTGCATCCAGCCCTTTCTAAACCAAAAACTCTTAATGTAATTGCAAACTTAAAGAATCCCTTATTTCATTATCACCAGTCACAGGTTAACATAAATATTGCTGTCCACAGTTACAATTATCTCAATCTTACACCTTTAATTCTTAACAAAATTATTTTAATTTCTTGCTAAGAGAACATAGGGAAAACTTCTGATGTATTTACATCAAACAAATATTTCCTTAACTCCACAAAACCAGGGTGCATTAATATCAATAGCTTAAACATAATTTCTGCAGATATACATTCAACCTTAATTCACTCATTGTCGCATCCGCCTCGAAAAGCAAGGAAGACACAACACCGAGCTCTTCTTCTAAACTGTTTAATCAGGTCTTTTCAAAATCTGTGTCCTTTGTTCTTCTCTCCTAGGGAGAGCCCGCCCAGCCTTATATAGGTCTCAGACCACCAGCCATCATGCGCCACATGGGATTCCTGGATAGGTGCACATATGCCTTAGCAAGCCGAAATCTAAAGCCAATCCAAATAAGGAGTTGTTTAACATAGAGAGCACTCGCCATCGGGGAGGGCGGGGGGGGGGGGGGGGGGGGGGGGGGGGGGCGAAAGCCAGAGCCATCTCAAGAAGGCAGCTTCACGCAGCTCTCTACAACTCATAACTCCTCCTTTTCTTTATAATTTTTTAAAACAAAATCTCAAACCTAGTTAGAAAAAACCCAAACTCATACAATTCCTACAAACCCATATTTAAAAGCAATATTTTCTATCTAACCAGTAACACTTTGAAAACCTTTAGCAAAACATCCAAAAGCAGTTTCTTAGTAAAACTCTTTACACTTTAAAATAATCTCTTAGTATACCCATTTGCATTTTTACTAACAAAACATAACATTAATCCACTCAAATAAGAAAATATTTTTAAATTAAATAGACTAAGGAATATTAACTCTCCCTTTTCTTTATAATTTTTAAAGCAAAGTCTCAAACCTAGTTAGAAAAGACAAACTTTTCCATTTAAACAGTTTCATTTGTAACACAAAACCAGTTTCATAAGTAATTCCATTTTTTACATAAACAGTCCCATAAAACAGTTCATGAATCACCAGTTAATAAAACATATGCATACGCAAAACTGCATCTTGACTCTAGGTAGAAACAATAAATTTCTTCATTTAAACAGTTCCATTTTTAACACAATTTCAGAAAATAGTTCCTAGGTCATTACCATAAGTAAATTCAAAATTGTCCCATGGCCATGAAATCGCTATTGTTCATTTCATTTTTAAAGTCCCAAAATTCAAATAATAAATTCTGGTACGAACCTTCTAAATATGAAGAAATCATAGCAAAAATCTTTTTGTAGTTTTATCTCATTTTTTTTTAAGTTCAAAAAGTTTTAAAAAAGTAAATTCTGGTATCAGGCTTTCACTTTCAAGTATGAAGAGAAGTTTTACAACCAAAACTTTTTGCAATAAACAATTTTAGTTCAAACAAGTATCTCTGCAACTTTTACACTCAAGCTGGAGACATTTTTAGTTATAGTAACATTTTAAACTGCACTGTTTTTGCTGTTAGCTCAGGTTTTTCTGTGTTTCATTGATTTTCCACAGATCTTAGCTGTGGACGCCTTGTGCTGGTTCTGGCGTCTGCCATTCTTAGCTTCTTAGTGGCTTCTGGAGCTTTTGAAAACTGCTCAGACTGCCTGCTTTGCAGTCTACTATGACACTAACTTCTGTGTCTCAGCTTTCTTCACCATAGACTCACACTTAACATTTACACTTTTTTACAAACTCATATAACGTATGCTTAAGCATAAACTCACTCAACATTTACACTTTTTTACAAACTCACGTATAACATTAACATCTACTTACTTATACTCCTTAAGGAAACTATAGAATTATTTTAGCAAATATATTTCTTATTTACTTCATATATTCATCGAAACAACTGCATCTTTACTTATTTACTTCCTATATTCTTATTTAAAACTTACATTTACAACTAGTATCTTTACTTCTTACAAGCTTATTACTACATATCTTAGAACTACCTCAGATACTTCTTGCTAACTAAGATCTTTATTTCTTAGCATATATCTAACTTAGCAAACACCAAAAGATTTAACAATTAGAGAGTTAACATTTTCTAACAAGACAGAATAATTTTCTACTTCTTACTCTTAATTATCATCACTATCTCTAATAGAAAGATTCTCTTAACTAGACAGAAAATACACAAATAATTTCTAAAGTTCAGAGCTTATCAGCTTTGCTATTCTAAAAGTTCTTGATAGATTGAAACCAGAGTGTAATTCTTAAATAGCTTTCTCTTAACTCTGGGACTTAGTGACTTCTGTTGCTATGCATTTCAGATGTTTTATAACAACTCTATTAAGAGCTACGTCAGTTTACAGCAAACCCAAAAAGGAGTTTGCATTGCTTCAGAGGATCTTGGCATTAGAACGATTAGAAGCACCTTTTCATTCTGAAATGCTCACTCAGAAACAAAACCCTTGATGCCTCAGCTCAGCTGTAACTGAAAAGCTCGGCTTTTTTGCTTTTTCCAGGTAAACAATTTCCTGCCCTATTGGGTTCTTTATGGCTCTTCACCTGCACTCTCCCAAGTATTTCCCTCAGGGTACTCTGACCCATAGTCTTTTACTAGCTTGAAGAGACAGAGCTTAGAAGAGGTTTTTAGGAACTCCATCCCTGCTTTCTGCTTTGCAGGGAGGATTTTTAAAGCTTGAAAGACAGAACTTAAAGAGGTTTTGCTGTTTTAAGATTTTTGTTGTTTTCCCTTAGAGCTAATCACAGGTGATTCCCATATTAATATCTTCAGGTGATTCTAATTTTTGTCTTTCTGAGAGAGAAAGTTAAAGGCTTTAGCTTTTAAGTTTTTTAAGAGAGCTTTAGTTTGAGAAAGAAAGATGAAGGCTTTTGAGTTTTTTCCCCAAATTTTCCAAGAAAAGCTTTTAGTTTAAGTGAAAGATTTTTTTTTTTCCCAAGAGAGACCAACTTTTCCCAAAACTTCATAACTTTAAATGTTTTGGCTTCTTACACCTGCATTTTTGCCTCAGGGAGAAATCACTTTCTCCTGCCACTTGGACTTAGCATTTCAGCTGTCCCCAGGACAAAAGCTTCCATGGGAAACTTTTGCTTCCCCATAAGCTCAAAGAGGAGCTTTTTTACTACCTGTAAAGCTAAAAGTTTTCCCCTAGTTTGCGTTCATAGCCCCCAAAGTTAGAAAATTCAAGTGTTTTTCTGTCTAGTTGCCTTACTTATCTTAAATTTTTGCTACACCATCTTACACTTCTAAGTTTTACCTACACTATATTACTACACTATACCTTATTCTTATTTTTCACAGATAGAAATTGAGAAAGAGATACAAGATAGAAAATTTTTAGAGTTTTTTGCGCGGAAGCATCGGACATCCTTCCAGTCCATTTTTCTCTTGAGGATGAAATCCCCTGCCTCTTATTTATATATATATATTAATATATATATATTCCATAACAACTAACACTGGGCATTCCCCTTTCCACTGGCAGGCCTGACTCAGCACTTTCGCCTAAAACTCTGTAATAAAACTATTATTTTCCTTTGTCTTTAGTCCCTATTGCTTTGTCTTTAGTCCTCCCCTGTTTTCTTCTTCTTTTCTTTCTTTAGTCCCTGTTCATGGCGCCATACTGCGGGGCATTTACCGACCAACCCCACAGTTCCCCAGAGTTTTCGGGGTGCAAGCACCAGGAATTATTAGATAGAAGGATTTAGATTGTGGAGATAAACAGATAGAAAACAAAAAATAGCCTCAAGAGGGCCTAAAGACTCTTCCAATGATCCCTGACTGTCTCTGCCCCAGGGTATTTATAGAGATGCCAAGGGGTGGACCAAAAGCCCTCCCCCCAGCACAGCCAAGTGCAGACCATCTCAGACACCTGCACTCAGGCCCGTGGTCCTAATCATCCTCTCTATGCAGATCTGCTGAGTAAAGCCATGAGGAACCTGAAAAGGGGCTCCCACTTTCTCCCATCACCCGTTCCCCATTTCCTCCTCCCCACTATCCTTTCTTCTCCTCCCTCTCCCTTCAGCTCCCCTCTTTCCAAAGAAATAATAGATTTTGCAAACTCGAGAAAATACTTCATATTTGTTATCCCAGGCCCCACTTTTTTCACTAATCACAGTCTCTTCCCTGACAAAGGTATCATTTCATTTTTATTAAGGCCAAGTAAAAATGCCATGGTGTACACTTTCTTTGTGGGTTCATCAGCTGATGGAAGAGAGAAAGCATTCACATCTTGGCTCCCGTGAGGAGTGCCACAGTGAGCACAGTTATACAGAATCCGTCCTTTGAATCCTTAAAGTCCTTTCCTTACCCAGAAATGTTTTGAGATTCTCTTACAAAGAAACCAAAACAAACACAAGATCCCATGTTTTAATTATGATAGAAGTCTAGGTCAAACTCATGGAGCGATAAAACAGGGCTTGATTTTTTTTTCTTTCTCTCCTATATATGGGATGTTATATTCATTATTTTAAAACGTTTTAATTTTAGTTTTTTCAAGACAGGATTTCTCTGTGCAGCCCTCCCTGGTTGTCCTGGAACTCACTCTGTAGACTATGCTAGCGTGCCTGCCTCTGGTCTGTGCCACAACATCGGGTGTGCACATTGTACAAGTTTAAAAAAAAAATCAAAAAGATTAAATGACACCCAATGGAAACGGGCAAATATTTAATCAGCTGGTTGAGGGCCAATGTTATATGGTGATGGTTCAGAAAAGAGAAGCTCAGAAGAGAGCAGGTCAGCTCAAGCAGTGGTAATGACACTGCTGAGAGACTGATCTTAGTTTAAGCTACAAAATTAATCCCCACGGGAGTTCACCGTTTGTGGAGATACTGCAATACCGGGTCCATGCGGGGGAGAGGATGCGGGAGCTTTCGGGGACTAGCAAGCTCCTAGTCCAACTCCTAGTGTCAAAAATCCATTTAATATATTGTCCTCGGGTAGAGGACATATTAGATATTAAACTGATAAGCACAGATACTATATTTGATCTTAGCCAAAAGACTGAGACCTGATAACTGCATTTCCACCCACACCAACACTACTGACATGCATGTAACCTCCACTGCATGGTCATAAATACACTCAGGCCGACAAACACGCACCCTGCATGGACTCCCTAGTTCTCTTGTGCCCACCACCTATACTCTAGAGAAAGTCTGTGAGATCCAACAGAAGGTGAAATTTTTAGTTGCACTTTTCGTTCCCAGAATTCTGAGGAGACTGGGGCCATATTGTTATTTGCATGCACCGCCCAGCGTGCTTTCGATCTTCAAGTTTCGAGAAGTGGCCAGATGCCTGATGGACCTGCAGATTGATTCTCGTGGTTCTCTCCCAGGTTCTTCTTCACAATCTTTCAGACACAGACTTGACAACACCCACCATAAATAGGTTCCCTTCCCCTTCCACACACTCCTGTTCTTATATGTAGTCCATTCTGCATCACCTCTTTCCCTGAGATAACATCCATGACTGAGGGGAGGGGACCGAAGCCCTCCCCGAGAGTGGACCCAGGGAAGACAGAGTCTGATCTGCTCATAGGGTGGAGTGAGCCTCGGAACTTGAGCCCTTGGAATTTCAACTCCTTTGCTGTAACTGTTATTCGGTTTTTAGTTTTTAGGTTTTTTTCTTTCCCTCCATCACTTTTGTTTATTTCTTTCCTTGTACGTCTTATTTTAACGTGCAATCTCTAGCTCGGACTGACGCAAAATTTTCGGTGATCCTCCCACCACAGCCTGGCCCAACAGCTGAGTTCATTCCTTTTATATTTTGAGACAGGTTCTCTCTGTGTAGGCATTGCTATTCCAGAATTTGCAATGTCAACCTGGTTGGCCTCAAACTCATAGATGTTCCTGACCCTATCACTCTAAAGGTGTGGACCACCTACCCAGCACAGTTCCTTTAAAAAAAAAAAAAAAAAAAAAAAAAAAAAAAAAAAACAGACCAAACCTCACTTTGGGTTGGGCTTTATGACACAGACCTGTAGTCAACTCCATAGGCAGATCCATAGGGGGACCCAGTGTTCCAGGTTGGTCCAGGCTCCTCAGTGAAAGGATATGCCATGAGATTAAGGGTGTGTGCTATAACTCTGGCTGGCTATTTAAAAATTTTGAGGTTGGGTTTTAAAGATAGCTTGGGTGTGGAGGAAGGGAAGGTCTACTGGAAGATAAAGCAAGAACTCATGTGGACATTTTGGAGACTAAATCACATGGGGGTCTCTTTGTTCTTTCCCAACAGCCTCCAGGAAGCATTGCTGAGTTACATGAGGAGGATGCAGGAAGAATGTGGTGAAAGTCATATTCATTCCAGGACATTGCTCAGACCTCATGGTTATTTTCTGTATTCCTTTTCTATTGCTCTCAGGGGCCCCTGGTGTGCTATTCCGTTCATACTGGCCAGTTTCTTCCACCTAAATAGCCTCCCGTCCGGTATCAGTTGGAAGTGTTTCTCCCTGGGATTTGGGTCAAGACCATTAGTCCTGATTTTACTCAGTTAGTGATCACCAATGGATGCAGTCAAGAGTTCATGACCTCTTGTCTTCTCCTCACTCAGAAGATGCCACACAGCAAGCATATGAGCTCCTCTTAGTAGTCCTGTGTGTGATCCTCAGCGCTCTGTCACAGTGGCAAGTCTCTGAGATTGTAAACATAGAGGAAGACACAGCTGTGTAGGCCTACAGCTTCAGAGTTCCATGTCTGTGAGCAACAGACACTGGTGTAGACAAAATTCTAAATAGTCTTAGTAAATAAGAAACACAGAGCCAAATACAGAGGTAATAGCAAAAGGGATCAGAGAGCCACGACTACCTTATCTTCCTGTCTGATCTGTGTTTTTATTGTCTTTCTGTTCCGCTTTCCCATTGGCTCTAAGCCCAGCCACATGACTTACTCATCACTGCCTGTCTATACAGACCTCCAGGTCTGTATGGTACCTGGGATTAAAGGCTCATGTCACCACGCTTGGCTGTGTCCTTGACCACACAGAGACTCTGCCTGCCATATGATCAGATTAAGGGTGTGTGCTACCACCATGACTTCTGCTTATGACTTGCTACGTGACCTTGCTATGTGACCTCTGATCTCCAGATAAACTTTATTAACATACAAATAAAATCACATTTCAGCACAATTAAAATATTACCACACACTGGTCCTTTTGGAGGCAGCTTGTTGGGCAGTGAGCCTGTGGGAGAACAAGGCTCTCTGTCTCATGGCCAATGATGAAGAGATGAAGGGGCCAGAGTCCCCTGAGTCCCTTCAAGGTCTTGGGAGACCACACAACAAACTCCTATAATACTCTGTTTACACTATTATGAGATTTTCCTGAGAGTCTCCACAAGTCCCCTAAAGACCCTAATTAGCATCACTGTGAGCAGCAGACCTTTATGAAGTGAAGGTCTGAGTGATACTCAAGATCCAAACTACAGCAGTCTATCCCAGGTCCCAAAAGTTCTTGTCATCTCACAAAGGAAAACACATTTAATATAGCACCAAGAGCCTTGAAGTCTCAACTGCTTCTGCCTCCAACCTGGGGCATAGATCCCTCTCCCCCTGGATATTTCACCCTGAGGACCTGTATAAAGCGATAAATCCATGGGAGTCTTTTTAAGAAGTATTAGGGAAATTTTTTAAGGTAAATTGAGGATATACACACACAAATACAGAACGGAGTAGACAAGTGAAGTCGTCCTCTGATCTGACTGGAAGCAAATCCACCTCATCGGCAGGAGCAGGGAGAAGGGACATGTGACCCTCCTCCATTCCTTTCTAAGAAGTCACATACAATGGCAGGAAGCACTGCCTCCTTCAGGCTTTTTGCTCAAGGTCATGGACAGAGCAAATACCAGTACTTTCCCCCTTTTTGTCTAAATAAGAAGGTTCTAAACTTAATGTAAACTATATCCAATAAAACAAAGTGTAATAACATAAACAAAAATGGAACTACAACCAACAAGAATAACATCAAACAAGAGAGACAAGCTACATGTCTAGATATGTCCAGAACATAGGTGAATGGTAAATTACTGAGATTGATCCAATAGCTGTCCTATCTTGAAGATTCTAACTCTAGTACTAATATGTTCTAGCTAAGATACAAGAAGATTGTAACTGTAACTATCTTGTCTTCAAACTCCATTGAAGACCTGAGAAGGAACATAATAATGCCTGAGAAAATGTAAATGCAAGCAAGCAATGTCTGAAAACTCTGTGAGAATAGACAGAAACAGCTGGCAGCCTGGATAGTCACCGAAAGTTTCTCAGCATCGTTGTGGCAACCAATTTGGCTACAGGCCTAGAATATCTGACAGGCCATTTTCAGAAGTGGGAATTTTGAAAGACCATCTTACCCTGTCTTGGCAGAGTTCAGTAGTTGTTTTTTCTTGTATCCTGCTCATCTGGAAAGGACAGAGTTCATACTGTCAGCAGTTGAGGCAAGGGCAGTTCTTTGCCCAGCAAGCCATTTGGTGCTAAGAAGAAGACAAACTTCCAAACAGATATGTCTTAGAAGTCCAGCATTCCCTTGGGATCAGATAAGTGCTTCCAGGAGCAATTGTGTCTCATGTCAACAGAATTCTAAGTTATCAAAACATTTGAATGCCATATTCTTTAGGTCTATGAAGTGTTTGAAGATTACCTATCCATCTGACATATGTTTTTGTAAATCTGGAGAACCTGGCTAACATAACTATAGAAATGTCAAGCATGGGTGACTATAGCTTTGTAAGTCTTATCTACCTAAATAACTTAAAGACTAAGGCTTCATATTAACTAGGTAAACAGTCTGTAAACAGGTGTACTGTATAAGGACAATGACCTTAAAATTGTGACAATACACAAAATATCTTAAACAGAGGTAGAAATGTATAGTGCAATATACAATATGACAATAATATCCTTAATGTGTATCAATATGCAAAATATCATAAACAGAGGTAGAACATACATATAGTATGATAAATATATTATTACATTTGTATCAATATAGAAAATATTTCAAACAGGAGTAGGAATATGTGTACAATATGACAAATATAGTTTTGTATTTGTATCAATATACAAATTATCCTAAATAGGAATATAAGAATAATTTGTATTTGTATCAATGTGACGGGAATTTTCTCCAGTCTGGACAAATCTCTCCCACCTAAGGTCCCATAGCCACTTATAAAATAATCACTCAGAGGTTTATATTAATTACAAACTGGAAGGCCTATGGCTCAAGCTTCTTGCTAGCTAGCTCTTATAAGTTACCCCATTTCTACTAATCTATAAGTTGCCATGTGGCCATGGTGTTACTGGTCTGCAGCATCTTGCTGCTCTTTGGCCATCAGCTGGCATCTCTCTCACTCTGCCTTTCTCCTCTCTGTATCTCTACTTGGATTTCCTGCCTGGCTAAAAGCTTTCTTGCTATAGGCCAAAACAGCTTTATTTACTAACCAATGGGAACAGCATATATTCACAACATACAGAAAGACATACTTTAGTACTTTCCTTTTTTTCTTTAATCAAAAAGGAAGGTTTTAACTTTAACATAGTAAAATCATATTTAACAAAGCAGTTTTCAAGCAAGAATCATATTTATAATATCTAATCTATTTATATTTGGCAAAATTAGGAAATATTCTACTATATATCCTATTTTGTGAGTCTAAAATTTTATATCTAATTTATCTTTTATCATGACTAAGGAAAGCTATAATTATAACTATCTGGTCTTCAACTCCATCAAAGACTCTAGAAGGATATAATATTACCTAAGAAAACAGGAAGTGCATTGTGAGCAACTTCAAAAAATCTAGAATGACAAAGACATTTGACTGCCTGGACAGTCACCCGAAGTTCTTCTGCAATGATGATGCATCCATGTTCAGCCTATAGGCCTAGAGTTTTTCAATCACTTCTCACTCTGTCCTGTAGAATGTCTGGCAGTCTCCTCTGCAAAGCAGGAACCCGAAGGACCATTTTGCCTTATTTTGGCATAATTCAGTGGTCATTTTCCTATGGGTCCTGCATGTCCAGTTAATACAACATCCAGTTTATACAAGCAGTTCAGGCAAGGGCATTTTTTTTGTCCAGTAGCTAACTTTTGCCACAAAGAAAGGAAACTCATTGAAGAAATGAGTTTCTTCAATGCCCATCATCCTCTTTGAAGTAATTGGTGCTGCCAGGAGCAGACGAGTCTTACTGTCCAGAAAAGTCTAAGTTCTTAAAACATTTTAATTGCTGTATTCTATAGGTCTTTGAAGTTTTTGAAGATTACCTACCTAACTGAAATATATCTTTGTATATCTAAGAAAGTAATTAACATGACTACAAATTTGATTGTCATAGAAGACTAATTATTAATCTGTATTTTTTAATTATACATTACAATTTAAATGAGTTGCATAAACATAATACCTTAAACAAGAGAAGAAATCATCCAAGGCTCATAGTTTGCTATATCAGTATACTAATAGATACAATAATCTACCTTATAATACTATACCTATCCATTCCCCCTTTTCTTTTCTAAAGGAGAATACTAAGTCTAAATTTTTTTATTCCACCCCCAACTCTATAACCATCCATCCATAACCCTGAGAAAAATGAAACCTTTGGTAGAGGGGCATCATTTTCTTAGAATTGCTTTCTGCTGTTAGGGTGTAATGGTATCTCTATGGGGTCCTGTAAGAAAACTTAGATAGTTAGACCTAAATAGGGCTAGCTATAGAGTCTCTTACCAGCCTCAGAGTAATGGATAAGATTGTCTGAGATTAAAGATAGAAGTGTAGTATGATGGATCATCTCATATTAGAACTGTCCTGAAGAGTTTTCAGTCCAAAGTTGATCACTGAGTAATGTTCTTAGGTGTGGTGGCATCCTTCTGGACCAAGTAGAGTCATTGTTGTGGGGCCCATCATCCTTCTGGAAACTTCAGAGATCGATATTGGGGAGACTTATTTTCGCTGTGGAAAACTTGAACATTATTGTTATCAAAATGTAAAGTTTGCATTTGCACTGGAACAAGAAGGGATTCCCAGAAAGCAAGGACAAGCATGGAAAGAAATAGAATCTTGACAACAATGGTCCCTAGATTATTGGTTTTCTTCTATCTCACACAAGTTGGCTCTTCCAACATGAGACAGAATCTCCTAATTTTTTCTTTTAGCGATATTCTTGGGTTTAGAGAAGGAGAGAGCCACATTCCAACTCAAAAGCCAGCTTGATTTATAATTGTATCAGGACCACAACTATTCTAGAGTTAAAGAGATATTGAAGTTAGGCAGTGAGATATTACCCTGTAGAGTATAATGGTACCAATATGTTCTTCCCTTCTTCTGTAGACATCTGGTTGTCCAAGGCCTTATGATTTCTTGAATATGGATATTCCTATTATCCTGTAAAGACAGAAACACAACCCTGCCCTGACCCTTGTTTGTTGAGTTTTTCTTACAACTTGTAGAGTTGTCACATTGGTGGATGAGCTATTACTTCTTCTCATCAAGGGGTTTCTACTATTCGAGGCAAATTTTTATTAATTTTATTGGTATCCATGGCTTTTTCTCTTCTGCAGAAACAAAAGTAAAACCCCTTCCCCAACATAGGTTGTATCCTGGTTTTCATTCCAAGGTCAACATATCTTTGAAGTAAACCGGTCAGTTTAGCTCAGGAGATTTTCTGTTGTCCAATGTCTCTCCACAGCTGTTGTACCTTTCTTATCAGCATTGAGAAAATTCAAGGTTAATAAAGCATTATGTATCTTATTTCTAGGAGACATTGTTACCTGTTGCTGTTTATTTAGCATATCCTTTAAAGTTTGATTGGATCTTTCTATGACTGCTTGGCCTGTGGGATTATGTGGTATACCTATAACATCCTTTATATGGTAATAACCAAAAAACTGTTTTATTTTATTTGACACATATGCTGGAGCATTGTCATTCTTAATTTGTACAGGTATTCCCATGATGGCCACAACTTCTAAAAGGTGTGTAATTACAGAGTCTGCCATTTCAGAACTCATAGGAGTTGCCTATTGAAATCCTGAGTAGGTGTCAATGGTATGGTGTACATATTTAATCTTCCAAATTCTTCAAAATGAAACATATCCATTTGCCAAATTTTATTTCTTTGTATACCTTTGGGATTATTTCCTGAGGTTAATGAACTTAGGTTGTAGAAGGAACAAATAGGACATTTTTTTTTTTACAATTTCCTTGGCTTGTTGTCAAGGGATGGAAAAGTCCTTTTTGCAAACCTTTGCTATTTACATGGTGTTTCTTATGAAAATTAGAGGCTTCTAGCACATTATCTATCAATAACTGATCAATCTCATCATTACCTTGTGTTAGAGGAACTGACAGACCCATATGAGAGCTGATGTGTGTTGTAGATATAGGATGTTCCCTATTTCTGATGATATCCTGTAATAGTATAAATAATGAAGTTTATTCTCTATTATCAGGAATAAATTTAGCAGTTCCAATATATCAAACAACTCTCTCTGCATATTGAGTCAGTAACTATATTGAGAGGTTTCGTGAAGTCTACTAGTACCATAAGAATGGCATACAGTTCTGCCTTTTGTACAGAATTGTAGGGACTTTAAACCACTTTAGTTAAGTCTCCTGATTTATATCCTACTTTTCCAGATTTATTTGCATCAATACAGAGTGTGGGAACTATAGGGATTGATTTTTGCTGTACAATATGAAGAAGGACCCATTCAGTTATTTTTATGAATTCTATTATCTTGCTTTTGGGATAGTAGTACTTAATCTCTCCCAAAAAGTTATTGGAGGCTCTTTGTGAGTATTCATTATCTTTCCATAAAGAGGAAATTTCCTCATTAGTTAAAGGTACTACAATTTCTACTGGGTCTATTCCTGTCAACTGACTAAGTCTTAATTTTCCTTTTAGAATCAAATCAGAGACCTTTTCTACACAAGTCTGTAACTTCTCATTCAGTTTACATGGTAGAGATATCCATTCCAATGTTTTATCTCCCCTCTGCATCAAAATCCCTGTGGGAGAGTGTCTGGAGGGTAGTATGACCAAAATGCAGTTAAGTTATGGATTCACATGATCCACATGTGCCTCTTCTATTTTCTTTTCTACTAGAGCCAATTCCTTCTCAGCTTCAGCTGATAATTCTCTTGGACTTTATAAATCCTTGTCCCCTTCCAGAGTATGGTCAAATTTGCTAGTTCATCTTTATGCATTCCAATGATAGTCTATAAGTTAGAAATGCTTTCTGACTATTTTTGAAAACCATTAAGAGTCCGCAAATGATCTCTCTTGAGTTGTACCTATTGGGGTTTATTTTTTTGTAGATCCTTCTTATATTGTAAGTAATTAATAGAATTTTCTATTTTTATTTTTTCAGAAACAATTTATAGTCCCCAGCAAGGCAAAACTTTCTTTACTTCTTCAAACATGTTTTCTAAGGTACCTAACATTGGATCAGCTAATAGGATATCATCCATATAGTGGTAGATTATAGATTGTGGAAATTCTGCATGAATTATTTCCAATGGTCTTTGCACAAATTATTGGCACAGGATAGGGCTATTTAACATTCCCTGTGGGAGGACCTTCCATTGATCTACTTGACTGGCTGGGAATTATTGTAAGTAGGTACTATGAAGGCAAAATTTTCTCTATCTTTTTCTTGTAGCGGTATGGTGAAGAAATAGTCTTTTAAATTGATAACTCTAATAGGCCATTTTTTTTTAGGTAACAGAGAGGGCAAAGGCATGCCATTCTGTAGGGAGCTCATAGGCTGAAATACTTTATTTATGGCTCTCAGATCTGTCAGCACTCTTCATTTACCAGATTTCTTTTTAATAACAAATATAGGAGAATTCCAATGGCTGGTAGATTCTTCAATGTGTTGAGCATTTAACTGCTCCTGAACCAGCTGTTCTAAAGCTTATAGTTTCTCTTGTGTCATAGGCCATTGTCCAACCCGACAGGTTTATCAGTTAGTCATTTTAAAGGTAGGGCTGTTGGTACTTCCTAGAGTTCAACATCAGTTGTTCTCTGTTTAAGTACAGCCTAAATGTTTGGTGGCTGCTTTTTTATAGTATCTTATAATATTATTCCCAGAAATGTGAATTGGTCTATATTCCACTCCTGAGACTGGAGGAATTTTAATCTGGGTACTCCATTGCTATAACACTTCTTGGCTCCAAAGATTCACTGGTACATTTGTCATATATGGCTTCAGCCTTCCTCTTTATCCTTCTGGCCCTATGCATTCAGCCCATCTTGAACTTTGTTTTACCTGAGGTAGGGTTTCAGTCCCTAGAAACTGGGCATCTACCTCTTGACAAGGCAATTCAGATGCCATGATTTTGGTGTCATTATAGTCACATCTGCACTTGTGTCCACTAATCCTTCAAGGACAATGTTATTCATTGACACTTTAAGCTTTGGTGTTTTTTTCATTTATAAAAATCTGCCAAAATATTCATTTTATGGAATTTTTGATTCATCTATCAAAGTTGTTCTATCATCCAGTACAGTATCATTCTTTCCATTAGGCACTGGGTTATTTAATTGTCCTGGGGAGGACTTTCCTCTACAGTGATTGGAAATGTTTGGACCACATTTAATTTGGGGGACTGTGAGAGCCCCCCCAGGCATTTTTCATTGGTAAAGGATTGCTTGGTATGTCTCTTTTTGATCTGCCTTCATTGGTCTAATGTTGGCATTTACCACATCTTATCCATAATCCAGAATGTTGGGTACTCTTGTTAGGGTCATTTCTAGAAGAAGCATTGCTTCTAGGAGCACCCTGTGTACAATTTCTTCTTATAGGACCTACTGCACCACAGATAAAACATTTGTTACCTTGATGCCTCCTTCCACCTTTGGAAATCGCCACTCCTATCCAACCCTTATTACCATAGTTAAGAGACTCAACACTGTTTATATGTTGAATCCATTCTTCCTTTAAAGGTGTAAGTATGCTTTTGCACTTGGTATTAGTATTATCAAAAGCCAAAGACTGAGTTAATATTTGTCTTAATTGTGGGTCTGATATTGCCTTTTATACAAACATTGTCAGTTTTTTTTTTTTTAATCAGTAAATGGTTCTTTTGACTCTTGGAAAAACTTTGTATATAGCTCAGTTGGTTTCCCTGGTTCTGGAATTTTTTCTAAGTACTTAAAGCTGCTGTTTGGCATAGGGATAATATATGCTTATCCAAGATAGTTTGTACATTTAAATCAGCAAAATGGCCCTCACCAAGAATTTGATCTTGGGAGATCTCAAAACCTCTGATTTTACCTTGCTGTTCAAGGTCCTTAGCCTCTTGTCTTAACCAGCTTTTTCATTGTAACTGCTGGCTGTACTCTAATACAGCTGAAATTAACTGATTCCAGTCATCTAGTATGATTCTATTTCTAGAAGAGCACGTATTTAACATCTGTTTTACATATGTTGAATGTATTCCATTGGTGACTATTGCCTCCTTAATATTTTAAAAAATCTTTCATATTAATAGGTTGCCAGGTATATTCTATATATTTTCAGCATGCATATCAACTGCTGGCTTCTCATGGATGGTGACAGGATAAGCTATTTTATAAGAGCCATCTGCAATCTTATTACTTCTATGGCTCTGCCCTTCTGCTTCTCAGTTTTTTTTTATCATCCTTACTGAGAGATTCCTCCAGAGCTTGAAATCGATTAACTACTGCTTTTTTTAGTGTTTGAACTTCTTCTGTTGTAAAGGAGTCTAGAGATTTTCTGGAATCATACAAATTTTTATGTTCTTTAGAAATGTATTATTTCACAGACTTTATTCTATCAATTAGTGATGATCTTTCCTCCTTAGAAATTTTCTCAATGGGATTAAGGTTATTCTGAAGAGTTATTATTTTATCCATTAAGTGTTCATATTTGTTATCAATAGAATTAAATCTGGTTGTCCAGTTATTATTAATGGACTGAAGTTCTTGTGGAAAATTAGTGGATTCCAGTGAAAGAATCCTTCTATTTAAGTCCTGTGTCAGTTTCATTAATGTCTAATTTTTGCTGTTATTATTAAGTCAATTTTTCAATGATATGAGATGAATCACAATGCTAATTGCTAGTATTGTGAACATTATATATGTCCCAGGAAAGTTGTATATGTTCTGTAATATTTCATTCATAGTACAAACAAAAAAGATCTTAAATTCCTGAGTGGTGAAATAGTCATTTTTTTTTGAGAAATATTCAAAATTAGTAAAGAAAAATTTTATTAATTTGATTATTTATTAATCAGTTTAAAGTGTAGAATTATCAAGTAATTTATCTCAGATAAAATCCTCAAAAGATTGTCCTATGTGTCCAAACATTCCAGGTGTAATTAATCAGGTTAGGCAAATGGCTGATTCATATGATGATTTTTGCATGTAGTATCATTGCTTGGCCAGTATTGTTCACAGGTATAGCACCAAAACAGGTGTGTTGCATGCTGACTCAGGCTCCCTGAATGGTTCCTGTGAATTAAGCACTGACCCAGGCAACCCCTAATCACTAGGTAGGGTTGCTGGGACCATAACAGATTCTATACAACAACGAGGCAATACACCAATGAGCTGGAAGTGGTCATGAGCCTGGCAAGAGCCAACTGTCTGGCTGGTGCTGTAGGGCTCGCCATGCATGTGTGCTGCACACAAGATGGAGGTAGTGGTCATGGCCAGGGCAGTGGCTTATGGTGTCCTGGAATTGGCAGCAGCTATACTGAACACTTTTTCAAAGTAAGGGAACATTCTGCTGGTGATCTTTAACCAGGCAGGGGTCTGTGACTTGTCCAGCTGCTACAAGCATGGAACTAGAGAGGCATCTAGTATGGATACCTTTCTCTCTGACATGATGCTCTATCTACCACAGAATGTGCATGCTTCTGGCAGTGGTTACAAGAACTGCTGCCACGAGAGCTGCCTGGTCTGGGAGTTCCTGGCTCACTGGCCTAGTGAGCTTCCTGGTCTACAGGCTCCCTACATGGCCACAGGGTCAGGCAGTCCCTGGGGGTTTGTACTGCTTGAGGGCTCTGCAAGGTGATGAAATTCATCAGCAGCCACTCATGGGCATTAGGATTTGGTCATACCAGTAGCCCCAGGAGAGGCATGTGGGGTTCAAATCCACATGTTTGGGTGCCAGATAAAGTGATGAATCCATAGGAGTCTGTTTAAGAAGTATTAGGATAATTTATTAAGGTAAATTGAGGAAATACACTCATGAATACAGAATGTAGTAGACAACTGAAGTTGTTCTCTGATCTGATTGGGACCAAAAACCAACTCACAGGCAGGACCAGGGAGAAGGGGCATGTGACCCTTCTCCCCTCCCTTATAAGAGATCACATAAAATGGCAGAAAGCACTGCCTCTTTCAGGCCCTGTAGCCCAAGGTCATGGGTGGAGCAAATATCACTACACCTCTACTTGTATTACAGTTTATGACTTTTTTGGGTTCCTTTTCTCTGCCAGTTAAAGAAATTGTTTATGTGTTGTTATTTCTAACAGCTGTCATACAAAATATTGGCACAAAGTTGGGCTATTTAACATTCCCTGTGGGAGAATCTTGCATTGATAGCTCTTAACAGGCTGAGAATTATTGTAAGTAGGTACCATGAAGGCAAATTTTTCTCTGTCTTTTCTTGTAAGGGTATTGAGAAGAAACAGTCTTTTAAACTGATAAGAATAAGAAGACATCCTTTAGGTAATATAGTAGGCAAAGGAATTCCAGATTGTAGAGAGCCCATTGGCTGAATTACCTTGCTAATAGTTCTTAGATCTGTCACCATTCTCCACTTACCAGATTTCTTTTTAATAACAAATCCAGGAGAATTTCAAGGGCTGGTTGATTCTTCAATATGCCAAGCATTTAATTGATCATGTACCAGCTGTTCTAAGGCCTATACTTTCTCTATTTTTAAAGGCCATTGCTGAAACCATACAGGCTTGTCTGTTTACCATTTTAAAGGTAGGGCTGTGGGTGTCTCTGAAAGATCAGCAGGTGTTGTGCCCTGTTCTTGTACTATCTGGATGATTGGTAACTGTTGTTTATAATACCTTCTAATATTTTTCTCAAAAATCTGTGTTAGATTATGGTTTGTTTCTGAGGTTGTTAATCTGAGTATTCCATTGTTGTAATAAATCACGTCCCAATAAATTCATTGCTATTATTAGCCACATATGGCTTTAATTTTCCTCTCTGTCCTTCTGGCCCTATACATTCAACCTATCTAGCACTCTGTTTCACTTGATATATTGTTCCAATCCCTAACATGTGATCATTTACCTCCTGAAGAGGCCAATTTGGATGTCAAGATTCTGGTGCAATTATTGTTGCTTCAGCCCCTGTGTCTACAAGACCTTCAACGAGAACATCATTTATTTGTGTTTTTAATTTTGGTGTTTGTTCATTTATGGAAGTTTGCCAAAAAATTCACTTCGTGGTTTCTCCCAGATTTTTTGTTCTCTCTTCTATACCTGTTCTATCACCCAGAGCAGTATGATTTTTCTTTTTTACAATAGGAATTAGATTCTTTAATTGCTCTAGGAAGGGGTTTCTTTTATGATGGCAAGAAAGGACTGCACTGAATTTGACATATGGGCCTATGGAGGTCCCTCAGGGAGTATCCCAATGGCAAAGGCAAAGGATTACCTGGTTGTACCTTGTTGATCTACATTTATTAGTCCAATGACTGCCTTTACCATACCTTCTGCACAATCCAGAAGGGAGGGGCATTCTGTTGCCATTGTTCCTTGAAAAAACATTATTTCTAGGAATGCCCTGTTTATAGCCCCTTTTCAGGTGACATTGTTTATTGCAATTGAAATACCTGACATTATTATTTTTCTTCAAACCTCTAGAAATCACCTCTCCTACCCAAGTATCATCGTGGTCATGAGATTCAATATTTACTGTATCTCAGATCCATTCCTCTAAGGGTGCTGATCTTGCCTTTAATGACCTATTTACCCATTTGCATTGTACATTAGCATTTTCAAAAGCCAGAGATTCAATTATTATCTGTTTAGCTTCTGAATTGGTAACATTCTATTTACTGCTGAAGACAGTCTTTGTAAGAAATTAGTGAAGGTTTCTTTTGGTCCTGTATAACTTTTGTAAATGACTCAATTTTCTTTTCTACTTCTTCAATTCTGTCCCAAGCATTCAAGGCTGCTATTTGGCATAAAGCCAGGGTGTGGTCATCATATAGAGATTGCCTTTCTACATTAGCATAATCTCCCTCTCCAAGAAGTTGATCTTGGGAGATTTCCATACCTCTAGCCCTACTCTGTTATTCAATGGTCTTAGCCTCATCCATCCAGCAGGTCCTCCATTGTAATTGGGGACCAGCTTCTAAGACAGCTGTAACCAAATCCTTCCAGTCTTGAGGGATAATTCATACTGACCATGAGTTTTAAGTCTGCTTCACAAATGGGGGATACATACCATATGAGGCTATAGCATCTTTGAATCTCCTTAAATCTAACATTTTCACAGGAGTTCAGTCAGCTCCTATAGAGCCTTCAGCATTTGGCAGTTCCTGTCAGGTTACTGGATAGATGAAGGTTGGCTGTTTGAAAGCCTTAGGCTGTTTTTCTGTAACCATATAATGCAATGCTGAGATTGGTTCACCTTTAAATTCCTCTGTCTGGGTCTGACTATCTCTATGATCTATTTTAACAAGTTTACCTAAAACTTTTATCTTGGCACTCATATTAACCCACTTCTTAAATCTGCCGACAATGACGATTCAGATGTGAGACTGACTGCTTCAGCGTAGGACAGTAGAAGCCCTAGTGGGTTTCAAGGCAGCTACCTAGTGTGGTAGCAGCCCAAGATGGGGATTCAGGGAGAGCCCACAACCCACCAGGAGAGAGGAAGCAGAGAGGCTGCAACAAAAAATTGGCCAGTGGGTTAGGGACTCCAGCCCACATGGGGTGGAGACTCTGGCCGCATGCGGCTCAGACCCGAGCCTGCAATGCCACAGGCAAGCAGCTTTTGGTGAATTTGTGCCCCTCAAGTCGGACACCAGATGTTATTCAAATCTTAAATGGTCTTATAATAAAAAAAAATCTCCAGCCAGATATTGGGGTGAAAGCTGAAAACTCAGAGAAGCAGAACAGTCAGCCACTAATTCTTACCTCTACAACATCCTCAGTCTAAAGAGAGTGATGTCCTGTTTCCTCATACCTTATATACCTTTCTGTTTCCCGCCATATTACTTCCTGGGATTAAAGGTGTGTGTCACCACTGCCTGGCTCTGTTTTTCTCATGTAGTCCAGTGTGGTCTTGAACCCATAGAGATCCAGACACATCTCTGCCTCCTGAGTGATAGGATTAAAGGTGTGTGCCGCCACTGCCTGACCCCTATGACTTATTAAGTGGCTGGCTTTGTCTTCTGATCCTCAGGCAAACTTATTGGGGTACACAATATATCACCACACAGGTGTGATCTTGTGTGTGTGCTTGGGGGCTGGCATCATGGTGTGGATTGGTTTCTGTTTGAGACAAGGTTACTCTAGGGACCTGAAAACAAGTACCAATCCCAGTGCAGGAAGCCTGGAGACAGATTTCAACACAGAGCTCTGTTAAGGCAAGGGGGCGTAGACATAGTCAAAGCAACCAACCCAGGGAGCCACAGTGAAACAACCTGGGAGTTGATAACTCTGTTGCTGAGATTCTGGAATGTCATCAGCACACCAGCTACAGGGACTGAGGGGTGGAATGCTTGATTGAAGGGTCCATTTATCTTTTTGCTTGGAAAAACCTGAGAAGACAAAAGGTGATTTTAAATTTCCCACAGGCCATACTGTTCACTAACTAGTACAACATGTATTAAAGGTCTCAGTTGAACTGTGATTTCCTAAGAGAAAATGTGGTTAGATATTGGGGTCAAATACAACTCACAAAAGTAAGCTTTGATGGTACTGAAGTGCTTGACACTACACTTAGAAAAAACCTAACAGCAAAAACTGCACTAATAGTAATTGAATGTATTAACAACTAAGTAGGTCTATTTTCCGTTGTCCTTTTAGAATTGAGACAGGGATTCACATAGACCATGCTGCCAATAGACCCACTATGTGGACCTTGGGACACAAGTGCACGACTATGCTCAGGTTTATGGTTTTACAAAAGGGAGGTAATTGAAGCCAGGACTTCTTGGTTGCTAGGCAAGCACTCCATCACCTGAGAAAACTTCCCAGGTTTGGTTTCTTTTAAAAGCAGTTAATTCCAGAAGGGACAATGGCTGATAAAGAAGTGAGTTTGTGAAGAGATGAGGAAGATCACATTTTCAGAGTTTGTTTTAATTTCTGGTGCTCATTTCAACTGAGGTATTTTTATTCTAAAGGAGATAAAATGCCAGCAATTTTTCTTTCCTTTTGAAAAAAATTTAGGGTTCTATTTTGTATAAAATGTGAGATGAAGCAGGAGGTTTTAAGGCAGAGGGGGGAATGGGAATAAAGAGGTAAAAAAGGACAGAGGAGCAGACTAGATGGTGGTGTTTCTGAAATAAACAGAGGTAACCACAGGCTCCAAAGCAATGGAGACAATACATGGTGGGTGGGTTCATACATCGAAATGCACCAGCAAAGGAACATTCCCTTTTCATAACTTGATTTTCTAATGTGTTTGTCACTGTTAGTGAAAGATGATTGACAGAGAAACTTGACAATGAGAAATGAGATCAGTGCCGTGGGTACCTGGGATGGGCTACGGAAGCCTTTGCAGTAGGAGAGAGTTGGACAAGCAAGCTAGACATAGTCTGGAAAGAGGCAAGGAGAATTTGACAGGCAACTCTGGGTGGCTGCGCAGACGCTCATGATGCAAAAAGGACAGTGTCCATGAAAGGCTCTACTGATCAGCTTTCTGATGGAAATGGGCATGCCAGTGAGGCTAGGACTGGGGACCACTTTCAGTATTCAGTATTCTGTTGCAAAAGTCAACCTGCATTTTGCCCATGGCCTGAGTCTTAGCAGGGATCTCAGCTTAAGCCCTGTGGGAGGTGAGAAGACTCCTGAAGGGAATTATTAGACCTGGCTCCTTCCTCTTCCCGCTTCAGTCCCAGCCACTGGAGAAGCAGGCTGTATCACACTTGGTCATTGTGAAGAAAATAGCTCATAGCATTACTGAATGCAGCTAATACAGGGAATCTCCTAAGTGGGGAGAAGAAAACAGGAGGTTGTGAACTCTGGGTTGTATCTAGCAGAGATCAGTAAATTAGCTGTTGAGATGTGAGGAGTTTTGATGTTGCCCAAATCCCAAAAAGCAATCCTCCAACTGGAGCCAAATGTAAAATGATTGTTAATCCCCCTTCCTCAACCTGGTGGGCATCCATCTGGAGCTTGACCCATTCTTCTGAGGAAAATCCCTTCACACAGATGTCTTTGTCGTGCCAGGAATCAGGCTCTGCAGCGAACACAGCACAGCAGAATCTCTCCACTCTGAGTGCACAGACATAGGAACACACAGCTGCAGGTCTGTGGACCTGGATGAATTTGCATGTGTACTTTATCTTCTCCTGCTCCTCACAGAAGTGAGTGACAGGCAGCTGCTGGATGCATTTGTCTATTTCACTCTCTAGATGCACAAAATCGCTCCTCTCTGCAGAGTACACACAGCCTGTGAGATATTTTGGACCTCTCTTCTTCTCAAATGAGGGTCTTTCATTGACTTCCTATTCTTCTCTCGAAGTGTGATTTCTCCTGCAGATAGAACCAGTTCTGCATAGTCCATCTCCTGATCAATGACGATGCTCATTTTCCAAGCACTCACTCTGTGTCCCATATGAAATTCTTTCCTGTAAAACAAACAGAGCCATTACAGTAGGACCTAACCAGTGAGAACCAGCTCTGCTTTACAAGACATTAAAAGACCCTAACCCTTCAGGCTTACACCCCCCCAGGCCCCAGGAGAAGGGGGAACTAAAAAGAAAACTAGTTCCAAAGGCAAGCTGACTCAATCATTACTCAACTACCCCCCTGCAACAATGTAACAATGTAAAAGGATTTCTGTTAAGAGATGTGCTCAACTGTGACTCGGAAAATTGCAAATGTTCCAGGCAGGACCACCATGACCTGTATGTAAACTCCACTCCCGCCCTGATACCCACCTTGAGGTTTCAAGAAAATGTGCACACTGACGTAACTGTATCCCCCTCTGTGATCACTCTGTAACCAGACAATGATTTTATGAAATTAGCTTCTAGACATAAATCAATCGAAATGACATTATATGGAAATTGTAATCTTGTGGGTTTTGTGGGTTTTTCCTTTAAAAGCCCTTATGGGGCTGCAGTAAGATGCGGCTCTTGCTCTTAGGAGCAGAGTTTGCCCATCTGTACAGATGCTTCAATAAAAACCTTGTGCTGTTGCATCAACTGGACTGGAGTCTGGGTTCTTGGGGCGCCCACTTGAGACCCTAAACTTTGGGGTCCAACAACATACAGCACCACCATCTGAGCTGCTCTGGATGAATAAGTGTGAAGGTCAGATGTGATGTTTTGTTTAGGGACTGTTGGACTCATTTTGAACAGAATGCAATAACTTGTGTGCTTAGTAAAATTTCAAATTTGTTGTCATGACTGTATATAATTTGTTTCTAATTGTTTGGAATTAAGAAACTTCATTGTTCTGGGAGACAGTGGCGACACACTCCTTTAACCTCAGCATTTGGAAGGCAGAAGCAAGTGTATGTCTGTGATTTCCAGTCCAGCCTGGTCTACAAATTGAGTTCCAAGACAGCCATCCCCAAAGATCACCTGGGAATGCTTTGCTCAACATTTCAACTTTTAATTTCGATTGATTTGGCTTATTGAATCAGCAGAGAAACTCACAACCTGAGATTCAAACACTTATCAGTTTCAAGACAGGGCTCCTCTGTGTAACAGCTCTGGTTGTTCTGGAACTTGCTTTGAAGACCAGGCTGGCCTTGAACTCACAGAAGTCTTTCTGCCTCTGGAGTGCTGGAGTTAAAGGTGTGCACCACCACATCAGGTGGGGTGCCTCTCTTAATTGACCACATGCTGCCATGTTTGGGCCCTTTGCCAATAAAGGATGTAAATTGAAGAAGAAGAGTTAGAGAATTAACCCTTTTCCTCACAGAAAGTTCCTAGACATTTTTTAGATTTATGTATGTATGTATGTATGTATGTATGTATGTTTGTTTGTTTGTTTGTATGTATGTATGTATATAGTATTCTGTCTCCATGTATGCCTGCAGGCCTGAATAGGGCCCCAGATCTCATTACGGATGGTTGTGAGCCACCATGTGGTTACTGGAATTGAACTCAGGACCTCTGGAAGAGCTGCCAGTGCTCTTAACCTCTTTGCCATTTGTCTAGCTTCCAGTTCCTAGACATCTTATATGACTTGGTCTGCCTCTACTGCAACCAGCCTGCAGAGAAGGGTTGAGTCACCCTTGTATATCCATGTCTCTCTACCGTAGGGAAGATGAGTCCCAAAGATAATAAGGGTGAAAAACGGAGAAGAAAATGCTATTAAAAGTTCTTGCTGTATCCCACTTTACAATAAGGGAAAACAAGGTTCGCGTGTTCCCAAGTCATTCAGGTAACATAGCCAGAAGTAAAACTGGATCTGTAATCATATATGATAGCTTGTATCTGTAATCTTAACACCTTGGACACAGAGGTAAGAAGATTGTGAGTTGAGGGTGTCCTAGGCTACATGAGACCCCCATCTCAAACAACAACAACAATAAAAAAACCCACCAAAATTATGGGGACAGAGTTATAGCTCAGTTGGTACAGCACTTATCTAGCATGAACAAACCCCTGGGATTCAACCCCAGCACTACCTAAAACTAGGCATGATAGAACACACCTGCCATCCCTGCCTTGGAGGATCAGGAGTTGGAGGTCATCCTCATTCACATAGCAAGTTTAAGGCCAACCTGGACCAAAAAAAAGTAGTTTTGTCAAGATGTATGTAGTAACAGACTCAGTGATGAAGATTTTCATGTCGTGGTGATTCAGTAAAGCTCTGATATAGCCAGGCTGTTGTTACCCTTAACTTTTGCCTCTTCTTCACCAGACTGACTTCTTACTCTTCCTCACAAAGTGCAGGATATCTAGTTCATGATTCAATCAGGCTTTGATAGAATCTAAAAAGGTGGGTCAAGTGGGAAGTGTTCTAGAACCCAATATTCAGAAAAATTAAATATGCCTACTCAGCAGCGTGACCTTCGAGCCTTATAAACAGGCCCTCCACCTCTTGACTGTCAGAACAGACTCCCCAAATATTCGTCATCATCTGGAGACAAATAGTCTGTACTCTTTTGCAACCAGTGAATGAATGCACAGTGAATGTTTGAAATATCTATAAGGATGTTGGCCTGATTTAATCTAATTCTGTGAAAATGTACTTTGACAGGGGAGTCCTGAATTTGAATTCTATCTCTCTACCCCTTAGCACTGTTAAGAATTGGGCCATGGTAAGAAGAGCTGGTGGGGTAACTCCAAGGTAAATCACTTGCCATGGAATCCTGACATCTGAATTTGATCTCCAAACCCCATGGTGGAAGAAGAGAATCAGCTCCTAAAAGTTGTCTTCTGACCTCCACACATGTACTAGGACACATGCATGCCCACATCCACGACAAAAACAAGGGTAAAGTCAGGCCAGCAAGATGGTTGAGCAGACAAAAGTGCTGCTCTGGAACTCACAGGATGCAAGGAGAACCGGTCCCTTCAAGCTGTCCTCTGACTTCCACATGCACACACACACACACACACACACACACACACACACACACACACACACACACCTCACATACACACAATAATAAATAAATGTAAAATTAAAAAGTAACTTAAAAATAGTTTAGCCAAGTTAAAGCTGGGCATGGTGGCTGAGAGTGACAATCCCAGTGCCTAGAAGCTGAAGCAGGAGGAGTGTTTCTAGTTCTAAGTGATCCTAGGCAATAGAGTGAGAACCTATCTCAAAACAAGCAAAAGAAGAAGAATTTCAGTAAGTTATTACCTTTCTATGAACTTTTTCCTATAGAAAAAATGATAATAATATCTGGTTCAGACTGTCTTAAGGTGGGAATGCAGCTCAGTCAGTAGAGTGTGTGCCTATTGCATACAAAGCTCTTAATTCTCTCCCAACATTGCATAAGACCAGGAGTCTGGGGCTGGAGAGAGAACTCAATGGTTAAGAACCTTGCCTCAGCCGGGCGGTGGTGGCACACACCTTTCATCCCAGCACGCGGGAGGCAGAGCCAGGTGGATCTCTGTGAGTTCGAGGCCAGTCTGGTCTACAGAGTGAGATCCATGACAGGCACCAAAACTACACAGAGAAACCCTGTCTAGAAACCCCCAAAATGTACATATTGTCATTTTAGTCCTAGGAAACTCCTTCAGGGAGGTGGTATTACTCCCATGCCATCGCTGTGGCAAAGTATGTAGTAGTTTTGCCAAAGTTCATCTTCAGTATACTCAGACAAAACATTTGGGCAAAGGTGCTATCTGCCATGCCCTGGTGTGGTTGGTGCTTGTGGTGTTTTCGGACAGATCTCACTGTGGTGTTCCCTGGTGGCCTGGACTCAGGGTCCACATGATCACCATGCCTTTGTCTACCACATAGCTTGAATTATAAAGACTTGTGCCCCTTTTCTTTTTAAATATTTATTTATTTATTGATTTTATTGAGACAGGGTTTCTCTGTGTAGTTTTGGTGCCTGTCCTGTATCCCGCTCTGTAGACTAGGCTGCCCTCAAATTCACAGAGATCTACCTGCCTCTGCCTCCTGACTGCTGGGATTAAAGGCATGTGCCACCACCACCCGGCTGCCCCTTTGCCTTTTAAATGAACATAATCACCTAGGTGTAGATATTGCTGTATTTTGAATCATTTCTTTCTGTTTTACTTTTTTTTTTGAGAAAGGATTTCTCTGTATAAACTTGAGTGTCCAGGAACTTGATTCAGTCTGGCCCAGAACTCACAGAGATCAGCTTGCCTCTACTCCCATGTTGGATTAAAGGCATGTGCCACCACTACCCAGCTTTTGCATTTTTTTCAACACCATGGTGTCTTCATAGGCACCTAGGAGAATAGTATCCACCTAAATCATTTGGAACTTGAACCTCGGTATAACTTAACTGACTTCATTTCACAGTAAGACCATAACAGGTCCTAGAAATTGACAGCTTGGTTTGGTTTCTTTCCTCTCATTTCAATATAAAGAATGAATAGGGCCAGCCAGAGTGCTCAGTGGGTAAAGGAGCTTACAGTCAAGTCTGATGATTGAATTTGATTCTTGAGACCCACATGGTATAAGGAGGACAATGACTCCTCCAACTTGTTCTCTGGCCTCGGTGTGTGCCATGGCACACACATGGGTATTTGAACACACATGCAAATGAATAAAAATAGTTGTAATTAAAAAAATAGGTTCAAATGTGGTGGGTGCACAACTGCAATTCTGGAATCTAGGAGATAAAAGTAGGGCAGGATTTCAAGGCCAGGCTTAGCTACATAATGCGTTTGAGCCTAGCCTGTGCTGCATGGGATGCTTTAAAAAAAAATGAACACATAAAAATTACCCAAACAAGACAGAAGAGAATAGGATTGGAATGTGCAGACAACCCCACCACCTTACTTTGTCATACATTAAAGCAGAATTTGTCTGGATCATTCCACTGATAAGTGGAAGCCAGAAACATTCCTCACAGAAGTGGGGGAGAGAATTGAGTCTACAGCTGCTGGGAGTGTGGGGAGGAAGAAGGATAGAAAAAGGATGGGTGTGGAGTATGGAGACCTTATTGGGAAGAAGTTCTAGTTCTCTGTAGCACTTATGGCTTCAATGAACAATTTAGTAAACATTTCAATATACCTAGCTAGAAGAGGGTTTTGAAGGTTCACAACACGAAGTTTAAAGTGATGAAAATGATAATTACTGTCATTTGATCATTATGCATTATATTCATATATTGAAATATCACATTACACCCCAAATTGTGCAGTTATTGTATGTCAGCTAAACATGAAAGCACACAGGGAGTGGTGGCCTTGAATCCCAGAGAAAGGCAGAAGCAGACGATCTCTGAGTTCCAGGCCAGCCTGATCCACAAAGTGAGTTCCAGGAAAGCCAGGGCTACACAGAGAGACCCTGTCTCAAATAAAAAAATAAAAAATAAACAGAATAAAAGCACACAACTTTAATCTCTGTGGTTTAGACAGAGACAGAGTCAAGTGGATCTCTGTGAGTTCAAGACCACCTAGGCCAGACAGGACCACATAGCTTGAAGATGTTGTATTAAATATAAATTTTAAAAAGTTGGGAGACCTGGAAGTTTCCCTAAGAAATATGGATAGTTTTATTGAACTTTTTAGGCTAAGTATTAAGACCATTTAAAATCCAGCCATGGAAGACAACATGAAGACAAATGCTTGATGCCAGATGGGACTCTTAGAACCTCAAATCTTGATGGTTTGTTTGTTTATTTTTTTTAAAGTCTTATGTAGCTTGGTCTCTAGCTCATATGTAGCTGAGTATGACTGTGGTGATATTTTGTTTGTGCCCTACCAAATAAAGGTTGTCTGAAGATCACAGGGCAGATCCAGCCACTAGTCCACCATAGAGGCCAGGAAGTGGTGGCACACACCTTTAATCCCACCACTTGGGAGGAGGAAGCAGGAAGATCAGAAGTTCAGGGCCACCTTGGGCTCCATATGATTGAATCAGTCTAAAACAGCCAAGGGGTGGGGATGGGTCATGCCTTTAATCCCAGGAGCAGGGAGGTGGAGACAGGAATATAAAGCCAGTGGATACAGGATTTCAGGTCATTCAGTCTGAGGATTTCCAGAGACCGCATCTACCCCTGTCAGCTGAGGAGTTGAGAAGGTGAGAGGTGGCTGTGGGTTGTCTCTTGGTCAAACTGATCTTTCAGCATTTACTGTGATATCTGATCCTGGGTTTTTATTATTCAAACCAATTAGAATTGGTGGTATAGCTGGTGCCCAATGTGGGGCAAGAACCAATTACCCTGAGAGTAAGACTCTTAAGCTCTACCCCACAGAGCTAGCTTTACTCTGAGACACCATCTCTGAAGACAGGAGTTAAATCCAAGTGCCAGGGCTAACTTCAGGCCCACAAAACTCGGTGCCAGAGCTACAAAACGCCAGGGTTCAGAGCGGCGCCCAGCCCACAGAATCCTGCGCCACCATGCCCTGTGTGCACTATAAATTTTCCTCTAAGCTCAACTATGACACAATCATCTTTGATGGGCTCCATATCTCCCTCTGCGACTTAAAGAAGCAGATTATGGAGAGAGAAAAGCTGAAAGCTGCCAATAGCGATCTGCGGATCTTCAACGCAGAGACTGAAGAAGAATATACTGATGACAGTGCGCCAGTTCCTAAAAACTCATCTGTGATTGTCAGAAGAGTTCCTAGTGGAGGCGTTAAGTCGGCAAGGAAGACACACGCTCTGAGTCGAACTGAACCAGCGATGGGAACCACACAGGCAAGGGATGCCTCTTCTGCATCTATTTCTCTGGCCCAGCTGACAGAGACTGCCAATCTAGCTGAAGCCAGTGCTTCGGAGGAAGATAAAATCAAAGCGATGATGTTGCAATGTGGCCGTGAATACGACCCAATCGGTTCCGTGAAGAAACCTCTGGGTCCACCACCTCCGTCTTCTACATGTTTTCGTTGTGGTGTCCCTGGTCATCATATTAAGAGTTGCCCAAGAAACAGGGATAAGAACTTTGAATGTGGCCGGAGAATCAGAAGGAGCACTGGAATTCCTACAAGTTTTCTGACCGAGGTGAAAGATCCTCACACGAAGGGTGCAATGTTCACGAGCACTGGAAAATATGCAATCCCAACCCTAGATGCAGAGGCCTATGGGATTGGGAAGAAAGAGAAGCCACCCTTCTTACCAGATGAACAGTCGTCGTCGTCATCTTCATCATCATCTTCACCAGAAGAAGAAAATCCTGTTCCGGAGGAGCTCCTGTGCCTCATCTGCAAGGACATCATGGTGGATGCTGCTATCATCCCCTGCTGTGGAAACAGTTACTGTGACGAATGCATTAGGACAGCACTCCTGGAATCAGATGAACATACGTGTCCAACATGTCATCAGAACGATGTTTCTCCAGATGCTTTAACTGCCAACCAGTGTTTAAGACAGGCTGTTAAGAACTTCGAAAATGGAACTGGCTATACCAAAGGACCTCGCAAACACTTCCCTCCACCCCCACTCCCAATACCACCACCGAGACCGCTGATTCAGAGGAGCCGGCAGCCTCTGGTGGGGACTCTGGTACGGAGACAACAGGATCCTCTGAGGATCCCAGTGACATCTTCCTCAGCACTCCCAGCTCCCTCTGTATGTTGGTTAACTTCAAGTCCGCCCCCCTTGGCTCCCTCTTTGCCTGGAACTGCATCCTCTGTGCCAGCTCCGGTACCTGATTTGACTGCCACAGTGTCTGTACCAGTCCATTCTGAAAAGTCAGATGGCCCTTTGCGGGATTCGACTGATCAATTATCGCCATCTGCAGCGGTTGAACCAGAACATTCTAAGGGAGCCTCCTCAATTGCAACTGGGGCTCTTACTGAGGAAAAGGGTCACGAGGTGCCTGTCCTTGCAACTCCGTCTCACTTGGCACAGTCATCATTGCAGGGCCAGGGGATCCCCACAACTGGTCCGGTCAGCCAAAATGCTGTTCGTCCAGGTGGTGGTCGATCAGGTTGGGGATATTTCAACAAGCTTGGCTACCTGGTTCCTCCACCACAGCCAGTCAGAAGAGGGGAAGGAAGTTGTTACAGGAGCACAGAGCGCCTGCAGCGACAGCACAGCCCAAGATCCCAGAGGGCTCAAGGCCCATCACTCCCAGGATCTCCAGTCTGTGTGCCTGTTCCTCCACTTCCTTTGTATCCTACGCTTCCCTGTATGCTCCCTGTTCCTCCAGGTGTCCCTCCCCTACAGTTCTCACCTGGGTTCCCTCCTGATCAGCCCCAGCCTTCAGGATACAGTGTCCCTCCTCCAAGGTTTCCACCAGCTCCTGCCAGTATATCGAAACCTTGGGTATGGTCGTCAGGAGTGCAGAATGCTCATTTAAACCCTATGCCTCCAACACCAACACGGCTTTTGTCCAGGGAAGAATTCTATAGAGAGCAACGACGACTGAGGGAAGAGGAGAAGAAAAAGTCCAGGCTAGATGAGTTTACAAATGATTTTCCTAAGGACTTGACAGACAAAATGATTCCGAAGAAGCATAGGCGCTCCTTTTCAAGGTCTAAATCTCCCTGTACTGGTTCATCGAATTCAAGAAGTTCATACACTTACTCAAAGTCAAGATCTGGCTCGACAAGGTCAAGCTCTTACTCTGGATCCTCCAGCCGCCCACACTCTTGCTTCTGTCCACCATCACCTTAGTACTCCAATAGAGGCAGAGGCGAGGGCCATCATCAACTTTCAGGATCTAGATCTGAAGGAAGTCGCCGATCCATGTCAAGGTCACCTGAATATAGACGTTATCATTCTCAGTCAAGATCTCCTCAGAGAAGGTCCACCCAGCTATGACATCAACTCCTATTAAGGGCCAAGCCTCCCCATCAGAGACCCATTTGAGAAATAACGCTATCACACGGGAGAGGAAATACCTACCGAAAGTGGTACAACAAAGGGTATGTTGTGGGGCACTGTCTAGAATCTCAGCTACCAGACACGACTTCTCTCCATAGAGACTTTCACCTCTTTTTTTTTTTTTTACATTGTCAATTTTCAGTTTTATTTCTTCCACAAAATGGCTTTTGCCTACTTTTTAAACACTCAATAACAATAAACAAGTGCTTAGTTTCCCACACTTGTTATTTTATAATAGTTTTGTCTATATAATAGGTGAGTAATAATTTCAGTGGCTAGTTTTTGGATATTAGTGAGGATAAGTATTTTTTTTTGCAATACAATTCAGTTCTACATATCAGCCACGGATTCCCTTGTTCTCCCCACTTCCGCTCCCCTCACCTTCCCCCCAGCCCCCCCCCCATTCCCACCTCCTCCAGGGCAAAGTCTCCCCCGAGGACTGAGATCAACCTGGTAGACTCAGTCCAGGCAGGTCCAGTCCCCTTCTCCCAGGCTGAGCCAAGCGACCCTGCATAGGCCCCAGGTTTCAAACAGCCAACTCATGCAATGAGCACAGGAGCCGGTCCCACTGCCTGGATGCCTCCCAGACAGATCAAGCCAATCAACTGTCTCACCCATTCAGAGGGCCTGATCCAATTGGGGACCCCTCAGCCACTGGTTCATAGTTGATGTGTTTCCATTCGTTTGGCTATTTGTCCCTGTGCTTTATGCAACCTTGGTCTCAACAATTCTAGCTCATATAAACCCTCTTCTTTCTCGCTAATTGGAGTCCCAGAGCTCCACCCGGGGCCTAGCCATGGATCTCGACTTTCACCTCTTAATATCAGAAATTCACCCTTCACAAGAGGGTGCCGAGAAGACTATGCCACTGGACAAAGTCATAGAAATAGAAATCCAGGTGGCAACTATCCAGAAAAGCTTTCAACAAAATATAGTGACAATTGGAAAGATGACACAAAATCAAAAGAGAAGGAGAGTGGGAACATTCCATGAGACTAAGACGGAAATAAGCACAAAGGACACGGAAAAAGAAGAAACTGGGAGGAGAGTGAGAGCTTCTGAGTTCTGAGCTGTTAGAGACTTCCAGCAAATCCAGGGAGTTGTCAGGTGTTGATGACACTAAGGCAGATACACCGTTTGTCCTCCCAAGGAGAGACGATGCTCCACCTGTTGGGGATGAACTGACGGATGCAGAATCCATCACTTTCAAATCAGTGTCTGAAAAGGACAAGAGAGAAAAAGATAAACCAAAAGTAAAAAGTGACAAGACCTAATGGAAAAGGGACATGTCTGCTACAGTCAAGAAAGAAAATGTTTTCAACCTTCTAAAGGACCCCAAGACTAAGTGGATGGGGGCGTGAAAACTCTCCTAGGTCTGAACCTCCCCTTCAAAAAGCCAAAGAGCAGGCTGCAAAGACTGACTCTATAAAACTCCGATCTTGTAGCTATATGGGGAGTGATGGCAGGATATCCTTGAGACTAATTTCTTGGACTGGGTGTCTTGAGGGCAGCACCTAGACCAGCATCTGATACTGTCTGTGGGGCTCAAGCTTCACAGGTTCAAACTCGATTTCCTTTTCCCACAATGTCTAGATTTGTCTCTTGGGGTTGACATTCTGCTAAGCAAGGACACAGAGGACAAACACATGAGTGAAAATGTCACTCTGTTAGTTTAGAGTGTGAACTGTATTAACCAGTGGGCTATGGGTGTTTTGTTAATTTGTGCACTCATTATGAACAAAGAAAAATAAAAAGCTCCTAAACATCTCATGACCCCAGTGTATTGTTTTGTTTGCTTGTGTTTTCATTTTTGCTTATTTCCACTCCTTTTTATATTTTACACACACGGCAAGTTCTGCAGTCAACTTTATATCCTATGCGGCTGCTTCTTCCATTTAACTTTTTGCAAAGCATTGCCACAGTGGTATTATGTCACATCTGCCTTTAGTTCTACACTTTGTGTATCTTAGCAGTAGAGCTACCTATTGAAAACTGGTATAGCCACTCTGGAAATCCTGAAATAGCTAAAAAAAAAAAAATCTACCCTCTAAACTCTCCTGGGCCAAATGCTCAAAGGACTTGACATCATCCACAGATACTTGCTCACCCACATTCATTGCCACTGTATTCACAATAACTAGGAAATGGAAACAGCCTAGATGACCTTTAAAACTGAATGGATAATGAAAAGGTACTTGTATACGAAGGAATTCTACTGAGCTGCAAAGAAAAATGAAACCATGAATTTTGCAGGTAAATGGATGGAACTAGAGTATATACTGAGTGAAGGAATCCAGACCCAGAAACACAAATGTGTTTTCTCGTATCTGCGGTGCTTAGCTCAGAATCTTCACATGAGTAGTCACAGAAATCAGGAAAGTAAAAAGAGACCAAGTCAGGGAAGCTCTAGATTGGGGGATGGCAGGTCAAGGTGCCATGAATCAGAAAATGGGGAAATTGGAGTTGGGCTTTAAGTAGGCAGTGGCAAAAGTGAGCAATACAGAGAGGTTAATAAATAACACTGAGAATGTTTCATACAACATATAGACCATGTGATTTCATGCTTACCTAAAATTACATGTAATATATATGTGTATACATAGATGTATAGTTTAAGGAAGTTATGACACCGAGTGATAATGCTCTCCAAAAGAGCCATGAACTATGTAATGCCCCCAGTACCATGTATGAGAGACATGAGTTCTCTTGAGTTGTTGCAAGGGTAGTCCAAGGGACGCCCCCAAACAAAACAACATAGGCTATTACTGTTGCTCTTGGTTGCCTCCCAGAATTTGAAGGTAAGGCTCTGTTGCTGGGGAAGTCCTGCTCTTCAAACACTGGACTTGGAGGAAATGAGCAGGAAATGGCCCTGAATTCCCCTCCCTGATGACTGGATCTCGGAGTATCAGAAGATTCTATGGAAGCTGCCAAGGGGTAGGTGCATTTGCTAGTCCTACCCCACTGTAAACCTATGTACACAACAGTGACTGGCCTGGCAAGATATCCATAACGGTGCAATACTGGCACTTTTATTTTGGTTACCATCAACTGTCTGATTGAACTTAAGGCCTGCTCAACAGGAGGGATTCACATCAAGTACTGTAATCCTAGTTAACTACCCATGGCTAGAAAGAACATAAACCCGGGAGGAAAGCTTACTACTCCTACTTCCCTAAACCAATAAGATTTGTTTTCTGCAGTATCTCCACAAACGGTGTACTCCCGTGGGGATTAATCTTGTAGCTTAAACTAAGATCAGTCTCTCAGCAGTGTCATTACCACTGCTTGAGCTGACCTGCTTCTCTTCTGAGCTTCTCTTTTCTGAACCATCATCATATAACATTGGCCCTCAACCAGCTGATTAAACATTTGCCCGTTTCCATTGGGTGTCATTTAATCTTTTTGATTTTTTTTAAATTTGTACAATGTGCACACCCGATGTTGTGGCACAGACCAGAGGCAGGCACGCTAGCATAGTCTACAGAGTGAGTTCCAGGACAACCAGGGAGGGCTGCACAGAGAAATCCTGTCTTGAAAAAACTAAAATTAAAACGTTTTAAAATAATGAATATAACATCCCATATATAGGAGAGAAAGAAAAAAAATCAAGCCCTGTTTTATCGCTCCATGAGTTTGACCTAGACTTCTATTATAATTAAAACATGGGATCTTGTGTTTGTTTTGGTTTCTTTGTAAGAGAATCTCAAAACATTTCTGGGTAAGGAAAGGACTTTAAGAATTCAAAGGACGGATTCTGTATAACTGTGCTCACTGTGGCACTCCTCACAGGAGCCAAGATGTGAATGCGTTCTCTCTTCCATCAACTGATAAACCGACAAAGAAAGTGTACACCATGGCATTTTACTTGGCCTTAATAAAAATGAAATGATACCTTTGTCAGGGAAGAGACTGTGATTAGTGAAAAAAGTGGGGCCTGGGATAACAAATATGAAGTATTTTCTCAAGTTTCCAAAATCTATTATTTCTTTGGAAAGAGGGGAGCTGAAGGGAGAGGGAGGAGAAGAAAGGATAGTGGGGAGGAGGAAATGGGTAACGGGTGATGGGGGAGAGTGGGAGCCTGTTTTCGAGTTCCTCGTGGCTTTACTCAGCAGATCTGCATAGAGAGGATGATTAGGACCACAGGCCTGAGTGCAGGTGTCTGAGATGGTCTGCACTTGGCTGTGCTGGGGGGAGGTCTTTTGCTCCACCCCTTGGCATCTCTATAAATACCCTGGGACAGAGACAGTCAGGGACCATTGGAATAGGCTCCAGGCCCTCTTGAGGCTGTTTTTTGTTTTTTATCTCTTTATCTCCACAATCTAAATCCTTCTATCTAATATTTCCTGGTGTTTGCACCCAGAAAACTCTGGGGAGCTGTGTGGTTGGTGGGTAAATGCCCCACAGTATGGCGCCATGAACAGGGACTAAAGAAAGAAAAAAGAAGAAGAAAAAAGGGGAGGACTAAAGACAAAGCAATAGGGACTAAAGACAAAGGAAAATAATAGTTTTATTACAGAGTTTTAGGCGAAAGTGCTGAGTCAGGCCTGCCAGTGGAAAGGGGAATGCCCAGTGTTAGTTGTTATGGAATATATATATATATTAATAAGAGGCAGGGAGTTTCATCCTCAAGAGAAAAATGGACTGGAAGGATGTCCGATGCTTCCGCGCAAAAATCTTTAAAAATTTTCTATCTTGTATCTCTTTCTCAATTTCTATCTGTGAAAAATAAGTATAAGGTATAGTGTAGTAATATAGTGTAGGTAAAACTTAGAAGTGTAAGATGGTGTAGCAAAAATTTAAGATAAGTAAGGCAACTAGATAGAAAAACACTTGAATTTTCTAACTTTGGGGGCTATGAACGCAAACTAGGGGAAAACTTTTAGCTTTACAGGTAGTAAAAAAGCTCCTCTTTGAGCTTATGGGGAAGCAAAAGTTTCCCATGGAAGCTTTTGACCTGGGGACAGCTGAAATGCTAAGTCCAAGTGGCAGGAGAAAGTGATTTCTCCCTGAGGCAAAAATGCAGGTGTAAGAAGCCAAAACGTTTAAAGTTAGGAAGTTTTGGGAAAAGTTGGTCTCTCTCTTGGGAAAAAAAAAAAATCTTTCTCTTAAACTAAAAGCTTTTCTTGGAAAATTTGGGGAAAAAACTCAAAAGCCTTCATCTTTCTTTCTCAAATTAAAGCTCTCTTAAAAAACTTAAAAGCTAAAGCCTTTAACTTTCTCTCTCAGAAAGACAAAAATTAGAATCACCTGAAGATATTAATATGGGAATCACCTGTGACTAGCTCTAAGGGAAAACAACAAACCTCTTAAGACAGCAAAACCTCTTTAAGTTCTGTCTTTCAAGCTTTAAAAATCCTCCCTGCAAAGCAGAAGGCAAGGATGGAGTTCCTAAAGACCTCTTCTAAGCTCTGTCTCTTCAAGCTAGTAAAAGACTGTGGGTCAGAGTACCCTGAGGGAAATACTTGGGAGAGTGCAGGTGAAGAGCCATAAAGAACCCAATAGGGCAGGAAATTGTTTACCTGGAAAAAGCAAAAAAGCCGAGCTTTTCAGGTACAGCTGAGCTGAGGCATCAAGGGTTTTGTTTCTGAGTGAGCATTTCAGAATGAAAAGGTGCTTCTAATCGTTCTAACGCCAAGATCCTCTGAAGCAATGCAAACTCTGTTAAGCATTGTATCCTAGCTTCTAACAAACAACTGAGAAGCAACTAGCCAGTGTCTCCAAGTTTGAGTGCATTCTGGAGATACTAGAGTTCCTGCAGTTGTGAACTCTCTGGAGCTTAGAACTGAGGCCAGAAGGTGCAGGACTGCCAGTGAAAATTGCTAATGAACAAACAAAGCAAAAGCCAGTGGGAACAGCACAGTTGTCTGCTTTCCTATTAAGTCCTGGGTTGATAGGTCCACACTTCAAAAAGAAATCTGAGAAAAGCTTTCCTATCAGAGAAAGTACATTTCTGGGAAAACAGTAAAGCTGAACTGTGTCTGAAGCACTTGTGCAGCTGAGTCAGAATGTTGTCTGGGAAAGAGCCCAGCCAGGACAGAACAGAACTATCCAGGAGTAAAGCTTTCTTTTCTATCAGAAAACATATTTTGAGAAAAGCTTTGTTTCTACTGACTCCAGGTGAGATGAGGGAGTGTAGCCCTAAGGGGTGATTGCCTCTGGCATAAGTTCTGTCCTTGAGCATCTGGACAAACAAATGCAACCCCTGGGAGGGCTGGGCCAGGTGAAGGCCTGATGAGGCAAAATACCTGTTGTAAATGCCAGTTTAGGGGGAACAAATACCTCCCTTATTTAAAAAAAAAAAAAAAAAAAAAAAAAAGAAGCTTGATTTTTTAACACAAACCTCACAGACCCCGAAAACAGAAACAGACAAAAAGCCACTACCTTCAGTAGCAGGAAAAGTCAGCACTTTAGTGTCAGAAACTGTTTCTGGGGCAGAGGGAATAAACTGAGACCAAACTGGGAACTGTGAGGGAGAAAGACTCTCTGAAGAAATGGAGAAGGGTCAGATTCCTCCCCAGAAAGGGCATGATCTGAGAAAAGCTGCTAGAGTTTGAGTCAGATTTGGGGAAAGCCCCTACCTCCAAAGGCAGAGAGCAGAGGTACAGAGCCACAGACAGTTACCTGAAGCTCTGAACAAGCAAAATGAGAATAAGATCAGTGGGGGAAAAAAATCTCTCTGAAGGAGCCATGGAAAAGCTCTGTTGTAAATGCTTTTGTTTTCTACTGACTGGCTAAGCCAAACACAAGCCCGGAGGAGAGTTGCTATTAGGAATGCCAGCCTCAAATGTGCTCTAAGGAGGCAGGTGCAGTTCTGATTTGGGGCATGTCAAATGAAGGAGGGACACATGTTGAGGCCAGCTCAGAGAGAGCAGACATCTCCCAATCTCCGGTAGTTGAAAACTTAAAACACTTTGTTCAAATCTCCCGTTGCAAAAGCAAAAAACTTGGTTCAAACCTCCCAGGCAAAAACTTCAGAAGTGAGCCGGTAAGAAAGCCACAAGTTGACTTTCAGACCCAAAAAGAACTTTGGGGAATGAAGTCCGAAAGCTAGCTTGCAACAAAGGACTGATATAAGAGAAATGCATTCTGGGAAAGGTAGTTTTTCCACTAAAGATGGCAACAGTGCCTGGAAGAACTTTTCAGCTCAAAAAGACATTCATAGTAAACTTAAAGTACAGCTTTTAAAAGAAAGAAGAAAACCATCTCAGAGTTTGTTGAATGTCAGTTCCAAAGAAAAATTAAAAGGATATGGAACTCGGAGGTTCGCCGTTTTGGGCACCTTTGCGAAAATGTCTTATTTTCCCTAATAGCTGTACAAACAATTTTTGCTAGGAGCTTTCTAGTGGTTCAAGGGGAATTTCACTCTCATTCTGAAGTGATGAATTTGGGTAAAGGGACAGCCTCTAACTAGAAACCGTTTGTCAACAAGCCGTTTTAAAATCCTTAACAAGGAAAAGCAGTCTATATACTGAACATTGTTTTAGAAGAAACGCATGGGAAATTTAAAAAAGTTCTTTGCCTTAAACAAACAGCCTGCAATGAGTGATTCCTTTGCAAATCTAATAAGGAGACAAGGAAACAGGCATTCAAAAAGAAATGACTGCTTTATAGATGGGAACAAACTTTAGAAAATCTAGCTGTTTTACAAAATATAGTTGTTTCATCTGAAAGTTCCGTACACAAAATCAACGCTAAATATCACTGCTGCTAAAAATAACATCAGGAGTTAAAGCTAATGAAGTGAAAATACTAAATCATGAAAATGCTTTTCCTCTGAGTAAGCTAATGAAGGATATGTTTCGTGAAAGAACATCTATGTTCTTGACTCCTTTAAATAGTAGCAGTTTTGCTGAAAATATTGGGCTAATAAAAATCTATCAGAAACATCAGCATTGTTAAAACTCATGGCACATACAGCTTTAAAAAATGAAGAAGGGGAAAACTGTATCAGAGTTTGAGTATGAAAAGCAGCTAAATTAATTTTCTTGATATTGAGGTCCTGTCTTGCAGTCTGGGGATAGTAAGAGTATAAAGAGGTTTCCAGACTGCTGAGGAGTTTGAGACAACTGTAACAGAGTTTCAGCAATGTTTTCAGACCTGTTGAAAGCTGCAGATCTGGAACCTCTCACTCCAACTTAGACAACTATCTTCTGTTGGGAATTTGACTGTTATGGAATGACTAGCTAAGCAATTCAGAAACAGAATATTCCTTACAAGGTTTTTCTTTTCTCTTTTCCTTTTTGGGTTTGCTGTAAACTGACGTAGCTCTTAATAGAGTTGCTATAAAACATCTGAAATGCATAGCAACAGAAGTCACTAAGTCCCAGAGTTAAGAGAAAGCTATTAAAGAATTACACTCTGGTTTCAATCTATCAAGAACTTTTAGAATAGCAAAGCTGATAAGCTCTGAACTTTAGAAATTATTTGTGTACTTTCTGTCTAGTTAAGAGAATCTTTCTATTAGAGATAGTGATGATAATTAAGAGTAAGAAGTAGAAAATTATTCTGTCTTGTTAGAAAATGTGAACTCTCTAAGTGTTAAATCTTTAGGTGTTTGCTAAGTTAGATATATGCTAAGAAATAAAGATCTAAGTTAGCAAGAAGTATCTGAGGTAGTTCTAAGATATGTAGTAATAAGCTTGTAAGAAGTAAAGATACTAGTTGTAAATGTAAGTTTTAAATAAGAATATAGGAAGTAAATAAGTAAAGATGCAGTTGTTTCGATGAATATATGAAGTAAATAAGAAATATATTTGCTAAAATAATTCTATAGTTTCCTTAAGGAGTATAAGTAAGTAGATGTTAATGTTATACGTGAGTTTGTAAAAAAGTGTAAATGTTGAGTGAGTTTATGCTTAAGCATACGTTATATGAGTTTGTAAAAAAGTGTAAATGTTAAGTGTGAGTCTATGGTGAAGAAAGCTGAGACACAGAAGTTAGTGTCATAGTAGACTGCAAAGCAGGCAGTCTGAGCAGTTTTCAAAAGCTCTAGAAGCCACTAAGAAGCTAAGAATGGCAAACACCAGAACCAGCACAACAAGGTGTCCACAGCTAAGATCTGTGGAAAATCAATGAAACACAGAAAAACCTGAGCTAACAGCAAAAACAGTGCAGTTTAAAATGTTACTATAACTAAAAATGTCTCCAGCTTGAGTATAAAATTTGCAGAGATGCTTGTTTGAACTAAAATTGTTTATTGCAACAAGTTTTGGTTGTAAAACTTCTCTTCATACTTGAAAGTGAAAGCCTGATACCAGAATTTACTTTTTTTTGAACTTTTTGAACTTAAAAAAATGAGATAAAACTACAAAAAGATTTTTGTTATGATTTCTTCATATTTAGAAGGTTCGTACCAGAATTTATTATTTGAATTTTGGGACTTTAGAAATGAAACGAACAATAGAGATTTCATGGCAATGGGACAATTTTGAATTTACTTATGGTAATGACCTAGGAACTATTTTCTGGAATTGTGTTAAAAATGGAACTGTTTAAATGAAGAAATTTATTGTTTCTACCTAGAGTCAAGATGCAGTTTTGCGTATGCATATGTTTTATTAACTGGTGATTCATGAACTGTTTTATGGGACTGTTTATGTAAAAAATGGAATTACTTATGAAACTGGTTTTGTGTTACAAATGAAACTGTTTAAATGGAAAAGTTTGTCTTTTCTAACTAGGTTTGAGACTTTGCTTTAAAAATTATAAAGAAAAGGGAGAGTTAATATTCCTTAGTCTATTTAATTTAAAAAATATTTTCTTATTTGAGTGGATTAATGTTATGTTTTGTTAGTAAAAATGCAAATGGGTATACTAAGAGATTATTTTAAAGTGTAAAGTGTTTTACTAAGAAACTGCTTTTGGATGTTTTGCTAAAGGTTTTCAAAGTGTTACTGGTTAGATTGAAAATATTACTTTTAAATATGGGTTTGTAGGAATTGTATGAGTTTGGGTTTTTTCTAACTAGGTTTGAGATTTTGTTTTAAAAAATTATAAAGAAAAGGAGGAGTTATGAGTAAATTAAGGTTGAATGTATGTCTGCAGAAATTATGTTTAAGCTATTGATATTAATGCACCCTTGTTTTGTGGAGTTAAGGAAATATTTGTTTGATGTGAATACATCAGAATTTTTCCCTATGTTCTCTTAGCAAGAAATTAAAATAATTTTATTAAGAGTTAAAGGTGTAAGATTGAGATAATTGTAACTATGGACAGCAATATTTATGTTAACCTGTGACTGGTGATAATGAAATAAGGGATTCTTTAAGTTTGCAATTACATTAAGAGTTTTTGGTTTAGAAAGGGCTGGATGCAGCTAAAGAATGCTGTAGTCACCGGACCTAATCCAAAAGAGAAATGCCATCTTTATTATCCTCTACTCCCATAATGGAAGGTCTAACAGCTATGCAGATTGCTGTATGCTATTAATTACGAGTTATTTTTTACATATTAAGAAAGGGGGACCTGTGGGAGTCTGTTTTCAGGTCTCTCATGGCTTTACTCAGCAGATCTGCATAGAGAGGATGATTAGGACCACAGGCCTGAGTGCAGGTGTCTGAGATGGTCTGCACTTGGCTGTGCTGGGGGGAGGTCCTTTGCTCCACTCCTTGGCCTCTCTGTAAATACACTGGGGCAGAGACAGTCAGGGCCCATTGGAATAGGCTCCAGGCCCTCTTGAGGCTATCCTTTTTTTTCTATCTGTTTATCTCCACAATCTAAATCCTTCTATCTAATATTTCCTGCTGCTCGCACTCAAGAAAACTCTGGGGAACTGTGGGGTTGGTGGGTAAACGCCCTGAAGGGGAAGAGCATAGAGAGGAAGGGGCAGAGGGAAAAGGGAGGGAGGGTACATAAAAAAACCTATAGAGGGAAGATTTATTTTAAAAAGTCTATAGATTCCCTTCCCTGAGATTCCCATGGAAGCATGTTTCTTTGCTATAAGGAGGGCATCCTTCATGTGAGAGTTTTCCTCTCCCGTTTCCAGGAGGAGAAAGAAAGACATTGTCTCTCTTAAATCTGCAGTTTTCATTTGCCTTATATAAAACAGCATATAGTGGGGTGGCATCTCCTACCACTGTCTAGTAACCTTTTGGGTAAGCAGGGATCTGCTTACAGACTTCCTGGATTCTGTACCTGGCAACTGCCACTCATCACGGAGGATACAAATGCCACCTGTGCCATCTTCTCACAGTGGGGAGATGACAGGAGAAGATGCTTCTGTCTTGTGTTGCTCTGTGGCCTTGTCTCCTAGAGTGTTGGAGCTCCACCCCCACCCCTTGCCCTGGGATTTAAGGCCTTCTTGAAGTGAAATGTTAACCCACCACCCTCTTCCTCTACCTCAGGCCTGAGCTCAGGCTGCAGGAAACCAGCATTGCCAGCCTCTCCCTGCTCAAAGGCAGCAAGGACCTGCTGTCCCTAGGCTGTGACCTGGGAGATGCTTTGTCTGCCAAGTGGGAGACTGCAGAGTGGGAAGGAGCTGTGGAACATCAGCCTAAACGGTCACCAAGAGGAGTGTGCCTGTCATTACAACTCAGCAAAAGCATATCTTCCAGTGTGCTAGACCTGGAAATGAAAGAGCAAAAATGGGAAACAGCTGGGGGCATTGTGAAAACAAGGATGAGGGTTTGCATTTGGGTTTTGTTTTGTGTGTGTGTGTGTGTGTTCTGCTATACTACTACACATTTATAGAAAATATACTACTTACACGTTTCCTAAATCATTTGAACAAATTTAGAGTAAGCTAGGCCTGGTGGTGGAGGCCTGTTGTCCTAGCTACTCCCCAGACTGAGGCAGGAGGGTCACAAGTTGAAGGTCAGCCTGACCTTGTCTCAAAATAAAAATAAAATAAAATAAAAAAACCAGTCTGGGGCTCTACCTTAATGATAGAGTCCATAGCATATGAGAAACTGGAATTAAAGGTGTATGCCACCATGCTTGGCTAAAAATTATTTTTAAAAGTCTCATTCATGAACAGGGACAACTTTTCTTTTCTCTAAAACTGTACTAATGCAACACCAGGGTTAAATGATCCATGCTCCTACCCACAGTTCTCCAAGTACTTTCTTTGAGGCTCTGGATTGGAGTGATTAGGCATGGCTCTACCATATGTGCTCCTTTGCAGAGTCAACTATTTCTGAGACATGAGTACTCATCTTTTGTAATCAGATGCTGATTTTAGCCTTTCCCCCTTATTTAAATTAAAAAAAAAACTCTGTATGTCTGTTAGGCTAATGGTACATGCATGCAATCCCAGACCCTGGCAGTTACCTAACAAGACTTTGTCTCAAAGTGGGTTTGGGGTAGGATTGAAGAGATGGCTCAGTGGTTAAGAGCACTGGCTTGTCTACCAGAGGTCCTGAGTTCAATTCCCAGCAACCACATGGTGGCTCAAAACCATTTATAGTGGGATCTGATGCCCTCTTCTGGCAGAAAGCCATACATACAGATAGAGCACTCATATGCATAAAATAAATCTTAAAAAAAAAAAAAGAATGACCCATGGTGAACAATGCCTTGAGGAACTGTGAGAGAGGCTCCAGGAAAAAAGGCAGAGGGCCTTTTACCTCAGGTGCATTTGTTCCCTGGATTGTTCTTGTTCGTGACTTTGTGTCTCCTGTATTAAACATTCACATTCAATTTAGGAGACATATTTATACTTCTTGGATGTCAGAACATAGCTACAGAACCCAATCTGGTCAGTGTACCCTTGGTTCCATGCATTCCCAGATATATTCTATAGAGTGTGCCAGACAATTGTGTTTAAATTGGAGTGTCCTGAGAAAGTTCTGGGAAATGACTGCTCTGTTCATGTTCAGTATGTGCTTACTGGCATTTATTTACATGTTTTTCTGAACTCTAACAACGTTCCTTATATCATTGCTTTCTTTGTTACATTCATGTATAAAAACACACTAAAACTGAGCTAAGCGGCATGGCTGCAGATTGCCGCTACAGTACACAGAGGTGTCTCCAAGCCGCACTGTGTGGTCCATGGTGGATTTAGCCTTTGCTAGTACAGAACAACAACAACAAAAGGTCTCTGGACTACACGCTGCTTTAATGGAGGTATACACCCACTGCTTCCAAGAGATGGTGGTGCACATGGTTCCTAGAGCCAGAGCTGGCGGTAAACAAACCACTGTCATGTTGGAAGGCAGCTATGCTCACTACTATACCACCAATGCCACAGGGCCATAAACTGCGGTGTCCTGCAGTGTGTTTTTTGTTTTTTGGTTTTTTGTGGGTATTTTTGTTTTTGTTTTTGTTTTTGTTTGGTTTGGTTTTTCAAGACAGGGTTTTCTCCATATGGTTTTGGTGCCTGTCCAAGATCTTGCTCTGTAGTCCAGGCTGGCCTCGAACTCACACAGATCCACCTGGCTCTGCCTCCCGAGTGCTGGGACTAAAGGAGTGTGCCACCACTGCCTCCACTGCCGTGCTGGAAAACTGAGGTGGGCAGAGCCGGCAGCCAAACCTGCCATTTCAGTCCTAGTAATGCTGCAGTCTAAAGCAATAGAGTCACGAGAGCCTGCCAGCACCTAACTGGACTAAGAGGTGAGTCTTTATCCTCAAACCTGAACACACCAGCCCCCAGGGTTTGGGCCCAGGGGCACAACCCTGCCCCCTACCACCACTACCCATTGCAGTCCTAGTTTAGGCCAGTTAGGCAGGCAGACCTCCTGCAGACAGGTCAGACCACCACCATCCCTCACCAGACCTTGTAACCCACAAGACCCCCCCTCCTAACCCACCCATGTACCAAGATTATGACTACTCCCTGAGACAGAGCCCACAAGGGCCAATTGGACTAAGAGCTTCTCCCTGAGACAAACAGTCCATCAGCACCAACTAGACCAAGAGTTCCCACTGGACCAAGAGTATCAATCAGACCAAGAGAGCCACCCTCAGACACAGACACCACTTGCACCAAGGGGAGAAAGAGATGGGTAGACGCCAGTGCAAAAATACAGTCAACAACAAAAAACCCACCACGGTTCCCTCAGAACCTACATCAGCAAGACCTGAACATCTCAACACAGAAGAAACAGAAGAAATCAACCTTAAAAATGACCTTAAGAAGATGATAGAGATCTTGAAAGAGGAAATGAAAAACTCCCTTAAAGAATTTGAGGAAAAGTCAAACAAAAATTGGGAAGAAATCAGTAAATCCCTTGAAAGCCTAGAGAAAGCAATTAAACAAATGAGGGAAACAGTTCAAGATTTGAAATCTGAAATAGAGACAATAAAGGAGACACAAACTGAGGGAATGCTGGAAGTGGAAAATCTGAGTAAATGAACAGGAACTACAGATGCAAGCATAAACAACAGAAGGCAAGAGATGGAAGAGCAGATCTCTGGTGTTAAAGATACGGTAGAGAAAATAGATTCATCAGTCAACACTAAAGCCAACAAAGTCATGACCCAAAATGTCCAGGAAATTTGGGACACCATGAAAAGACCAAACCTAAGATAGAAGAAGGAAGGAGAACACCAACTCAAAGGCACAGAAAATATATTCAACAAAATCATAGAAGAAAACTTTCCCAACCTAAAGAAGGAAATGCCTATAAAGATACAAGAAGTTTACAGAACACTAAATAGACTGGTTACAAAAAAAAAAAACTCCCCTCAAAACATAATAATCAAACCACTAAACATACAGAATATAGAGAAAATATTAAGAGCTGCAAAGGAAAAAGACCAAGTAACATATGAAGGCAGACCCATAAGAATAACACCTGACTTCTCAATGGAGACTCTAAAAGCCAGAAGGTCCTAGACAGACATTATGGAGACACAAAGAGACCATGGATGCCAACCTAGACTATTATACCCAGCTGTAGCTTAAGTTTTCCTGCCTGGCCCACAGTCAGGACAAATCTCTGACCCGCCAGTCCCAAGCCGTTCAAACCAGATCAAATAAACACAGAGACTTATATTGGTTACAAACTGTATGGCCATGGCAGGCTTCTTGCTAACTGTTCTTACAGCTTAAATTAATCCATTTCCATTAATCTATACCTTGCCACATGGCTCGTGGCTTACCGGCATCTTCACATGCGACTTGTCATCATGGCGGCTGGCAGTGTCTCCCCGACTCAGCCTTCCACTTCCCAGCTCTATTCTCCTCCTTGTCCCGCCTATACTTCCTGCCTGGCCACGGGCCAATCAGTGATTTATTTATTGACCAATCAGTAACACATTTGACATACAGACCATCCCACAGCACTTCCCCTTTTCTTTTCTTAAAAAGGAAGGTTTTAACCTTTACACATCTCCAAAGTCAGCTTGGTATATTTGGGAATTTGGGCGTAGCTTCTCTTACTACTTCCTGCTGGAGGGGGGTGCTGTATCTTATGGGGACACAAAGAATATTTTAGGATTATGGAGTAGTCCATGAGGGTGTATCGTCTGAGCCAGTTGCCTTGAAACGGTTCTGGATGTTGGATCATCTGGGCCATGGTGTCATCGGAGACCTTTCAGGTGGTCTTGGCTGGTCAAACCTGATGTGTCTTAATCTGGAACAAATCTATAGCCTCTGGCTTTCTGTGGAAACAAAAGCAGAGTCTCCTTTCCAAAGCAACATATCCTTACATCCAAATTTTGAAGTCAAGGTACCTTTAAAATATACATTTTGGCATAACTCAACAGCTTTTGTAATCAAATATTTTTCTTTAGTTACAAATATCAAAGAGAACATAATCCAGATTCTTTGTGTGGTAGACATCTTTACGTGGCTTATTTTTTATATTACCTTGAGCCTATTGCTTTGAACTGCAGCCTTCTAAGCCTGAAATGGCGCTGGCGCTGCTGGCTCCGCCCACTTCAGCTTCCCAACATGGCGGTGATACGTTTTCTGCCAGCTCTGGGAGCCATCAACTCTCAGAAATAGTGGGGCTATGCTTTTATCAAAGCAGCGTGTAGACCAGAAACCTCTTTTTGTTTTGTTTTGTACTAGCAAAGGCTAAATCCACCACACAGCTTAATGTGCCACTTGCAGAGGCCTCATTCCCACCATACTGCAGGTCGAACATGCACGCACGCCAGGAACCCGCAAGTAGCTCAAACCGGCAGGCTGCCGCTAACTTGAAAGAGACAACTAGGAACTGTTTTTAGCTCCGTTTTAGAATCTTTTTTCTCAGGTTTTAGGTGGAAACTCTTGCCACCACGTTGGACGCCATTTGTAGCTTAAGTTTTCCTGCCTGGCCCACAGTCAGGATAAATCTCTGCCACCCGCCAGTCCCACAACCATTCAGACCCAACCAAGTAAACACAGAGACTATTATACCCAGCAAAACTCTCAATCATCATAGACAGAGTAAACAAAATATTCCATGATAAAACCAGATTTAAACAATATCTTTCCACGAATCCCGCTCTACAGAATGCACTGGAAGAAAAAATCCAACCTTAGTAAGTTAGATACACCCATGAAAACACAGGCAATAGATAGTCCCAAACCAACAAATACCAAAGAAGGGAAACATACAACACTACCCCCAGAAAAATACAGGAATTAGCAATCACTGGTCATTAAAATCCATTCTAATCAATGGTCTCAATTCATCTATAAAAAGACACAGGCCAACAGAATGGACATGAAAACAAGAGCCATCTATTTTCTGCACACAGGTCCTGATAAGGAGGGTGCTGGACAGGAGTAACTGGGAGAGAATGAGGAACTGCAGGGCAGGTCTGCATCTTCTAACTGGACAGAACTCAAACTGCTCCCTTCTGGGCACTACAGGCTGCTTTAGATCCAGATTACTTTGGTTGTGGTTTTGCTTTAGTATTTTAGAGGAAGGATGTGGCAGACAGTGTCTTGATGTGTACCCCAGGCTGGCCTGCAATTCACTGTGTGTGTTCTGCTTGCCTCAAGCTCACATTGCCCACATCAGGCTCCAAAGGCCAACACCATGCTTGACTCCTTGCAGTTTTTTGGATGGAGATGAAGGTCTCTGGCAGGGCTTTAGGGAAAGTGGACTCACATCTGGGGCAGCCCACCTGTGTAGAAATAAGTAGTGATTGGCACTAACACATACTAATTCCCCTCCCATGAAGCAGAACGCTCATCAAATGGGAACACACTCCCTCCTGGATATTTTCTGCAGAGTTACAACACATTATCACCATTATTAAGCTTTCCGTTTTAACTTGAGTGATCACACCTGTCTGGCTTCCTTGCTATTCATCTCCTGGGAGACCAGACTTTTTCCTTTAACTGACTTTCATCAGCGTCTTCAAATGCTTTCTTTTAGCTGGGACCTATTGGAACACTTGGCCAGTCTGAATTGATCTTGGCACAGTCCTCATTGCCCCGGAACTCACTTTGTAGACCAGGCTGGCTTTGAACTCACAAGATCCACCTGCTTCTGCATTCCAATTGCGAGGATTAAAGGGGTATGCTACCTTTGCACAGCACAATTAAGTTTCTTAATTGCAAACAATTAGAAACAAATTATATACAGTCATGATAAAAATTGCAAATTTTACTACTCTCACAAGTTATTGTATTCTGTTGCAAATGTGTCCAACAGCCCCTAAAGAAAACATCAAGTCTGACTTTCACACTTACTCATTCAGAGCAGCTCAGTGGTGTTGCTGTGTCTGTATTGTAAAGAGTTGGATCTGACTGCTCAGGTCCTACTGTAATGGCTCTGTTTGTTTTACAGGAAAGAATATCTTCTGGGATGCAGAGGCAGTGCTTGGAAAATGAGCATCGTCGTTGGTCAGGAGATGGACTATGAAGAACTGGTTCTATCTGAAGGAGAAATCACACTTAGAGAGAAGAATGGGAAGTCAACGAAAGATCCTCAACTGAGAAAAAGAGAGGTCCAAAATATCTTAGAGGCTGTGTGTAATCTGCTGAATTCTGGAGGGGGCTTAGTCAAGGCTCACATGAAGAGTTCCAATTACAGCTTCACCAGAGATGGAATAGGGCTGGATTTGGAAAGTTCTGTACATAATATTCTTCCATTTCCTCATAAATACCTACACTACAGGGAGAACAAAGGCTACTTTTTAATTTTTGTAAGACCATGATCCGGGATATCTCTGGTCAGCGTGTCCTTACATTAAAATCTAATATTTATGTGAGAAGTTTGTCATCCTCACTTGAACTGAAAGCACCTGTATGTAGTTTGATTCCTCAAAGCCATGAAGGATGAATTGAGATCAAGTTCAAGACAATGTTTGCATGGATCATTTGACTCTGAGGAATTCAAACTACAACATCTTGACCCGTTTTTTAACAAGGAAAGTTGACCCTGGAGGAGCCATTCTATTTCCCTAAATTAAAACATGCAGAGGTTAAAATGTCCCCTAAAGAAAAGGTGATAGAGATTCTCCCTAAAACTGTTTCTGAACTTGCAAACGCTGTCGGGGATATTTGTTCATTGGTTTAAATGGGAAAAAACAGCAAATCATTGGTTTTGAAGCAGAGAGGAACGATCTTGTGCATCTAGAGCGTGTAATAAAGAAATGGCCTCATACTCACAGAGATCTTCCTCCCTTGCCTCCCAAGTGCTTAGATTAAAGACATGAGATACCATCATTGTGTATCTTTATATTGCTTTGCATTAATCCAACAGCTGCCTGTCACTCACTTCTGTGAGGAGCATGAGAAGATAAAGTACACATGCAAATTCATCCAAGTCCACAGACCTGGAGCTGTGTGTTCCTATGTCTGTGCACTCAGAGTGGAGAGATTCTGCTGTGCTGTGTTCGCTGCAGAGCCCGATTCCTGGCACGTGGAAGACAGCTGTGTGAAGAGGTTTATCTCTGAGGAATGGGTCAAGCTGCAGGTGGATGATGCACCACCATTTTGAGGAAGGGGGATTAACAATCACTTGTCATTTACTCAAGAGGTTGGAAGATTGCTTTCTGGGACTTGAGCAACATCAACACTCCTCATGTCAGGGTTTCTCTGTGTGTAGTCCTGGCTGTCCTAGAACTTTTGACCAGGGTGGCCTCATACAGAGATCTTCCTCCCTTGCTTCCCAAGTGCTTAGATTAAAGACATGAGATACCATCATTGTGTATCTTTATATTACTTTGCATTAATAAAACATCATATTTGTAGCAAACACTCAAATTTTGCATTGATGTCCCATCACTGAATGAATGGTTAAGGGAGGCAAAACTCAGTTTTTGGTTTTGTTTTTTTCCCAATAATGTGGATGGCTGCCAGGGCCTTGTATGGACCACACAGGTGCTATACCACTGCTCCACATCTCCAGTCCTTTTTGTTTTTACTTTCTGAGATACTGTCTAACTTGCCCAGGCTGCCTTTGAACTTGTGATCTTCCTGCCTATTGAAGATGAGTAGCTGAGAATATCAACCTGTGCCAGGCACCAAGATGGCTGCATGACTCCGTTTGTACAAGGGAATCGGGTAATCTTCATTTTCATATAAAAAATGCTATTGGATTTTTTAGTTTAAGATTTATTATTATTTTTAATTGTGTGTGAGCCCATGTGGGCAGAGTGCTCACAGAGGACAGGGGTATCCAGTATTCCTGAAGTTGTAGTTACAAAAGCTTGTAACCTGCTTGACATGCGTTCTGGGAACCAAACTCAAGTCCTCTGCAAGAGAAGTACCCCCTTAAGCACTCAGGCCTTTCCAGCGTCAACCTGCTATTGGTTTTCAGACAAGGTGAATCAAAGAGGACCCATAGTGTAATTGTTGGTGAAGCTTGAACTCATCTCTCCGTTTTATATTATTATTGCTACTAGTACTTTGAGACTGTGAGACAGGGTCTCACTATGTAGCTATGGCTGGCCTGGAACAGGATATCATTATATAGATCAGGCTGGCCTCAAGTTCAAAGAGATCCACTTGCCTCTGCCTCAAAAGTGCTGGCATTATATGCATGTGCCACCATACTCAGCAAATTCATCTCTCAGTTCATATTCATCTGTTGTTATTATTTAATGTATGTATGTGTGCACTTGCATGTATTACCTGTTTGTGGAGATGAGAGGAACCTCGGTATCATCATTAGAAATGCTGTCCATCTCCTTTGAGACATGAGATTCCTGCCCCACCTGCAGGGCTTCAATGGGTTCTTGACCACCCTAAGGACGGAGTGATAGGGACAGGAGATACAAAGGAAATACCCCAAGTCTAGATTCTGATCAAGGTGCCACTTTATTTTTCTCCAAGAGGGTTTATATAATTCCTGCAGGGTGAGGGGAGCAAGAAGCTGTCATCTGCATAAGGTGGGGCAAGCTAACAGGATGTTTGTATAGGATGTTTACAGGGTAACAGAGTCAAGGGCTCTGCCTCAATGTCCTGTTGCTAGGCAACCTGACTGTAAGATGATCTAGTTCCCTGTCTTATGGGGGTCTGTATTTTTCCACTAACTAGAGATTCTATCCTTGTCCCTGACAGATTCCCACCAACCTGAAGCTTACTACTTGGGCCAAGCTTTCTGGCAGGAGAGCCCCAGGGATAGTCCTGTCTCTACCTCCCCAGCACTGTGATTACAAGCTTACACTATTACACCCAGATTTTACATGAATGTACTTTATGGACTGAGTCATCCCTCTTCCAAGATTTTATTTGTGGTTTCGAGACATAGTTCCATAGAGTTGAGGCTGACTTTGAACTTGCCATTACCTCCCGAGTGCTGAGATCACAGGTGTGGACCCTCACACCCAGTTTACACAGTGCTGAAGATGAAGCAGAGTTCTGCAATCATTCTACCAACTAAGCTTCAGTCTAGCTTTGGATTGTTTTTGCTTTTCTATTGGTCTGTTTGTTTGTTTTTAGGATGGTTTCTCTAGCCCAGACTAGACTTAATTCAAGTATGTAGCCCACCTTGGCCTAGAAGTCATAATTGGTATTCCTGCTTCAGGCTCCAAAGCGCTGGGATTATAGACAAGAGTTACCACACTTAGCTCATTTTACATCTTTCCTCTCAGATTTCTATATCTCTTGTTCCTTCTCTTCTCCTTCATTCCAAGAAGTATTTCTTTTACTTTCTTTTTATTTACTGTATCTTTCACACCATGCATCTCATTTCCATTTATTTCCCTATCCCTTTATATCTGACCTCTGCCTTTGCAACCCCCCCCCCCCACCAATAGGATAAAATAAAATTTAAGGATCAAAAAAAAAAAAAAAAAAAGAAGGGAAAATCTCATCATGGAATCTGGAAGCTGTAGTATGACACAGTAAATTATGTAGTAAACTGTTTTATCCATATTTCCTTACTTGCAAGTGTTCGTTGCAAAGAGTCATTGGTCCGGCTCGAGGCCTCTGGTTTCTGCGACACTAAGGATACTGGGCCCTCACTGGACTCCTCTTGGATTCCTGTTGTCCTGTGTCATGGAGATCTTGCAGCTTTGGATCTGCAGGACCAGCCCTTTTACATGCTTCAGTAGATCATAGTGTGCCCTGACCTCAAGACCAGTGTGAACTCTCCAGCACTGCCCTGGCTAGTTCACCTCTTGCAGCAATGAGCAAGGGGCAGGCCAGAGCTCCTGCTTTCATGCACTCAGGGTCAGCTCACCCACACCTACATCATCCAGGCCACATCCACTGCATTGCTCAGATGAAGTGCAAGGGCCTGAGTGCTGCAGCTCATGGGGGTAGGGACAGCTCTGGCACTCTTATGACCTCAGTGCCAGCTCTCCCACCAGCCACAGCTGGGGAGGGGGAGCAGGGCATCTTTCCCCACCACCACCTTTTTACAGAGGAGGGGTGGGGCAGATCTCTCTGCATCACATTCTCCAGCTGCCTCACCTGCATCCAGTCAACAGGGTTAGCTCTACTGTGCTGCCCAGGCCAGGTGCAGGGCCTCCTCTCCCATGTGCTGCAGACAGTAAGGGGGAGGGTCAGCTCTGTCGCCCACCGCAGGTGGCAGGAGCAAGGGGAAGAACAATATGTATTTTTTAAAGATTTATTTGTATCACTTTTTATTTAGCTGTGTGTGTGTGTGTGTGTGTGTGTGTGTGTGTGTGTGTGTGTGTGTGTTTGTAAGCATGTGCATGCACACCTAGAAAAGTCAAGAATGTGTGTGAGAATCTGAACTCTGGTCCCATGGAAAAGCTGCAAGTACTCTTAATGGATGAACATATTTATAGGATCTTTCCTGTCTCCCACCCCCCTCTCTCTCTGAGTGTGTGTGTGTGTGTGTGTGTGTGTGTGTGTGTGTGTGTGTGTGTGTCTGTGTATGTTTGTATTTTTTTTTTTTTAGGGATTACATCTTTGTTTGTAATCAAGTCTTACTCTGTAGCTCAGACTGGCATGGAACTTACTATGTAGTTCAGCCGGCTGGCCTTGAATATGTGACTATCCCCTTGCATCATTTCCCAAATGCTGGAATTTCTAACACTTTTTCATCTCTTTTTCTTTTCCTTATTCAATAATCTGACCTGGATTCTAGGAAATGTAGCTTCACATGTCCACTGGAATATCAGGTAAATAAATCTGTTCTTCCCCAACCTTCCTTCATTTGGTGCCACTTAGTAACAAGTGAGTTTGTGCCACCCAGTGGCTGAAACTAATAACTGCATCCTGAAAAGAGCAGGGCATTCAAGAATAAATGCAACAAGGGTGAGTCCCAACAAAGTCCAGGTCTATATTGCTGCCTAGTGGGAAAATAATTCCTAACAGGCAGACAGTTCTACTGTAAGTCTCATTTTCTAAATGATAAGGTTATATTCTGAGGGTTACAGCCATGGACTCTGCAGGATTAGATGGTGTCCTGGAGATTTTCAAGGATCTTACTCAGGTCACTCCTCCTCGCCACCTTGCTAGAAATCAAGAATAAACAGTGCAGGACATTGGGTCCTTACGAACCTCTAGGAGAATCAAACACCTTGCTGAGAGGACATTGAAGTAGAGGGCTCATGAACCAGGCCTACAGGAATATTAGTAGTTTCTTGTAGGATAACTACGCTTGACCGGGCCTATGTCTAGGACTATGTCACGGAGGAGTCATAGGTTTTAGAATTTATAGACTCAACTTTACTAGATTGAAAAAGGCTCTCCAGGCTGAGCAGTCTAAGCACATGAGTTTAATGCTAGCAGTCAGGGGCCAGAGGCAGATGGATCTATGTGAGTTGGAGGCCAGCCTGGTCTACAGAGTTCCAGGACAGCCAGGGCTACACAGATAAACCATGTCTTGAACCCCACCCCAGAGAAAAAGAAAAATGGCACAGCCATAACTAAATGGAATGGCAGAAGTCATAAAGCCAGCACAGCTGCTTGACAAAGATCCAGCAAAGCCGAGCCACATGATGGCTGCCATGCCACCATTGGTTTTCATCTCTACCTGTTACATACTTGGGGTAATTTTAATATGTGTACAATTTGAGGATATTGGATTGATGGGAAATTCCTTATAAATCATTTATGCCTTCTCCCAGGAATGCTGCTTCTAAGCTTATCCAGGAAAGTCCTGAACATACTATCTCCCCCCCCACACACACACACACTTGGAGGGAGATATCTTTATCTACTTGAAGGTCTTTCTTATGCCTTGGAGGTTGTGACCAATAAAGAAGAAGCCAGAAGTCTCTTTATGAGGCTATGAGACATTCTTGAAACATTTGTCCCTGTACTTACTCAGGAACAAGATATTCAAAACAAAGTAAAATTAAAAAGGTCAACAAGATTCAGTGGGCTAGAGGAATTGTCCACAGTTCAGATTATAAGGCTCTTCCCACTGTACACTCAGACAATTACGTGACATACAACTCTGCCCTACATAGAGATATATTGATAAGTAAAGTATAGAGTGGAAAGATGATAACCGTATGAGGTGTCAGGACTTCCCTCTCTTAGAAGTTAGCTCATGTAGAGCCACTATAATGTCATATGACCAAGGAACAACAGAATGCCAGGATTAGACATATAGACAAATTCTATAACGATATAAATGCGAATATTGATTGTATTATGCCAGAATTTAAATAATAACTGCAGCAGTTTTGGCCTGAGGATTTTTCCTGGCCACTCTGACCACTAAGAGTTAATAATACACTGCTTGGGACATGGCAAAATGCCCAGGGTGGTTAAAGATTTTGTTTTGGTCTAATGTCCTTAAAGCAAAAAAACAACCGGCCTGAGCACAGGCTGTCATATGCCTCTAGATTCTCAAAAATTGGGTTATTGGGTTAATGAGTAAGAATGATAACTCTTTATTAATGATGTCAAAACTTGAGGGAAAATGATTGAAAATGATAACTCTGTTCTGTCATAGTTTATTAATAATGACTAAAAGATGAGCAAAAGGAAGTAAAACACATGTCCAAAAACAAAAACGATATGATCCATATAATGGAACACCATGAATGTATCCCTGCTAACTAAATTCTATATAAATAAAGAAACACTCTGGCTGCTAGTCAGTCAGGCTGCAAGATTCTCCCGACCACCATTGCCTAGCTCACTTCCTTCTCCCACTGACTCCTTACACCCTCTGCAGGACCCATCCACCGCCAGGGGATGGCCGACAGAAAAATAAAAAAATAAAAAAAACCACAAAGAAACAGAGTCTTACTGTGTTGACCAGGGGGCCTTAACTCAATGATCTGCCTGCCTCTACTTCCTGGGTGCCTGGATTAAAAAGTGATTGTCACCAGGCCCAGACATCCCCTTTCTTCTCTTCTTTGTTTTTTTCAAGATGTATTTATTTATTGCTTTGCCTGTAAGATGGCTCTGGGTTTAAAGGTGCCTGCCACCAAGCCCACACCTGAATTCCATTTTCCTTTGGGACTTACAAGGTAGAAACTGGTAATGTGTGTTACAAGTTGTCCTCTGAACTCCACAGCACATGGCATGATCCCCAACCCTACACAAAATAAAAAATTTTAATATAATTTATAAAAGATTGAATTTTTAATTTGTGTATATATGTGTTTGCATGCATGGGTTTGTGTGACCATGTATATGCAGGAACCTCTGGGGGCCAGAAGAGAGTATCAGATACCCTGGAACTGAACTTAGAGATGGTTGTGAGACATCCAGTGGGTGCTGGAACCGAACCCAGGTCCTCTGCAAAAGCATCAAGCACTGCTCACCACCCTCAAGATCCTGGGTCACTGTCTGATGTGTACTTCACTTCTTTTGTTTATGTGTGTGAGACAAGATCTCATTTAGCCTGTGCCAGCCTCCAAATAACTATAGCCAAGGATGGGCTAGAACTCCTCATCCTCCTGCCTCCACTTCTGGAGTACAAGTTCAAGGTCAACTGTCACTAAAATTCTACTTTCTTTTAATAGTAAAAACCCAGAGCCAGATATCAGAGGAAATGCTGAAAGATCAGAGAGACAAAGGAGCAAGTCACAGCTACCTCTCCCCTTGCCAACTCCTCAGCTGAAAGGGGGAGATCCTGTTTCTGTGAATACTCAGACTGACTGGAGTGAGATCCTGTCTCCACCCGTCTTATATTTCTTTCTCCAGCTCCCTAGAGCTGGGAATAAGGTGTGAGCTACCACCACTGCCTAGCTCTGTTTCCCTTTTAGACTGGTTCAATCTCATATAGCCCAGGGTGGCCTGAAACCTCAGGCAAGCTTTATTTGTCAGAGTACAAACAAAATATCACATTTCTGCTTTTTGGTCTAATACAAAAATAATTTATTTAGAACGAATATAAGAATATATACAGACTTTGCTTCTTCACGTAACCATTTGGTATCATAGGTGGCTTGATGACCATGAGGCTTTTTGTCTCTTGGGGGAGTAAAATTACTTTTTTTGGACTCTGTCCCCTTTTAAGGCAAATCTCTTTCTCTCTTGGCTCACTTTTCTGTCCAGCTGAGGAATGTTTACTCCAGGAGGGAGTCCTTCCTTCTTGCTAACTCCCTTCTCCCATCTCTGCTCTGAATGGCAATCCTCTCCGCTGTCACAGTCCATTTTCTTGTCTCTACTGGGAGTGAAGTCTTTCTTGGAGGAACCATGAAGGGATTCATGCTTAGCTGAGGTCCTAGGCTCTTTAGAAGTCTGAGACAGAGTCTTAGAATTTCCCTGTTCACTCAGACATTCCTTGGTGCTTTCCATCTCTGGCAAGGTGCTGCTCTTCCTCTTGTCAGAGATTTCCATTTCTAGCACTGAGTGATCCCTGTCTTTGGTTCTCTCCATCTCACTGGACACAGAGACTGTTGAGCTTCTGACCTCATGGGTCACCTTTTTTGTGAGCTTCTGTATTTTCTCTGACTGCTCACGTTTTTTCTAAGTGTACTTGACTAGATATGATGGCCTAGTAGTAATCAATTTTATAATATATAAACTGTGTATAGTTTATAATATATAAACTGTGTACGGTTTATAATATATAAACTGTGTATAGGTTCTGTGGTTTTCATATCTTCTTCTTCAGAATTGAAGTCATCTTGATCCCATTCAGATTGAGGATCCTGGATAATTATAACATCTTCAGCAGGAGCTGTATTATCATGGATCTACTCCTCCATAGGTTTAATGACTATTCTCTCTGTATCTGTATTGTCTTCAGATTTTCACACAGGACTGCCTCCAGTTGAGCTTGCTTGTACTGGTGTAATCCAAAAACGTAGAGCTGGAGCCTTCAGTCCCAGCTACTTTCCCCTTGGCCTTTCCCTTGACGTTTTCCTCTTTAATTTTGCTACACATTGACTGCACCTCTTCAGAGGGTTCCTTCGAAGTAGATGTATTTTCTGCACTTCCAATTTTTTTTCCCAGTTTCTCTGTTGAGTTTGATGGTTTTGGCTAGGGCAGTTGATGATACAAGCATGTCCTTTTCTGGGGTCCTTTCTAGTTTTTTAACATCACCTTCTATTTTCTGTTTTGGGGACAGTTTCACTATTTCAGCTCGTTCTACTTCAGAAATTTTCATGGACGATGACTCAAAATTCTTTTGTTTAGTTTTTGTCTTTCTTTGTTTTTCTTGCCACCAAGTAGATGATGTGTCTCAGGCTTCTTAGCTTATTCTTCCTTATTGGGTGGCTTTCCTAACTTCATGCCCTTGGAACAGTCCGTTTTCAATAGTTCCTTCTTGACTGGCTTTGACTCCGGAAGTCCATCCCAGATTTAGAGTGGGTTTCTCTGGGACCTCCAGTGATGTTGTCATTCTTCTGAAGATTTACAGAGTCAATAGTGGGAGCCTCAACTAGGGTTTTTTAAGTTGGTGTTCACACACTCATCTTCAGCAACAAAGGAGTTAGACACCAGCATATATAAAACTCTTATTTAAAAAAGAATTTTTGATATCTAGCTCTACTGCTAGGATACACAATTGGAACAACTAAAGGCAGATGTGACCAATCAGGCACAATACCACTGTGGCAATGCTTTACAAAAAGTCAAATGGAAGAAGCAGCCGCATAGGATATAAAGTTGACTGCAGAACTTGCCGTGTGGATCAAATATTAAAAAGGAGTGGAAATAAGCAAAAATGAAAACACAAGCAAACAAAACAATACACTGGGGTCATGAGATGTTTAGGAGCTTTTTATTTTTATTTTTCCATCTCTCAAGCTGATAGGATCACGTTCCCTTGCCCTCTTTTAACAATATTTTTGTTAAAATAGACAGTATCAGATGCTAGGCTAGGTGCTGCCCTCAAGACACCCAGTCCAAGAAACTGGTCTCAAGGATATCCTGCCATCACTCCCAATACAGCTAGCTCCAAGATCAGAGTTTCATAGAGTCAGTCTTTGCAGCCTGCTCTTTGGCTTTTGGAAGGGGAGGTTCAGACCTAGGAGAGGTTTTCACGCTCCCCATCCACCTGCTCTCAGGGTCCTTTAGAAGGTTTGAAAACATTTTCTTTCTTGGCTATAGCAGACACGTCCCTTTTCCATTTGATGTTATCTCTGCGATTGTGACTCTCTCTGCATGGAAAGCTTTCCTGGATAGTTGTCTCCTCGATTTCTGTGTCTATGACTTTGTCCAGGAGCACAGTGTTCTCTGGGCTCCCTTGGGAAGGGTGAATTGCTGATATTAAGAGGTGAAAGTCTCTATGGAGACAAGCCTTCTCTGGTAGCTGAGGGTCAAGCCTGTGCCCCCACAGCATCCCCTCGGTAGTCCTTGTTGTACCACTGTGGGTAGGCATTTCCCCTCCCATTCCCGGGAGCGTTCTTTCTCAAAGTGGTCTCTAAGTTCGACGAAAACGCTCTGCCCTTAATAGGTTTGGATGTCACAGGGAGTGGACCTTCTCTGAGGAGATCTTGAGCGTGAACGATAACGTCTGTATGGAGGGGACCTTGACCTAGAACCATGACATCGTCGAGACCTGGCCCCTGAACCGTGAGGACGGCTCTCGCCTCTGCCTCTCCTGGGGTACCGAGGTGATGGTGAAGAGAAGCCAGAGTGTGGGCGGCTGCAGGATCCAGAGGAAGAGCTTGACCGTGTGGAGCCAGATCTTGACTTTGAGGAAGAAGCAAAGGGACTTCTTGAATCCCATGAACCAGTCCAGGGAGATTTAGACCTGGAAAAGGAGTGCCCTGGCTTCCTCTGAATCTTTTCACACCCCGACAACGCCTCAAGAAAGCCATTGGTGAACTCATCTAGCCTGGACTTCTTCTTCTCCTCTTCCCTCAGTCGTCGTTGCTCTCTATAGAATTCTTCCCTGGACAAAAGCCGTGTTGGTGTTGGAGGCATGGGGTTTGGGTGAGCAGTCTGCACTCCTGACGACCATACCAAAGGTTTCCATAGAGTGGCAGGAGCTGGTGGAAACCCTGGGCAAGGGACACTATATCCTGAAGACTGGGGCTGCTCAGGAGGGAAGCCAGGAGAGAAGTGTGGGGGAGGGACACCTGGAGGAAGGGGCACAGAGACTGGAGTTGCTGCCAGGGATGGGCCTTGAGCCCTCTGGGATCTTGGGCTGTGCTGTGGCCTGTGGCGCTCTGTGCTCCTGTAACAACTTCCTTCCCCTCTTCTGACTGGCTGTGGTGGAGGAACCGGGTAGCCAAGCTCCCTGAAATGTCCCCAACCTGGTGGTCCACCACCTGCAGGAGCAGCAGCATTTTGGCTGACCGGACCAGTTGTGGGGATCCCCTGGCCCTGCAATGATGACTGTGCCAAGCGAGACGGAGTTGCAAGGACAGGCACCTCGTGACCCTTTTCCTCAGTAAGAGCAGCAGTTGCAACCCAGGAGGCTCCCTTGGAATGTTCTGGTTCCACCGCTGCAGCTGGCGATAATTGATAAGCCGAATCCCGCAAAGGGCCATCTGACTTTTCCGAATGGACTGGTACAGACACTGTGGCAGTCAAATCAGGTACCGGAGCTGGCACAGAGGATGCAGTTCCAGGCAAAGAGGGAGCCAAGGGGGGCGGACTTGAAGTTAACCAACATACAGAGGGAGCTGGGAGTGCTGAGGAAGATGTCACTGGGATCCGCAGAGGATCCTGCTGTCTCCCTACCCGAGTTCCCACCAGAGGCTGCGGGCTGCTCTGAATCAGCGGTCTCGGTGGTGGTATTGGGGGTGGGGGTGGAGGGAAGTGTTTGCCAGGTCCTTTGGTATAGCCAGTTCCATTTCCAAAGTTATTAACAGCCTGTCTTAAACACTGGTTGGCAGTTAAAGCATCCGGAGAAACATCGTTCTGACGACATGTTGGACACCTATGTTCATCTGATTCCAGGAGTGCTGTCCTAATGCATTCGTCACAGTAACTGTTTCCACAGCAGGGGATGATAGCAGCATCCACCATGATGTCCTTGCAGATGAGGCACAGGAGCTCCTCCGGAACAGGATTTTCTTCTTCTGGTGAAGATGATGATGAAGATGACGACAACGACGACCGTTCATCTGGTAAGAAGGGTGGCTTCTCATTCTTCCCGATCCCATAGGCCTCTGCATCTAGGGTTTGGATTGCCTATTTTCCAGTGCTCGTGAGCAATGCACCCTTCGTGTGAGCATCTTTCACCTCAGTCAGAAAACTGGTAGGAATTCCAGTGCTCCTTCTGATTCTCCGGCCACATTCAAAGTTCTTATCCCCGTTTGTTGGGCAACTCTTAATATGATGACCAGGGACACCACAACGAAAACAGGTAGAAGATGGAGGTGGTGGACCCAGAGGTTTCCTCACGGAACCGATTGGGTCGTATTCACGGCCACATTGCAACATCATCGCTTTGATTTTATCTTCCTCCGAAGCATTGGCTTCAGCCAGATTGGCAGTCTCTGTCAGCTGGGCCAGAGAAATAGATGCACAAGAGTCGACGGTTGCCTGTGTGGTTCCCATCGCTGGTTCAGTTCTACATAGAGCGGGTGTCTTCCTTGCCGACTTAACGCCTCCACTAGGAACTCTTCTGACAATCACAGAAGAGTATTTAGGAACTGGCGCACTGTCATCAGTATATTCTTCTTCAGTCTCTGCGTTGAAGATCCGCAGATCGCTATTGGCACCCTTCAGCTTTTCTCTGCCCATAATCTGCTTCTTTAAGTCGCAGAGGGAGATATGGAGCCCATCAAAGACGATCATGTCATAGCTGAGTTTAGAGGAAAATTTGTAGTGCACACAGGGCATGGTGGCAGAGGATTCTGTGGGCTGGGCGCCGCTCTGAACCCTGGCGTTTGCAGCTGGCTCTCAAGTCCACCCCGGGACCTTGATTGAACTCCTGTCTTCAAAGATGCTGCCTCACAAGAGAGCTAGCTCGCTCGTGGGGTAGAGCGAGAGACTCTTATCTTGGGGTCCTGGGTTCTTGCCCCACACTGGGCACCAGCTGTAGCACCAGTTCTAAATGGTTTCAACAGTAAAAACCCAGAGCCAGATATCACAGACGCTAAATGCCCAAAGTTCAGAGAGACCAAGAGGCAATCCACAGCCAACTCTCACCTACCTTTTCAATGCCTCAGCTGAAAGGGGGAGATCCCGTCTCTAGGAATCCTCAGACTGAATGAGCTGAGATCCTGTCTCCATCTGCCTTATATACCTGTCTCCACCTCCCCAGGGCTGGGATTAAGGGTGTGGCCCAACCCCACCCTGATCTTCCTGCTTCCTCCTCCCAAGTGCTGGGCTTAGAGTTAGGTGCCAACAGTCCCTGGCCTCTGTGCTGAACTAGTGACTGGATCTGCCCTCTGATCTTCAGGCAAGCTTTTTTGATTGGGGCACAAACAAAATATCACCACACTCACCCCCAACTACAGAGGAGTTAGAGACCAGGCTACCCAAGACACACACACACACACACACACACACACACACACACACACACACACACACAAGAATTTACCATTTCAAAGCTCTACTTCTAGGATACGCAAAAAGTAGAACTAAAGGCAGATGTGACCAATCAGGCACAATACCACTGTGGCAATGCTTTACAAAAAGTCAAATGGAAGAAGCAGCCGCATAGGATATAACGTTGACTGCAGAACTTGCCGTGTGGATCAAATATCAAAAAGGAGTGGAAATAAGCAAAAATGAAAACACAAGCAAACAAATCAATACACTGGGGTCATGAGATGTTTAGGAACCTTTTATTTTTATTTTTCCATCTCTCAAGCTGATAGGATCACGTTCCCTTGCCCTCTTTTAACAATATTTTTGTTAAAATAGACAGTATCAGATGCTAGGCTAGGTGCTGCCCTCAAGACACCCAGTCCAAGAAACTGGTCTCAAGGATATCCTGCCATCACTCCCAATACAGCTAACTCCAAGATCAGAGTTTCATAGAGTCAGTCTTTGCAGCCTGCTCTTTGGCTTTTGGAAGGGGAGGTTCAGACCTAGGAGAGGTTTTCACGCTCCCCATCCACCTGTTCTCAGGGTCCTTTAGAAGGTTTGAAAACATTTTCTTTCTTGGCTATAGCAGACACGTCCCTTTTCCATTTGATGTTATCTCTGCGATTGTGACTCTCTCTGCATGGAAAGCTTTCCTGGATAGTTGTCTCCTCGATTTCTGTGTCTATGACTTTGTCCAGGAGCACAGTGTTCTCTGGGCTCCCTTGGGAAGGGTGAATTGCTGATATTAAGAGGTGAAAGTCTCTATGGAGACAAGTCTTCTCTGGTAGCTGAGGGTCAAGCCTGTGCCCCCACAGCATCCCCTCGGTAGTCCTTGTTGTACCACTGTGGGTAGGCATTTCCCCTCCCATTCCCGGGAGCGTTCTTTCTCAAAGTGGTCTCTAAGTTCGACGAAAACGCTCTGCCCTTAATAGGTTTGGATGTCACAGGGAGTGGACCTTCTCTGAGGAGATCTTGAGCGTGAACGATAACGTCTGTGTGGAGGGGACCTTGACCTAGATCCATGACATCGTCGAGACCTGGCCCCTGAACCGTGAGGACGGCTCTCGCCTCTGCCTCTCCTGGGGTACCGAGGTGATGGTGAAGAGAAGCCAGAGTGTGGGCGGCTGCAGGATCCAGAGGAAGAGCTTGACCGTGTGGAGCCAGATCTTGACTTTGAGGAAGAAGCAAAGGGACTTCTGGAATCCGATGAACCAGTCCAGGGAGATTTAGACCTGGAAAAGGAGTGCCCTGGCTTCCTCTGAATCTTTTCACACCCCGACAACGCCTCAAGAAAGCCATTGGTGAACTCATCTAGCCTGGACTTCTTCTTCTCCTCTTCCCTCAGTCGTCGTTGCTCTCTATAGAATTCTTCCCTGGACAAAAGCCGTGTTGGTGTTGGAGGCATGGGGTTTGGGTGAGCAGTCTGCACTCCTGACGACCATACCAAAGGTTTCCATAGAGTGGCAGGAGCTGGTGGAAACCCTGGGCAAGGGACACTATATCCTGAAGTCGGGGGCTGCTCAGGAGGGAAGCCAGGAGAGAAGTGTGGGGGAGGGACACCTGGAGGAAGGGGCACAGAGACTGGAGTTGCTGCCAGGGATGGGCCTTGAGCCCTCTGGGATCTTGGGCTGTGCTGTGGCCTGTGGCGCTCTGTGCTCCTGTAACAACTTCCTTCCCCTCTTCTGACTGGCTGTGGTGGAGGAACCGGGTAGCCAAGCTCCCTGAAATGTCCCCAACCTGGTGGTCCACCACCTGCAGGAGCAGCAGCATTTTGGCTGACCGGACCAGTTGTGGGGATCCCCTGGCCCTGCAATGATGACTGTGCCAAGCGAGACGGAGTTGCAAGGACAGGCACCTCGTGACCCTTTTCCTCAGTAAGAGCAGCAGTTGCAACCCAGGAGGCTCCCTTGGAATGTTCTGGTTCCACCGCTGCAGCTGGCGATAATTGATCAGCCGAATCCCGCAAAGGGCCATCTGACTTTTCCGAATGGACTGCTACGGACACTGTGGCCGTCAAATCAGGTACCGGAGCTGGGACAGAGGATGCAGTTCCAGGCAAAGAGGGAGCCAAGGGGGGCGGACTTGAAATTAACAAAGATACAGAGGGAGCTGGGAGTGCTGAGGAAGATGTCACTGGGATCCGCAGAGGATCCTGCTGTCTCCCTACCCGAGTTCCCACCAGAGGCTGCCGGCTCCTCTGAATCAGCGGTCTCGGTGGTGGTATTGGGGGTGGGGGTGGAGGGAAGCGTTTGCCAGGTCCTTTGGTATAGCCAGTTCCATTTCCGAAGTTCTTAACAGCCTGTCTTAGACACTGGTTGGCAGTTAAAGCATCCGGAGAAACATCGTTCTGACGACATGTTGGACACCTATGTTCATCTGATTCCAGGAGTGCTGTCCTAATGCATTCGTCACAGTAACTGTTTCCACAGCAGGGGATGATAGCAGCATCCACCATGATGTCCTTGCAGATGAGGCACAGGAGCTCCTCCGGAACAGGATTTTCTTCTTCTGGTGAAGATGATGATGAAGATGACGACAACGACGACTGTTCATCTGGTAAGAAGGGTGGCTTCTCTTTCTTCCCGATCCCATAGGCCTCTGCATCTAGGGTTGGGATTGCGTATTTTCCAGTGCTCGTGAGCATTGCACCCTTCGTGTGAGCATCTTTCACCTCAGTCAGAAAACTGGTAGGAATTCCAGTGCTCCTTCTGATTCTCCGGCCACATTCAAAGTTCTTATCCCCGTTTGTTGGGCAACTCTTAATATGATGACCAGGGACACCACAACGAAAACAGGTATAAGACGGAGGTGGTGGACCCAGAGGTTTCTTCACGGAACCGATTGGGTCGTATTCACGGCCACATTGCAACATCATCGCTTTGATTTTATCTTCCTCCGAAGCATTGGCTTCAGCCAGATTGACAGTCTCTGTCAGCTGGGCCAGAGAAATAGATGCACAAGAGTCATCGGTTGCCTCTGTGGTTCCCATCGCTGGTTCAGTTCCACATAGAGCGTGCGTCTTCCTTGCCGACTTAACGCCTCCACTAGGAACTCTTCTGACAATCACACATGAGTATTTAGGAACTGGCGCACTGTCATCAGTATATTCTTCTTCAGTCTCTGCGTTGTAGATCCGCAGATCGCTATTGGCAGCTTTCAGCTTTTCTCTGCCCATAATCTGCTTCTTTAAGTCGCAGAGGGAGATATGGAGCCCATCAAAGACGATCATGTCATAGCTGAGTTTAGAGGAAAATTTATAGTGCACACAGGGCATGGTGGCAGAGGATTCTGTGGGCTGGGCGCCGCTCTGAACCCTGGCGTTTGCAGCTGGCTCTCAAGTCCACCCCGGGACCTTGATTGAACTCCTGTCTTCAAAGATGCTGCCTCAGAAGAGAGCTAGCTCGCTCGTGGGGTAGAGCGAGAGACTCTTACCTTGGGGTCCTGGCTTCTTGCCCCACACTGGGCACCAGCTGTAGCACCAGTTCTAAATGGTTTCAACAGTAAAAACCCAGAGCCAGATATCACAGACACTAAATGCCCGAAGTTCAGAGAGACCAAGAGGCAATCCACAGCCAACTCTCACCTACCTTTTCAATGCCTCAGCTGAAAGGGGGAGATCCCGTCTCTAGGAATCCTCAGACTGAATAAGCTGAGATCCTGTCTCCATCTGCCTTATATACCTGTCTCCACCTCCCCAGGGCTGGGATTAAGGGTGTGGCCCGACCCCACCCTGATCTTCCTGCTTCCTCCTCCCAAGTGCTGGGCTTAGAGTTAGGTGCCAACAGTCCCTGGCCTCTGTGCTGAACTAGTGACTGGATCTGCCCTCTGATCTTCAGGCAAGCTTTTTTGATTGGGGCAGAAACAGAATATCACCACAGTCTTCTTCCCCTACATAGGAATTAGAGACCCGGCAACATGATACTCTTTTTGATAAAATAAATTAATAAACTTTCATCAATATGTGAGGTTCTAGGAATCTCATCTCGCTTTTAGTATTTGTCTTCCTTTTTCTTCTATGGCTAGATATTTAATACTCTTAATGCTTCCCCTGAAATCTAACCATATTTCCTAGGAAAACCTCCAGGTCTCCTAATTTTTAAAATTTATTTTTGTTACCCTGTCATATTACGTGGTCTTTTGTTCCCAGGGTGTTACTGAACTCTCTCAGATCAATTTGTCTCTGTCTCTAAACTGATGAGATATAAGTTGTTTGCTTTAATTCTATTTATTTATTTATTTATTTATTCATTTATTTTGATGCAGAGTCTCTCTGTAGTCCTGACTGTCCTGGAACTCTCAATGTGGATCAATTGGCCTGAACTTAGATATCTGTCTTGCTCTGCCTCTGTGCTTGGATTCAATGCCCCCGCTCCCTGTGTGCTTTTATGCTTAACTGACATTAAATAACTGCACAATTTTGGGTTTAATGTGATATTTCAATATATGAATATAATGTATAATGAGAGTAGTTATCATATTCATCACTTTAAACCTCATGTTGTCAACCTTCATACTCCTCTTCTAGCTAGGTATATTGAAATGTTTACTAAATTGTTCATTGCAGCCACAAGTGATACCGGAAACTAGAACTTCTTCCCAACAAGGTCTCCATACTCCACACCCATCCGTTTTCTATCCCTCTTCCTCCCCACTCTCCCAGCATCTGTAGACTCAATTCTCTTCCCCACTTCTGTGTGGTATGTTTTCAGTTTCCATTCATCAGTGGAAGGATTTCCAAGGATTCTTCTTTAATGTATGACAAAGTAAGGTGGTGATGTTGTCTGCATATTCCAACCCTATTCTCTTTTGCTTTTTTTGGGTAATTTTTATGTGTTCACTTTTTTTAAATGTCCTATGCATAAAACTCAATATGTAACTAAGCTTGGCCTTCAAATCCTTTCCCACTTTTATGTCCTAGGTGCCAGAATTGCAGGTGCGTACCACCACATTTGAACCTATTTATTTTTTTAAATCACTTCTATATTATTATTTGAATGTGTGTTCAAATATCTATGTGTTTGCCATGGCACACCTTGAGGCCAGAGAACAATTTGGAGGAGTCCGTGTCCTCCTTATACCATGTGGGTCTCAGGAATCAAATTCAATCATCAGGCTTGACTCTAAGCTCCTTTACCCACTGAGCACTCTGGCTGGCTCTGTTCATTCTTTATACTGAAATGAGAGGGGAAAAAAACCAAGTTGTCAATTTCTAGGACTTGTTATGGTCTTACTGTGAAAGGAAACCAGTTAAGTTATACCTAGGTTCAACTTCAGAATGATTTAGGTGGATACTGTTTTCCTAGATGCCTTTGAAGATATGGTGCTGAAAAAATGCAAAAGCTGAGTGGTGGTAGCAGATGCCTTTAATCAGGAGAAAGAGGCAAGTTGACTCTGAGAGTTCTAGGCCAGCCTGGTCTACAGAGCAAGTTCCTGGACAATCAAGGTTACACAGAGAAATCCTGTCTCAAAAAAAAAAAAAAAAAGTTAAACAAAAGAAAAGCTGCAAAATGCAGCAATATCTACACCTCAGGGATTATGTCCATTTAAAAAGCAAAGGGGCACAAGTCTTTATAATTCAAGCTATGTGGTAGACAAAGGCAAGGTGATCATGTGGATCCTGAGTCCAGGCCACCAGGGAACACCACAGTGAGATCTGTCTGAAAACACCACAAGCACCAACCACACCAGGGCATGCAGATAGCACCTTTGCCCAAACGTTTTGTCTGAGTATACTGACGATGAACTTCGGCAAACCCACTACATTCTGTGCCACAGCGATGGCACAGCAGAGAAGTCTGTCTGGAAGCCTCTCCTTGCTGCACTCTCACTTTCCTTCCCCAGCAGCTCTCTCCCTTCTACAGAGAATGAATCTGACTTGATCTGTGCTTCAGGGAAATCCTTTCACTCCAATGGGTCCCTTCTTCCTGCTGGCTCCTCCTATGGATCAGCCTATGGAATTAATTACAGGTCTGTGCCGTAAAGCTCAACCCAAAGTGAGGTTTGGTCTGTTTTTAAAAAGAAAGGAACTCTGCCAGTTGTGGTGGCCCACACCTTGAGGGTGGCAGGGTCAGGTGCATGTGTGAGTTTGAGGCCAGCCTGATCAACAATGTAAACTCTGGGATAGCAATGGCTACACAGAGAGACCCTGTCTCAAAATATAAAAGAGAGGAACCTGGCTGCTGGGCCAGGCTCAGAAGGGAGGATCACCGAAAATTCCAGGTCAGTCTGGGCTTCATAGACTAGAGATTGCACGTTAAAACAAGACATACATGTGGTGATACATTGTGTACCCTAATCAGAGAACAGAGCCAGCCACTACGTTAGACACCGAGGTCAGGCAGTGGTGGCACACACCCTTAATCCTATCACTCCAGAGGCAGAGATCTGACTGGATCTCTGTGAGTTCAAGGCCACACTGGAAACAGAGCCAGGCAGTGGTGGCACACACCTTTAATCCCAGTACTGGGAAGCACGCACACCTTTAATCCCAGGAAGTGATGGCAGGGCGGAGAAAGGTATATAAGGCATGAGGAAACAGGGAATAAAGTAGTTCAACTGAGACCCTTTAGGGTGAGAACTCAGAGACTTTCAGTCTGAGAATTCGTGGAAACAGGATCGGCTGAGGAGTTGTGGAGATGAGGTAGCTGTGGCTTGCTCTGCTTCTCTGATCTTTCAGCTTTCACCCTAATATCTGGTTCAGGGTTTTTTTTATTATAAGACCGTTAGAAATTCCAACAACAGGTACAAAAAGAAATGAAATAAAGAGTGGGGGAAAGGGCAAAAAAAAACCCCAAAAACACAGCAATAGTTACAGCTAAGGAGCTGGAATTCCAAAAGCCCATTTTCCAAGCCTCAATCCACCCAGTAAGTGATTCCGAACGTGTCTTCCCCGATCCACATCCAGGGAGAGCTCTGGCCCCCTCCCCTCAGTCATGCATGTCATCTCAGGGAGAGGCGCCAGGCAGAATGAACTAGATATAAGAAGAGTGTGTGTGTGGGGGGCGGACACCTCTTTGTGGTGGGTGTTGTCAAGTCTGTGTCTGAAAGACTGTGAAGAAGAACCCGGGAGAACCGCGGGCATAGGTCTGTGGGTCCGTCAGTAATCTTGCCACTTTCTGCATTGGGAAGGCCGAAAACACGTTGAGCAGGGCATGCAAATAAGGACATGGCCCGGTCTCCTCGGAATTCTGGGAACCAAAAGTGCAATTGAAAATTCGCCCTCCATTGAACGTCACAGACTTTCTCTAGAGTTCAGGTAGTGGGTGGATAGAACAAAACAGTCTGTGTCGGCGCGTGTTGGTTGGCACTAGGGCATTTGTGACTGTGATGTTGAGGTTTTCGTGCATGTTAGCGGTGTTGGACAAGGTAGAATTATTGCTTCTTTGCCTTTTGGCTAAGATCAAGTGTAGTATCTGTTCTTACCAGTTTAATATCTGATACGTCCTCTATTTGAGGACAATATAGTAAACGGATATTTGACCTGGGAGCTGGAATAGGAGCTTGCTCTGTCCACTCTGCATGACCTGGTATTGCAGTATCTCCAGGATACCCTCCAAGGGGGGATTAATCTTGTGGTCTAAGCCCAACTGACCTGTTTGGTTTTGAGCATCTCTTTCCTAGTCGCCAATTGCCGCAATTTTACTTTGAGTCTTTTAACTTGATCTTTTTTCAACTTGTACAAGCTTTCACTGGTTGTACAGCCTTTGAGCGATACCTGGTGATCTTCACCACTGATACTCTCCAGGCCCTCGACAGAGTACTAAGAACAGTTTTAAAAATAAACCATGCACACCCAGCGTGGGAACACATGCCAGAGGCAGACAAGACAAGCCTGGTCTACACATTAAGTTCCAGAACAACCAGGGAGGGCTGCACAGAGAAATCCTGTCTTGAAAAACCTAAAATTAAAGTTTTAAAATAATCAATATAACACCCCATATATAGGAGAGAAAGAAGAAGAAAAAAAATCAAGCATGGTTTTATTGCTCCATGAGTTTGACCTAGCTCTCTATCATAGTTAAAGCCTGGGGTTTTGGTTTGGTTTGGTTTTTGTTTTATAAGAGAATCTCAAAACATTTCTGGGTAAGTAAAGGACTTTAATTATTCATGGACAGATTCTGTACATCTGTGTTCACAGTAGCCAAGATGTGAGTGGGCTTTCTTTTCCATCAACTGATGAACGGACAAAGAAAGTGTACACGATGGCATTTTACTTGGCCTTAATAAAAATGAAATGATACCTTTGTCAGGGAAGAGACTGTGATTAGTGAAAAAAGTGGGGCCTGGGATAACAAATATGAAGCGTTTTCTCTAATTTGCAAAATCTATTATTTCTTTGGAAAGAAGGGAGCTGAAGGGAGAGGGAGGAGAAGAAAGGATAGTGGGGAGGAGAAAGAGGGGTGGGGGAAGGGGGTCGGGGGATGAGGGAAGAGCATAGACAAGACAGGAAGGGGTAGAGGGGGGATGGGTAACCTTTTGGGCAAGCAGGGATCTGCTTACAGACTTCCTGGATTCTGGACCTGGCAACTGCCACTCATCACGGAGAACACAAATGCCACCTGTGCCATCTTCTCACAGTGGGGAGATGACAGGAGAAGATGCTTCTGTCTTGTGTTGCTCTGTGACCATGTCTCCTGGAGTGTTGGAGCCCCTCCCCCACCCCTTGCCCTGGGATTTAAGGCCTTCTTAAAGTGAAATGTTAACCCACCACCCTCTTCCTCTACCTCAGGCCTGAGCTCAGGCTGCAGGAAACCAGCATTGCCAGCCCCTCCCTGCTCAAAGGCAGCAAGGACCTGCTGTCCCTAGGCTGTGACCTGGGAGATGCTTTGTCTGCCAAGTGGGAGACTGCAGAGTGGGAAGGAGCTGTGGAACATCAGCCTAAATGTGCACCAAGAAGAGTGTGCCTGTCATTACAACTCAGCAAAAGCATATCTTCCAGTGTGCTAACCCTGGGAATGAAAGAGCAAAAATGGGAAACAGCTGGGGCGTTGTGAAAACAAGGATGAGGGTTTGCATTTGGGTTTTGTTTTGTTTTGTTTTTTGTTTTTGTTTTTGTTTTTTTTTTTTTTTTTTGTGTGTGTGTGTGTGTGTGTGTGTGTGTGTGTGTGTGCCAGAGTATGTTTGTGTGTGTGTGTGTATGTGAGAGTGTGTGTGTGTGTGTGTTCTGCTATACTACTACACATTTATAGAAAATATACTACTTACACATTTCCTAAATCATTTGAACAAAATTTAGAGTAAACTAGGCCTGGTGGTGTAGGCCTGTTATCCTAGCTACTCCCCAGACTGAGGCAGGAGGATCACAAGTTGAAGGTCAGCCTGGGCAACTTACTGAGACCTTGTCTCAAAATTAAAAATATATAAAAATAAAAAACAATGTGGGGCTATAGCTTAATGATAGAGTCCATAGCATATGAGAAACTGGAATTAAAGGTGTATGCCACCATGCTTGGCTAAAAATTATTTTTAAAAGTCTCATTCATGAATAGGGACAACTTTTCTTTTCTCTGAAACTGTACCAATGCAACACCAAGGTTAAATGATCCATGCTCCTACCCACAATTCTCCAAGTACTTTCTTTGAGGCTCTGGATTGGAGTGATTTGGCATGGCTCTACCATATGTGCTCCTTTGCAGAGTCAACTATTTCTGAGACATGAGTACTCATCTTTTGTAGTCAGATGCTGATTTCAGTCTTTCCCCCTTATTTAAATTAAAAAAAACTCTGTATGTCTGTTAGGCTAATGGTACATGCATGCAATCCCAGATCCTGGCAGTTACCTAACAAGACTTTGTCTCAAAGTTGAGGGGGAGGGGACAGCATTGAAGAGATGGCTCAGTGGTTAAGAGCACTGGCTGCTCTTCCAAGGTTCCTGAGTTCAATTCCCAGAAACCACATGGTGGCTCACAACCCTTTAGTGTGGGATCTGTTGCCCTATTCAGGCATAAAGCCATACATACAGATAGAGCACTAATATGCATAAAATAAATCTTAAAAAAAAAAAAAAGAATGACCCATGGTGAACAATGCCTTGAGGAACTGTGAGAGAGGCTCCAGGAAAAAAGGCAGAGGGCCTTTTACCTCAGGTGCATTTGTTCCCTGGATTGTTCTTGTTCCTGATTTTATATCTCCTGTATTAAACATTCACATTCAATTTAGGAGGCATACTCTTGTTGGATGTCAGAGCATAGCTACAGAACCCAATCTGGTCAGTGTACCCTGAGTCTGGATATGGCCTTCTGTCTTGATCCCCTGCATTCCCAGATATAATCTATAGAGAGAGTCAGGCAATTGGGTTTAAATTGGAGTGTCCTGAGAAAGTTCTGGGAAATGACTGCTCTCTTCATGTTCAGTATGTGCTTACTGGCATTTATTTACATGTTTTTCTGAACTCAAACAACGTTCCTTGTATCATTGCTTTCTTTGTTACATTCCTGTTTAAAAGTACGCTAAAACTGAGGTATGGTTGTCTACAGCATTAGACTTTCTGCCTCATCCTCTCAGGACCTCAGATCCCATGTCTATCTGACAAGATCTGCATAGGTCAGCCCAAGAGTCAACACATGGAGAGTGGCCTGCATCTGTCAGTTCTGGTACAAAACGACCTTGAAATCTCAATTGTAAATGATAAACAGCTGATCGAGTGGTAATTACTTGCACTTGGCTCTGAGCTGAGTTCAAGCTCAGATGTTCAAGGTTTCTCAATCATCTGTGACTGACGGGTCATCTAGGGCGAGCTCTTTGCATGTCATTCGCATAAATCCAAAAGAGCGAACATGCTGAAAGCACACAGTCAGCCTCTGTGCACATCACAGTTATTAACATGTCATTGGACAGCACAAGTGCCTGACCAAGACCACATCACAGGGCCAGCAAAATATCTCTAGCTCTCTTTTTAAATTAGTTTTTAACATTTTCATGCATGAACACTGCATCTATATCATTCCTACCTCTCTCTCTCTCCCCCTCCCAAATTCATGATGATCATGTTTTTAAAAATTACTACTGTTATATATATACACACATATGTGTATATATATACACACGTATATATAACATGCTGAGTCCTTTTAACTTTGTTCATATGTGCATGTGTTCAGGGTTAACCTCAAGATTAGACAGCCTATGTGGGAGTTGGTCTCTGAAAGCAACCAATTCTCCTTGTCTCCGCAGCCATTGACCTCCTGCAGCTTTCTGTCTAGGGGTGGGACCATGCGGACTTTCCCCTGTCCTCGTGAACATGTCAACTGGTGGTGTCATTGTGCTGGTCATGTGGAGAGCTCATGGGTGCAACTTCCCTGCTGTGTCTAGGAGATTCTGAGCTAGGAACCACAGATTAGAAAGAACACATGGCATTTGTCTTTCTGGGTCTGGATTCCTTCACTCAGTATATACTCTAGTTCCATCCATTTACCTGCAAAATTCATGGTTTCATTTTTCTTTGCAGCTGAGTAGAATTCCTTCGTATACAAATACCTTTTCATTATCTATTCAGTTTTTAAGGTCATCTAGGATATTCCCATTTCCCAGATATTATGAATACAGTGGCAATGAACATGTCTGAGAAAGTATCTGTGGATGATGTCAAGTCCTTTGAGCATATGGCCCGGAAGTGTTTAGCTGGTAGATTTATTTTTAGCTATTTCAGAATACTCCACATAGATTTCCAGACTGGCTGTACCCGTTTTCAATAGGTAGCTCTACTGCTAGGACATGCAAAGGGTAGAACTAAAGGTAGATGTGACGTATTAGGCACAATAACACTGTGGCAATGCTTTGCGAAAAGTTAAATGGAATAAGCAGCCGTATAGGATATAAAGTTGATTGCAGAAGTTGCATTGTATGTAAAATATCAAATAGGAATGGAAATAAGCAAAAATAAAAAAAATACACTGGGGTCATGAGATGTTTAGGAGCTTTTTTATTTTTTCTTTTTCCATCTCTCCAGCCAATATGATCATATTCTGTTGCCCTCTTTTAACAATGTTTTAAGAGCGTCATACCATAAGCAACTCTTTATCTTGGTTATTTTATTACACTAAATGCATTATCTACCATATTAAGGGAGAGAAAGAGAAGATGGAGGAGAGATAGAGAGAAAGAGAGGGAGAGAATAGCCAGACACTAGGTCCAGGCTGTCCCTCTATCTGTTCTTACTGTAAGACTCTGCTCACACCACATGGCTTCCTATGTTCTCGATGAATGTACAGATTAGCAAAACACCCCTAGCCCACTGGTTAATACAGTTCACACTCTAAACTAACAGAGTGACATTTTCACTCATGTGTTTGTCTTCTGTCCTTGCTTAGCAGAATGTCAACTCCAAGAGACCAATGTACACTTTGTGAAAAAAGGGAAATCAAGTTTGGACCTGTGAAGCTTGAGCCCCACAGACAGTATCAGATGCTGGTCTAGCTGCTGCCCTCAAGACACCCAGTCCAAGTAATTGGTCTCAAGGATATCCTACCATCACTCCCAATATAGCTACAAGACCAGAGTGCATGGAGATGGAAGCATGATCCAGGATGGGGTCAGGAGAGGAGCAAGCACCATAGAAAGCCTTGGGGACTGATTCCATCCAAAGGCTTCAGGAACTCCGTGGAGCAGAGAATTTCATAAAATTTGCTTTCTCTTTTAGGATCTTTCAATGACAGAATGAAAGCTGGATTGAGTTAGGAAAACTGGAGATAGGGAACCAATTGTACTTATCTTGTCACTGTCCAGGAGTGAATGAAAGGGCACAGCCATAGCTAGTGACCCATCAAAAAAAAACCAACAACAACAACAAAAAAAAAACCTGCTGTAGCTCCAGCATATAACGATGTGTCTTCATTTCTTCACTTGTAATATAAAAAAGGAAGTAGCTACCACCCATCTGGGAGGAGAGGTTGCTCTTGTATAGCTTCCTGTGTTATTTGCAATAGTCATCAGAAGGCCGTCCTCCTTTCATACAGCAAGTAGAGATGTTTAATAGCTCTTGAGGCAAAGCAGAGTTTATGAGCCCCGTCTGACCGCACACATTCGGGACTAAGCCCAAACACAATGTTCCTGACCATGCCTGAAAACTGCTGAACGCTGTCTAAAATTATTCCATCACTACAAACGTCAGCAGCGCTGCTGAATGAAACCTCTGCTGTTCCCTGAGCCATTGCTCTGAGCAGCATGTCCTTATACCGTCCTCTGTCTTCCCCTCTCCTGTACAGAATTGCAATGTCTTGGGGCAGATAGCCATCATGGAACAGGCTGTGGCATTTCTCTGCCACACAGCAGGCTATTTGTTCCAGTGTCAGGTTAGCCTTGATCTCACACACACCAGGCAGAGCCTGGGCACACATGGCTTCCTCGTAGGAAGTCTCTTGGAACATTGCCAGCATGTCTGGAGCTATGTTGGAGGGAGGGTTCCCTTGGAGTCTTTTCATTTCTTCTTTCATGACGTTTGCTATTTCCACAGCACAGTGGATCTCATTCGTGATCACTTTTCGAGGAAACTGAGCAGAAGGAGCAGGAAGGCCGCTAACATCTGCATGATAGATTTGGAAAGGATCCAGGAAAAGCCAGAGGATCCCATGGTGAAGGGTTTCACCTGCAGCCCCCTTCACTTTTGGATGGGTGATGCTCTTAGCCTTCAGGTACCAGTCACCGTGTCTCCTACAGAAATTCTCAGCCTCATCCATCACTATATGTTTAATCTTTGGGAACTCTTCTCTCATGAAGGTCCTCTGGGTCACAACTTGGCAAGTGACTTGTTGGCTGTAACCATAAAGGAGAAAAACAGGGTTTCAGGCATATAAACAAAGATAACAGAAGGTTTCCTAGCTCTCTGGATTGGAAATAGAGGCTAATTCTCCTTTGCAGACTGATTCATTAATAGAGGCAGTACAACAAAACCACTCTGCTTCCAAGGTACCTGGCAGATAGAATACAGAGTTTGGGGATTGCTTAGTTAAATTTTCATGTGAATTTCTACTCTGAAGTAGTTAGACAGTCAGGTGGTTTGTACCTATAATCCCATCACTCAGGAGGCTGGGGATCCTGAGTCCAAGGCCAGCCTGGGCTACATAGTGACTATAGGCCAACCTAGCCTGCATAGCAACACTTGATCTCAAAAAAAAAGTTAGGAAATTTTGCTATTTCTGCTGGTCCAACTGTGATGCTTGACAGGGGAAGACAAGATCACTACAGTAAAAGGGAATCTCAAAAGTAACTCATGCCTGTTCCTACTTCCTTAATTTGTCCTTTTAGAATTAGGGAACAGGGCTGGAGAGATGGCTCAGAGGTTAAGAGCACTGGCTGCTCTTCCAGAGGTCCTGAGTTCAATTCCCAGCAACCACATGGTGGCTCAAAACCATCTGTAATGAGATCTGGTGCCCTCTTCTGGCCTGTAGTCATGCATGCTGTATACATAATAAATAAATAAACAAACAAATAAGTAAATCTTAAAAAAAAAAAAGAATTAGGGAACAGTCTCCTACAGGCATATCGTAATCTATACATGCAGAAGAGGTATGTGCTAATTCAAATTTTGTCTACAGCAAGTTCTGTTTCTTTACTTGTCTGACAAAAACCAGAAACTCCTTTGGGTTTTGGTAAGAAAAACACCAGTTGCTGAGTTCCTTCAAGAAGACTGAAAGAAAAAAAAAAACCACAGGGCCCTTCCACTCTCTGGTTCATTTCCCTGTTGTAGTACATTGTAGCATGCATATATGCTACATAAACACGCTTCCCAGATCTGACTGCTTCTTGTCTTCTCTAAGGATCTAATAGGGTGCACTCATACAGATCTTATGTCTACAGTTCCTGGGGCTTTCCTCTCTGTGCTTTGACTTGTAACCACATCCATCCTCTTCCAGCTTGGTCTGTGTGGCTCCTGAAGAAAAGCACCGATTTTCAGCTCTCTTCATACCTTCCTCACATTAGGGGTTTGATAGGTATTTGGCAATTGGGGTTTTAACTGGGACATTTTAAAAATGTAGCTACAGAGCTTCATAATGTCCACGGTCCCTAGCACAATTTCCTCCATAATCTAGCATCTGTAAACATCCCAGCATCACCATTTCCCATAGGTCCACACTCTGGCTCTACTCCAGTTAGAGCTCATTTCTCACTGCCTTTGACCTTGCTGTGCCGTTTGCCTAGGAGGCCCTCCCCATCTCATTCACTTCTCCTACTGTTTATCATTGGCTTGATTGCTTTTGATACAGGGTCTCACTGTGTAGGCCAGGCTGGCCTCAAACTCTCAGTCCCTTGCTTCAGTCTGGAATTACAGGCATGCACTCTCCCACCTGGCTTCCTAATGATTTAGTATGGTCAAGAGTCTCCTTCCCTGGAGAGTATTTGCTGACCAACGTCCAGCCTGAGTGAGGCAGATCTTTATTATAATACCAATAATACAACACTTGCATTGATTGTTTTGTAAACTCTTTGTCGGTTTTTTTTCCTCTGACATTATACTTAATAGCATCTAACATAAATACTGCTCAATAAAACTTTTTTTGAATAATTAAAACTAAAGGAAAAAACATGAATTTTTCTCTCTGCTAAATTGTACAATGTCCACTGAAAGCTAGAAATTTCAATTAGAATTAAAGTTACATGTTTTATAAAATTACTGGTGCAGATGTGTGAATATTTTATGAACAAAGTTAAATTGCATTTAAATTTAAATTCCTGATAGATATAGTGACTAATTATATAACCTAAAGTAAGACAGGTTCATTTCTACTTTTCTTAGATCTAAGGACACATCGTGGGATTGAATTAGAGTCCCGGTTGGGCATGGTGGTGTATCTCTATAATCTCAATGCTCAGGAAGCTGATACAGGAGGATTGAGCTTAAGGAGAAAGACTGTCACAAACAAACAAATGACAAGCATCCCTGACCTGTGTGGGGGTTGAATATGATAAGGTGCCCATTTTAGAGGTCAACCACATTTGGAAATCTGCGTTAACTCAGGCCTTTGCACTCCCACAGTGAAAGAGCATCGCTAAACCTTAAACTTCAAACAAGTTGCTTTTATGACTATGTTGGGAGACTTTTTTCCCCCTGAATTTTAGATGGTAAAAATTCTCACATCACAAAATCCCTGAGGGAGTCATTTTCACAAACATAGAGGATCTCTTTTGGTTTGCAGTGGAATGAATCCTTGATTTTCTCTGTGATCTTTATGGCTAGAGCTGTCTTCCTGATTCCCGGAAAGCAATGGATGAACAATTCCCGGGTTTCCTGGAGGCTCTTGGAGAGTGAGTTGCATTGGTCTTCTATACGCTGCTTGAAAAACTCAGAGCCCAGCTTGTCACTCAGCACCGACCTGGAGCACAGTGAGACCACTACAAGGGCTTGTAGCACATTCTCCACTTCTGTTTTACTACACAGTGTGTAGGATCTGGGGTAGTACACTGGGGACTCATCAGGTCTGGGCCCTCTGCTGGTCAGGTCTATCTGCCTTGGAATGACACACACTTTCCCTGAGTAGCCGCCAAGAGTCTGGAGCTGCTGCTTTAACTGAAGGGCGGTGTTGTACATATAGTCAGATCCTCCATTCCAACTCGGGTCTGTTAAGATTGTGTAGAGTACCAGAGGGCTGTTGACTGCTACCAGGAGAGCATCACACAGGACGTTCTGCTCTTTTGTTAAACCAATGTCACTAGCCCAGCTTCTAGAAACTATCACAATCCCATGAGAACAAGGATATGTCTGTGCCTTCAGTAAGTCCTCCAGTCCTTGATGATCTGAGAACAGCTTCTTACAGAGGGATTCTGGCTGAAATTGTAGGTTTGCCTGTGTCACTGAAAATTGAAGGAATAGAAGTTAAAAAAAAAGAAGCACAGAGCTGCTCTTGCAACCTTGTAGAAAAGGACAACTCTAGCCATGGTTTTCCTTTTACAAAGAGAACATCTGAGGCTGTGATGAGAGACTCCCACACCTGGCAAATCTAGCTTGAAGGGAAGCTGTCAGGAAAAGGTCTACTGAGAAGGCTCTTGGAGCCTTTTCCTGGTCCCAGATGCACACAGCTGCTGGGAAGGCATTGCTTTCTATAAGGGCTTTCTGTGGAGCTGATGACTTGGGGGAAAGTAAGAGACCTCTTTAGGTCACACAGTGGTGGCACTCGGGAGGCAGAGGTAGATGCAGGCAGATCTCTGAGTTCGAGGCCAGCCTAGTCTACAGTCAGTTTCGGGACAGCCAGGGCTACACGGAGAAACTCTGTCTCAGAAAAAGAAAGTAGGAAAGGGGGGGTCTTTGTGGTGGTATTATGTTCCCCGAAATATTGTACATGCTAATAAACTTATCTGGGGTCAGAGAACAGGACAGCCACAATATTAAACATAAAGGTTAAGCAATGGTAGCACACGCCTTTAATCCTAGCATTCCAGAGGTGGAAATCCCTCTGGATCTCTGTGAGTTCAAGGCCACAAGGATACAGCCAAGTATGGTGACTCATGCCCTTAATCCCAGAAAGTGAGCCTTTAATCCCAGACAGTGATGGCAGAAAGCAGAAAGATATATAAGGCGTGAAGACCAGAAACTAGAAGCATTTGGCTGGTTAAGCTTTTAGGCTTTTGAGCAACAGTTCAGCTGAGACCCATTCTGGATGAGGACTCGGAGGCTTCCAGTCTGAGGAAACAGGATCAGCTGAGGAACTAGTGAGGTGAGGTAGCTGTGGCTGGTTCTGCTTCTCTGATCTTCCAGTGTTCACCACAATGCCTGCCCCAGGTTTGTTTTTATTAACAAGACTCTTTAAGATTCATGCTACGGGTCTTCTTTTAGAAAAGTTTTTGTTTGTTTTTGTTTTTTGAGACAGGGTTTCTCTGTGTAGCCCTGACTATCATAAACTCACTTTGTAGACCACGCTGACCTTGAATTCACAGAGATCTGCCTGCTTCTGCCTCCCAAGTGCTGGGATTAAAGGTGTGTACCACCACTGCCCATAGAATAGGAATTCTTTTTTGGGGGGACGGGGGGGGGGGGGGGGGGAGGGGTTCGAGACAGGGTTTCTCTGTAGCTTTGGAGCCTGTCCTGGACTAGCTCTGTAGACCAGGCTGGCCTCGAACTCACAGAGATCCACCTGCCTCTGCCTCCTGAGTGCTGGGATTACAGGCATGCACCAGCACTGCCCGGCAGAATAGGAATTCTTAACCAGAGGTCTGAAGACATTTTATTTTATTGTTACTTGTGTGTGTGTGTATGTTCAGTATATGTGGAAGTCAGAAGACAACTTCCAAAAGTAGACTCTCTCCTTCCGCCGGTATAGGCCCAGAGGTTAAACTCAGGTTATCAGCCTGGTGGCAGCTGCCTTTACCCATCAAGCCATTTCACCAGCTGAGACAATGTCTGGAGACTCTTTGATTATTACAACTGGAGGGAAGCTACAGGCATCTAATGAGTAGAAGTCAGGGATACAGCTAAACATCATATAGTTGACTCTGTGTGTGGTCTGTGGTGTGATTCAAATGTCAGTAGTGCTGAAGCTGGAGAAAATTTGTTTAGAAGACGTTTGTGTAACCCTGTGACTCCCTCTATATTAAAAAGCCATGACCCAGTTCTCATATGATAGAGACCCAAGGAACTCCTGTGGTGGTATTGTGTTCCCCAAAATATTGTGCACCCTAATAAACTTACCTGGGGTCAGAACAGTCACTAGATATAGAGGTGAGAAAATGGTGGCACACACACCTTTAATCCTATCACTTGGGAGGCAGAGATCCATGCGGATCTCTGTGAGTTCAAAGCCAACCTGGAAACAGCCAGGCATGGTGACTCATGCCTTTAATGCCAGGAAGTGATGTCAGAAAGCAGAAAGGTATATAAGGCATGAAAACCAGGAACTAGAAGCTTTTGGCCTGGTTAAGCTTTCAGGCTTTTAAGCAACAGTTCAGCTGAGATTCATTCTGGATGAAGACTGAGAGGCTTCCAGTCTAAGGAAACAAAATCAGCTGAGGAATTGGCGAGGCGAGATAGCTGTGGCTTGTTCTGCTTCCCTGATCTTCCAGTGTTCACCCCAATACCTGGCTCCAGGTTTGATCTTATTAATAAGACCATTTAAGATTCATGCTACAAACTCCAGCACTTTCCATTTTGAAGACTAAAAGACACAGGTGGTTGGAATTCAATACATATAGAAATTTGATGGAGATTGAGGACGAGGATTTAAGAAAACTTTCTTGGGCTGGAGAGATGGCTCAGTGGTTAAGAGCACTGGCTGCTATCCCAGAGGACCCAGGTTCAGTTCCCAGCTCCCATATGGCAGCTCACAACTGTCTGTTCCAGGAGACCTGATGCCTTCACACCAATGCACATAAAATAAAATTAAATAAATTATTTAAAAAAAAGAAAACCCTCTCTCTCTCTCTCTCTCTCTCTCTCTCTCTCTCTCTCTCTCTCTCTCTCTCTCTCTCTCTGTGTGTGTGTGTGTGTGTGTGTGTGTGTGTGTGTGTAATTGTAGGACCACATGTCTACTAACATCTTACATTTGACATTCTCTAAGGAAAAAAAAAAGAAGACTTGGATTACTTGCTATCAATTCCTTCCACCTTAATTCTTTTTTCAATGCTGGGTTTCACACTTAGGACCTTGCCTGTCCTAGGCAAACACTCTACCACTAAACAATGCTTTACTGTATAAAAACAATCTCCTAGGCTGAAATGAAGAGGGAATATACAAACCTGGACTGGGCCACATAGTGAGATACTGTCTCAAAAAACAAACAAAAACCAAACAGAGATGGGTATACCTGGAAACAAATGGCGCTGCAGGGCCTCCTTATATTCCAGGGCTTTTGTGAGATACGCTGGCACTGGCCTTCTTCGCGCAGGTGAAGCTGATGAAATCGAGTGAGCACTGGAATTGGTGCCGGGCAAACTGGAAGGATCTGAACATGTACACAGAAAGCGGTTTCAGATAAAATGAAAATCAAAAGTGGAAGAACTCAGGCCGGGCAGTGGTGGCGCACGCCTTTAATCCCAGCGCTCGGGAGGCAGAGCCAGGAGGATCTCTGTGAGTTCGAGGCCAGCCTGGTCTACAGAGCGAGACCCAGGACAGGCACCAAAGCTACACAGAGAAACCCTGTCTCAAAAAAAAAAAAAGGGGGGAAGAACTCTGCGATTGTTCTTTCTACAGAAGCAGGTGTGAGGTCTTGTGCTGCCTCACACAGCTGTGCACGGCAGGAAAGGGAGCTGGGAACTGCTCTGTGGGTCTCCAGTAGTTTACCTCACTAGGTAATTCATTTCAAACAAGTGGCATTTCTCCTATCTCTCATGAGGTGATGGTCCCTGAGTTTCCTTCCAACACTAAAATCCTGATGCCAGGTCACCTGTAAGAAGAAAGGGAAGCTGCTAGATGACAGCAAAGGGCCACGTGAAGCACTAGATGTCAGCAAAGGGCCACGTGAAGCACAGTTGTTATTTTAAGCTCTAGGACAGTGAGAGAAGCCCCATGTGGCCAAAGGGTTGTATCTATCTAGGGTAACTATCACAGGCTGTAAGTGATAGTTACAGATGATTTTAGTTTCCATCCAAGGTAAGAACCAAATTGAAAGGGGAAGGGTCTTCTGGGGAAAAGAGGAAATACATCAAACAAATTTAGGAAAGGACAAAGGATGATGTCATGAGTCTGCAATGACTGGCATCTGTATCCACTGATCTAAACGTTTCATCGAATTGGGAGCATGTGATCCTGCAAACAAGGGAATGAGCTTATTTATAAGTCTTTCATGGGTTGACTAGGAGGCACCAAGGCTGACTGCCAAACAAGATGTAAGGGAAGCACAACCACAGCGGTCCTCCTCCCTCGGAGTGGTCCCTTCCCAGGGTATCTGTTCTTGTCTCATTTCCCCATGTCGTGGTGCCTCGGGACCAATAGTTTAAGATATTTGGTTCTAGATTTACTGAAATGTTTCAAATTCTCTCTCTCCCCCTCCCTCCTCTCTGTCGTCTCTGTCTCTCTTCCTCCTCCCCCCATGTCTCTGTCTCTCTCTGTCTCTGTCTCTGTCTCTCTCATACACACACACACACACACACACACACACACACACACACACACACACACACAATTTCCCTCCAAATACTTAGTACAGTGTCATATTTAAATGGTGCTCTCTGGAGATTGCTTTTTCAGTGAAACTATTCCATGTACACAAGGAAAATCAGCCAGTTTTTGCCAACAGGGTTTTACAGAGCAGAAAAGGAACTCACAAATTAATTCATGGCTGATGATCTATGATAACTTTCCCCCAAAAGACTAAAATCCAAATTTTCTTTTTCTTTCTTTCTTTCTTTCTCTCTTTTTAACTTAAAGAGATCAGATTCTGAGTCTTCAGAACTAAGCCATTAGAAAAAGAACACCATTGTGAGAGTGCATCTGTAAACAAAAGCACATTTCTGGTTTTTAAAACTAAACTACGACGAGACACCCTCAAAAGGTGAAGAAGAACGTCCTTGCCCTTAGCCTCAGCAATGCCTCCTCTCTCTTTTTACCTGGCTGAATATCCAGCATCATGTCCACCCACTGTTGAGCCCCCAGCCTTTTGACAACATTGTCCTTCATGATCCAGGAATCCGGGTCCTCGGCAAACACGGCACAGCAGAAGGGCTCTACTCGAACCACACAGACATAGCCATACAGGGCTTCCTTTTGGTAAACCTTCAAAATTTTGGTCTTGAAATTCACCCTGGGCTTTTCGAGACAGAAGTGGTATGTGGGCAACTTTTCTATGCAGCTTTTTATTTCTGTTTTCAGTGATTCAGGGTTCATTTTTTCTTTCTTACATCCAAACACTTCTTTGCTCTTATCATCAACCCCAATAATTATGTATCCCCCTTGAGTGTTGGCAAATGCAGAAACATAATGAGCCAGTGTCTCTTTAATCCGAGGGACAATCTTTTTGGTGGTGAACCTTTTAAACTCGACGTGTGTTGACTCTGTGAAGTTAAGCTTCTCCTTATAAATGAGTTTATCTTTCTTAAAAAATTCTGAGGCACACACCTTAATATCTTCTTCTTCCTGAATAGATCTGTTGAGGGTGCATTCCTGAGAATGCACTCTGGGGGCACCTCTTTGGGCTCTAGACTCTTTCTCTTTGAGAAGCTCCAGGGCACTGCTGGCACTCAGGTTGATGGCAAATGTCACATCTCTCTGATATAAGTTGGAGCGTAAGCTGCAAATCTTCAGTGCAAGGCTGGAGGCATCCGGGCTCCATGACTTTACAAAAATCAGCAGGTTGTGGTTCTGTTGCATACAGTCAAGGTACTTCTGTGAACCTGATGGAAGGAGCTTTTGAAACGAAGTTTCCAAATCCTGCCCCAGGCCGTGGCATCGGTAACTATAGTTTTTGTCATCGATCTCTGCTTTGATCACACCTCCTCCAGAATTCAGCAGTGCACAGACAGCCTGGATGATACTGGAGTTCTCGTGTCTTTTCAAGCAACTATTGGTCATCTTCTTCCTGTTCTCTTCTCCTAAAGTCACTTTGCCCAAATTTACGGTGATCTCAGCATAGGGCATTTTCTACACTCCCAGCAATAGCAGAAAGGTGTTCCTACGTATAACCAGGACAGAAACATTTCTGTATTAGTGAGATGTTCAGAGATGATAATATTTTCTTCAAGGCTATACGTTATTGGAGATACATTTTAACATTGGACATAATCTTGAAAAAGACATTCTAGTGGGACTGGGAACTGAGCCCCCACCTTCTCCCATGCCCAGCAAGTGCTCTTCCACTGAGTTGCATCCCCAGCCTTCCCTTCACTCACCGTTTTCCCATGGGTCCTGCTGTCTCAGGCTCATGAGTAGCTGGGATTACAGGCCTGTTCCACTGGTCCCAGCTTTGGAAATAATCCTTGATAGCATTGGTTTTGAACCTATTTTACCAAATAGACTTCTCAACAAGAGTAGCCATAGGTTAAAAAGTAAACACTTAGTAGTTTTCCATAACGGAAAAAAAAAAATAAGTTGCTGAAGATTTCAGCTCAGTTCTGCTTAAATTTGGGATGCACCAATACTGAGTCCAGATATAAGGAGGATGGGTTAGTGCAGGAGCTCAGTGAGTTGTTAAAGCATGTGCAGAAATAGAAGCTGAAGTCAGGGGCTCTAGCCATTCAAAGGGGAAGAAAAGCAGCAATGGAAAACAAAGGAAACGGAGTTTGGGGTTGGGTGTGGTAGGTCTTGCTATGGAAATAAACATCAATCTGGGCATGGTAGCACATGCCTAGAGTCCTAGCACTCAGGTGACTGAGGCAGGAGGATCAAGAATTTGAGGCCAGATATATGGGCACACAACTGTAATCCCAACACAGCTGTAATCCCATCAGGAGATGGAGGCAAGAGGGTCAGCCTCCAAAGTCATTCCTGGCTATAGTAAGTTCAATACCAGCCTTGACTACCTGAGACTCTGTCTCAGACAAGCAAATAAAACAAAATGGGGCTGGAGAGATGGCTCAGAGGTTAAGGGCAATGGCTGCTCTTCCAGAGGTCGGGAGTTCAATTCCCAGCAACCAAAGGGTGGCTCACAACCATCTATAATGAGATCTGGTGCCCTCTTCTGGCCTGCAGGCATACATGCAGGCGGAACACTGGATACATAATAAATAAATAAATCTTCAAAACAAAACAAACAAAAACCAAAAAAACAAAAAAATATACAACACATAGAATGTGGTATTTCATATGATATTTTATACATTTTAAAGACCTTAATCTACTCTTGAAAGAATGCCAATCGAAACCAAATGCTGAAATTGCTTTAGCTCTTCACCCATGTCCTAAACGCACAGTGTGAATTTGTCGCAGACAATGTGATGTGAGGCAGGAATTTGCCTTTTGCTTCTAGTTTTTCCTTGTACCATGGAGCCTCTAAGATTTAGAAAAGAGCCTAAGTCTTTGAGGCCCGGTTGCAAAATTGTGACCAACAACCTTTTGTTTTAAGACTAGAGAGCAGCCATCTAAATTGAAATTAGCTCTGAAGAAAATATTTCAGAAAGGCCTCCCTGAACCGTTGATTAACTGTAAAGCAGAACACTTACTTATTAATGAAGCAAGTGGTCTTTCTCTGGGCAAGAGTGCCTATATGCTCCCTGCACACAGAAGTCCTGCAGAGGCTGTTTACAGTCCATTTTCTGGAGCTCTGTTAAAAATGGCTTCCTTATTTTCAGTTTGCCTTCCTGGTAACTTTCATTGGTGGGATCTGCACGACAAACCTAAGTGGCTTTGGACGATCACAGTGTATGTATGGTCTCACAGCTCCCAAGTCTCATTGATGTCATTTGGATGCTCATAACCACATAGATGACAGAGTGTTCTGAGATTCTGGATCTGCACATCCTTCCCACAAGTTTGAGAATTTCTCACTCATCTTCCTTAACTAATTTCCTCTTGACTGTGACCTACACCCAGCCCTTCCCGCTCTCAGACCTGAACTATGCCCAGTGTAACAATGAGATTTAGAAAAGCGATTCCTTACCTGGTGTTCTTGTTTCCTCCTGCTGCTTGAGTTCCTCATCTGGCTCTGGGTGGAATGTTTGGCTGCTGTTGAGGGCCCTGCTGCCCTGTGATATCTGCCTGGGAGGAACAGGAACTCTGCCAGACTCCCTCAGCCTTCATAACATTGCCCCCCTGAGGAAGGCTGATAAGGACTCACGAAAAGTCTATGTCATGGCAGATTAGCAAGCTAAGGTCTGACCTCAGGGAGTGAATCAGGTCCTCAGAGTGGGGGAAACATGGGGGTTTTCAAGTGAGCAGCCTGAGTTCAGTGTACATCTAAAAGGAATGAGCATCGCTTCCACACATAACATAAGCACCTCTTTCCTGGTTAAATTTGTTTGCAAAACTCTGCGCTCATTTTAATTTTTTGAAACAGGGTCTCACTATGCAGCCCTGGCTGGCTTAGAACTCTCTATATAGACCAGGCTGGCTTCAGACTCACAGAGATCCCCTTGCCTCTGTTTCATGAGGGCTGAAATTAAAGGTGTGTGTCACCATGTGTGGCTGCATTCATTTTAAATTTGGCTATCCTGTACATATTCATTGTGAGCAATGTTAGCTTATTTCATTATCTTCTAAAATTTCATGTTGTGTTTTGCTTACTTTTATCATTTTTCCTATTTTTTAAAAAATTATTTATTTTTAAAGTTTTCATACAAGTATATTATGTATTTCATACAAGTATACTATATGTTGAATGCATTCCCCCTATATGCCCTCGGCTCCCTTTTCTTATCCCTCTACCCTCCTGATAGTCTCCCTTCCTTGCACTAGAAAGCTTTATTTCTGCTTTCATGTCATACATACATACCTGATGTTACATATTTATATAGAACCTAGGAACCAGGAATGAAAAAAAACACAATGTTTTCCTGAGACTGTGTTAACTTGCTTAATGCTATTATTATCTTCCAATCATATCCATTTTCCTGCAAATGATGAAATGTTGTTCTTTATGGACCAAAACAATTCCACTGTTATCTATACACCACATTTAAAATTTTTTTTTTTTTTTTTTTTTGGTTTTTCGAGACAGGGTTTCTCTGTGTAGCTTTGCGCCTTTCCTGGAACATCACTTGGTAGCCCAGGCTGGCCTCGAACTCACAGAGATCCGCCTGGCTCTGCCTCCCAAGTGCTGGGATTAAAGGCGTGCGCCACCACCGCCCGGCTTAAAATTTTTATTTTGAAATTAAGATACAATTACATCATTGTCCCCCTTCCCTTCCACCCTCTAACCTTTCCCATGTTACCTGTCCCTTGCTCTCGCTCTCTCTCTCTCTCTCTCTCAAATTCCTGGTCTTTCTTTGTTGTTTTACACACACACCCTCCTAAATATATAAATACAACCTGTTCAGTCCGTATATCATGTTACTTATATGTATTTGAGTTCACCTCTGGCCACTTGGTATTGGATAACTGATTTGTGAGCTCTTCCCTGGGACAGACTGTTTCTCCCACTCTCAGTATTCCTTAGTTGTCAGTAGTTCCTCGTCTGTGGTTGAGGCCCCATGAGACTTCCCCCTTCCATATTAGCCTGTCTATCCAGGTTGTCCTTGTTCAGTCAGCATGTTGGTGAGACGTCACAGGTGAAGCGTCTCTTACACTCCTAGGAGAGACAATCTCACATCGAACTTCCTGTTCCGCCGACCCTTCCAATCTTTCCGGGCCCCTCTCTTCCACCATGGCCCTTGAGCCTCAGGTGCAGGAGCTGTGTTGTAGGTGTATCAGTTGTGGCTGGGCACCACACGGTTGCTTGTTCTCTGCAGTTTGATTGACTGTGGTTTTCTGTGATGACCTCCATCGGCTGCAAGGAGACAGTTCTTGGATGAGTGAGACCTATACGTATCTGTGGGTGTAAGGATAAAGATTGAGACCGTAGTTAGCGATTGTGCTGGTTTAGTGAAGCGGAAGTTGTAGGTTCTCCTCCCTGATCAATGACTTCACCAGTCCCAGGTATTTGGCTAGATTTCCAGTACCAGGCATGGTTTCTCCTTTGATTACAGCGTGGTAAAACTGATATTGAACCTCTTGCTATAAAAGAAAAAAAAAAAAAGAGGGGCTAGAGAGATGGCTCAGAAGTTAAAAGCACTAGCTGCTCTTCCAGAGGAACCTCTACCAGGTTCAGTTCCCAGCACCCACATGGTAGCTCACAGTTCACAGCTCCCCAGTTCCAGGAGATCCCATAACCTCACACAGACACACATGCAGGTAAAACACCAATGCACGTAAAATAAAAAATAAATCATTAAATTAAAAAAAAAATTGGGACCAGAGATATGTTTTAGTAGTTAGGAGTACTTGATTTTTCAGATGACTGTAGTGAGCTTTTCCTCTGTCCTGCCAGCTGGCTTCCAAATAATGACGTGGAGATTTATATTAATTATCAAAGCTTGGCCTTAGCTTAGGCTTGTCCCAATAGCTCTTATAACTTAAATTAACCCATTTCTATTAATCTACGTTTTGCCTCATGGCTTTTTACCTTTTGTTCATTTTGTATGTCCAACTCCCTTCAGGTCTCCTTGGTGTCTGTCTCCCTGGGCCTCAATTATCTCCTCCTCTTTCTTTCTCTCTGGAAATCCCGCCTACACCTCCTGCCTAGCTATTGGCCATTCAGCTTGTTATTACACCAATCACAGCAAATACATCTTCACACACTGTACAAGTATCCCACAATACATGTCTTTGGTTCAGTTCCCAGAACCCACATGGTGGTTCACCAGCATCCATAACACTAGTTCCAGGGAATTCAATACCTTCTTTTGACCTCCTCAGACACCACACATGAACACAGTGCACAGACATACATGCAACCAAAACATCCATACACATAAAATAGAAATAAATCTTTTAAATAAAAACACCCCATACATCTCTCCTGGATACAGTTTTTTCAAGTCAGGGAGGACCTCACGTCTCACCAGGTTTGTGGTAATTTGTTATGACAGTCACAGGAAAATGAACCTTATCCTTACATTAAGTCAGTAAAGCAGGGGTGGTGGTGCATGCCTGTAATACCAACACTTGGGAGGTGGAGTTAGGAGGACCAAAGGTTCAAGACCAACTACAGCTGTGTAGTGATTTGAATGAGAATGACCCCTATAGAATCATATATTTGAGGTGGAACTGTTTGGGAAGGATTAGGCAGTATGGCCTAATCACTGGGGTAGCCTTTGAGGTTTCAAAAGACTCAGGCCATTCCCCCTTAGCTGTCTCTGCCTCATGTTTGTGGACAGGGATATAAGCTCTCAGCTACTGTTCCAGTACCACGCCGGCCTGCCTGCTCCCATGATGGTCATAGACTCATCTTCTGAAAATGTAAGCCCCCGATAAATTATTTCTTCTACAAGTTGCCTTGATCATGGTGTTCTATCACACCAATAGCAAAGCAACTAAGACAGGATACATGGCACCATCTCAAAAAATAAAAATAAAAATTGAACTCAATGAACAATACTGTGTTTCTGCTTGAATTTGTTATGACGAAATGACATTCTTAAGTAGGTATCTGGACACCCTTACAGTTTACCATTGTTTTTCTTAGCTTGAGGCTACTACTCTGAAAACTTCTGGTTACTCGTTACACTTTGCCTACTTTGGCTGAATGGAATTTCCAGGAGAGGAAGCAGAAAGGACACCATGACACATAATCATCCCAGCAACATAGTAAGGTCTACTCTCAGCTCAAACTTGAACTTCGTTTACTTATTTCTCTTCTGAATCCAGTCTCACCTTGGTCCTACTGTCTATCAATCTCAATTCCCAGCTTCACTTTCATACTGAAAAACTGTTCTTACTTATTGCTAGAGGGATAAAAATAACCACTTTTTGCTGAAAAAGTGTTTACTAAATGCTGGGGGCGGGGGGCTGCCCTGGAAACAATATATCAATTGGAAGCTGAGATTATATAACAAGAAATCTGGGACGTAAAACCAGGTTTGTCTAATTCAAATGATTCAACAAGGATTCTAGGTCATTTGAGAAACTGAAACATCAGAAGTCTCCCTCAGTGCCTTTTTTTTTCCTTCCCACTCACCAGGAAGAACACCATTTGGGCAGAAGTCTGGGGACTGGATTGCCGTTCCCTTCTTACTCTTCTGCAATGCACTATTGGCAGCAGGTGTGTGTGTGTGTGTGTGTGTGTGTGTGTGTGTGTGTGTGTGTGTGTGTGTGTGTGGTGTTTCAAACCATTATAATAGACTAATAATAGAAGTCTCCTGGATATAGTTTGTCAGGCCAGGGAGGACCTCACATGTCAACTTTGATATCTGCAAATCAAATGTTCTTGATACAAAACAACTTGCAAACAGTAGCTTGAAAAGCATGTTCTCCTAGATGTTGAGAAAGTTATCTGGTTGTGCTAGTAATGACGATGTAAGAACTAGACTCCCATTTTATTCAAGATGTATTCCTTCTGCATTTCTGCTTATCAACAGTGTTAGTTATGGCACAGCCCACATACTCAGCAGATATAAAGTGTCAGAGGACTGGTGAAGAGAAGGGCTGGGAATTACCTATCTCTGGGTGAGTTTTTTTACATTCATTCTTTCAGTCAGTAAGGTACTTTGGAGGGTACCTAAGGTGTTCAAATCCTAGTGCTGCCATATTCTAGCTAGTAGACTTTGGTAAAGCATACCTAAGCCTCAAAACCTTTCTGTGTAAATCAGAGATAATATTGCCTTCTCCAGTATATGAAAAAGAATGAGATGATACACATAAAGATTTATCCATGGCACTGGACATATAATGTCAACTTTAGTAATCAGCTAATGAGCAATTAATTACTATGGTCCAAACAAAACAACCTCTTCACACTAAAATAAAAACTGCCATTTAGTGACTGCCTCATTCAGGCCAAATGTGCATCTTTTATTCTCTAGAGTCATCCTAAAAACTTAAAGGACATGGATTATTTTTATTGTCCTATAAAGGACAAAACAGTTCAACAAGATTAAGCTGAAGGTTACCCATCCAACAAAGAGCAGATCTGGGATTTGAACACTGGCCTATCTGAATCCAAAGACCATCTACTCTCATTCTGCCACACCACCTTACTGATAGCTGAAAGAATAAGACATTATCCCATTTATAAACTACAGACAGAAACCATGTGTATTAACTCATGATACCATTAATATCAATGAGCACTCAATTTATCTTATAACCATTCTGTGGGCTACACACTATCATTAACTTTTTTTTTCTTTGCAGAAGAGAAACTGAAGGACTGAAAGCTTAAATTTCTTAGTATAATCTATGATCTAAAGGTGTGTGCATGACAGATGCACTCTAGAGCCACTCCGGAGAGCTGGCTGTGTATGCACAGTCCTGACAAGTGACAATAGCGGTGCTTATAAGACTCCTAAATGACATGACGTGTGAGCTAGAACCAAATCGAGAAGGGAGACAGACGGGGGAAGGCAAACCAGGCAGAGAAAACAGCCCATGCAAAGGCACTCTCTCTTTGCTGTCGTTTGTCCTTGAACTACAGGGTTTTAGGACAGTCATAGACCAGACTTGAATGATCTGGTATAGATGACACTTTGTGTCCCTTCTACTCTCTGTGGTGATATTTTATTTGTGCTTTAATAAAGTTTGCCTGGAGATCAGAAGAAATAGCAAGCCATTTTAAGTAAACATAGAAGTCAGGCAGTGGTAACACACGCCCTCAATCCGATCACTTAGCAGACAGGCTCTCTGTGTGTTCAAGGCCACACTAGGGAACAGAGCCAAGCGTGAGACACATGCTTTTTTTTTTTTTTTTTTTTAAGGTTTATTTATTATGTATACAGTGTTCTGTCTGTATGTCTGCCTGAAGGCCAGAAGAGGGCACCTGATCTCATTATGTATGGCTGGTGACACATGCCTTTAACCCCAGTACCAACCATAGAGTCTTGGAGGTCTATACAGACAGGCAGTGACAAGGAAGTGAGGTAACTGGGCTAAGAGCCACTGAGAGGGCAGAACAGCAAGGCAATAAAGGCACATTTGGAAGCTGCAGAGCTGGTGAGGTAAGGCTGGCTGGTGGCTATTCCTATTTCCCTGATCTCTAAGGCTTTCACCCCTATATGTGGCTCCGTGTGTTCTATTTAATAAGACCATTTGGAAATTCATCTACAGTTCTCCCCTTTATTTCTTCAAGTCTTTTGCCCACCCCTATCTATCGCTATCACAATCCATATATGCCATTGCTTTGATATCTCTCCATTTCCACTGCCATTATCACTTATGCTCTTCTTAGCTCTCAACTTGAGATCGCTTCCAAGGTGTTTGCACTGTCCCGCTCTAATTTAAACACAATTGTACACTGTTTCCTTAACTATTACCCTGATCGTTTAATTACCTGGCTTCTGAAATATTCAGTCTCCCACTACTCTGAGTATTCTGAAGTCTACATCCAACCAGTTAGTGCTATTAGCAAAATCTCAGCCTGTCTTCCCAATCTCCTGCCACATTGGTAATACTAACAGGAGTCATTAAATTTTGCAGTGAATCAGAATGGCTCCTGGAATGCTTATTGAACATATTATCCTGGACTCAACCTTGAAGTATCCTTTCGGGGATGTTTTGGGCCCCAAGCATTTTGGAGTTTTTACTGTTTGCTTTTTATGCTGGATGCGACTGTATTAAAAGGTCTCCCTTTGTGTTTCTACAGCTCACAGAATTTTGAGAAACACCTCAACAGCTGTGATTTCTGCTTTGACAAAATTTGGTAAACTAGAATTCGCAACTATTTTATAATGAGTTTGAACAATTACTTCTCTCAGAATCTCTGTTTTGTTTGTTTATTTCTTGAGACAGGCTCTATATAGCCCTGGCTGTGCTGCAGCTCCGTTATACAGACCAGGATGGCCTCAAACCCAGAGATCCTCCTGCCTTGGTTTCAGGAGTGATGGGATTAAAGGCGTGCGCCACCATGCCCAGCAGAATCTCCTAATTCTTAAGGCTCTTCAAGACCTAGATGAAATGCCTCCTCTCCCAAGAAATCGTCCGTGTTGGTCTTGCCAATTTGATATTTAGGTGCGCTTTCTCAGGGCACCTTTATTTAAAATGTCCAAGACCAGGGTTTGATTACCTGGCACTGACGTGGCAGCTCACAACCATGTTCTGCATTGATATGGTGTACAGACACACACGCAGGCAAAACACACGTGCATAATCATACATACATCTTTTTAAAAATCTGTCTTTAAAAATGTTCAAGATAAGGTGGTCTCTCGCCTCTCCCCTTCCCACTCTTTATCAAAGTATGCGGAAAATCACTGTCTCCAGGAATCCCATGAATAGAGCATTCATTATAGGGAGAAGAAAAACAGCATCGCTCGCTGTACAGAACGCCACAGGCCTAACTTGTAGAACACAGACCCGAGCACTTAGATGTCCGGGAGAAGTAGGCTCCGCCATTACACCAGCTCCACCCCCTGCCTTTCATCTCGCCCTCCGATTGGCTGCTCTGCATGTCAGCCCCGCCTTACAGCTGCTCACGTGAAGCTCTGGCTGCCGCGGGATTGGCTGTCTGGCGCGCGCGGAGCTGTGGGATGCAGGCCGGCCGAAGCGGAGTGGAGAGGGCGCGGGAATCCTGTGCGGTCCGGACGCAGCGTCCGAGAGCTGGGTTCCGTCATCCCCTGCAGCCTGGAGGTGTTTCCTGACAGTACCGGTCCTAGCTGCAGAGGAGTCCAGGCTGGGTGCCGATTCAAGCCCCGGCTCAGTCCTCTTTCCCCACTAAGGATGGCTTCTGTCTCCCGAAATTGGTGGAGTTTGGACTTTATCTCTCTTTGCTTTGAGGATCTACGGTGTGTAAGCTCTCGCTGGCCTGCAAAGGAATCTATACAGAGCCCCATGTGTTAGAGGATGGGCGAATGAGAGCTTGGAGATGCCTGAGGTATGGTCCTTACCCGCGTGACAGCTTGGAGGTAAGCTGGCATTATACATTGTGCTGATGCTTTTCTAATCGAGGACCATGGAGCCTAGCGGGGAAGAGTTGCTTACTGGGGTCATTTATTGAACCCCTATGTTCCAGGCTCGTAACAGTCAGCCTCGGTTCTAGGAACTCAGTAAGATGGGGCTAGTGGGAGAGATGGAGGAGGGGCGGGGGAGGGGGGACTGGTGAACTGGTGCATAGTTGGCATGTGATGGTTGCTGTGATGGAAGAGAAAGCTGTGGAGGTCAGAGGAAACTAACTAAGGAGCTCAGGGCATTTAACAGAAAAGGTGACATTTGAGTAGCTCCGAAAGTATACCCAGCCTTTCTCCCATTGAGACGGGGGAAGAAGCTTCAGGTGGAATGTAGAGAGGCAGAGAACTAGGAAGACGTACCTTGCTGGGCCTGGCGGGAGCTTGGGTTCAGTTTGACTGCATCTTTAAGTGGAGTTGGTTCCACAAACTTTGCTTCCCTAATTCAGAGGAAGGGCAGAGCCCCCTTTGGGATTAATTGGGATAAAGCCTCATGTAAAAAGAGGCAGAGCAGAGGGTCACAGCGGGAGAGGCAGAACTGAACAGGAGGAAGGGTTTCTATCGAGGAAGGCACGAGTCAAATAGAGTAGATCTGAGAACTTACAAATAGTCTGGGTTGGGTAGTCTGTAAGAGTTGTTAGGGTTATGCTATTAATAGATAAGGAGAAATGTGGGTTTTTTTTTTTTTTATTGTCTTTAAGACGTGGTCTGTATTGCCAACGTCGGACTCAAACTCAGGATTTTTCTGCCTCAGCCTCCCAAAGCAGTAGGATTACAGGTGTATCCACTACTACACCTGGCTTGATTTTTGTTCTTGTTTTGGGGGTAGTTTTTGTTGTGGTGGTTCTGGAGCTGACCAAGGGCTTCACTTGTGACATTTCGACATCCCTTGGATGCCAAGCAAAGTAATTTTGGATTTTATTCCCCGGGCCATGGGAAGTAATTGGATGCTTGTAGTGGCCGAATCACACTTTTATAGGTTTTTGGTTAGTGTGTATATGTGTTGGTGCCCAGGGAAACCAGAGGCAAGAGGCCCGCTGAATCACAATGTTGTCAGGCAGATGGATGTAAAGTCAGTTACTGGTCCTATGTAAGAGCTGCTGGTGCTCTTAACTGCTGAGACATCTCCCTAGTGCCAGTAGTTTCTCCTATATTAGTAAAGGGCAGGAGTTGAGAAGAGGTGGGAAGATATAAAAACCTGGCATTCAGACCTCACATCTCTTCCTCATTCTGCTACTAATTGCTATAGACTGTTAGTAGAGCCCAGCCTCTCAGTTTTTGGACTAAAATGAGAAGATTCTGATAGAAAAAAATTTGTGTTGTATAGTTTTGTTTGTTCACTATAAGTTTTCCTGTGTTTTTCAGGCCTCTAACTCCTTGGCTCGAATGACCCTCCTGTCTTACCCTCTAGAGTAGCTGGAACTACAGCAAACATTTGGACTGTATTTTTAAATTTTTGTTGGCAGTTGAATTGTATGTTAAATGATTTATAATTTTGTAGGGAATCTTCCCTATAGCTACTACTTTAAATTAGGCTATATGTTTCTTCACAGACATCCCTAAGATTTTTTGTCCAAATAAATGGAGGTTGGACTCATTTAAATAACAACAAAAACTTTGTTGTTGTTGATTTGAGACAGGTTCTTGCTATGTAGCTCCGAGGGCTGTCCTGGAACTCACTATGTAGACCTCAAACTCAGAGTTTCGATAGTTCTTTGCCTCCTAGGTGCTCAGATTAAAGGCAAGCACCACCATGCCTGGGCTCTAAAAAAAATTTTTGAGTGATAAATGTTTCACTACTCTGTGTTGTGAAAACAAAACAGTCCCCTGCCCACAAACAAAACTTGTATAAGTTTTATTTTTGTATAGCAATTACTTACCGCATAGTGGAAAGTATTTATAGAAAATTCAAAATGAAACATCTAAAAAAAAAAGCAGCTGTTTTTGGTATGTAAGCCTAGATTTCTTGTGGATCTGAAAATAGGTGCTCCTTAGGTAATCCAGGGAGGGGAAATGAAATGATGCAATGATGAGCGAAGTATAGTCTGACCTGGTATTGCCATTGCTTCGGCTCTGGCTTTGACCAGGGCATGATCCAGTAATCTTCTCTCTGAGCTGATTGTGCTTGTCTTACCACACAGGTGTGTTTGAACCTGTGTGGATACTGGCTTATTGTGTCCACGTATTCTTTTCTGTCCTTGGAATTACTGATACTTTCATGTTTTCCTTCTTAGGTCCAGGTGAGAAGTCAGGATTGAAGACTTCATGGAGGAGTCACCATTTTGCCCTGAATCAAAAATCAATTCCTTACTGACTTATTACTGTATTAAAAGTGTTGTAATTAACTGTGGTATTTGTTTGGGTAAGGCCTTTGTTTTGATGAGGTTTTACAAGAGCTTGTAAAAGACGACAATCTTGTCTTCTGGTATACGTGAGCTTTAATATTTTTAAATCCACAGGATGGATTGTCCGTTTTAAAACCTAGTAAAATTATATTGTTTATGGTGCCAGAGAATATGCTCTCACTTGCCAGCATGAGTCACACATTGTGCCAGGCATTCACACAAATTATTCTCATTCATCCTACATTAATGATTTTTCAGAAGCCATTTCTCAGTCAGCTTGTTCATCCACTGTCATAAATTTTCCTAAATCAGTGACTGAACTGCTGGGTCTCTGGTAAATGCTATTTCCATACAAACGGTATTCTTGTTGTTAGAACAGGGTTTGTTCTCATTATTAGATTTGTCTTTTTAATAAGCAAAACTTTAATCAATACAGGAATGCTTCAAGAAGTCAAAGGGGATCTGAATGAAAATTTATTTTAAACCCTTGAAATAATCTTTTGAGTTTTCACACAATCATGACGGCATGGAACAATTCTTTCCCAGAATCATGTATTGTTAAAATTTACTTAAATGTTTCATAGAAACTTTCAGAATATATAGGATGATTCATGTCAATTGAGCAAACTGTCAATTGAGAAGACTCATAAGAGCAGGCAGAAAGCTTTTGCTCCTCATTAAGTATTCATTAGATAAGCATTCGGTAAACATTCGGTAAGTATTTTACTGCATCTCACCATTCCTTGCCAGCTTTCACTCACATGAAATTTCCAGACTCCTCCCTATAAACAAACTCTGTTTTTCTTTAACCTGTTTCCCAAGAGAGACAGGTATGGCTCATGAAGGACTCTTCAAATGCTGATAATTATTAGCATTTCTTAATTTGATAATTAGCAGATGTTAGTAAATCACAGTATATGGAAGGGGTTGTTTTTCTAAAATGTCCCTAAGTATTTCTATAAAGAGGAAGTCCATGTTTCATATTGTATGCAGTCTGATAAAACCTCTACTGCCCAGGTAAAGAAATACTTTGTAAAGAGAAGGCCTGTTTCCAAACCACCTCTTGGATAAGGTCTAACCTGGCTTTTCCTCTGAGCTTGTATCCCTCTTAATCATAGTCTCTCGCTTTCGTTTTACCTTTTTGACAGTCTCCCTCTGATGGCCTAAGCTGGCCTTGAACTCAGAATCATGCCTCCAACTGAGTGCAGATATCAAACTCCCACATTCAGCTCAAGGTCTTACTCTTGAGGAGAACAAGCAACACTTGTAGTGATCTTTAATCCACCTCCACGTTGGCCCTCACACCACCTGCAATCCTGATTCTCCTACGTAACCAGCTTGGTAGACAGCAAACCAAAAAGTTAGGATCAAGTGGATACATCCTTTTAAAGGAATCCATATAGTTACTGAAAATCAATGTAGTTATGAATTAGGGAAGTATCAATGTTGTTTGCTATACTGAAAACAGTCTTGTGGCCTTACAGGAGAGAACTTGAGCTGAGATAATATGCTAATCTCTTTCAGTTCTCTGGAGAGTAGAGTTTAATTAGATGCTGGACTTCTGTTGGATAGCCTGTGATGGGACAGGTTTGGTGACTCCTCACATAATTAAACACACAGCGGTAACAGAACACATAGCCAGAGGTGGCAAGAACTGTATCATTCACCCTAGTTTTACGACACAGCGGGCACACTGTCTTCATTTTGGGTAGCAGGGGAGAATCAGAGTTGTAGTCTAGGTGTACAGGTGGTGGTGGGGTAGGCAGAGAAGTCAGTGATTTGATGGTTTCTTGGTTCTCCGAAGAGTACCACCAGTCAAGGAACTGCAGGAAGAATATACCCACGGAAAGGCCAGTGGAGAGGGATAAGGCGACACCTCCCACAGCTTTCTTCAGAGCTGACTTTATCTTCTCACCAACGCCGCTGGGAAAGAGAACAAGAGGCAAAGAAAACAGTTGATTTGGGTGTGGTCACACAGTGACTAAGTGCAGTTTCACACTTGGTGGGAGTCACTGATTTGGAGATGGAGTGCTCTTGGACTGGAGGGTCTGTTGTAAGCAGTTCGCCCATTTAAGTCAACATGCTAGGTGTGTACACCTAAACTCTGGTGTTTCCAGTTTTTAAAATATTTTATGTTTGTGTCTGCTTGTCTGTATGTGCATGCAGGTACCAGTTGGGTCAGAAGATCTGGAGTTACAAGCAGTTGTGAACTGCCAAATGTGGGTGCTGGGAATCAATCTCTGGTCCTCTGGAAGAGCAAGCAGTACATGCCACTCACATAACCCCTGTGCCATCTCTCCAGTCCCATCCCGTCCTCCCCACCTCCCAACCTGTTTTTAACAACAAAAGATTAGGCTTTGATCTGAGAAAAGCATTAAAGATACGATTTTATAGAATTTTAAAATGGAAGATAATCCACCCAGAAGAAGAAATAGACTTAAAAAGTAACTTAGCAGTGTTGAGATGCATACATCTTTGAACTTGTGGGAGAATAAGCATTAGCTAGAGGTGGTGTAGCATCATGGATGAGAACATTCTTCAGAACTCTATTGCTCTGCATTGAATCTTGGCTCTGTGTTGTCTAGCTGTTGGTTTCCCCCAACTGTTAAATGAAGTCACTGCATTTAATCATCAGGTTGTGATGAGGCATAAGATAATATACACAAAGCAAATCCCTCCCATGAGGCCTTGCCTACAGCAGGCGTGCAGCAAGATGTACCTATTATGATAGGAAAGATCACCAGAATGGCAGTCCTTGTTTATGGATGTGAGGGATGACTTTGCTGTGACTTAATAAAAGACTGGGGTAAACCAGATGATTGATGTACAACTTTAAATTTTGTTACTGAAGGGGTTTTAGAAAATGTTACGGTCTTACCTTCTGACGGGGTCCTTCATGGCACTGGCTTCAGACAGTCTATGCTCTATAGCTTGTATGTCCTGCGCTGTCAGTCGACCCAGCCGGACTCCAGCCAGTTTCAGCAGGGGAGAGTGGTGCTCAGCTTTTCCTAGAATGTAGCGAAGTTGCTGTGTAAGAAACCAGCCTTCCCAGGCCATATTAACAAACGGGTAGGCCGCCAGGAAGGCTCTGTAGAATCGTTTCCAGTGCGAAGAAGGAGGGTGAATAGAGTATTCGTCCTCTTCTCTCAAGCTAGAAGCCAGCTTCTCCAGCTTCACTTTCAGATAGGGAAGAAGAACGAGGAACATGGTGGATTTCCAAAGGTGCTCCTTGGGAAGACCAGCACTGGCTGGTCTCTGAAGCTGCTGCGAGCTCCCTGCTACAATCCGCTTTAAGCCATAAAAGTGTTCAGAGAATGAGGCACTGGTTCTAGAAAGATAATGCTGCTGGAGCAGAAAGTCTAGCAGAGTGAAGATTTCATCAAACCACCTCCAAAAGAAGCCGAAGTGTGCAGGATTTGATTCTGCAAGAACCTGGAGCAAAAACATTCATTTTAGTACAGTCTTCAGTTTGTATTCACATTAACCTTTTCCTTCTAAAGCCAACACACTTAGCTTAAATAACTCTCGTTTGGGGTATAGCCTAAGCTCCCCGAGGTCTTAGGAATTGAGTCCAGGGCTCTTTGGGTGTAAATTAAGCCGTGGATATGGATGACACATGTTGATCAATGCAAACTCTTGGTTACTTGTAAAATAATTTGAGTTTCCTCCAGTCGTCCCTGAAACCTTCCAGAGAAATAATACCTTACCTTGACCACATGCTGAAGAGCGGGTCTCACTGCTGTCATTAAACTGTCCTGTGCTACCACCTCAAAGATGGATGGATGGTCGTCGGCCACCGCAGCAGTTGTGATATGAGCCCCGTGCTCAGCCATGGTATCCTGTGTGTCCTGGGATTCACTTTTCTCACAAATACTCTACTGAGCATGAACTTGTTTTATATCAAAGAGGTGCTGGGTCTTAATCTTTCTGCATGGCACCCCAAACTGAATATTTAATTTTACATGAGCAAAATCAACTGAGGTTTAAAATTAAAAAAAAAAAAAAAAAAAGACTCATGAGGCAGAGGAAGGGAATCTAAAAGTTAAGGACTGTTAACTCCGAAGCAGGGGACGTGACATGTGGGGGCTGGGGAATGACTTGTCAAATGCTGCACCTCACAGGGCGGAGCGTGACTCGGAGACAGGTGTGGGCCAAGGAACGTGTCGCTTGAGCTGCAGTCCGGAGCTGCGAGGCCCGGCTCCGGCCGCAGGCTGGGAAGCGCCCGTCCTTGCTTGCTGACCTCGGGCGCGGCGCAGAGGACCCGTGACGCCACCTGAGAAGGGAGGAGGTCTAGGCTTTGTGACAGAAGCCGCACCCGGAAACAGAAGCTCCGAGGACCTCCACACAGCGGGCGGAAGACGGGCACTCTAGCATCGAACGTGGCCCTGAGCCGGAACTGGGGAACTCTATGACCAACCGGGACTTCCGCTTCCGTCCTCCTGACTTTGACCAGACGACTGGCTAATGTGGTGGGTGGATTTGTTCCTGGTTCTCTCTCCGCGGAGCTTCAGTGCAGGGCCAGACTCGAGCCTCTGTGCAGAGCTGGGGCCTCTACCTGACACCCCTACCCATGAACGAGCAAGCCAGGGGGAAATATGGGCAGGTCCTTTCGACACAGACTCGGGCAGGTGGTGCTTAGCTCTAATTCGTCCACCTTCCCGAGAAGCTGAAGAGGCAGAGCTTTAGCGTTTATTATTGTCAGTTATCAGCAAGTTTCACTAAGATGAAAAAGGTTCTCCTTGTCCACCAGAATTTGGGACGATTACTTTTCATACAGGCTTAACTTGTCTTCCTTGCGTAAAACTAAGTTAACAATTCTAGGCACGTTCTACATGAAATTGGTTCCGCCCTCCGGCTCAGTAGATATGTTAGCGATACCAATACACTGCAACAATTCTGATGGTCTAGCGCGCGCTGAGTTTTGCTAGACTAGGTACTTTTCGGTTTGTATACGAAAAGTAAGCTGTCAATGGGTTTGTAAAGTCCAAGTTGTATACTTCGTTTGAGTTGTGGATAGAGTTAACGGGATTTGGATGAGTTCACCGTCTCCCTGATAATTCCAATCCCTTGCCTAAAAAGACTTTAGGACCTTAGGGTGTAAACGTAGGCAATTGGTTTGTATAATGAGAACCTTAAAAAAAAGGCTTGGGTTTAGTTGTTTCAATTTTAGAAGTTACCTTTATAGTTCTAAGATATGATTATACTTTACTAAAATAGCTGTCAGAAAATGCAATTGTTGAATTTCTAAAAAGTATTAATTAAAAAAGATGTTTGTTTCAGCTTTAAAAAGTGTCTTGCTGTGTACCTATCCTTGGCTGACCTGGTATTCACTATTTGCCTATGATCACAAAAATACGATAGCCCAAAAAGAACAGGGCTATTTAACCATATCAGAGTTCTATAGCTGGAATTAGCAAAACTTCATCTAAGTAACCTTGTTACAATGAAAATGAGTGTCAAGTTATCATTGTGCCCGTGGATCCAATTCTAACTGACAGGTAGGATGTGTTGGCACACACATGTAATCCCAACACCTGAGAGATTGGGCTACATGGCAGTGAGACCTTATCTTGAAAAAGGAAAAGTGGGGAGGAAGAGGGAGACAAAAGAAAAATAATCCAGTTGAACAATCTTGGTTCAGAGTCTCATTTCATTCTTAGCCAGAGGGGCAAGACACCTTGATTAATGGACCCATGAGATTACTCTTTAAAAAGGAAACTAATTATTACATGAGGAAAGAAACAGAGTTAAAAAATAATATGTCGTGGTTGGTAATATAACTCAGTGGTAGAGTATTTGCCCAACATGTGTGAAGCCCTAGGATTCATCCCCGGTTCTGAAAAAAAAAAAAAGTGTCAATTTTTATTTTACTTCGGTGATGTGTCAGCTTTTAGTCACCAAGTAATCAATACATCAAAAACCCCACTCTCAAATGTGTAGTTTAATGAAGACACATATGTGATTGCAGTTTCTATTAGAAGCAATTAAAGGCTAAGCCTGACCATCAGGTTTGGAGATCTTAAATATATAATAAATATGTTACATAGGCAATTATATAATAAATTCTCAGTAAATAACTAACTTGATTGTATTTTGTAATTGGTTTAATCTGCCCTGTGTTTTTGCTTTGTTTGCTTGTTTTTTCGTGTTTTTTTTTGAGACAGGGTTTTTCTGTGTAGCCCTGGCTGCCCTGGAACTCACTCTGTTGACTAGGCTGGCCTGGAACTCAGAGATCTTCCCGCCTCTGCCTCCCGAATGTTGCCATGAGGCAGAGGCAGGTGGATCTCTGTGTGTTTGAGGCCATCCTGCTCCACAAAGCAAGTTTCAGGACAGCTAAGGACTGTTACCAAAAAAAAAAAAAAAAAAAAGTTGGGTTTCTGTAGTAATCCTTAATAAATATTTGTTCAGTAGTGGAGTGAGAGAAGCCAGAAAGCAGCTGGGCAGAAGAACCTCTAAGATATATAGATAACAAAAGTTCAAAAAAGATGAGTCCTAGCACGCTAGAGGCAGAAGCAAGAGGGGCTCCTGTTCCAGACTAGCCTGAACTACATAGCCTGACACTTTTTTTCTTTTGTTTTTGAACCTACCTTGTACCACTTAAGCCCCAACAAAACAAAGAGCGTGAGCGGGGTGGGGTGGGGTGGGGTGGGGCACTAATAAATTTCCCCAGCCAAATTCAATGTAGGGATTGGAACTCAGATCTAAATGCTTCTTAGCCTCGTTGAGTCGCTGTCTCCTAGTCCACTGCTCTTGTAGTAAGGCGGTTTCTATCACGTGTATGAGCTTCTATATCTGGACAGGCAAATTACCTGAGGTTTGTGTTTAAGAAAGTAGGCTACCTCCATAGGTTTTACAAGAGTCTTGTTCACGGAGATAAATCCCGAGACTATCCACTTATTTAACATGTCCTTTGGGAAAGCCACTGCGGGTCCCTTGGTAGTATAGGCACTGCCCTGACCCAGAGAAAGGGAACCTTTCCGTTGCCGAGGCAACAGAGACACACAGCCGGGTTGCTTGGTTCTCCCGCGCGCCCGGATGACGTCACGCGGCGAGATTCTCTTACGCAAAAGCTTCCGGCCCACCATCTTTGTCCCTGGCAAACTGGGTTTTGCGCAGTGGCTTAGATCTAGAAAGAATCGTGACGACGGGGAGGAAACCATTACACCACCACCCGGGCTGTGCTCTCCGGCTGCCGACGCCACCCCGCCCTTGCCTCCGGTGAGTTCAAGGCGGCTGGCTTTGGGGTGTGTCCCTGACTGACTGGGGGTGGTTGTGAGGGAGGGGAACCCCAAGCCCGGTGGTAGGCGGCGGGAGGAAAGGAGATCCGAGGAGCGTGACGGTTGAGGGTGGAGGGAGTCCTCGGGTGTGACCGTTGTGAGGGAGAAGCTTGGGAAAAGTGCCTCCTCTCTGGTGGCCCTGGTGGCCGTGGTGGGATGGGGTTGCGCTCGGGTGGAGCAGCTAGTGGTTGGGGGCTTCGAAGCGAAGCAGGTTTCCAGGACAGGGTTGGAGAGGGTTGAGGCCAGGGGTGTGGCCGCTAAAGGCTGGAGGCCGAGGGAGAACCTCCCAGTTTTCCCGGCTGGCATCTGTTCATTGAAAAGCCGAGACGTGTCCAGCAAAGCAAAGGGAGAAAGGATTCCCCCCCACGGTTTGGCCATTGAAACCTCTCCTGTCGCCCGTGTTTGGGGTTTCCAGGCTTCTCTCCCGACCTGGTGAAAACTGAACAGATAGATCTCCAGGGTCTTGACCTGGGGGAAGTGAGTAAGGGGACTAAATGTACTTCGAGGAAGGAGAAACCTGCATAATTGACCCCCTGTGTGAGAGGGGGAAGCCAATGAAAGGAAATCTGAGCCCGGAATTGTTGGATTCTCCCCCACCCCCTTTCTTCCCTAGGGTCATCAGGAGCAGTCTAGTTTGAACAAGGCTGTAAATTCTACGAGAAGTGAAAAAACTGGAATTTCCTGCTGTTTCTTTATTCTTTGAATTTCACAGGATATATTAGCTTTCTGGGCAGCTTTCTATTTAGGGGAAGGCTCTTCATAAAACTCAGGCTATTTATTTCATTGTGAAGCAGTGTGAATGTGTCATGAATGCTTCGTTGAATTTATTTTGCTTCCTTTTAACTTTTAGAAGGGAGAGTGTTTTTAAATTGCCAAACACTTTTGCAACCGTTGTGGTTTAGAAGACAAAGAACACGTAATAAGTGCAGAGCGGCAAATTGACTAAGAAAGTGCTTTCAGTGAGGAACAGTTTAAATTATTAATTGGTTTCCTTTTGTAGTTCTGCTTAGCCTTAGGGTGCACTTACAAAGTAATAATAGAAAGAGGCAGGTGAAGGAGGCGCAGCAAAGGGAACACATCTCAGGGATGACGACATGAGGTGGAAAATGAGAACAAAATTGCAGGTGTCTTGCCAGGCAAACAGAAATTTCTCTTGCCTGAGAAATAAAGGGGAGTGTGTTCTGCAAACAGCCTCCCCATAGATGGATGGTAAACTTAATATAAAGCAAATATTTTGACGAATTAAGGCTCAAAAAAGTTCCCTTACATCTTTTCCTTCTGTAAAAGATTATTATTTTAAACTACTGTGTCTTAAAACACAAGCCTGAACCCACTTACACAAGGAGTATTCAGGGAGGACACCATCCCCTGTTTTCCTTATCCTAGGCTTGTTTCCCAAAATGCCTTGGCATTTCATAACAGTTGGGGGTAAGACTGTTGGACTTCTTTCTTTATGTATCAACGTATAGTTATTAAAATAGAAACCAGAGGTGAATTTGGCTTTTTATTGTTTTATTTCTGATAAGGTAATTAATCTGAAGCTGCTATTGTCCTTGTGCTATTGAACATTTGGCCAGATATGATCTTTACACCTCTCAACCTTGTAAGCGAAGGTTGCTGGAATGACAATTCTGCTTTACAGTTCACCGAACTTTGGCTAGCTACTGACTTTATGTGTACAGAAGGGTATAGTGGCCTTCCTGACCCTAGTGTTAGTTGCCATTTCCCAGAGAACCATTTAAAATTAAGACCTTATTAACTTATTTTCTGACCTTATTCTACTCAGCCTATTAATCTTATTTTAATGTTGAGTTTCTCTTTTGGGGAATTGAAGGAAGGGGAGGATGGACGGACTTTGACAACCTATATTTGGCAGAAACTAGGTTATGTTAATCTAGATCTATAAACTTGTACAGGCAGGCCTGTGAAAGGCGGTGCCATCACATGTGGGCTAGGACAAATGCAGGTGATTATGTGCTTTGCCTCGAGGCTGCTTTGTTCTTTAAGAGTGTCCCTAGGCCACACCATAAATCAGTTAGTGACTTTTCAGGTTTGATGTTGTATAAGGTCCTATGAGTTCAAATTCCATTGTGACTTACTTATTTTTAGGGATTTCCTGAAAAACAAAACTTCAGTAGGATTTTATGTTTTGAAGCACTAGGCAAGTTGTATTTTCTCTAGCTCCATTCTGGCTATTTTTCTATGGTTTCTAATATAGACATCCGTTTTCACATCATCTATTTGGAGAATCTGGCTGTGCCTATCTGCAAGTGCTTGGGGGTATTTCATTTAAAAATAGGTATATGTGATTATTGTGAGTTGAAAGTCACAGTGACATTAAGGTTCTGCCATTACCACCTCTTCTCATTTTTAATTAAATATTTAATATTCATATATGCATATAATGTGTTTAGCTCCAGCCCACCCCCATCCTTCCTTTCTACTCCTTTGCTTTTGTTTAGACCATTTTCATTTTTTCCTTGGAGGTTTTTTTGTTTATTTGTTTTTACTTAAGGCAAGGATAAACTTGTCACCATGATTCTTTGCCTGTATGGTGGGGATTATTTCATCATAATTGTTTACCATGGTGTCAGTTGTATTTTGTGATGTATTTATCTGCTTATTTTTCTTCCTTTTCGATTTTTTTTTTCTTTTGATGGAGAGATCTTATGCCTGCTAGGTAAGCACGCTACCATTGGGCTATATCCCTGCTCTAAATTGGCACTGAGGATTGAGCACAGGTTTCCCGTATATTAAGCAAGCCCTCTACCACTGAGCCCTTTTTTATTTATTTTATTTTATGTATGGGTATTTTGACTGCATATAGGACTATATACCACTTGTGTACTCAATGCCCTCAGAGGCCAGAAGAGGGCATCTGATCCCCTGGAACTGGAGTTAGAGACAGTGGCGAGCTGCCAAGTGAGTGCTCGGAACAGAACCCTGGTCTTCTGGAAGAGCAGCCAGTGCTCTTAGCTGCTGATCTATCTCCAGCCTTATTTTGTTTTTGAGACAAAGTCTCATTATATTATCCAGACTTACCTCAGCCTCCCAAGTATCTGGTCATCTCTTTTTGTTAGAGCAGAGATTCTTGGTGTAGGATCTATGTTGCAGGCTTCTTAAAAATTGTTATTATTTTATTTTATATTCATGGGTGTTGTACCCGTGTATATGTCAGTGTGCCATGTGTGTGCCTTGTGCTCAAGGAGGCCAGAAGAGGATGCTGGATCCCCTGGAATCAGAGTTACAGTGATGTGTCTCTATGTTGGGTGCTGGGAATCGAATCCTACAAATCATGCCAGTGTAGGCTGTTAATAAAGGTGACTGATTTGAACAGTGTATGTTGAGAAATCCTGTTAGAATTTCATGTTATCTGGGAATAATGGCGCATGTAACTGCAGCACTAATGAGGCAGAAACAGGAGGATCACCATGGGTGTGAAGCCAGTCTGGTTTTTATAGTGGGTTTCAAGCCTGTCAGGACTTACAGAGGAGATCCTATCTTAAAAGAAAAGAAAAAATAATTTTATATATGTGTATGTGAGCTTTAGAAGACAGAATGCTTTTGTGCACTTTTCCCAAGTAACTGGGTGAAAAACTTCTAAACAAATTTTGTTTTCAAGTCTTAGGTTTGAGGTTTTGCTGATTCCAAGGGATTTAAAGTGGTATAACCACGGTCTGTATGAACAGTGATGGTTTTGAGCAGTAACTATAGCACTCTTGTCGGACCCTAGTAATTGTTTCTGTGTGTCATCTTTGTTTGTACATGTAAACTCACAGATAAGATTTATATTACTAGTCTTTAAAAAGTTTTGTCGTGATTTGAAACAGGGTCTTTGTATGTAGCCCTGGCTGGCCTGGAATTCATTATGTAGACCAAGCTGCCCTTGAACTCAGAGATCCTCCTGCCTGTTTATGTGAAGAATTCCTAGTCAGGTGTGGTGGCACACACCCATATTCTCAGCACCTGGAAGGTGGAGACAGGAGAAGGAGGGATTCAAGTCATCTTCAGCGACGTAGCAAGTTTGAGACCTTCTTGGGCTAGATGAGATCTGTCTTAAAAAACAAAAAGAACTGTGTGTGGTGGCATGTTTGTAACGCCAGCACTCTGGACAGAAGTAGGAGGAGAGGACCTTTGCAAATTCAAGGCTAACCTCTTTTACATAAAGAATTCCAGGCCAGTCAGGGCTACACAGGCAATGCTGTTGCAAAAAGCACAGGCAGCTCACTGGTTAAGAGCACTTGCTGCTCTTGCAGAGGACCCAGTTTCAATTTCCAGCACCCACATCAGGTGGCTCACAGCCATCTGTAACTCTAGCTTCAGGATCTAACTCCCTGTTCTGGCCTTCTTCAGCATGGGTGCACACACAGGTGTACACACATACACATAAGTAAATAATAAAAATCTTTAAAACCAAAAAAAAATCCCTAATTTGTCTGCTTTCTATTTAATTTATACTATGAATGGATTGATAATAGCATTCTCTGAATTTTTGCTAGAAAGACGTGAAAACATTAATGCAACCTCTAGGTGACAAATATCAAAACAATTTCTGTATTCCGCATGGTGTTCGTGGTTTCTAGCTCTTTATTTCCTTTATGTTTTTGAGACAGGGTCTTATGTAGTCCAGGTTCACCTCAAAGCCACTGTGTAGCTATGCTGAGGAGAATGACTTCGAACTCCTGGTCTTCCTGCCTGTACCTCCCGGGGCTGGGAGCAAGGCAGGCTTATTTTTTCTGAGACCCTTTTAGCAAGCAGTATTTAACAGGTTGGCAGAATTGTTTCTGCCTTTGAGCTTTGCCTACTTTGAGTGACCCCATCCTGAGGCAGGGGAGTGACCAGGTTTTCCTGATTAGAAAGTTATGGAGTAATCTTTGGCACTAAGCCTTTGTCTTAAATGTTTGGGTGAGTGACTAAGATGTATTTACAAAGGTATCAAGCTTGTCCTTGGAGGCTACAGAGCCATAAGGGGTTCAGGTTATTACCCTATTCCATTTGTCCTTCATACTTTGCTCCTAGAAACTCCTTGAGGCAAGTTGTGGTTTTTAATTTCCTGTGCTGCTTGAACCGCAAATGGTGGTGGTAATAGGAAGAAACTACTCATTTTGTTAAAAAGCAGAAATTCTTAACCATAGATGTTCTTAAAATTAATCAGATGCCTTGCTGGAGACATTACTTGGATAACAGCATTCTTCACTCTTACCATAGGTACACTCTAAAGATCCAGAATCATGACTGACTCCAAGTACTTCACAACCAATAAGAAGGGTGAGTAGAACCTCAGCAGACCCTTCACATTGTTCAGTTAAGTTGCTGGGTTATACTGCCCAAGTAGAATGTTCTGAAGTTTTTTACATGTGTTTGCACCCTCTCCTTGGGAATCTGATGTTTCTACAAATAATTAATGTTTGAATAAGTTATTAAAGTGTAGGGGATTTTATATGCTTGCTTTCCAGTGCTGGGAACCTAATCTAGGGTCTTGCACATGCTAGGCTAGTGCTCTGTCATCATGCTACACCTCCAGTTCTTCATCACCTCTGTGGTCAGTAACATAATACTGGGTTTTACACGTGAGTGTGGGCCTAGGAACTAAGGATTCTTGTTGGGAAAATCTACCTTCCCAAATTGTTTCCAGATGGCAGATTTCTGGAGGTGTGGACAGCCCTTCCATCAGAGATAAATTAGTGTCACTGTCCTCAGCTTACTAAGCACGCAACTGAGCTCGCTTTGTTTCTCAGAGTCAGAATTCTTTGTTTTTGTATTCAGCAGGTCTTACATTTGCTGAAATATTCTGGGCATGGCACCAACTACTGTGATGTTTATTATTCTTGTTTTCCAGTTTCTTGGCCTGCTTCTCAGGTGTGAGTGTCCTCTAGTGGCTGAAATGTGGCAACTTTTCTGGCATAGAATTTGTCTTTATTTGCCTTGAAGTATTTTCTGGTGTGTTGTCTTGAGACTTAGCTGAGTTGGAGTATGTACTATGCACATTTTGCTTGGTACACTAGTGGAATTACTGATTGAGTACCCCAATTTCCAGTAAGTCAAAATAGGTGCCGAGGATACCTAGTACTCAATTTTGGTTTCTAAATAACATTTTTTCAGCCAGGTGGTGGTGGCACACACCTTTAATCCCAGCACTTGGGAGGCAGAGGCAGGCGGATCTTTGTGAGTTCAAGGCCAGCCTGGTCTACAGAGCGAGATCCAGGAAAAGCGCAAAGCTACACAGAGAAACCCTGTCTCGAGGAGAAAAAAAAAAAACCCCAAAATAAATAAACAACATCTTTCACTGAAAGGAACCAGAACTCTTGGGCCAGATACTGATTCTGGGGCTGTGTTAAGCTGAAGGTGAATGTCTTCTAAGTAAGGAAATGCTCAGAAAATAATGGGACATCAAGGATCCTCACACCTTAAAAGGGCCTTCACTGGCCAAATTTGGATAATTTGAACAACAAAAAAAGTGATCAGAGTAATGGATTATATCCTATTGAAAATAATCAAGGCCCTGGATTCGATTCACAACATCCATAATGGTGGCTCACAACTGTATATAACTCTGGTCCCAGGGAATCTGGCTCCCTCTTATGATCTCTGTGAGTACCAGGCAGAGCATTCATATATACAAAAAAATTTAACAATTGAAAAAAGACAAAATAAACAGAAACCCCCCAACAATAACGAAAACCAAATTTAGAACCTTATCCATATAGTCAATGTTAACATCACCACCAACAGGTCAAAGTGACACCATTCACCTTTGGGTGTGATTTTCTGTGAAGTTAACTTGCCAAAAATTCATGACCTTATTGGAATTCAGGAAACCCATGGCAAGCTGTAAGTGCTTCTCATAATAAGGGTCCTGTACTTAAAAAGTCTTATCATGACCCAGCACTCAAGAGGCAAAGGCAAGTGGATTGCTGTGAGTTCAGGGCCAGCCTCGTCTTCAGAGCTCCATGTAGCATGAATCTTAAAAGTTCTTATTAATAAAATCAAACCTGAGCCAGGTATTGGGGTGAACACTGGAAGATCAGAGAGACAGAACAAGCCACAGCTAACCTCACCTGGCCAACTTCTCAGCTGGTCTTGTTTCCTCAGACTGGAAGCCTCTGTGTCCTCATATCCGAATGGCTCTCAGCTGAACTGTGCTGCTAGAAGCCTGAAAGCTTAACCAGCCAAATGCTTCTAGTTTCTGGTCCTCACGCCTTATATACCTTTCTGCTTTCTACCATCACTCCCTGGGATTAAAGGCTCACTTTCTGGGATTAAAGGCATGAGTCACCATGCTTGGCTGTATCCTTGAATACATGGATTTCTGCCTCTGGAATGCTAGGATTAAAGGTGTGTGCTACCACTGCCTATCCTAAGTATCTAGTGGCTTTTCTGTTCTCTGACCCCAGATAAGTTTATTAGGGTACACAATATTTTGGGGAACACAATACCACCACAGTTCCAGGCTAGTCTGGGCTACACAGTAAGACCCTGTTTCAAAAACAAAAATATTATCATGAAAAGAAATTGTTTCAGATTAATGACTGAAGAGACATGATAATAAATGTAATGCATATTCTTAAGTGAATGTACCCTAGAACTGGGCCTGGGATGGAAGTCAGGTTGCTGTAAAGGGCATAGAACAAGGTCTATGTTTAGATTAGATGATAGTGGTGATATATTGATATTTTAATAGTACAATAATTAAGAAAAGTTCCTTATCCTTGAAAAGCACAAGTTATATATTCAGGGCTAAAGAGGAATGGTGTCTGCAACTTTAAATGATATAAGAAAAAGGTCTGTGTATATGTAGAGAATTGTAAAGCAAATGCAGCAACGTCATAAATGTGGGATAAATACAGTTGGAAGATTGATTTTATTTTTTAAGATTAATTTGTGTGTGTGTGTGTGTGTGTGTGTGTGTGTGTGTGTGTGTGTGTGTGTGTGTGTGTTAGGGGATCTTCCTTTAAAATTTTTATTATTATTTTATTTTATGTGCATGAGTATTTTACCTGTGTACCACATGCATGCCTGGTGCCTATGGAGGCCTGAAGAGGACATCAGATTCCCCCTGGAACTGGAGTAACAGCCAGTTGTGAGCTGTCATGTCAGTACTGGGATCAAATCCAGGTCCTTTGGAAGAGCAGCCAGTACTCCTAATCTCTGAGCCATCTCTCCAATCCCTGTTTTGATCTTTGCTAACTAATCTGTTTTATTTAATGTTGAGATAGTCTTACCACTAAGTAGCAAAGTTGTCCTAGAACTTGTGATGTACCCCAGATTAGCCTGGAAGAAATAGTCATACCACTAAGTAGCAGAGTTGTTCTAGAACTTGTGATGTACCCCAGGTTAGCCTGGAATTCACTTTTCTGACATCCTCTTAAATGCTGGGATTACAAACACATATATATCACCATGCTAGGCTGAATATTGAGATTTTTAAAGCTCTCCAGACTTTTTTAATGTATAGCCAATGATGAGAACCATTTTTAGCTGCTAGCAATGCTTGGTAGATTTGACTAGTGGAAGGAGTGAGACTGGGTACTAAAGTGTGTATGCAACATACTTTGGCTTTCCTAGTACCTGTCTATAGATCCCTCCAGTTTCTTCTCTATCTTTATTATTTATACCTCACAAAAAACATTAGCCTGCTGGTCATGGTGGTATATGCCTAGAATGTCTGCACTTAGGAAGCTGAGGCAAGATGCTTGGGCTATATAGCAAGACCCTGTCTCAAAAATCAAACAGGGCCACTGAAATGGCTGGCCAGTAAAGTAAAGATCAAACCTGAGTTTGATCTCTGGGGCCCATGTAAAGGTGGAAGGAGAGAACCAACTCCACAAAGTTGTCCCCTGTCCTCCATACACTTGGTAAGGCGATTTGCTTACACATACATCTCACATGCACTGCTGTGCATGTACACAGTAGTAAAAACCACACGCATTAAGTCCTTGGTATTCTTTCAGCTATCTACTTCATCATTTGGATATGTGTTATTTTTCTTATGCTAACACTTTATGTGTTTTGGTGACCAACATATTGTCTGTAACAACATAGAAGAGTTTTTGTTGTTGTTTGTTTTTTGAGACAGTCTCACTATGTAGCTCTGGTTATCCTGGAACTCACTATGTAGACCAGGCTGGCCTCCAACTCAGAGATTCTCCTGCCTCTGCCTCCTGAGTGCTAGGATTAAAGGCATACACCACACCTGGCCATTTTTTCTAACTGGTTTTTAAAACTCACCAGTTCATCATACTTTCTCTTGTAGAGGTGCAGATGACATTTATAAAAGCTTGAGACGTACAAATTGACTCACTGCTAGATAATATCATGTTTTTCAGAAATGGATAAACCGTGTTCCTTTTGCTTCCTGTGCCGCCCACCAGAACCGCCTCTGGAGCAGATTCTCTCCATTTATGCTTGGTTCTGGAATCATTTCAGTTACATCCTGTTTCAATTCTGCAGCTCCTGCTGCTGCTCACAATTCCAACTTTCTGAAGCCCTGCTGTTTGCCCTTCACTGTTCCAGAAGTAAATGATGGAGCTCTGACAACTGCATTTGGCAGCACAGGTCTCAGTAAAGAGAATGATGCTTTCAAAGGCCTGACCTTTCTGCCAGTGTTATTTCTTTAATTGTCAATTAAATGGAGTAGTAATTTTTAGAACAATTTGCTTGCCTACTGGGAATGGATATTGATAAAACGAGGTTTTTTTGTGCTCCGTTTTCATGTTTCTTGTCAATATACTTCCTGTCAGAGGCTTCAGGGAGATCACAGTTTGCAGACTGTGGATGATGTCCAGGTAAAATGAACAATGGGAACAGTCTAGGAGGTGGTAGACAAGGAGGCAATATTGTAGTCAAGTTTGGAGGTGGAGATGGAAAAGATGGGTGAGGTGGCACACACCTGTAATCCCCAACACTCTGAAAGCAGAGGCAGAAGAACTGCCTGTGACGTAAGAGGCCACCTTAGTCTACATTGTGAGTTCCAGGCCAGCCAGGGTTACATTGCAAGGCTCTATTGCGGACAAAACAGACAACAACAAAAGGTGGGGGTATCCGTAGAAGGAAGAAGTGGGAGTCGGCGTGAACACAGTGGTGTGGGGTGGCCTTCCTTCCATTCACCACCTCCTTGTCTGTCTGATGAGAGTTGTTGCCTTGTTCTCATGAAAATGGTGGTGTGGGATAGCCCTCCTTCCATTCTCCCTCTCCTTTGTCTGTTTAGGACCATTGCCTTTTTATTTTGTCCCCTGCATTCTAAAGGCAGATGAGGCTAGAGATGGTGCCTTAAAATAGCGGTGACAATCTTTGACACTTCTTGAGTAGTCATTCAAAATCGGGCCTTTAGAAATGACCTTAGTTTGTATGATTTTAAGCTTCACTCTTCCTCCTCCTTTTTTCTTGCTTTCTGAGACAGGATCTCATATAGCCTTACCTGGCCTGGAACTTACTAAGTAGTAGTAACTTACTAAGGCTGACCTTGAATTTATTGCAGTCTTCCTGCCTTTACCTCCCAAATGCCGGGATTACAGACGTGCTACCATGCTAGGCCATACTATATTGATTGAAGCTGAGACTAAAGTATTGACTAAGGTAGTGATTTCTTTCATATTTATTTTTATATTTATTGTGTTTGTGTGTTTGTGTGTAGGTGTGTGCCATAGCACACGTGCAAGTCAGATGATGACTTTCAGAAGTTGGTTCTCTCCATCATCTAGGTTCTGAAGCACCTTTAACCATTTAGCCATATCACCAGTCCATACGTATTTATTGAGGATTTCATACATACGTAATGTATCTTGTTCATATCCAGCACCCACTTCTCCCTCCAATTCTTCCCAACATGTTCCCCTCCCAGCTTCATGGTCTTTATTCTTCTTTTTTTTTAATAATCCACTGAATCCAACTGGTGCTGCCCTCATGCGCATGTGTATGGGCCATATAGTAGAGCATGGACAGTCTCAGTGGTCACATCCCCAAAGAAAAATGACTCTTTCAGCTGCCAAGACCTACCAATAGCCCTCAAGGTAGGGACTGAGCTACTTGTGAGTCCCTCCCTCCTCCATACTTAATGTTGACTGGCTTGTTATTGTGCACATAACCACAGGTACTGTGAGTTAATGAGTGCAGTGGCCATCTCATGCACAGAAACAGCATTTCACAACCCTCCTCCCCTCCTCCAGCTCATACATTGTTTCTACTACCCCTTCTCCTGTGATGTTCTCTGAGCCATGGGGCAGGTGAGGTGGTTGATACAGGTATTCCATTTAGGGCTGAGGACTCGGTCACTTATTCTCACCACTTTGAGTATTTTTGACTCTGTATTAACCAATGTTTAATTTAAACAAGCTTTTCTGACCAAGGTTGAGAAGAGCATCAATCTCTGAGTATAAATGCAAATATGTAGAAGGCAGCTGGACAACAGCAAATAACAGTGATAGATTGTCTACTATGGCCTAGGACCTCCCTGGCCTTGGCCTTTACCAGGTTTCCAGTACTGTTTTAGTTACTTTTCTTTCTTTTTTTTTTTTTTTTTAAAGATTGATTTTATTTATTATGTATACAGTGTTCTGCCTATATGTCTGCCTGCAGGCCAGAAGAGGGCACCAGATCTCATTACAGATGGTTGTGAGCCACCATATGGTTGCTGGGAATTGAACTCAGAACCTCTGGAAGAGCAGCCAGTGCTCTTAACCACTGAGCCTTCTCTCCAGCCCCCGTTAGTTACTTTTCTATTGCTATGACAGAATAACATGACCAAGGCAACTTAGAGAAGGAAGGGTTTCTTTGGGGCTTATAGTTCCAAAGAGATAGGAGTCTGTCACCATCATGATATGCAGGCAGGCAGATGGTGCTGGTGTGCAGCAGCTGAGAGTTCACATCCAAGTCCACAAACAGGAAGCAGAGAGGGAACAATGGGAGTGGTGACCTTTGAAACCTCAAAGCCCTCCCTGAGTGACACACTTCTGCCACTAAAACCATATATCCTAATCCTTCCCAAACAGTTCTACAAACTGGGGACCAAGTATTCAATCAAACATGTGAGCCTATGGGAGTGTTTTCATTCAGACCACCACAGGTACCAAGCATGAATTCCCTGTGAATGGACTTCAAGTCTTATTAGAAAGTGGACTATTTACTCTATACCAGTCATGCTACTGTAGCACTAAACTGATGATTTCTTTTTCATTTTTTACTTAACTCTGGTTTTACATTAGGATCACTTACAGACTAAGAGCTCTTTATAATCTAATTCATTTGGGCCAGAGTAGATTCAAAGCATTGATGTTTTTGAACATTTCTTATAGTGAGATAGCTCAGTAGGAAAAATTGCTTACTATGCACCCTGACCATCTGGATTATATCCCTGCAACCTACATAGTAAAGTTGATGGTACCGGCTACATCAGTAAAGCCATTATTCCTACTTCAGTGTGGGAGACTGAGACAGCAGAATCATCCTGAGTACGCAGCACAGCAGCAGAAACAAGAAGACTATCTGAACAAGGTGGAAGGAGAGAATCAACTCCCCAAAACTGTTCTTTAAAAAGTTATTTCTATGTGTATCAGTGTTTTTCTGCATGGATATATGTGTGCCTGGTGCCTGCAGAGGCAAGAGGGCATCAGGTTCCCTGGAACTAGTTACAGAGTTAACGCTACCATGTAGTGCTGGGAACTGAAGCTAGGAAGTGCTTGCTGGGGGGCTGGAGGCATGACTCAGCAGGAGAGGACCTGAGTTTATTCCTGAGTTTATTTCCTAGCACCCCCATCATGGTTCACAACTGTCCATAACTCCAGTTCCAGGGCATCCAGTGCCCTCTTCTGGCCTCTGAGGGTACTAGGCATGCATGTGGTGCATAGACATACATGCAGGCAAAAAAACTTACACACATAAATAAATAAATCTTGAGAGGGGAGGAAGGATGCTAAGTCCAATTTTGTAACTAATAAATTATGTGATTTTTTTTAGCCTAATTTATTTATCTGTAAAGTTGTTTCTCTTTTAGTTTGTAAACACTAATTTCCAAGCCAGCTCCCTACCTTACATTTATTTTCTTTTAGGTCCCTAAAATTCTACTGCAAAATCATCCCTCAGATACCCGTGTAACAGCTCTAGCTGTCCTGGAACTCACTCTGTAGCCCAGGCTGGCCTTGAACTCAGAGATCCACCTGCCTCTGCCCCCTGAGTGCTGGGATTAAATGTGTGTGCCACCACTGCCTTGACACTCTTATGCTTTCTAAAGAAAGGTCTGCATTGCATTTTCAAAGATGATGATTTAAAAGGCTTAAAAAATTTATTGACGGAGTCTTTGTTGGTGGGTCAGTTAATATTCTGGGGCTTTGAAATGCACATCTCAGAGTTTTGAAATAGTCTTACTTGTGGCTGCCTTGCTTCCCTTCTGATATTGCGTATTGCCGTATTCTACCCATTCTCTAGTCCTGAGACCATACCTGTTTGTTCTCATCTCTTTTAGGAGAAATCTTCGAGTTAAAAGCTGAACTCAACAATGAAAAGAAAGAAAAGAGGAAGGAGGCTGTGAAGAAGGTGATTGCTGCCATGACCGTGGGGAAGGATGTCAGGTAAGGGTGATGACTCTTAGACTGTAGAGAGCTCTATACCCATTTTGTAGCTCTTCCTGCTTTCATATAATATCATAGACCGCTGAGGTACAGTGGTGCATGTCTATACTCCCAGCTGCTTGAGAGGCTGAGGCAGGAGGATCACTTGAGCCTGAGTTGGGCGCCCAACTTGGGCCACATAGCATCTCTGTCTCAAAAAAAAAAAAAAACCAAACCAAACACATAAAACCTATGAAAGTGGAGTTCTCCCATTGAAATAAATATCACGGATATGTACATGCTTTTATATTAGATATGACTTATGTGTTTTGTTAGTTTGCTTTTTACATTTTTGTTGCATACAGGTTTAGCATGAACTGTCTTTAGTCCTGGCACAGGTACACACCTGTTGCTTGAGAAAGTTTTAGAAGATGATAAAAATCTACTGAACTCACATACTCTTTAATTGGGTTAAGCTAGTGCCCTCAGCTTTACAGCTCTATTGTTGGATTCCAGGGGAAAACCAACACTACCAATATTGCCTTGATCTTTGTTATTTGTTTCTGTGATTAGTGAGACTTTAAAATGAGTAGGGGTCATCTGCAGGCCTCACAGCATTCTGAGGTCCTCTCCTGGGTCCATGAGATCAAAGCTATTCTTATAATACTTGAATGCTCTTTGACCCTTTACCATTCTGAGCTGATAGGAAGCAGTGGTGGGTGGAATTGCCAGTACCTTACCGTGAACACAGGCAGTGGTCATTCTGTTTTTCAGTACCAAGAAAGAAGTTATGAGGACAAGAATGGTTTCACTTAGGACTGTCATTCATAATGCAGTAAAATTTTATTTTATTCAGTAGGTTTTTTTTTTTTTATTTTATATATGTGTGTGCTCCTGTGGAAGTTAGAGGACAGCTCTCAAGAGTCTGTTCTCTCCAGGTACCTGTGGAGTCCTGGGATTAAGTCAGGTTGTCTGGCCCATGTGCGAGCACTGAACTTGCTGAGCCATCCTGCCAAACCTTTTTCTTTATTAAAAAAGTTCTCTCTCTCTCTCTCTCTCTCTCTCTCTCTCTCTCTCTCTCTCTCTCTCTCTGTATGTGTTGAAGCTGTGTTTTTAATATACTGTGCGAGCACTGAACTTGCTGAGCCATCCTGCCAAACCTTTTTCTTTATTAAAAAAGTTCTCTCTCTCTCTCTCTCTCTCTCTCTCTCTCTCTCTCTTTCTCTATCTGTCTCTCTGTCTCTGTATGTGTTGAAGCTGTGTTTTTAATATACTGTGTGTGAATAGAGGGGCTGGAGAAATGGCTTAGTGGTTAAGAGTATTTGTTGCTCTTGCAAAGGACCTGGGATCAGTTCCCGGCACCCAGGAGGTCCAACACTCAACACCTTCTGACCTCCTCAGGCATCCAGCGTACATGTGGTGCACATACACACAGGCAGACAAAACACTATTATGAATAAAATAAATATATAGAGAGAACATATCCATTTATTTGAAAGAGATACTAAACTATTTCTTCATTTTCTGAGTCGTGTATTTATATGAAGCTGAATTTCTCCTTATACTGCAGCTGAAACGTTCCACAGCAGAGGTGGTAACGTGAGAATTCCTTTGTCTCTGCTTAACTAGAGTGTGTAAACAAGGGGCTGATGAGGTGGCTCAGTGGGGGAAGTCACTTTGCTGCAGAGCCTGGTGACCCGTCCGTTCCCAGAACCCAGCAGAGAACCACTTTTGGCAGGTTGTCTCAGATCTCCACATATGTGCTGTAGCATAGGTGCCCACAGACATACACCAGCAATAAATAAGTAAAATGTAAAGCACTGCCATCTTCTTATTAATTAAAAATTAACTTTAAAAAAATTTATGAAATGAGCTTATGATTTATTTTATTTTTGAGACAAAATATCTCTAGTACATACCTCTGGCAATCCTGGAACTCACTATGTAGACCAGGCTGCTCTCAAACTCACAGAGATCTACCTGTCTCCACCTCCCACCTGCTGGAATTAAAGGTATGTGTCACCATGCCCAGCTTGTGCTTGTTAATTTAAGTGGATTCTTGTTCTACTAAGTCTAAACTATTTTCTGTCTTGTCCTTTTATGAAATTTTACCAATCTTTGAATGAAACAGGAATGGCAGAAACCTTGCTCAGGGCATCAGGAGCATCGGAAGATGCTGAGCTGTCTCCTGTCCCACCATTGTTATCTGAGCTTCCTGTTGCTTATGGGGATAGCTCTTGGCTTTTGGTCTCAGCATCCATTGAGATGTCCAGAAAACTTTGGTTCATGTGGGTTATGCCTATTGACATTCAAACAGGAAAAACTGAGAAAATTTTGAAGTGTTAGTTATTCCACTTGAAGTAATAGTCATAAACCTTTGAAGTTTACTATAATTTTCTCTTGTTGGCAGTGGGGATTGAACCTAGGGCCTTGCCTATGCTAGGCAAGCCCTTCATCACTAAACTCTTTCCCAGCCCTCTTTCTCCATTTTATTTCAAGAGAGGTCTCACGATGTTGCTGAGGCTGTCTTTGAACTCTCCCTGAAGCACAGACAGCCCTTGGACTTGAGTCTTCCTGCCTCAGCCTCCCAGGAGCTGGGGTTCCAAGCATGCACCAGTGTGCCCAGCTTCAGTCTTCTTGTGCAGGGTGTTCGAGTTACTTAGGATTGTAAGCATTCTGTTGGATAATGTTTTGTAATTATTTACTGGTTTTGCAGCCATTCTGCATCTGTGTCTGGGCCAGAGAGATGGCCTGATGGCGTGAAATCAGTCACTAGGATCCACATAGTTCAAGGAGAGTACTGACACCTAAAGGTCTTCTTTATGAGTGCAGGTAGACATTTCTGTCCTTACAGGAGAATGGTAAATGGCTAGTACTTGGGAAAGGAATAGACCATTGTAGTTGATAATGCCAATGCTTTTTAAAAATAAATAAATTCATAAATTCTCCCAATTCCAAAGGGAATCAGCATACCTTGGAGAAATGATTGATTCCAGATCTTGATTAGGAATTTAAAACTTCATTTGAGAAATTATAGAAACACTTGAAAATAGAGGGTCATAATACAAGGACTTGGGAGCTACCTAAATTCCTACTGGTCAAAGGTGGAAGAAAATGAGCATTAAAAAGTTGGAGTGCGCCGGGCGGTGGTGGCGCACGCCTTTAATCCCAGCACTCGGGAGGCAGAGCCAGGCGGATCTCTGTGAGTTCGAGGCCAGCCTGGACTACCAAGTGAGTTCCAGGAAAGGCGCAAAGCTACACAGAGAAACCCTGTCTCGAAAAACCAAAAAAAAAAAAAAAAAAAAAAAAAAGTTGGAGTGCTTTGATATCACCATGAATTGATATGGAAAATTGTTATTTTTCTTCTTTCAGTTGATAAAGCTAATTATTTTTCTTAGAATATGCGTAATTTGTTATAAATGAAACAGCATAATATATGCTGAGTGTGGTGGTACACATCCAGGTCATTTTGGCCTACATGGTAAGTTTTAGGTCAGCCTAAACTATACATAGCCTGACCCTGCTTGGAGAACCAAGCACTAGGCATGTAGTTGAGTAAGAAATATACTTTCTGATTCATTTTAAAATAATTCCAGGGTTTGGAGTACAGGTCAGTGACAGAGCACTTCTCTAGCATGTGTGAGGTCCTGGGTTTTGTCTCCATCACTGAATAAAGAATCTAGAACAGCTAATCTGTAGTGGGAAAGAGGTTTGAGGGCATATGTGAGATTATTATTATGTGAATCTTGATGGAGCTATATCAGCATTTGTGGGTAATGTATATGTTGGGCTCATTCTGTTGCTCTCAAATTTATCATAATAGTTTTTCCCCTCCACAAAAACTTTGAGAGAGCTGAGGATGTAACTCAGTGGTAAAGCACTTGCCTACCATGCACAAGGCTGAGTTCAGCCTATGCACGACAAAACTAGAGTTTAGAGACCTGCCAGGCAATGGTATTTTCCCTTTCTTTCTTCTTTCTTTCTTTCTTCCTTCCTTCCTTTTTTTCTTTCTTTTCTCTCTCTCTCTTCCTTTCTTTCTCTCTTCCTCCCTCCCTCCCTTCCTCTATCTGTCTGTCTGTCTATTTATTTATTGGTTTTTTTTTTTTTTTTTGGTTTTTCGAGACAGGGTTTCTCTGTGTAGCTTTGCGCCTTTCCTGGAACTCGCTTTGGAGACCAGGCTGGCCTCGAACTCACAGAGATCCGCCTGGCTCTGCCTCCCGAGTGCTGGGATTAAAGGCGTGCGCCACCACCGCCCGGCTATTGGTTTTTTGAACAGAATTTCTCTGTGTAACAGTCCTGGCTGTTCTCACATTCACAAAGATCTACCTGCTTTTGCCTCCTAAGTGCTGGAATTAAAGGCGTGCACCACCACCACCCAGCTTATTTTTATTTTTTTAGTTACTTATTCCCTTGAAAATGAGTTATCAGCATTGTACCATTGTCCTCTTGTCAAGTCGTTGTGGAATCAAGGCTGTCACTTCATTATCAGTGGAACAGCTTAGCACTAACTTCGCTTCCCTCATTTCTCTCTTCCTCTTCTCTCCTCAGCTCTCTCTTCCCAGATGTGGTGAACTGTATGCAGACTGACAACCTGGAACTAAAGAAGCTTGTGTACCTCTATCTGATGAACTATGCCAAGAGTCAGCCAGACATGGCCATCATGGCTGTCAACAGCTTTGTGAAGGTACTTTGCCCAAGGATTCAATCTTCTCTACCTCATGCAACCTCTTCAGAAGTGACTTTTGATATAATTTGTGTCTGCATTGCAGATAAGCAACCTATGTTTAAGGGACGAAATCCTGTAGGGAAGTCCTGGCAGTAGTCAGCAATGTTCATGTTATTAGCACTCTATACACCAGCATGGAGCATCCAGGGGCATTGAAGCCATATGGCAAGCCTTCTGTTATTCCTTGCCAGATGAATAAAAGAAAGCCAAGTAAACCTCAGTGTTTACCCCCCAAGGCTAGTAGAGGTTGGGCATTTCATCATAATCCGTACGTGCTGACAGAGGTTGGACATACCATCATATTGTTCCCTGAGGATTTGTTTTATCTTTGTGAAAGTTAGGGTTAGGACTCAGAAATGCTTTGGCAGGAGGTGCTACTTGTCTTTGATTAGCAGGCCCTATAGCATTTGGCTAAATATTTTTTAGGGATACATTTTGTTATTTATTTTGAATATGAGTGCAGAGGCTTGGGTCCTCTAGAGCTGGAGTTGCAGGCAGTTGTAAATGCCTGACATGGGTTCTAGGAACTGAACCCGGATCTTCTAGAAAAACGGCAAGTGCTTTTAACTACTAAATCTTGCTTCAGCCCATGATTAAATATCTTTATTATGCAAATTAAAAATATTCCCATAGAGGAAATAGTAAAATACTCATCTTGTGATTTTTTTAAATAATTACTGACACATGGCTACTATTGTTGAGTTTATATTCCCTGTACATAAAACACTTTTCTGACCCGACCCCTTTTCTCAGCATCTTCCATCTGTCAGAATAAGAACCGTGGGGTCTCAGTTCCTCCCTCTTGTTCTCCTCCGGGCTGGTCCTTGTGTCTCGGCCTCTCCTCCTCCAGCTCCACCACCCATGTGCTAGAGTTCTAGGCATGTCTACCACCCCTGGCTAAGATCTCTGTTAAAATCATAACCTTACTACTGTTGTCACAGCTTTAAAAACTGACAAAGCCAAGCTTAGTGAGTTTGAAGCCAGCCTAGAACAGAGACCCTGTCTCAGAAAACCTAGATAAATAAGGACTGACACAAAGTTTCCTTAGTGCAGCTGAGTAGTCAGGGTTTCCTGTCATTAGCTGTGGTGAGTGTGGGAGTGGGTTATTCACATTAATACCCCTTTCTGTCTGAAATATATTCTGCATTTAAAAAACAGATATTTCCAAGATGAACTTCTGTTCGAACTTTGAAAAATAACTGATAAACTGTCTTTTTATAGGCTTTTCTCCCTCGTGTTTTTCTACATTTACACAGTCCACAACTTTTTGTTTTGTTTTGTTTTGGTCAAATGATTCTTAGGTAGGTAGAATATATTATAGGGAAGATTTTGTTAAAATTTTGAAAGAGTTGGGTATAAATGCACATGGCTTAAAGAGACTTTTTTTTTCTCATTTGAGACAAAATTTTATGGTTCAGCCCTGGCTATCCTAGAACTTGCTATAGGCTGGCCTCAGACTCTCAGAGAGCCACCTGCCTCTGCCTCCTGGGTACTAAGATTAAGCACCACCATGCCCAGCCTAAGGAAATTTTTGATATGGGAATTTTAAGAAAGTATTCTTGGCCAGGAAGTAGTACACCCACCTTTAATCCCAGCACTGGGGAAGCAGAGGCAGGTGGATCTCTAAGTTCAAGGCCAGCCTGTTCCAGGAAAGCCAGAGCTACACAGAGAAACCCTGTCTCAAAAATAAAAAATAAAAATAAAAAAAGAAAAGAAAGGAAGAAAGAAAGAAAGAAAGAAAGAAAGGAAGAAAGAAAGAAAGAAAGAAAAAAAGAAAGAAAGAAGAGAGAAAGAAAAGGAAAAGAAAGAAAAGGAAATAAGGACTGAAGAGATGACTCAGAGGTTAAGAGCAGCCGGGCGGTGGTGGCGCACGCCTTTAATCCCAGCACTCGGGAGGCAGAGCCAGGCGGATCTCTGTGAGTTAGAGGCCAGCCTGGACTACCAAGTGAGTTCCAGGAGAGGCGCAAAGCTACACAGAGAAACCCTGTCTCGAAAAATCAAAAAAAAAAAAAAAAAAAAAAAAAAAAAATTAAGAGCACCGGCTGCTCTTCCAGAGGTCCTGAGTTCAATTCCCAGCAACCACATGATGGCTCACAGCCATCTATAATGAGATCTGGTGCCCTCTTCTGGCCTGCAGGTATACATGCAGGCAAAACACTATACATACTAAATAAATACATCTTTTAAAAAGAAAAGAGAGGGGCTGGAGAGATGGCTCAGCGGTTAAGAACACTGACTGTTCTTCCAGAGGTCCTGAGTTCAATTCCCAGCAACCACATGGTGGCTCACAACCATCTGTAATGAGATCTGGCACCCTCTTCTGGCCTGCAGGTATACATGCAGACAGAATACTGTATGCATAATAAATAAATAAATCTTTAAAAAAAAAAAAAAAGAAAAGAGAAGTATTCTTTGTCGTGTTTTGCCAATGCTGTGTTGGAAAGAACTCCCTTGTAAAGGATACTGCTTGCTTGCTGCTGAGCCCAGAAAGCCCACTTTGCTGCTTGGCTGGAGGTGTGCTTCTGTCAGGCCCCAGTCAGATCATAGCGTCTTTGTTTTGTTCTGTAGGCCTCCAGAAACTGATCTCTTTTGACTTGGTTCTTACAGATTGACAGTGGAGGGGACACAGCATTTCCAATTCTCTACCTTTTTTCCTGAATAAGAATAGAAGAAAATGGGTCAGTTCTTAGAGCAAATCCGCTAATAGTTCTAGAGACGGCCATACCATGCATGTTTGTCTGTGTGAGGGTGTCAGATCTTGGAGTTACAGACAGTTGTGAGCTGCCATGTGGGTGCTGGGAATTGAACCCAGGTCCTTTTGGAAGAACACCGCTGAGCCATGTCTCCAGCCCCTGGCAAATTTCTTAACAACAGCAACAAAAAAGATTTCCTTCTAAGCTCTTGAGTAGACAACTAAGACCTTTAGGAAAGGAATAGCATGAGAGATTGGATTCTCATATAGAATGGTTTATGTCAACTGGAGTGTCTACTTGTAATCATCTTGTATTCATATAGTTGATTTTTTTTTTTTTTTTTTTTTTAGGATTGTGAAGATCCTAATCCTTTGATTCGAGCTTTGGCAGTTAGAACAATGGGGTGCATCCGGGTGGACAAGATTACAGAATATCTCTGTGAACCCCTCCGCAAGTGCTTGAAGGATGAAGACCCCTATGTTCGGAAAACAGCAGCAGTGTGTGTGGCAAAACTCCATGATATCAATGCCCAGATGGTGGAAGATCAGGGATTTCTGGATTCTCTACGGGATCTCATAGCAGATTCAAATCCAATGGTAATACATTGTGCTTTTATAGAGAGGGCAGCAGTTAAAATGAGTCCTTTCCAAGGCATGCTTAATAATGCGTTTTCTTTGAGACATTGACCACAGGGTAGTTGTGAGAAATAGTTTTGTGTAATGAATAGATTGTATAGTTCATATTCCTAGGTGGTTTTATTTATTTTTAGGATTAATTTTTCAGATAGTTGTTTATGGTAATTTCTTGTATGAAAATAAAACCAAATCAAAGTGATCTTTATTGGCCAACTATTGTAATGTATTCTCAAAGAACTCTAGGATAGAAATTGATTATGTTCTGTGTATTTAGCAGCCAGAATATAACACTTAAAATTATTTCTTTTCATTTGTTTGGTTTTGGCAGTGCTAAGGATCAAACCCAGAACCTTGTGCAAGTACCCCATATCTGAGCTACAGCCCTACCTCAAAGTTGGAGTTTATTTCCTTCTTGACATCTTAAGTTTTCTTTATGTAATGAAAGGAAGTCAGGTTCCAAATGATAGATTATTATTAAATTAAGTTCATTTAAATTGAGTGATTGATTACTCAGTATTGCTGCTGAAAAGATAGAGGATAATTGGCCACTTTCATTAAAGTACATCCCCCAACATTCTGTGTGTTAAAATAAGGCTTCATGTATTTAGGATGGCTTCTAATTTGTTATGTAGCTGGCCTTGAATTCTATCCTCTTACCTCTCAAGTGCTGGGATTATAGCCATATGCCACCACTTGACCTTTTTTTTTTTTTTTTGAAAAAAAAAAAAAAAAACAAGGTTTCACTGTCTTGTCTGATCATAGGCATGGGTCACCACACACTGCTAACTAATTTTTATCTGGTACAATGTTTCTTTGAAGATGAATTACACTAAGAGATAGTAAGTAATGTTAAATTATTTTTTGTTGTTGTTACATTTTAATGAATGGAGAGAGAGTTGGAATTTGCCTGAATTAGGTATCATCTTTCCTGGCAAAAGTTCTATTCCAGTCTGTGCTTTGGGGTCTTTCTTGTTCACCTTATTCCATGGCCTTGGCTTTATTATCCTTCTAGTGTAGCTGAAGGTCAAAGGATGAAGCTTATAACTTACACTGTTTAAAGGCACAGGCTGTGCTGAGTATCATTCATGGATTGTTGAGCCATTTTCTAGGATTAGGAGTAGATGTGGAAGGGCTTGGACAATGACTTCCAATAAGGTGTCATCATCATTATTAGAAAATGAACCCCACATTTTGTTTACTTTCCCAAGCAGCACCACCTGGCACCCTTTTAAAAAGATTCTATAAAAAATTAAAGAATTGAGTCTGTATGGCAGTACTATTTTTTTTTTTTTTGCTTTTTTAATTAGTGTGTGTGTGTGTGTGTTTGTGTCTGTGTGTTTGCAAGCATGTGCATGTACATGCTGTGGGTCTCTTCTCCCACCATGTGAGTTCCAAGGATCAAACTCAGGTCCTCAGGCTCTTGGTTTTAAGTACCATTACATGCTAAGTCATCTTACCAGTCCTGGCAATACCAGTTTTGTGGACTGCTTAGTTGGTACAGCGTACTTTTGCCATTGTTTGTGGTTCACTCTGTCATTCTGAGCGACCATCTTTGAAATTCTCTCTCCAAGGACAAATGAGGTGATAAAGTTCTAAGCACCAAGCAGATAGGCAGAATATCTTGTACCCTGTGGAAACCTATTAAATATTCAGTGAAGCTAAGAATGGATTGAGGCAAAAATAAATTCTAACTCCTACAAGCAATTCTAGGTTAAAGGGTTTAAAAAGGCACCTCTACGCTCATGTAAATTCTTCCTTATGAAGCCTAATAAATGTTAGGGTGTAAGGACTGGAAAGCAGTCGGGTTTTTGTTTGTTCGTGAGGAAATGGGATTTGAAATCCAGGTAACCCTGGAAGATCTGTATCAGGTCAGCTGAGAGCATGCATGCCTAGTTTGCTGATCTGTTTTAGGCCTCCTCTGCAGGGAGAGGGGTGTTTTTTGTTTTTTTGGCGGATGGTTTCTATTTAAATTTATATAAATATATATATATATATATATTAACTAATGTCCCCGTGAGTTGTTGACGTTTGTTTTCACTGTACAGTCCCGAATGTGTTGGGCACTCATTCTGCAGCCTAGGTTGGCCTTGAACTGTCAGTCTCAGTGTCTCAGACTCTTGAGGACTGGGATTGCCATCACTCCTGACTGTTGGTGACACGTTAGCTTGTTTTTTTGTTTTTTTGTTTTTTTTTTTTGTTTTTTCGAGACAGGGTTTCTGTGTAGCTTTGAGCCTTTCCTGGAACTCACTTGGTAGCCCAGGCTGGCCTCTAACTCACAGAGATCCGCCTGGCTCTGCCTCCCGAGTGCTGGGATTAAAGGCGTGCGCCACCAACGCCCGGCACGTTAGCTTGTTTTATAACAACAAATTGAGAGTTGATTTGAAGAGACTTTACAAGTATGTTTGAGGAGACTTACAGAAAACAATTTAAGGTTACTTGGTAGGTTTATGAGAAACTCACATTCTGGGTGGCCTCTCTCCCACTGAGAGAAACTGTTTTCTTCACATCCCTCTAGACTGTTTTATTGTCTGTTTATTGTAGACTTACAGTTACCAAAAAGTAACCTTAAGTAAATGCTAGAATTAATTAAAATGCATTTTCCTTTCATCAGTGGGATCAGATGCAAATAACGAATAGACCAAGGTGCATGAGTGGTCAGTAACATCTGAGGGCTAGTGGTGGCATGTTAGCATACTAGCTCAAACACCTCAGAAGCTCCTAAGGCTGACTATGGTTCTGTGTCACTTGAAAAGAGAAATTTAATTCATAATGCCTGTGTGCTAGGCACAATGACAGTTGTTTTTATGTAAAATATTTCACTTTGTTTTTGTGTCTGTCTGAAGTAGTTCCATGTTTCAGATCAAGAAATGTGCACTCAGAGACTGAGCTGTCTCAGTGTGCTGTGGCTAGTTGTAATGCAGCCAGGATTGCAGCCTGAGTCCCAGCCTATCCTGATCACTTTGTGGATATGTGTAAAGAAACAAACTTAATTGTATACATACCCCACACGTTTTCATTTTTTCAAAATGGTTTAGAGTTAGAATACATGAAAGCCTTTAATTATCTGTACCCTGTTACTATGAAGTCACCCGTCCTCTTACTCTAATTATGGGTATGAGTCCTTATCCTTGGGGAGATTCTCTTCCACCTTTTCCCAGGCTGTCCCACATGGTGGCAGCACTGCACCAACCAAGACTAGGTTGTCTGAAGGGACACGGTCCCACCTCAGTGTTCTTACAGATCAGAACAGCTTCCTAGAGGGAAAGCACTGGAACACTTGTAGAAATGACTTCAGAATCTTTGGGGAGGGCGCTTTTCAAGACAGGGTTTCTCTGTATAATCTCCCTAGCTGTCCTGGAACTCACTCTGTAAACCAGGCTGGCCTTGAACTCACAGAGATCCACCTGCCTCTCAGGTGCTGGGATTAAAGACATGCACCACCACCACCTGGCCAGAATCTTTTCATAAGAGAATAAAATGTAAGTCAAGAGCTGACAATGCTTGGAGTGATATCAGCTCTGAGTACTAGCATTGATGTGCCTTGCTATAAGTAATAGAACTTTTTTTCCCTTCTGTCACTTTTTAAAATTTACTTATTTTTATCTTATGTGCATTGATGCTTTGCCATGAGTGTCGGGTCCCTTGGAACTGGAATTGCAGACAGTTGTGAGCTGTCATGTGGTTGCTGGGAATTGAACCCAGGTCCTCTGGAAGAGTAGTCCTTGCTCTTAACCGCTGAGCCATCTCTCCAGGCCCTCCTTCTGTCATTTTTGGGGTTTTCCTGTAGTTATTTCACTACTTTCAGCTGACTCTCAGTGTCCTAGTTGACAGAGGAAAGGCTAGTTTTGAGGTAAAAACTGCTCGACTCTGTTTAGTGCTAGCTTTATGCTAATGCTGTTTAATCTTCCTGTTTCCTCCTCTGGAAAATGAGAGATACTGTCTCCAAGAGTTGGGAGTATCCAGGCTAGAGAGAAGGCTCAGTGGTTAAAAATGCATGCTGCTCTCCAAGTTCGGCAGCTTCTACATCATAACTGTCTAGAATTCCAGCTCCGGGGACTTCTACACCCTTTTCTTGCCTCTAAGAAGGACCCCACACTCATGTATGTGTGTGCACGCACACACACTTAAAAACATACACACATAGTTAAAAATAAAAAAAATTAAATATAAAAAAACTTAGGCCAGGCCTGCTTAATGCACATCTTTAATCCAAGCACTTGGGAGGCATAGATAGGCAAATTTCTGTGAGTTTGAGGCCACCATGGTCTATATAGCGAGTTCCTGGCCAGACAAGGCTACATAGAGAGACCTTTTCTTAAAAAAGGAGGGGGAGAGGATTGGGAGTATTAATTGGGATTTAAAACTGTACTTATTAAAGTACCTGGCATATTTCCAGAAGATGGCTGCTACTGTCATTATGAAGTAGACATTAGGTCAAGGTCAACATTATCCACATTAATTTAATACCTGTGCGTTTTGATAGAATAAGATCTTGTAATAACGGAGTTAAGCATACTTTCAGTTGTGGATTTTACTAGCCCCCTTTGTAAGGAAGCTTGTCTTCAGGATGAAGACACACCAGGAGCCACAGGAACACAGCTTCCGTGATTTCTTCACAAATACCAGAATTTTAGAGACATCATTTGATAAGTATGTTTGCAGGAAAACAATGCACTTGAATGAAGCGTTCTCTAAAGTTTTCGTCATGTTAGTCTCTTCCTTGCTTGATTTGGCTTTGCTCTCTGGTGTCTTGCGTTTTCTTTCTACAGCTAACATTTATACTAGGATCCGCTCTTTGAGAGTCTTCCTTGGCAGCGGGACTGTGTGTGCTTTGCTCTTTGGTGTTGAGCTCAGTGCTCTGCCCCTCTGGCTTACGACAGAACCCTTGTGATCTCCATTTCCCAGCCCTCCTATCACTCAGCAGCCCGTGGAAATACCCGTTTTCTATTGCTCCGGCCTCCCATAAAGTGTAGACTAATTAGTGAAGAATGTGTTTCCTCAGTGTACCCTGGTTCTCATCCTTCTTAGCTGTGTGTTCTCCCTAAGCTCTAGTGTCCTCAACTTCAAAATGGGAATGACAAAGTGCTGTGTCGTAGAGCTGTTGTGAGCTTTAGAAACATTTAATGCTGAGCTTAGTGTAGAATAAACCTTAGTAATGATGAACACATATTATTGTGCTGCAGTGCTGGGTTTTAGTAATTCTAGAAAGACTGCTCTTTTAATGGCAACATTCTTATTGTAAAAACTTTTGAGATCATTATGGATTTCTAAAAGTGATGTTGCTTTTTCTGTAACTACAAAGACATTATAATGCTCAATAAATGACAGATAATTATTTAAAAAAACTTTCAGGAATATTTTAAGAGAGAACACAAAAGGACATGGTAGTGGGATAAGAGGATGGGGTACTGAGTGTGACAAGAATGTAGTATAGGACTGGAGATGACTCAGTGGCTAAGAGGACCTGAGTTCCATTCCCAGCATCCCTGTGGTGGCTCACAACCACTGTGACATCTGATCCAGGGGGTTTGATGCCCTCTTCTGACCCTCTTGGGCAATACGCATGCATGTCGTGTGGTGCATATACATACATGCTGGCAAAACATTCATATGTATAAGATCTTAAAAAGAAAAATTTTAAAGAATGCATTATAAGCGTTATGAACTTGTCAAAAGAGTAAATTTTTAAAAACTTTTCAAATAAAATTTAGACTAAATTTTGTTTATATTGGCCTGTATTAATTACTTTTCGTACATGTGTATCATATATTTTGATCATAGGCGCCCCATTATATCTCACCCCTCTCTCATTATCTCCTTCCTCTTCCCAGTTAGTCTGTCTTCGACTTTCATGTCATGTGAGGTGTGTGTATGTGTAGGCCAGAAGAAGGTGTGATTGTGAGCACCGGTGTGAGTGCTGGAAATCTAACCTGGGTCCTCTGAAGACCAGCCCATTAACTACTGAGCTGTCTCCAGCCCTAGATGCCAATGTTTTAGAAAGCAGTTTGTGTGTCTAGAAAGCTCGGTCTCCCCATTATTACATTCTTTCCCCTCCCTCTGAACCAGGGGCTTATGTAATTAAGTCTGGCCCTGAATTCCTAATTCTCCTGCCTTCAAATCCTGAGTGCTGGGATTACAGATGTATGCTGCCACATGTGGCTATAAATGTACTTTTAAAGAAAACTTCCTTTAGAACTCTTTTTTCCCCTTATATGCTCTTAATCTTTCTGAGATTATAGCAACATTCCTAAGATAGATGATAATAAGGGAGGAAATACGAGACTTGTCTTAATAGTTGCGATTCAAAGTGATGTTGTGACTGAGGGAAGTGCATCTTTGTTTCACTGTTGGAGAGACGCTAGGGTGCTTACTGCTGCCTGAGCTTGCTCCGTGGGGACTTTTCACCCTGTCCCTACAGTGGTGTATTCTTCTTTGGGAAGAAGTGAATTCTAACTTATCACTCTATCTTTAAATTTTATTTTTGAAAACCAGGCAGCATTGTACAAAATTTCAAAGAAATACAGATTGTAGAAGCATTGACAAGAAAGAGGTCTGGTGTACACCAGCTGCCCACTTGTCGACTTGAACTCAGTCTTTCTCTTCATCTGCCTCAGATACAGTGTGACTGACTGGCTTCAGGTTCATCACAGTGTGGGGAGCACGCTTTACTGACCAGGAGAATGTAAAGCATTCCACCGTGAGCCTGCCTCGTGTGATTTCTGGAAACCCAGGAGTTTGAATTGACTGGAAGATGACAGTGGAGAGGTAGCAGCAACCTCAGGGAGTTTAGAGGAACAGGAAGTCTGGTGCAGGGTGGGAGAGCATCTCATCTGCCCCGTCACTTTGGTGGTGGCTTGACCACCACCTCTTCCTTCCCGCAGGCTCTGTTCACCATGGTCCTCTGATCTGATCTGATCTTTATATTTTTATTAGGCCGACCCTTCAGTATTTCCTTTCTTGTTTTAATATGATAGTAAATAGACATTGCCTACTTGAGCATCAGCACTTACCCTTCATTAGCTGCATTACACACTTGCTTTAATTTCTAATTGCCTGTAATGGTAACAAGGGGATTCTAATTCCTTATTGTGTTTAGTATCCTTCTATTCTCTCCCTATCTATTTTTAGTTCTTCAGTTCTCATCTTTTCTATTCTACGTTTTCTATTACCAGACCTTCTATTTAACTTTAAACAACACACACAGACACACAGACACACAGGATAGACAGATAGACACACACAACACACACACACACACACACACACACACACACACACACACACACACACGGTGGGGGTGAAGGAGATGCATTGACAGAAAGGGTAATTATGGTAGGAGGTTCATTTAAAACTGATGCCAAGGTTGGATGTGTTGACAGAGCAGTCAAAATAAGCAGTTGATATAGGACATTTTAATTTTTTTTTTAATTCTAAAATAAGGTCAATCATACCTACTATGCATGGGAAGTAAATTTTTTTCCTATATGTGAAGTACCTGGGAATGATTATTGTTTTTGTTTGTTTGGGTGTTGTTTGTTTGTTTGTTTTCAGACAGGGTCTCATGTACCCCAGGCTAGCCTCAGACTTCTTAAGTAACTGAAGATGACCTTGAACCACTGATACTCTTGCCTCTACCTCCCATGCTGGGGTTATAGGGAATTGTTTCATTCTAGTAGTGAGCAAAAGCATTTGAGAAAAGTAGCTCATGTATGTTATTATAGATGATACATTAGGTCGGTTTTGTTTTGTGGCAATGAAATGTCTAATTATATTTGCTAAGTAAGTCTTTGATTCTTTTCATCTGAGACTTTTTGTTCTGATCACCAAAGAGAGTTCTGTTTCTGCCATCCTTATCCTCTATATAATGATGGCTATTGCTACATTGTACTGTGTATTAAATCATTGTTTCTTAGATATTCACTTTCCTGTTTACTTTTATGATTAGTACAATCTGCCAATTACCTAGGCAATGTGGGTAATAAAACTGACAGCTAAGTTATAGCCATTGTGTTTCTCTCTTGCTAACATAATTATAAAACTCTGTTTCTCAAGCTTTCGTTAGGGGACTTCAGTAAGACTTGACTATGAATTAACATCCTTGAGAATTTTTTTTGATGTATATAATTGTTGAAGCTGACTTCTTGATGCATCTCATTTAAATTATAAAGTACTTAGGGTCAGCCTGACCATGCTAATCTTCGCATCTGAACTTTTGCTGTAAAACGTATTTTAAATCTCACCTGTGTAGAGCCACAGGGTAGTATTTCCATTGTGGTGTTTGTTTATGAGTGGTTTTGAAATTTTAAAATAACTTTAAATATTTGTTTGTCAGTTATATTAGAAATAATCTGTAATTTTGATTTAAAATACTGACTTTGTTTTGTAGCTACACATATTCCCATATCAGTGCATCAAGTACAAGTGTGCTTTCTTGTCTAGGGTAACAGTTTTTTCACTTCCTATCTCAAAGAAGAGGATATATTTGAAACACCATATTTCATTGAATCTACAATTTCATTAACTATAATTTATATGATTAGTTTCTGTATCCTTATATAAAACATTCTCCACTAAAGTATGGGTGACTGCAGGTTAGCTTAGCAGTTAAGAGCAGTTGCTGCTCTTCCAGAGAATCTGAGTTCAATTCTTATAAACCACATGGTGCCTCACAATCATCTGTAACTCTAGTTCCAGGGGATCCAACAACCTTTTCTGGCCTTCAAGGGCACCAGGCATACACATGGTATACAGACGTACAAACAGATAAAACATCCATGCACGAAAAAAAAAATGTGATGATTGATTATAAATGCCCTCCAGTTTTAGAGATATTAATGAAAAAATTTTTGCAATTTTTACTTGATGAATTATGGTAATGTTACTCCCTTAAATTTACATAAGGCTTTATGAAATTTTTGTTTTTGTTTTTTGAGACAAGGTTTCTCTTGTGTATTCCTAACTGTCCTGAAACTTGCTTAGTAAACTAGACTGGCCTCAGACTCAGAGATCCATCTGCCTCTGTCCCCCAAGTGCTGTGATTAAAGGCATGAGCCACCATGCCTAACATGAAACAGTTGTTTTAATGATTTAAATTATTTTTATTTTATGTGCACTGGTGTTTTGCCTGCATGTATGCCTTTGCGAGGGTGTCAGGTCCCCTGGAACTGAAGTTACAGACAGTTGTGAGCTGCCATGTAGGTTCTGGGAATTGAACTCAGATCTTCTGGAAGAACAGCCAGTGCTCTCAGCTGCTGAGCCATCTTCTCCAGCTCCGTAAATATTTCTTAATGTATACCATCATTGGACTTGTACCCTCCAGTTAAAATTAGTCTCTGAGGTAGATTCAATTTTCCCTGGTTTTCAGATAAGCAAACCGCATGAGGCAGAGATTATGTGTTCCCCTAGCATTATACTAACGAATTCTGGTTTCAAGTCTACTTATTCTTAATATAAGGTATGTGATAACACTGAATAATTGACAGTGCCACCTCCCTGTTGTCCACACGCACTTAGAGTTTGGCCTAGATTTTTCTCTGTCACATAATGCAAATATTTATTGAGATGTTTCTTTTTTGTTTTGTGAGGTCTCATTCTATAGTCCAGGCTGGCCTGGAGTTCACTTTGTAGCTAGCCCATGATAGCCCCAAACTTGAAAGTGTCCTCTTTACCTCAGCCCTCGTGTGCTGGGATTACAGGTATGAGCCACCACTGGTTTAGCTTCGTTTTTTCACAGCTGTTGTTCTGTCTTGATTTTAGCGACAGTTTTGGGTGTGCTGCAGTGGTTAAGGTTTCAGTAGTGAGTCATCTGTGACTCTACTAACATATGAATTACTTTAATTCTGGAGTGCCTGACTACTCAGAAGCTGTATATGCTGTCATTGGTGGCTTAATGCATGGTTTAAAAGCAGTTCATCTATTTCTGTCTATTTTGGGTAACATCTATTCTGTCTAACTGGGTAAAATGTTTAGGAGTGAATTGAGAGCTGTGAAGGGATCCTACCAAGGTTGTTTGCGTGTCATAGTTTTGGTTTTCTGAGTATATCAAAGTCATTATCTGTTTCTTTTGCAGGTGGTGGCTAATGCTGTAGCAGCATTGTCTGAGATCAGTGAATCTCACCCAAACAGCAATTTACTTGATCTGAACCCTCAGAATATCAATAAGCTGCTCACAGCCCTGAATGAGTGCACAGAATGGGGCCAGATTTTCATCCTGGACTGCCTGTCTAATTACAACCCTAAAGATGACCGAGAAGCTCAGAGGTCAGTCTGTCTTACTGGACATTAGCTGATGGTCTTACCTTACTGAATAATGTTTAATGTCTGCTCTTAGTATAAAGAGGCTATCAGACTGAGGAAGGCAGAGGGTTTAGGGGGACATTGCTATCCCCAGCATATTTTCTCACTGGATTTAGGGACACTGTAAGTGCTAAACCGCACCAAAAAGAATGTAGTTGTTTCATACTTCTGCCAAAACCTCCTTCATTTTATCACCTATCTCCCGATTCCTGGTAAACAAAAGTTATGTCTGTCCTTGTAATGACATACTGTCTATTCTGTTAGATTCTTCATACTAGTTATTGAGCTGAACAATACCTGTAATTTAGTATTAGGTTAGGTATTTTTAAGTCAGCAACACGTATGTGTCTTGCCATTGTACCTAGAAATCATGTTAGACTACATTTGGAGCTTTTGAGAATATCTTGATTGTTCCAGTCAGCCCTTTACCACTTCCATGTTTAGGTTTTCTTTGACTGTCAGAACTTTAGTACTGAATGTCATCAACACATCTGTACATAAGTACATTTCAGTTACAAAGTTGGAGTTACTACCCATTTTTAAATTGAGCACGTTGTATATATATGTAAGCACTTGACTAGGCAAAATACTTCTGAAGAATTGCTGGCTCTTCATTAAAGTTGACATATTTTAATTATGGTAGATAAGAACCTTCCTTGCTGGCTGAAGCTGATTTCCAAGCTACTAGAATGTAAGTTCTCTTCACTTGTCTGGGAAATGATTCCCTCTGGACTTAACTAATACTGCTGGTAGTTTCTTGTCATCATTGAAAGTACAATTATATTCTGGAGAGAACTTTACCAAGAATTTTATTTTCTGTTGGCCATTGACATTACACTCATTAATTCACCTAGCAAATACTTAAGCCCATGCTGTGTGCTAGGTTCTGTTCTAGGCTGTGAGGATTCCACAGTGAACAGACAAAAATCATGGTCCTCATGCACCATTCATTCTGAGGAGTGGGGATAGGAGTTTATATAATATGGATATTCAGTAAAATATATGATAGATCATATTTCATGATGGCTAGCGGAGGTAATATAGGGATCTAAGAAATGGCAGATGTTGTAGAGAAAGAGACCATGACGAGAATGCCCCCCATCTCTATCATTATTGTTTGTTTTGAGTCAGGGACTATGCGTATAGCCTGAGCTGGCTGCAAACTTGTGATCCTCCTGCCTCAGTATTTGTTTTGTTTGTTTATTTGTTCTTTGAGACAGGATCTTGAAATGTAACCCTGGCTAGACTTGAACTTACCATATAAACCATGGCCTCTAACTCAGAGATTCATCTGCCACTGCTTCCCAAGAGCTGGAATTAAAGCTGTGTACACCACACCCAGCAGGATTTTATTTTTGTATTTTACTGTTTGGAATTAGACTTTTTAAAAAGAGTAATCACGAAGGTCTGTGTGAGAGGGTGGACTTCGTTTTTTAAAGGCCTGGAGGAGGTCAAGAGTCAGCCACGTGGACATAGACAAGAGTAAGCAGCCACTTATCTTGTCTCTTTAACATTGTAAACAGTCATGCCAGGCGTGGTGGCGCATGCCTTTAATCCCAGCTCTTGGGAGACAGAGGCAGGAGGATCTCTGTGAGTTTGAGGCCAGCCTAGTCTACAAAGTGAGTTCCAGGACATCCAGGGCTGTTACACAGAGAAACCCTGTCTAGGAAAAAAACCAAAAAAACAAAAAACCATTGTAAACAGTCACTCATGATGTTTGTTGCCCAAGAGCTAGCAAGTTAGGTTGATTTCAGAGACCACTGCAAGTGTGAATATCAAGATTCTATGAGGCATCTAAGCATAGGTAGTAGGGCTAGAAGAAGTCGGGAGAACATTGTAATAATATTCTAATATTAAAAACCAAACCCAAACAAAACAAAAATATCATCTGTTTCCGAGTTTTTCTTACTAGCTTGAAAGCAAGAGGCTGTGTAGTTTCACCTGCCAGTCCACTTCCTCTTTAAGTCACAGGTGGATAACACCTCTCACAATGAATTAATTTTCAGGATGCTTGGTTTGACTTCCTGTAGGTTGAGTAGAGATGAGCTGTGAGGCAGGGAGCCCTAACATTATGTGGAGAGACAGGACTAAAATCAAGAAGGTAACTGGCGTGAGTGCCAGTGTCTGGGGGATTGCTAGTTCCCTTCCAGTTTGGATATCCAGTTTGGATAGTTGCTGCCTTCTAAAGTCTTCTGACGCCCCTGCTCTGCCTGTAGCCTGCTGGGCACGAAGCTTCTGCGGTGTTAGCCTAAGCATGGAGCTTTGACTTTTCTAGCTGAATCTTTGATTTCTTGATACTTGGGCCATGGAACTCTGAAGCATTACTTTATTGAGCAAAGGTACCATAATCCAAGATACTCAATTTCCCTTTCTGTCCCCAGCATCTGTGAGCGAGTAACTCCTCGGCTATCCCATGCCAACTCTGCAGTGGTGCTTTCAGCAGTTAAAGTTCTAATGAAGTTCCTAGAACTGTTACCCAAGGACTCTGACTACTACAATATGCTGCTGAAGAAGTTAGCACCTCCACTGGTCACTCTGCTATCTGGGGAGCCAGAAGTGCAGTATGTCGCCCTGAGGAACATCAATCTAATTGTCCAGAAAAGGTGGGGAAATAGTAATTTGGTGATTTTAAAATGTTTGTGATCTTGAATTAAGCTTAATATAAATGCTCCATAGACTGATGCTGATCTCTTTTGTTCTTTACTGTGTGGAAGTAAAATTGTTATATAGTAGCACAACTTCCCCCGGAATAGCAACTTAGTTATTACCATTCTCTCAGTAGTAATTATCTGGTGTTGTAGTTTGGGGTTGTTAAGTTGTTTTTGTTTATTTTTTGATTTTTGGAAACACTCTCTCACTATGTAAACCAGTCTGGCCTCGAACTCATAGAAGTCCACCTGCCTCTGCATCCCAAGTGCTGGGAGTAAAGGTGTGTGCCACCACACCCAGCCAGGTCGCTTTCTTAAGTGTTTCTTTTGGACATGCTACCCAGGAAGGTTATAGTTGAGAACCAAGTTGTTCTTCCTTAGCAGTTCTGTGTGGTAATACATAACCCCTCATACTTTAAAAGGACACAAATCAGATGTCAAAAGGAATTGATAGAGAATAGATGGGCTAGGAGTGTAGCTTTGTGGTAGAATGCTTGCCTAGAATGTGCTAGGCACTGAGCTTGACACCCAGCTTTACTGTGTGGAAGTAAAAATGTTACATAGTAGCGCAACTACTATATGGGGTGGGGAGGACAATAGAGTGTTGGTTGTTTTTTTACTCTTAGCTCTTGGGCTCTTTACTCTTTTGGGGGGTCCACTATCCAGCTCCCAAATAAACAAATACACACACAGTCTTATTTTCTTTTTATAAATGCCTGACCTTAGCTTGGCTTATTTCTAGCCAGCTTTTCTTAAATTAATCCAGCTACCTTTTGCCTCTAGGCTTTTATGTTTTTCTACTCTGTATACCTTTCTTTACCTCTTACTCTGTGGCTGGCTGTGTAGCTGGGTGGCTGGCTTCTCCTTCTGTTTATTCTCTCTGCCTACCAGCTCCACCTATCCTTTCTCCTACTTGGTTATTGGCCATTCAGCTCTTTAGTAGACCAATCAGGTATTTAGACAGGCAAAGTAAAATAGCTTCACAAAGTTAAACAAATGCAACATAAAAGAATGCAACACATCTTCCATCATTAAAAGAAATATCACGCCGGGCGGTGGTGGCGCACGCCTTTAATCCCAGCACTCGGGAGGCAGAGCCAGGCAGATATCTGTGAGTTCAAGGCCAGCATGGGCTACCAAGTGAGTTCCAAGAAAGGCGCAAAGCTACACAGAGAAACCCTGTCTCGAAAAAAAAAAAAAAGAAAAAAAGAAAGAAAGAAATATCACAGCATAAACAAATGTAACACATCTTAAAATAATATTCCACAACACTAGAGGCTGATACAGGACACTTGTAAGGAGTTTTCTTCCCCTCAAGGGGACAGGCAGAAAGGCTGAGCAGGACATGTCAGTAAATATGTTTGGTCATCTTCCTTTCTTGTGTTTTTGTCTATCACAGGCCTGAAATCTTGAAGCAGGAAATCAAAGTCTTCTTTGTGAAGTACAATGATCCTATCTATGTTAAACTAGAGAAATTGGACATCATGATTCGTCTTGCATCCCAAGCCAACATTGCTCAGGTCAGACCTTAAGCTGTCTCAAATTTATGCTGGCTTAGAGCTTAAGATCTGGTATTCAGAAGGCATGAAACTGCTGTTTGAGAATCTTTAAATGGTATCCACTTGTTGGATATTTGACAGGTCCTGGCAGAGCTAAAGGAATATGCCACTGAGGTCGACGTGGACTTTGTTCGCAAAGCCGTGAGGGCCATTGGCCGGTGTGCCATCAAAGTGGAGGTAAGGCTTCAGAGGAGGAGATCACACGGTATGGGGTTCCAAGTGTTCATTACTTTAGAATATGTATAATTGCAGTTTATCAAAATAATAAAGCATATACTTAATGAACTAAATAATTTAATATTTATGGGTGTTGTGTCTGCATTATGTCTGTGTACACTGTGTATGCTAAGTACCACTATTAGCCACAAGAGGGATGGGACCCCCTAAGTCATGAGCCACCATGTGGGTGCTGGGAATCTAACCCAGGTTCTCTGGACGAGCAGCCATTTTTTGCTCTTAACCCCTGAGCCTTCTCAGCCCCAGATTAAAGAATTTTTTTTTTTTTTTTTTTTTTTTTTTTTTTTTTTTTTTTTTTGGTTTTTCGAGACAGGGTTTCTCTGTGTAGCTTTGCGCCTTTCCTGGAACTCGCTATGGAGACCAGGCTGGCCTCGAACTCACAGAGATCCGCCTGGCTCTGCCTCCCGAGTGCTGGGATTAAAGGCGTGCGCCACCACCGCCCGGCAGATTAAAGAATTTTTAATGAAAAGCCACTGCCCTGGTTCTTTTCCTTCTTTACTTAGCCCTACTTTCCAAAAAGTATCACTTTCAACTCTCTTTTATGTTGGTTTTTCTTTTGCTACATCCATATCTATAAATAATTTTATTATCTATTGGTTTATTAGTTACAGATTTTTATCTTTTCAGCATACCCCACTCCTCCCCCAAGCATTTGGGGGTCTTGTTAGTTTTACTTAAGACAGGGTCTTACTGTGCAGCCCAGGCTAGCTCCAAACTTACATTCCCTCTCCCTCAGTCTCCCAAGCGTAGGATTCCAAGCATGAGCCACTATGCCTGGCTTTAATTTTGTGTTCTTTCCATACATTGCTTTTGGTAATATGTGTCCTTAGGTGTTGTACTTTGTTTTGGTTTTAACTTATTTTGATACTACCTATTTATTTTTTACATTTATATATATATATTGTTTGAGGAGACAGCATGTGCCAGGGTATGTATGTGAAGGTCAGAGGACAACTTGTAGGAGTTGGTTCTTTCTTTTCACCATAAGGCGCCTAGGGATCAAACAGGTCAGTAGACCTGGTGGCAAGTGCCTTTATCTGATGATCCATCCTGCTGGCCCTAATACCACATACTGATTGCTGACTAGACTTATAGACTTTCCCAGAGACTGGACTGTATCTTAATGGTTCCACTTATCTCATACCTCCATCCCCTTTACATGACTAAATCTGGAGGCATGGTGATACTCATGAGTTTTAGGTAACGCTGTGTACTTTTTGAATCCTAACAGGAGGCACATGATTTAGTGACCTGTGATAGTACAATGATAGACTTACCCTTGGATTTGGGGATTTTTCTCACAATCTTGTCCTAAAAGAAAAACCAATCTATCATAGTGTCAGTATCAGTTTGTATTCCATATTCAATTAGTAAAAGATTAATAGATTAATCTCTATTCTAGGGTTTTTTGAGCCATAGATAACTGAAAAGAAAATGAAAGCTATGGACCTTATATTTGTAAAATATTTTGTAAGTCCATACAAAATTTGACGATTCCTTTTAGGAGGTTTAAAAACACCCGTGCAGATGATGAGAGGGCTGACTCAGTGGTTAAGAGAGTTTTCTGATCTGTCGTGAGAACCGCGTTTCAGATTTCAGCACCCACGTCAGGCAGCTCACAGGCTCCTGTAACTCCAGCTTCCAGGGCTCTTCATGAGCACCACTGTGTGTATGTGTGCACAAATGCTGGTTTATCTTCCTCACGGTGGCTGCTCAGGCCATAGCCTGGGGGTAATTCTGTTTCCTCAGACAGTGGCTCTTTTGCTGCCATTAAAGGAGGTTTTAACTAAAGGCAGCTTTAACTAAATCTCTATGGTTCTAATAAAACTCAAGATGCAAAGGTTAGGGTGAAGACCTGTGAGCTCAGAGAGTCAGAGTAGCAATTGGCTAACTTTCTCTCTTTGCTGGTGTCCACAGAAGCCTCCCTCTTTCCACACCGCCCCCACTTTACGAAAACCACCTACACTAAGCTCCTCCCTGTGACTTCTTGTCAATTAGTTGCTAACCCCACCTCTCTGAGCCCAGGTTGATTTTATTTAAATAACGCAAAAGCAACACATCTTCATATAGTTAAACAAATGCAGCATAAACAAATGTAACACATCTTTGCCTAGCTAAACAAATATTCCATAACACACAAATGTGGGGGTGGGGTGGGGGGTTGGGGGAGAACAGTGAAGAAGTCTTTTTAAAGCATCAAAAAGGCCCATGCAGTCTCCAAAGAGTTCTAGTCAAGGACCTCCAACTTAGGTGTATTCTTTAATTGCCTTTCTTTCCTTGTACCCTGGCTATTTTTTTTTTTTATTTCTGTTCTTCCAGTTATCCAGGATAATGTTTACTCACTTAACTGAATTATCTGGGAGATAGAGGTATACCTCAGTGGTAGAGCTCTTGACTAGCTTGTGTGAGGTCCTAGGTTTACTCTTAGCAAAACACACAAAGCCAAAATATGTTTCAATTTGTTTTCTAATGAATAAAAGCTGGTATATTCCTAGAATTTCTAATATTGATATACAACAGATGATCTAGCCTCTAGTATAGCTTTAGCAAATTCAGTGCCTGTTTAATTTAGTGAATGTACCTGTATATTTCCTTTTTTTTTTTCCTTTTTTGTGTTGAGATAGTGTTATTGGATAGATTACCTGACTTATGTTTTGATGTTTTTCTCCCTAGCAATCAGCAGAACGCTGTGTAAGCACATTGCTTGATCTAATCCAGACCAAAGTGAATTATGTGGTCCAAGAGGCAATTGTTGTCATCAGGGACATCTTCCGCAAATACCCCAACAAGTATGTCAAAGTTCTTGTAATCTTCTTTCTCAAATTATTTGGGAAATGTTTAACTAAGGCACTTTGAAATTGACTAGGTAAGAATTATTGCTCTTAATATAACTGGTCATAATAGATACTTTATTAAAAGTCAGAGATACATAAGTGGGTAGCCAACAGAGACTAAACTTCTTGTTTAGAGATGGGGTTTGAAGTTGGCCCTATGTGCTGGGATTGCAGGCATGAGCCACCGTACCCATCTGCTTTATTATTTTTGTAAAAATGGAGCTCTGCTTGAGTATATACTGTCTTTTGGCAGTTACCATTAAACAGGAAACCTATATATTTCCTGCTGTCTGGACACACTCTTACTTTATGCTAGACAAATGATTATGTACTTTATCCTCTCAGAAGGGTCTTAACATATACGAATCATGTGGCCGCTCTTTCACAAAAGCAGGCCAATAACAGCCATGCTGTTTACTTTGCATGGGACCTGCTATTTTGTGGGAAATGACAGAATTTATTGCAATGAATTGCCCACCTCTGTCCTCTTAAGGAAGTGTAGTTCCTCCACACAGATACTCAGTGTCTGTATTTTCACATCATAAAATTTCCAGACTGAGGGTTCTTAGTTTATAAAACAAAAATAATAAAACAAATACTTTGGTTCTGAAGACAGGCAGGTCAGAATTCATGTGTGTGTGGTTTTTTTGTTTTGTTTTGTTTTGAGAAGTGTTATTTTTAGAAAGAGGACCACCAAAAGAAGGCTTTTACTGAATTCCCAAAAGAATGGAGGGTCAGGTTTCTAAATTGTTTTGTTATATAGGTTAAAACAAAAGTGTGTATCTCAATATGATCAACAGAGTTATATGTAATACTTGTGTAAATAAGGGGTTATGACAGTTTAATTTTAAGAAATCAGTCAAAACCCTGGTTTAGTAAGTAGGAATAGGGCAGATACTTGACCTAGTATCCTAGTTATCCACATTAATTTAGTCTATCTCATTCTGATGTTTAAAATTACATTAACCAGCTTGACCTGGTGGCCTAGACCTACAGTCTCAGCTACTCAGGAGGCTAAGGCAAGGACAAGCACAAGTTCAAGTCAGCTGCAGCAGCTCAGCAAGGTCCGATTTTAAACCATGGAGGAGATAAAAGGCTGGGGATACAGCTCATTGAGAAAGAGTTTGCCTAGCATGTGCTCGATCCTAGGTTCAGTCCTCAGTAATAAAAAACATTTTTAAAATTACATTAATGAAGAAGATAGATTCAACATGGTGAACACGAGAAGGCCATAGATCTGTAAGACTTAAAATAACCTATTGAATTTCTTCATAGAATCAGGTCATTGGAATATGTGCACTAGAACATGAAGATTTCTTTTACAAAAAGTAGATGGTTCTTGGGAGATTGCTCAGTTAAATCCCTGGCTGCACAAGCATGAGGACCAGAGTTCCTATCCCTGCCAGCCATAGAAAAAGTCCAGCATCCCTGATGGCCCACTTGTAAACCTAGTGCCAGGAAACGGGCTATCTGGGCAAGCTGGTAGCTCGACTAGCTCCATCGATGAGCTCTGGTTTCAGAAAGAGACCTGGCCTCCATTGAAGTAGAACATACTGTCAAGGAAATACTTCATATCCACCTCTGACCTCTGTGTGCGCATGCGCACACACATGAAAACAGAATGACAAGTGTAATAGGAGACAGGGTTATAGTTTCCTGTTGTTTTCTAACTCCATCTTCCTTAAAAGAAAGTGAGATTTCTAAATGTTTTCTACCATGAAGGCAAAATGCATACTAGGAAAATTCTCTAGAGTACTTAAAGAAGGATTGTTTTTAGACACAAGATAGCAGGGTTCTTTTATCCTACAGGTTAATTTTTTCCGTGTGAAATTCTGTCTCAGGAACTCTTGTGAAAGTTTAAAGCTTAGTTATTGAAACGTAATTCAGCTTGGCATGGTAGCTTATGTATGCCCTTAGTACCAACCCTCAGGAGGCAGAGACAAGTGGATTTCTATGAGTTCAAGGCCAGTCTGATCTACATAGTGAATTACAAGACAGCCAGGACTATTTGGGGGAGACCCTGTCTTTAAAGGAAGGAAAGAAGAAGGGAGAGAAGGAAGGAAGGAAGGGGGGAGGGAGGGAAAGAAAAAAGAAAACATAATTGAAGAATGGTGGCTCACAGTCGTCTGTAAGCCCACTCCCACGGGATCCAGTGTCCTCTTCTGACCTCTGCGGGTACCAGGCCTGCATGTGGTACACATACATACATGCAAGCTACTCATATACACAAAATAATAAAGTAAATCTAAAAGATATGTTTAAAGCATATTTGAAGAAAAATTTAAGCCATAAATTTCTGACTTACTACATTCTGTTAACTAAAATCCTTTGTAGTTTGCTGATTTGGCTTGGAGTTCCTGGTGTATGCCTCTAGTTCCCACTGTTAAATACAGTTCTTAGTTTTATCTTTAGTAACTGTAGTCCATTTGTTGTAACAGGTATGAAAGTATCATTGCCACTCTCTGTGAGAACTTGGACTCCCTGGATGAGCCCGATGCTCGAGCAGCTATGATTTGGATTGTAGGAGAATATGCCGAAAGAATCGATAATGCGGATGAATTACTAGAGAGCTTCCTGGAGGGCTTTCATGATGAAAGTACCCAGGTAAGTTCTCTTCTATCCTGTGTCCTACATCTCTTCAGGAAGATAATCGAGAATGGAAAACATTGGCTCGTTTCTTGTGTGCATTTATATGTCATGGTTTTTCTTTCTCAGGGGATGACCCTTTTGATGAGTCCTGCTTTCTAGAGTAACAGAGCTGCAGAGCTTAGGCCAGTGGTCCATAGACTAATGCGTATTGGAACATTTGGGGGCTTTTTGAAACATAGGTTGCTGGGCCTCAGCCCTCAGAGAGTGAGAAGGACCTATGTAGTCTGATTTCTTTCTTGCTGCAGGTGCTGCTTCAGAAGTGAGCTTCCCTGAGGTGGTTTAGAGCAGTAATCAGATTTTTATTTTCTGTCACTTAAAGATGATTACATATTGTCCTTAGCATTTGCTGTTGCTCATTACAGTACAACTTGGCGAGGCTTGGAAAGATTCTCTGTGGATGATTAGATTTCTCCCCATCTGTCCCTCTCCTATAAAATTAGAGTCAAAGGCCCAGAGAAGCAGCCAGATTATTAAGCCCTTTCTCTCTGGCATTTGTGCTCATAGCAAATAGAAGTTTGTGTATGTAATTCAATATAGTAATTTTAATAGGTTTAATATTAATAGTAGCACAGCAGGCTCCCTCTAATTGGCTCTAATCTGACATAATTCTGTTTTGGCTCTTATCCCAGTGTGACAAGTGATTTCATAAGTCTTTCAAGCTTGTAAGCTTTGGCCAAAGTAAATAATACACAATTTGATCAAGAGCCGGTTTTATTACTTTATAAATACAGTTGAGGGCTGGCCCAGAGGGTAAAGGTGATTGCTACACAAGCCTGGAGACCTGAGTTTGATCCCTGGAACCTGTGTAAAGGTGGACAGAGAGAACTGACTCTACAGAATTGTCCTTGACCTCTCCATGTGGACTGTACCACATGTACTTATACACATCATGTACACACAATAATAATTTTTATTGAAAAGAAAGAAAACAATTGAGAATCTGGCCCAGAGACAAGCCATTACTGATACAAAACTGCACCTGGAAAATAAGAGGCTAGTGAATGTTCGGTTGATTATTTCAGAGATCACCTTTGACTGCTGTTTATTCCATTGACTGACCTTTCATCTCTTAATAACAACAGTAATTCATAGCTGAGGAAACGAGAAGCTGCGTCTCATTTACTATGTTGAATTTTGTTTTTTAGGTGCAGCTCACGCTGCTTACCGCCATAGTGAAGCTGTTTCTCAAGAAGCCATCAGAAACACAGGAGCTGGTCCAACAGGTCTTGAGCTTGGCCACACAGGTGAGAGATCTGAGAGCTTCTGGAGGGCTGATTTGTGCTGCTTCAGATGGTGAGAATTGATGGCACTTCTTGTCCTGTTCAAGGCTGCTTTTGCTGTGTTGAACTCCACAAGGAAGAGAACTTGGGGAAGAAAGGCTTTATTTGGCTCACACATCATGAATCACAGTCCAGTGAGGGAAGCCAAGGCAGGAACCCAAACTTGGCAGGAACCTGGAGACAGGAGCTGATGCAGAGCCCATAGAGGGGTACTGCTTACAGATTTGCTGGTTCTTTATGGCTTGCTCAGCCTCCCTTCTTATATGACCCAGGGTTGACCTCTTCTACAATAGGTTGGGTCCTTCCCCATCTATCACTAGTTAAGAAAATACCCTATGTGCTTGCCTACAGCCTGATCTTGTGAAGGCATTTTTTTTATTTGTTTGTTTGTTTGTGTATTTTGGTCTTTCAGGACAGGGTTTCTCTGTGTAGCCATGTCTGTCTTGGAGCTCACTCTGTATACCAGGCTGGACTTAAACTCACAGAGATCTGCCTGCCTCTGCCTCCGGAGTGCTGGGATTAACGGTGTGCGTCACCACTGCCTGGCACAGGAAGGTATTTTTTTAATTGAGCTTCCCTCTTAGATGCCTCTAGCTTGTGTCAAGTTGAAATGAAACTAGCCAGGAAACTTCCCAAGAAGGTTCATTTGGGGCAGGTTTTAATTCTGAAAATATTAAAATTCTGCCTCTTAACAAATTCTGCTAAATTATATCTGACTAATGCAGCTTGTAGTTCAACTGACTGAGGCTACAGAAATGGTTCAGCACTTAAGAGCATTTGTTGTTCTCACAGAGAAACTGGTTTTGGTCCCACATGGTAGTTTACAACCAACTGTAACTCCTGCTCCATGGGATCCCACAGCTCTTCTAATCTATGCAGGCACATACATACATTCAGGTACACACATATACACATAAAATAAATTTTAAAAAAATTAAATTGACTGACTCTAGTTTTCTTGATAATTTTGAAAAAATTTATTTGGATTTTATCTTGTTGATAATAAACCTACATATGTGAAAATAACATTGAGTCTGATGTCCTCTAGGTGACTTCAGCTTTCATATGAAATGCTATGTGCTTTATCTCCTCTCAGAGAGGTGCCTTTCTCTCAGAGATAATTTAAAGTGCTTTGCTGTTTCCTTAGATGTTTTGATACTTGAATTATATAATGCTTTTCCTGGTGTTGCATGCCTTTAATCCCAGCATTCGGGAGGCAGAAGCAAGTGGATCTCTGTGAGTTCGAGGCCAGCCTGGTCTACAGAGTAAGTTCCAGGACAGCCAGGGCTACACAGAGAAACCCTATCTCAAACAACAACAACAACAAACAAACAAAAATACTCTGACATTCGACGTAAGGGAGAAAGGATTTATTCTGGCTCACAGTCCACATTACAGTCCAGCATGACTGAAAGTCACAGGAATAGGAATATAGGGGAGCTGGTGACATTGTATCTGTAGTGGGGAACAGAGAACTGCATGCATGTGTGCTGCTCAGTTCCCTTTCTCCGTCTATATCACCAGGACCCCCACCCACAATTAGAGTGGGTCTTTTATATATATCAATGATCTTAATGAAGATACTACACCTTCCCTCCCCAGCATGCCCAGAGACCCATCTCTCAGGTAATTATGTATTCTGTCAAGTTAACCATTAGCCCTAACCACCATGTAAGATAGTTCTGGTCAGAAGAAAAGACATTCAAGTGGAATCTAATTTGGGAATGTGGCCATTGGCCTTATAGACCAGGTCATAGCCAGACCTGATGGCACAGGCCTGTAATCCCAGCTACTGGGGAGGCTGAGTCAGGAGGATAAAACGTTCAATGTCTATCTGGAAAACTTAGTGAGACTCTGTCTCAAAATAAGTTTTAAAAATCGTTGGGCTGGAGAGATGGCTCAGAGGTTAAGAGCACTGACTGCTTTTCCAGAGGTCCTGAGTTCAGTTCCCAGCAACCACATGGTGGCTCACAACCATCTGTAAAGGGATCTGGTGCCCTCTTCTGGCCTGCAGTCAGTCATACATGCTGTGTGTATAATCAATCAATCAATCTTTGAAAAAAAAAATCGTTAAAAGTGCTGGGGACATAGCCCAGTCATATAGCACTTGCCTAGCATGCACAGGGCCCTACGTTCAAATTTCAGCAGTGGAAAAGAAAATTAGGTCACCATTTCAGATCCATAAAAATCAAAATAATTTCTTTATTGTAATGGAGCTAATATGATGATCACCAGTCCATCAGACTTAGTCATGTCTTTAATTGAACATGAGAACAGGCCGGCTTTAACACAATTGTCAGTTAAGATGTGTATCTGCACATTGAGTCCGATTCATATATTAACTGTTTTCCTGTCTATCACCTGTTTCTTCTATTATCAAAATTTCAATCTCTTCTATATTACTTTGCCTAGTTTTGAGCTGTCACTTTCCTATTACTAATTTTATATCTTAAAAATTCATTTGTAAGTGCTCTTGGAAATATTTTAAAATTTTATTTTAATTTTTATTATGTGTATGAATATGTATGAAAGTAGCTTATGGAGCAGTGTGTATAAGATAAAACTGCTTCCTATGCCAAAAGCATGTGTGTTCTGTTAAGACAGACACACAAACAGCTTGCTAGTCATGGTTATTGGAGGTGGAGAGTTGAAAGTGGGAGGGGATTGGATAATTGTGAGAGGTTTCTTTTTTATTTTATACCCTTGTAAATCTTGGTGTGGCGTGATTACAATTTGTTAGTTTTTGTTTTTCTTTCCATGACAAGGTCTCACTATGTAGACCTTGAACTTAGGGAATTGCCTTCTCTGCCTCCCAGGTGCTGGAATTAAAGGCATGTGCCACTAAGCTCAGCAGGGTATAGTTATTTTTAAGGCGTGAACATGCATAAAATTATTTTAAAACCACAACAAGAGGAGCACTAAATTCAAGTGTTGCTCCTTTTGAAAGCACATACATTTATATGTTCTTTAATGGTTTGTTGTTGGGTTGTGTGGGGTGTTGTTGTTTTTGTTTTGGGTTCTTTTTTTTTCAGTTAATGGTTCCTTTATGAGATCTTTAGTCAGGAATTGTATGTAGTGTCTTTTTATTACTGTGACTTAGCCAGTGTCTCCATAGGAGATGCATATAGATATTTGAATCAAGAAGGAAATTATAGGGCTGGAGAGTTGGCTCAGCGGTTAAGAGCACTTGCTGCTCTTGCAAAGGAACTGGGTTCAATTCCCAGCATCCACATGGTGGCTCACGATGTCTGTAACTCCAGTTCCAGGGGATCTGATAACCACCTCTGTTCTCCACAAGCCCTGCACACATGTAGTACATATATAAACAAGTACACGTATATACTCATAAATAAAAATAAAAAAATTAAAGGAGCATATGAGGAAAACAGATGTAAGGTAGAATATATGTTAGGAATATTCCTGCTAATATTTATGGCCCTATTTGTAGGCGGAGTTTTCCTGTTCTGTAGCCGCTCTCATAATCCTCAGAGGCTTAATACTAATTTCAAATGCTCAGCCAATAGCTCAGGCTTGCTACTAACTAGCTCTTACAACTTAACCCCATTTCTGTTAATCTATGTGCTTCAATGAGGCTCGTGGTTTTTACCTCTATCCCATTTTATGTGTCCGACTTGTTTTCCATCCAGCTAGTGACTGATTGCCCTTCCTCATCCCATCATTCTCAGTTTGGCTTTCCTGCCTAACTTTATCTTGTTCAACTATTGGCCAGTCAGCTTGTTTATTAAACCAATCATAGCGACATATATTCACACAGTGTGCTGAAGGATTATTCCACAGCACATATTTATTAATATTTATTAATTAATTTAGAGATGGGGTCTTGCTATGTAGCCCCAACTGGCCTAGTTCTCAGTGCACACCCCAGGCTGCCTTCAAATTCATGCAATCCTCCTGCCTCAACGTCCTGAGTACTGGAGTTATAGGTGTGTGCCTCCACATATGGCTTATATAACAGTTTTGGTTTTGGTTTTGTTTAAGCTGACACATGAGAGCTAGAGAGATGACACAGTGGTTAACAGTACTTACTACTCTTGCAAAGGACCCATCTTCGTTGCCCAGCACCAGCGTGGCTGCTTATAGCCATCTGTAATTCTAGTTCTAGGGGCTCTGACACCCTCCCTCCTCTGTCTTCTGTGGGTATTGCCTGCACATAGTGTATTTACATATATGCAGGCAGAACACTGGTACAGGTAAAATAAAAAATCCTTTTTTAAAGGCTGACACATTTTTTTATTTATGTGTGTGTGTGTGTGTGTGTGTGTGTGTGTGTGTGTGTGTGTGTGTTTGTGTGTGTGAGAGAGAGGGGGGGGCAGGGAGGGAGGGAGGGAGGGAGGGAGGGAACAGAGAAAGCATGTGCACACACTTGTCACACTGTGCTTGTAGAAGTCAGTGGACAGCTTGTGGGGAGTCAGTCCTCGTTCCTCCTACCATATAGGTCCCAGAGGTTGAGCTCAGCTCACAAGGCTTAGCAGCGTGTGCCTTTACCCACTGAGCTATCTCGCCAGACCTAATATGATAATTCAAAATACTATTCTTACTTTCCAAGGCCATTTAACTATTGCTGGATTAAAGTGGCTTCTTTCTTCTCAGCTTGCCTTTGAATTTGAGTTTGAGCATGAACCCATCTCAGTATATGTTAAAGTTCCTTGAAACATTAGCATATACAATTGTAACTATAAACTCTTATTAAATCCAAGTAAAGTATCATTTTAATAGCTAATGTGCGTAAGTCACTACAGCAGCACCTTGACAGTAACCTGGCACTTTGGTGCTGTGGACACAGATCCATCTAAATCTCCTTGCCTTTGCTTGCTTTAGGATTCTGATAACCCTGACCTTCGAGATCGGGGTTATATTTATTGGCGCCTTCTTTCAACTGACCCTGTGACAGCCAAAGAAGTAGTGTTGTCTGAGAAGCCGTTGATCTCTGAAGAGACAGACCTCATTGAGCCTACCCTCCTGGATGAGCTCATCTGCCACATTGGTTCTTTGGCCTCCGTGTACCATAAACCTCCAAATGCTTTTGTGGAAGGGAGTCATGGGATTCATCGCAAACACCTGCCAATCCATCATGGGAGGTAAGCGGTGAGAAGTAAGTTGTTGATTAGTCAGTCAGTCATTCTCTGCTCTGTACCTGGAAAGCAACTTGCTGTGCGCTCTGCAGTCTTGCTGACATAAAGGGCTTCTTTCTCTGAGTTCCAGCCTAGGAGTACAATAAAACTGTAGGAAATTATGGCAAATGCCTTCTGTATTGATAAGGTTTGAAAGTTGCATAAGTCTGGTCATTTATTAGATCGTGGGGTTGAGGAGCTAGCTCCTTTGACACACAGTAAATCTGATCCCCAGAACATATGTGGAAAAGTCAGGCGTGGTAGTGAGTGCTTGTCGTTGAGCACTGGGAAGGCAGAGTCAGGAAAGTGCTGGGTCTCACTGGCTAGCCAAACTAATCAGCAGGCTTCCAGGTCTCCTTGGACGTGGAACACATGCAGCATAACTTAAACAAACACAGACAGATGCACATAAATGGAAAAAAAAATAATCAAACTAGACACCTGAGGTGGAACATCACCTCAAGCTGTCCTCGGTCCTCTATGGGTTGGCACATGCACACATACAGAAAACATTATTAGATACTATTTCTCTTGTGTAAATGACTTACAGTAAAACTATGAAATGCTTTTGCAGGATTACAGTGTATAAACAGCTGAGATTCTATGTACAAATAGAGCTTTCAGTTGTATGTGCCTAGTTTGCTTTGTTTCACCAAATTAGTCTGATAGATGAGTAGGGCAAGTGTGGTTGGAGCAGACCACCAGTAGCATGCAGCTCTTGCTTTCTAACCCCTCAATTTTATAATCAGAGAAGAGGAACACTAATAAACTCTTTTTGCTTTTGTTTTTTGTTGGCTTTGTTTTGTTTTGTTTTTTGAGACAGGATTTTTTTGTATAGCCTAGGCTGTCTTTGAACTCACAGAGATCCTCCTGCCTCTGCCTCCCGAATGCTGGGATTAAAGGCATGTGCCACCTCTGCCCGGCCTGCTTCTGTTTTTTTTTTTTTGAGGCAGGGTTTATGTGCCCAAGGCTGGCCAGAACTTATTGTGCAGCCTAGAAGCTTTGATTTTCCTGCCACAGCTTCCCATGAAGCTGGGATTGCAGGCAAGGCTTTATACATAGGTCCTTATCAAAGCCCCCTTAGCCATTGTACTTTATTTTTGTCTTTAAAGATCGATACAAGAAAAATACCTTTTGGTATAAGTGAGGATGATAGCTGGGGAATATACTTCAGTGGTAGAGTGCTTGCCTAACACCTCCAAGCCTCTAAATTCAATTCCTAGCACCCCAACCTATCCAAAAAACAAAAAGACGGTACATATATATGTAATGAATTGCTGCAAATGGCATGTCTGTAAGGTCCATCCCTAACTCTTCTGCAACAAAAGTTAGTGATACACTCATGACATGAAATAAAGCACTACCTGAAGGCTCCCAGGTGGGATGTTTCTCCCATGCTTCATTTCCCATAATTAGGGGGAAACATCCTAGTGATTCACCCTATTGAGCCCGAAGTATAGCAGCAAATCCCTCAGGTCCCCTCGGTTTCTTTTTACATTTTTCAGGGGGCTGTGTGGAATGATTCATAGTTAAGTGTTGCAGGGGAGACCATTTAGGATTATGATACCTTGCTGCCTCCTCCTCCTCCAAGTCAGTTTCCTCCTCAGAGAAGGCACGGGGACAGGAACACCCCTATTCATGGCCGTAGGAGTGTGAGACAGCAGCTTGTTCTCACAGAAGTGAACAGGAAGCCAGCCGGGAGTACCTTTCAAAGCCTGCCTCTAGTGATCTACATCTGCCAGCCAGGCCCTATTCCCTAAATGCCCCACAGCCTTCAGAATAGTGTGACAAGCTAGGGACTGCATGTTCAAACCAAGAGCCTGTGGGGGACATTTCAGATTCAAGCCATAACACCTGTTCCTTCTCTTCTTTGATTACTGGTCTTGGTTAATTCAAAGGTCTGTCTGAACCTTTTCTTCCTGTGCTTCTCTTCATACTCCTTTCGGGAACTTAGGGGCCATAGTCACTGCTGATAGACTACAAGAGTCGACCACTTACACCATGCTCTCATTGGGTCCTTACTTTGATAGCCTGGCTTGGGTGGTATTGTTTGCATTCTCTTGATGAAGAAACTTTGTCATAGAGTTGTCACTTACAGTTAACACTGTGTAAAACCTACGCTTGATCTTAGATGAATCTAGATCCCCTGCTCTTAACAACACACCTTCCCCTGATCATTTACCTGAGATGTGTGTATAAATTTCTTTCTAAGTTTATTGTCTAGCTCTGGCTGCCAGTCACTTGTCTTTAATTGACTGCTGGGCATCTGTAGCTATTTTTCTTAATACATAACAGAATTAAGCATCTTGAAGTTGTGGTTGTAGCTTGGTGGTAGAATGTGTTTTTAGCATGTACTAAGAACACCAGAACAAAAGCGACGATACCTGAGTGTCTTGTTTCTTTTTTATCATCCTTCCAGACTCTCCTATTGGCAATGTCACTCATCTTTTCCTTAATGTTTGTTTACTGTCATTCTCCTTACTCTTCCGTGTTCAGATCTTGTCAGAGGCTACTGAAGTTTTGTTTGTAACATATATTTGTTTTGGGGTGTGTGTGTGTGTGGGTGTGTGTGTGTGTGTGTGTGTGTGTACATGCCTCATGGAGGACAACCTGTGGGAGTCAGTTCTCTCCTTCCACTCTGTGGATTCTGTGAATTGAACTTGATGGCAGGAACATTTATCTACTGAGCCATCTCAGCCCTGTTTCATTTCTTAATTGCATTTTCAGCATTTTGTGATTATATCTGTGACATCTGCTTGCGGCTTGGTTGTGTCATGGGTGAAGGTGGTTTTTCTCACTTCTCCTCTGTGTTTGATTACAGCACTGATGCAGGTGATAGTCCTGTGGGCACCACCACTGCAACCAACCTGGAGCAGCCTCAGGTTATCCCCTCTCAAGGGGACCTTCTGGGGGATCTCTTAAATCTTGACCTGGGTCCCCCAGTGAATGTGCCGCAAGTGTCCTCCATGCAGATGGGAGCTGTGGATCTTTTGGGAGGAGGACTGGATAGCCTGGTAAGCATCTCCTTCTTTTGGTTATTTTTAGTTCTTCATGAACTAGAGAACTTTATTCAGCTTTCTTTGATGAGCAGAAATGTCCTTTGTAAAGGACAGAATTATCTATCTTTACAGAGTTCATTACCATTCTGTTCATTATTGGGATGGAATATGTCTGCACATGTATAGATTTATCATGTTGACCTGCTCATAAATAGAACTTCTGGTATTTAGCCAAAATGTTATTTGGCTATCTTAATTATTAATACCCTTACCAGAGTTCATTATTTTTCCTGCTTCTTAACTTCTTATGCATTTTCCTTTGGTCCTGAGTATCATTAAAGTGGCTTCACAATGGTCACCATTTTTTAGGCCTATAAACCTCTGCCTTGTTGGGTGTGGTGGTACATATCTATAATCCCATCACTTGGGAGGAGAAGCAGGAAGATCAGGAGTTCAAGGTCAACCTTGGCTACAAAGTGAGTTTGAGGCAAGCCTAAGTTACATGAGACCCTGCTTCAGCATGCACATACTCTAAAAATTTTTTTAAAAATATTTTCTCTCTTTTAAACATTTATTGGTTTTGCCTTTTCCAACTCTGGGATGTTTTGAGGCAGTTATTTGAGCATTTCTGTCTAAAATGTACCTTTATTACAATTGGAAAGAACTGCTTGACTTTTCCCCTTCCTCCTCATTTCTGCCTTTGTCATACTTCCAATTTAATTAGCTTCCAGGATTCTAATAATAAAAGGCTCCAAAGTCCAGAACGTCTGTGGACATGGGCCACCAATTTTTGCTGTCGTACAAGATGGAGAAATTATCAAAGGGCAACAGTCAGTGCCTGGGGGAAAGGCTGGGGAAATGATAGGTCACACAGCTCCCTCAAATCAGGCGCTTAACCTTGGGGGACTTACAGCACGGGTGTCTGATACTCTGATGACTATCAAGATGTCTGACAAGTTGATGTATTTCCCAGCAGCATTGGAAGGCACACACCATAGGTAGGAAAAACGCTTTCAGAGATGATAGAAACAAAACTGCTTGTTCTCTTCTGTATGTAATACCGTTGTCTCGTAAGCTTTATGAAGATTGTGATATCTTCAGCTTTTCCATGTCAGTATAGGTGTGTTTAAGTTTTGGTTGCCAGAGAGTCCACTAAGGTAATAGACCTCTGTGAGTTGTGCACTGCATCCAGAGTCTAGTCACAGACCATGCAAGAGATTGGTTGTCACTAGTAAACACCCTGTCCTCTTTCTTATGAATATAGCATTTGGACTTGACTGATTGTAGAAGAAGAATAGTATTGTGTCATCATTCCGCATCGGGGTATAGCCTTTTTAGACAAATAATTTCAGTATCATGGAGCTGCCCAAGAAATGAAAATAGCTCTTGTTGTACTAATGTATCAACTCTAGATTGAATACTATATCCTTAGGTTTATGCTTTAACTTCCTTGCCGCTTTCCCTGGAGGGTTACTTCATGGTGGACTCATTCAATCTAAGGACAAACGGAGGTGGAAAAGAGGCCCTGATTTTGATGTTTCCAGGCCCACAATCTAATGGGGAACAGATAACGTAATACATAAAGATAAAACTCACTGTAAGTACTGCTAAAGATAAAAGGCTGCAGGAGGAGCTAGGGAGATGGCTAAGTCTTAAAGGGTAAGAACCTGAGTTTGGTTGCCAGCACCCACATAAAAAAACAGGTAATGGTGGCACACACATTTGTAAACCCAGTACTCAGAGACATAGACAGATGGATCCCAGGGACTTGTTGGCCAGCCAGCATAGCCTAATTAGTGAGTATAAAGGCCTTTAATCCCAGCACTTGGGAGGTAGAAGCAGGTGGATCTCTGTGAATTTGAGGCCAGCCTGGTCTTCATAGGAAATTTCAGGCCAGCTAGGGCTATATCCTAAGACCCTTGTCTTAAAACAAACAAACAAAAAAGTCCATGGCACTTTTCTTAATTAATTAATTAAATGTGCACGGGTGCTTTGTATTTTATATCTGTGTACCACACGCATGCTTGGTGCCTTAGAGTCCAAAAGAGGACATCCTATCCTCTGGGACTGGAGTTACAGACAGTTGTGAGCCATCATGTGAGTGCTCACAGCCCTTACTTTTACTTTGGATCTGGATGTAGTTTAATATATTCACTCAGAAAACAGAAATCTCTTTTACAAGAATATCACAAGAGAAGCTCAAATTTAGCTGCATGGAAAGTGAGTTTCTGAGGCATCAGTGGACTGTGACACTTTGAAAATTCCTGTTCAAGTTATCTAAAGAGGAAAATAATTCCAATTTTCTTATAACCTGTATAAATAGTGCCATTTCTTAAATGAAACCTTGCCTTATAGTAGCATTTCACAATATATCACATACACAATAATGTGTATAAAGATCTTGTACCAGAGTGATCCTGATTTAATTAGACTGTGGTAAAACCTAGTAGTTGGTATTTGGGGTTTTTGTCCTTGCTTTGATTGGTTGTATTTCTCTCTCTCTCTCTCTCTCTCTCTCTCTCTCTCTCTCTCTCTCTCTCTCTCTCTCTCCCTCTCCCTCTCTCTCTCCCTCTCCCTCTCCCTCTCCCTCACCCTCTCCCTCTCCCTCTCCCTCTCCCTCTCCCTCTCCCTCTCTCTCTCTCTCTCTCTGAGTGTGTGTGTGTGTGTGTGTGTGTGTGTGTGTGTGTGTGTGTGTGTGTGTGTGTGTGTTAGAGGATGTTGGGTGTTGGTCCTTGCCTTCCATCTTCCTTTTGAGGCAGAATTTTTTTTGTTACTGTTTTTGCTTGTTTGTTTTTGACAGGTTCTTCATATGTAGCCTAAGGTAGCCTCAAATTGATGATCCTCCTGCCTCAGCATCCCCAGTGCTGGGATTGCAGGCATATGCCCCAAGGCCCAGCATTAGTGTTGGGTATTAACTAAACCTCACTCCATGGAGGTCAGTGGTGTGCTGCTAATGAGTTTTGCCTGCCAGCTCCTTACCTTTTTAGGATTCTCATTCTAGATTAATACTTAACTCCACCTCAGTTCCACTTAAAAATACTAGCAATACTATTTATACATAGCAAGAAGAGCAATTAAATAAAACGTCTGTGGAGCAGGATCTTTTTGGAGACAAAGTCTCACTATGTATCCCTGACTGGCCTGGAGCTCACTATGTAGAACAGGCTAGCCTTGAACTCAGAGATCTGCATGCTTCTGCCTCCCAAGTGATGGGATTAAATATGTGTACCACCAAGCCTGGCCCCAGATACTCCTTTTTTTTTTTTTAAAGTTGTTCAAGCTGTTTTTAACTTTACAGCCAGGATTGAGAACATTGAGCCAAATAAAATTCCAAATGGAATTAGGTAGCTAATCTCTTATGCCAAACAGTGACTTCTCTATAGAAAAAATTTTCTGACAAGCTTCTTTGACACAGCTTACAAAAACAGACATCTCTAGCCAGCAATGGCCTAAGTTCAGTCCCTAGAATCCAGAGTGGAAGGAGTGAGCAACTCCTGAAGGTTGTCCTTTGATCTCTGTGTGCACACATGTATGCACACTTGCATGCATGCACACATGCACACTAATAATAAAATAAATAATAAAGTAAAATAAATAAAAATGAAATTTTAGAAAACTAGACATCTCTGAGTTTATCTTTTTTTTTCTTGCCATTGTGATTTTAAGTGATTCAGTCTGTCAAGGTTAGAAATTAAATTTGACCAGATATACATATATTGGAGACTGAAAAAATTGAGGGCATTTTATATTTGGGATTATTTACTTTTTTGGTCAAGATCTCACTCTGTCCCTATTTGGCCTCAGCCTTGAACATGCTGGGATCACAGGTGTGCACCAGCATACCCAGCTTTATTGGCTCATTTTCTTAAGTTTCTTTTCACTAACAGGTATTTTCAGTCTTCTGTTTTTAGGTTCTTCTGATCCTCCGGTTTGTCTTCTTTCACTGCCATACTTGAGAGATTATGCTAGTCAGTGACTTTTTCCTAGAGTTGCCGTGTTCAGGAAATACTGATTAATTGCCTAATCATGCCTGAGTAAAGCTTTCTCCTGTTAATGACAGGACTCAGAATCTGAGACTCCTACAGCAGAATAGGCTGGGATGCTTCTGTGATGCAGAACAGCCACACCGTGCTCCTGAGGCCTGCTTGGTTTCTGTTTTGTTTTTAGGGGGCAGTCACCTTTGAAAATCGGGAAGTTGGGCAGTTTTAAAGATGGAACGCCTTTTTAGCTCAAAATGTGAATGAAAATTAACTCCTGCCTGTTCTCGCAGTGTCACAGCCACTTCAGATGCTCTTCAGCGTCCTTCTCTTTTTGTTTGTACTCCACAGATCATTTCCACTTCTGTTACTGTAAACTCAACTTAATGTGGAGAATTCAAGTAAAATGTAACTAAGTGCTCTATCTATTCTACATGTAAAGCATGATGGCATTCGATTTAGGAGTAGACTTACATAAGTAGTTACCTTGACTTTTTCATTTCTTTGTATTGGAAGCTGTGTGTATTAATGCCATTGATAATCAATCTATAAAGCTGCCTGTTCTAGGTTAGGTATAGTTTTTCTCATAGTGCATATCCTTCTGGTTTGATGTAGTGTAGAAGATGACCTGAGGTCCATGTGAGTTACTCTTGTCTGTGTGTTATATTATAATCAAGAGTCTGATACCTGTGAGGACTCTGGAAATAACCATTGAGTCTCAATTATTTGTTGCCTTTACTTTTAATCTGTCAACAGAGGCCTTGACTGAATTGGTCTTTTGTTCATCCAAGTTGCTGTGTGTTATTATTTAAATGGTGCTATTGTGTATCAAAAAAATATGAAGAAAACGTTATTCCAAGTGCCCTTTATTCTGAGGAAGGACTTCCTACTGAAAGTATTCTGTCCCAGCTGAAATGAGAGCAGCATCTAGAAGAGCTGCATTTTCCTAACTTCTAGTGTGTGCTTTTCAAAGCCTCCCACGCTGTTCCTTGCAGTGCTTTACCTTGTTTGTTTGTCCTGTGCTACTTTATTAGTGGTTTTGAGTGCTTTGCCCGCAGGAAATTCTGCATCAGTTCCAGTTTTGCATTGTCATTTCTCCTTTGCAGTGGCTTAAGGGCTGAGTTTTCAGTTTATTGTGTGGAGAGATTGTCTTAGTTAGGGTTTCTATTGCTGTGAAGAGACACCATGACCACAGCAACTCTGATATAGGAAAACATTTAACTGGGGCTGGCTTACAGGTTCATAGGTTCAGTCCATTATCATCATTATGGGAAACATGGCAGTGTGCAGGCAGACATGGTGCTGGAGAAGGAGCTGTGAGAGTTCTACATCTTGATCTACAGGCAACAGGAGACTGTATGCCACATGGGGTGTATCTTGAGCATATGAGACCTCAGAGCCCGCTTCTACAGGCTCTCACCTCCTAATGTGCCACTCCCTGTGTTCCAAACATTCAAATGCATGTGTCTATGGGGGCCATACCTATTCAAACCACCACAGAGATCTTCGTAAGTTCTTGTCTCATTTTACCCATTACATTTTTCAGTGTGACTTCTGAAACTCCTTTTGCAGAGATTTAATTAAGGGGTGGCCTCAGTTGGCTAGTCACCTTTGTCCCTATAAGCAAAACCTGAGATGATCCGCCTATGACAAAAAGGGTTTATTTTGGCTCATAGTTTTAGAGGCTTCAGATCATAAATGTTTAGTCCTATTGTTTTGGGACCCATGGATGGCATTGTCATCTTGACTAATCTGGAATTAACTAAAATCCAAGCTGCTGGGCAAGTCTATGAAGGGTTTTCTTAATCTGATTATTAGAGACAGGGAGACCCACCCTAAATCTGGGCCACAGCATCTGATGCAACCCACATAAAGGACATGGAAGAAGGAAGCTTGTTTTTCTCTGCATGCCCTCATACTTGGTGGCAAATTCATCCACCCTGTTGATATGAAATCCTGCTTCTTCAAGATTCCAGTATAGACTGAAAACCAGCCCCTCTTCAGGAATCCTGTAGGACCCCAGTACTGGACTGGGACTGCAGAGACAGGGCCTCCAGTGAGATGGCACAGTACAGCAAGAGATCATGGAAGGCTGACGTCACTCACTCCAGGATGGGAAGTAGAGCATGAGAAGGGTTACAGAGACCCGTCCTATTCAGAGACCCTCTCCTAACGACCAGCACCCTTCTCACAAGGTCCACCCTTTGAACTTCTGCTGCATCCCATTCCTCCCCTAGCCTTTGCTTGGACCAGCCATTAACGCATGGACCATTTGGGGACACTTACCCAAACTATAGCAGGCAATTTAGAAGAAATTTACCAGTCATTTACTGTTAGTTCTTGTGCTAGGACTTGTATAATTTCTTAACCTGGATAGTTATCACCATTCTGTGATCCTCTGGTTTGTCTGTAATTACCATTTTCCTGAGGGAGAAGAGCTTAAACATTTTCCACTCAAGATCCCCTTCTACCCAAGAAATTTTTATGCAGCCCTCAGTATACTTAAATAAGTATACAAAGGGCTAGAGAGATGTCTCAGCAGTTAAGAGCACTGACTGCTCTTCCAGAGGTTCCCGGGTTCAATTCCCTGCACCCACATGGCAGTTTACAACTGTCTGTACTCCAGTTACAGGGGAACCGACACTCGTGGCAAAACACCAATGCACATAAAATAAAAAAATAAATAATTAAAAACAAACCCCACGTGTGGGCTACAGCATATATATTGTTGGCTGGTGGTGGCACACACCTTTAATCCTAGCACTCAGGAGGCAGAGGCAAGCAGATCTCTGTGGTGGTATTGTGTTCCCCATAATATTGTGCACTCTAATAAACTTATCTGGGGTCAGAGAACAGAACAGTCACAATATTAAATACAGAGGTTAGGCAGTGATAGCACAAGCCTTTAATCCTAGCATTCCAGAGGCAGAGATCCATTTGGATCTCTGTGAGTTCAAGGCTACACTGGAAACAGCCAGGCATGGTGACTCACGCCTTTAATCCCAGGAAGTAATGGCAGAAAGCAGAAAGGTATATAAGGTGTGAAAACCAGGAACTAGCCTGGTTAAGCTTTTAGGCTTTTGAGCACAGTTCAGCTGAGAGACATCCAATCTGAGGAAACAGGATCAGCTGATGAATTGGCAAGGTGAGTTACCTGTGGCTTGTTCTGCTTCTCTGATCTTTGAGCTTTTACCCCAATACCTGGCCCCGGGTTTGTTTTTATTAATAAGACCTTCTAATGATTCATGCTACAGATCTCTCTGAGTTTGAAGCCAGTCTAATCTACAGAGTAAGTTCCAGGACAGCCAGGGCTACTCAGAGAAACCCTGTCTCGAAAAACAAAACAAAAATAAGTATACAAATGAAATATTTTCTGACAATAAATCATAAATTTATTTTAAAACAATTACTTGTTGCACATATAGTTTCAGCATTTAAAATTTTTTTATGTTTTATATGTATGGTTTGTCTGCATGCATGTAAATGCACTGTGTACATACCTGCTACCTGCAGAGGCCAGAAGAGGGTGCTGGATCCCCTGGAACTGGAGTTATAGGTAGTTGTAGGCAGACATATAGGTGATGGGATCCAAACCTGGATCCACTGGAAGAGCAACAGGTGTTCTTAACAGCTGATACCTGTCCATCTCCTGTTTCACTGTTTCTTTTTTTTTTTTTTTTTTTTTTTTTTTTTGGTTTTTTCGAGACAGGGTTTCTCTGTGTAGCTTTGCGCCTTTCCTGGAACTCGCTTTGGAGACCAGGCTGGCCTCGAACTCACAAAGATCCGCCTGCCTCTGCCTCCCGAGTGCTGGGATTAAAGGCGTGCGCCACCACCGCCCGGCCTGTTTCACTGTTTCTTAATGATCAAAGCAAATCTGCATGTTAATGAGATGGGTATTGTTTATTTTTATGTGAAAAATTACTCTTAGTTGAATATTTGATACTTAAGCTTTAACATTTTTCAGAGTTGATAATTATTTACATTTTATAGTTGTTGATGCTCAGAATGCTGTTCTCTCATAAATACATAGCACAAAAATGGCAGAAGTATATTTAGGGCCACTCCATTGTTGGAAATTCAGCCCTAATCCCAAGCCAAAGTTCATTTAATGATTTTTTCTTTTAAATAGAAGTCAGTGCAGCAGCTCAAAATAGATATTCTAACACAATACAGAGATACATTAATTTGATATTTTTGTGGTAAAAAAAACAGATGGGAAAAATGTTACAAGTTTTTATTTTCTGTAATCAATCCATGATGTTTCAATAAGAGCAGAAAACTCTGTACAGTTCTTAGCAAACAGTAACATCCAGTCTGAGCCTGGTGTTTGAGCAGTATTGTTGGCTGTGAAGGAGCATGACAGACGCCATGCAGTACAGAGGTCAGGTGTTGCTTGTCCAGAACCAAAACTTCAGTGAAGTCACATGGTACAACATGGGTGAGAAGTGATTCATTATACATTTGATTTTGAATTAAATTTAATCATTGCATATTTAGAAACGTTGACTGTTTCCAAAATTTTCGTGACCCTGTATTCAGCTACATGGTTCAAAATTTGTGTTCCAGAGTAGAGTCAGTTGCACCTAACTTTGATGGATGTCCTGGGTAGTACACAGGACCGTGAGTGTGCATTTGAAGCTTTAGGATAAACATGACTGATTTATCACCTCGTGGTGTCGGTATTGCTTAATGGTGGTTAATGAAAGCATAGAACAAAGGGACATGTTAGAACAGAGAATTTAAATTACTTGAATGTTTAAGAAAAAACATGGGCTGGCTTCTCCCAGGTGTCTCTGTGCTGCACCTCCTATGACCGTGTCATGTGCCTTTAGGCTGATGTGTCATTAGGAGGTGCATGAGCATTGGACAATTAGAGGACTGTATTCCTTTGTGAAAAGAGAAACTGGCTAAGTTCATTGACCTTTCTTACAGGAAAGGAATCAAGATCTTACACTCTTTCAGGTGAATGCTCAAAATCCCACCTTCTCATCTACTTGGCAGTGATTCATGATAAAGTATAGGTGCCTTCCAAACAGTTAACTGACATGAAGGCACTCTTATACTGCCCAGATCACACAGATGCTGGGTGTGTAAGCTGGGTGAAGCTGAGGTCGGAGGGTCATTGGTTTGTAGCTAGCCTGGGCTATAATAGCAAATAAATGGCCATCCTCATCCATATATCAACACTGTCTCAAAAACAATCACAAATAAACAAAACATGCAGGTAGTACCTTGCTAGCCAGGCATTCGGCCTAGAGAGTTCATTCCCCAGTTGGTTCTTCTCATATGTACTGACGTTGTTGATATTGACATTGTGCTCTGGGCCAGTGGACAGTTTGTTGGCCTCTGTCCTTTTGGTGATTATTCTCTCCAATAAAATGATTAGTTGCAAAATTGACTCCATGAACTGTTGCCGGAAGCTATACTTACCTGGTTACTAGAACGTTGATTAACTTAATAAATACACATTGAATGCTTACTGGATGTCAGGCTGTATTCCAGGTACTACGAATAGAGTTGTGAGTAAAACAGTTCTTACAAGCTTCTCCTCTAGTTGGGGGAGAAATGGTGACTTCTGTGTAGAGAGGCAGTAATGCTATGAAGAGCAATGGGGCAGAGTGAAGTTTCTCCAGTGAACTTCCTATATTCAATCTACAACTCGGACTGACTTGTAAGTCCTGTAGTGGGCTTTGAGGGAACTTTTAAATTCCTTATCAGGAAGTGGTCTGATATAGTTCCTTGCTTTCCCCTTTGAGGAAGATGAGTCTATATGTTTAGTCATCGGTTTGTTTCTTGGCTTATTACATGCTCATAGAATTTCCTTGTGTATTTCACTGGTTATGTTTTATGATGCTTCTCTGCATAGATTTGAAAGATCTATTTCCTACCCGGCAGCTGAAAACCATATTTCCACCTCACAGGTTTCTTTGTTTGTGATGGAAATCATTGTGTCTTGTTCTACATCATTCTAGACTCCTGGGGAACAGAGCTATTAGCAAACTGTATGGGTTGGTGCATCCCTTAGAGTCAGAGAGTGCTTTCTAGAAAGCATCCAATGAAAGAGATGAGAGTCTAGACTGAAGTGTAGCAGTGTCTGAGCTTAAAGTCTGCTCCTGTAGTTAAGAAAATATCTTCAGGTACCTACACAGCTCCACAGTTTTAGAAACAGGTAGATGTGCTCTGGAATGGCCACGGGGTGGGGGTGGGGTGGTGGGGGTGATGGTAAACTGGACCCAGTCACTACTACTGTGTGGAATTTTTTCCCTTTCAATCAGTGGCTGTCTCTGTTAATATGCTTTTGTTATGCTTTTCTTTTCCCTTAGAGTTGAGCAGATTTGTTCTTTAATAGAATTTCCTTCTTCAGTCCTCTCTCTGTGTTACTCTTTTATAGTATGTGGCCATTCAAGCTGAGCTGACATTTCCCTTTACTGTCTAGAGCTCATCTGGAGCTTACTTGTGGTTCAGACTTTTGGCCTTGTCTGGTTCTGCTGCAGAGCTCATGTAATGTTCCTAAATCTGTTCAGCTTGTAAGTTACAGTGGAATCATTGCTTTCTGTCCAGTTCCTGGATTAGTTCTCAGTGACCTATTACTGTGTAATCCAACGTTAACTCCAGTCCTCTCATTAAGCATTACTTTAGACATGGTGGAGTGACCACTCCTTGACAGCAGCCAAATGTTAATGCTATTCTTAGTACCATTTAATGGCAACAAATCCTGAGGTTTAGATTGGGGAATAGGGAATTACACTATCCGTTGAAAGTATCAGCTAAACTTATTGAAAGTTTTCAGCATTTGAAATGTTCTTTTCCATAGCTATACATTCTGGCTCATGCTTATGGTCCCAGGATGCAGGAGACTGAGGCAGAAGGATTATCATTTCAAGACCATCCTAGGATGTATAACAAGGCCCTGTTTCAAAACAAAACAGAAACCACTCCCCTCCCCTCTCTGAGATTGACACCTCTCTTTCCTTCTTCCTGTATTCTGATTTAGTTGTCCTGTAGTTGACATTATTTTCTTCATGGAGAAAAATCAACCTCAGTAAGGCAATCCTAGGAACAATAGGATGTGAGATGTGGACAATTTGAAGAGACATTTAAAGCACAGTATCCGGACACCTAAGATAAAGCATAAGAGTACTGGGCAGTGGTGATGCATGCCTTTAGTCCCAGCACTTGGGAGTCAGAGGTAGACAGATTTCTGAGTTCAAGGCCAGCCTGATCTAGACAGCAAGTTCCAGGATAGGACTACACAGAGAAACCTTGTCTTGAAAAACAAAACCAAACAAAAAACAAAAACAAACAACAGTATATGGACATCTGAGATTGGGACACCAATTACTTTACTCCTGACTTTCATAGAAACCTGAATTTTATAAGTTCTGGTGTGATTGATTTAGTGTAGGATCCTGATAAGTGTGAGCTCTCAAAATACTCCCTGCTAGATGAACTTCATACCAGCAGTGAACTAGAGATAACTAATGTCTCATTGAGGTCAGTTTATGACTTTTCTAGGCATTTTTCTTAGTTATCTGTTTCATTACATTTGTCAGTGTGGTAGGTAGATAAGACCATGTCTTGGGTTGCTTCCATCCTTGATGATCTCTCTGTATTAGATTAGTCACTGCCTCTCACCCCTAATGAAGTGTTAATCTAATTAGTCCTTAACAATAAAAATACCTGGAGTTGCCGGGCGGTGGTGGTGCACGCCTTTAATCCCAGCACTCGGGAGGCAGAGCCAGGCGGATCTCTGTGAGTTCGAGGCCAGCCTGGGCTACCAAGTGAGTCCCAGGAAAGGCGCAAAGCTACACAGAGAAACCCTGTCTCGAAAAGCCAAAAAAAAAAAAAAAAAAAAACAAAAAACAAAAACAAAAAAAACAAAACCTGGAGTCAAATATTGGGGTAAGAACCTGAAAGATCAGAAAAGGAGGGAGCAGCCGCCAGTCGCTTCCCACCTCTACCATTCCTCAGTCCCAAAGGGGCCCCGAGATCCTCTCTCAGCCCCGCCTTACTACTTCCTGTCGCCTCTTTGTCTACAGTCCTCCAAACCTCTATGGTTAATTTTAGTCAGCTAGTGGCTAACTCTGCTCTCTGACTCCAAACAAGCTTTTATTTGTCAGAACACAATCAAAATATCATACAACACCCTAACACTTTGCTACCACCTTGCCATATTCTCAAAGAGGAGAATGACAACCCCTTGGAATCTTTTGTAATTAAAAGGAAAGACAAAATACAGTCTGAATAAGCTACAGTCTAGTTTTGCTAGCTGGAAAACATTGGGCTTTGTGCTTTTCCTTTACTGTGGGTATAGCACAATTAAGATAACCTTTGTGTTTCTGACTGTGTGTCTTATATCTTTTGGACCTTAAGTGTGTCAGATCCTAGATGATTTATGTGTTCTTGATTCTAAGTGGATTGTAGTATTAAAAAAAAAGGATCTGTAATGGCTAGAATGGAAGGCAGGTGGGTATAAAAAGAAAAGAAAAAAAAGGATCATCAAGATTGTTTTTCTTTTCTTTTTAAATATATTTATTTATTTTTATGTGTATGGGTATTTTTTCCTGCATGTATGTCTATGTACCACATGCATGCTTGGAAGAGGGTGTCAGATCCCCTAGGACTGGAATTGTAGACAATTGTGAGCCATGTGGGTGCTTGGAATTGAATCCTTGTTTTCTAGAAGAACAGCTAGTGCTCTTACCAATGAACCATCTCTGCAACCCCCAGATTGTTTCTTCTGTGCTTTCAAATAAAATTGGTCAATGTCATGGGGAAAGATGGTGTTTAGATCTTTTCCAGCTAATAGTCTCATAATATTCAAAGATGAGAATAAAAATCTAAGGAAAAAACCCACAATGAGTTAGGCTTGGAAGCACACACCCTATAACTACAGCACTTGGGAGGCAGAGGCAGGTAGATCTCTATAATTCAAGATCAGCGTGGTCTACTGTTCCAGGCTGCCAAGGGCTACATAGTAAGACCCTGTCTCAAAACAAGAACTACAAATGGGTTTTATGTTAGTTACTTCTTTCATCACTGGGATATATAAAACACCTGTTTAGTCCATCATGGCCAGGAAAGCACAGAGTTCATGGCAGCTGGAGATCGTGGTAGAGGCTCCTCTATCTTGATAGATCAGGAAGCAGAAAGCAGAACTGGAAATGGCTGGGTGTAACCCTCGAGGCCTTCTTTAGTGGCTTGTGCCCCCAAATTTCCACAGCTTCCCAAACACCACCAGCAGCTAGGGACTAAATGTGCAACTATCTGAGCCTGTGAGGGATGTTTCGGATCCAAGCCACAGCAGGCTTGATTTCCTTTAGTCTGAGGATCACCAATAGCTACCTCTTCTCTGTGCTTTTTACTGAATATTTGGTAAAACTATTACTTTTTTAATGTTTTTTCTTCTCAGCATATGCTAACCAGTTTGATAAAGAATTGTGTCTTTCCAGCTTGGGTTGCAAACCTGGCCAGAGGGAGTGGTTTGGGGAAGGGAGGGTTAGCCTATTAGGAAGTCATAAACCACATCAACATTAGGGCAAATGAGATGTTTCGTAGAGCCCTTCCATGGATTTGTATTTGGCTTTCCTTTCCTCCCTTAGAAAGGAATTATCATTCTGCTCACATTCTGACTCTCATTTTATAGAGAAGTCAGCTCTAAAGTCATTTTTTAACATAAGAATCTTGTCTGAATCCTAATAATTCTCAACTATGGTATTTTCAACTCTGGCTGAATGTACATTAGAGTGAACTAGAAGAACTACTTCAAATGCCCAGATGACACCTCAGAAAAGCAATCATTGTCTCTGAGGATGAGATTGGCAGTAGCAGCTAAAAGCTTGTGTGCACACACAGATGGTTGATTTGTTTTGTATGTAAGGTTGAAAGTAGTCATGGTTACTGCTGTATAACTAAAGTAGTTATTAATACTGTTTAAAAGTTTGAATGTTAGTCTCTGAAAACACCAGATTTTTGTTAACAGGAAAATTAAAAGATGTTTGCAAGTTATATTGCCTTTGCAAGCTTTTTTGGTTCAACTTTTAAAAGCAAAACATGTATCTGCCCTGTGTTTTCAGCCTTTGTGGATGCTGTTGAGAAACGACCCATCCCCCCCCCTTTTTTTTAAATTCTGCTTTACCATGCCTTTGAATCTTCACTTCAAAGAAGGTTCAAAGAAGGCATAGGGAGGTTTTTCCTCCAGAATTTCCTTTTCTATTGAGTTATCTGTACAGGTTTGCACTGTTCTCTATCTTTGCCAGTCTGTAAAGCCTGCCCTGATTAATCTGTGGTCCTTTCAGTGCTTGGCATCTTTTCATGCCTTGCGTGCAGTAAATGTTACATATGTTGTTGGTCTGAATAAAAAGAATGCATGCTTTTCAGATGTTATGCTGCAGATATGTGTCATTCTAGAACCAGGGAGAGGAGATGTGCAATGTATCTATTTTCTGTTGGCTTTGGCACCTTTCCAGTTACTTAAGTTGTTGGCTGCAATGACCTTTTTATTTGGTTAAGTATCTGGCTTCATTCAATGGCCTCATTAAGTGGTCGGTGAGAACCACATTCTAGAAATGTTGGCTTGGCTAAAGCACCTGCTAGGATTATTTTCCATTTTAAATGAAACAAAATTTGTCATAGGCCTCACTATTTTTGAGTAGAGATTGAATTTTAGGTTTTGACAACGTCATTTTATATACTACTCTCAGTTCATAAGTCATCATTCCCAAGTAATAAAGATGCAGTCTAATTTAGTCTCTACTACCACCCCAGCACAATGATTTCTAAATTATTACCACTAAACAAGAACTATTGCAGCACTTTTGGACTTCACAGAGGGTTGTAGATATGATGAGAGCTAGAAAGAAAGCAAACACAGGACCACAAACATCACCCCACAAAGGAGGTTCAGCTTTGTAAATAGTTCCATGAGTGTGTGTATGTGAGTGTGTGGGTGTGAGTGTGTGGGTATGTATGACCAGCTAAACAGCTCCAGTTTTTCTTCATTGGTCTTGTCATGGAAGACAAGACTGCCTTCAGGGTGAATTGTATACGTTATAGAGCCCTGAGGGGAAAGAAGTAAGACCAAGAGCCTGTGGAATTGTTTGCCTGTCAGCTAACCAATTAGTCTAATTCTCTACTTTGCCTCCTTTAAAAGACAGATTCCATATAAATCACAGCATCTCTCCTTAGAGGTACCGACTGTGGGAGGTTTGGGGCGATGCATGCCTATCTTTCTGTACTAGCTGTTTTTCCCCCAAGGAGCATTCTCAACTGAAAGCCTTTTATGTTCCACTGGTAATTTTTGAAGCTTGAAATTGCAACTCAATGCTGGTTTGGTTCCTATCATCTCAGTAAGGCAGCAGGTTTTGTAGGTTGAAGCAGTTTTGGTCTTCCTTTGCTTTCCTCCTCCGCCTTAAATTTCTTTGTAAAGGAACAGTAATGCTGCCTAGGCTTAGAGCTCTTCAGAGTATACAAACACTAAATCTTGTTTGGATTCATGCCAATGAATTGGGGTAGAAAATTGGATGTGAAACATCCCTCCAATATCCCAGCTCCATTTTCCAAGTTTTGGCTAAACTGTCCACCCTTTCGCTACCCTCACTTGGTTCCCCTGGAACATGTTTCTTGGCGATCTAGAATTCCTTAGGCTTTGGGAGACAAGTCAAATGGCATGTATTTCCAATGACTTGGTAGAACAATTTACAGAATCTATATGGGCATCTAGTACTTAGCTAAATGAACTCTACCTCTCTCTCCTCTCTCTCCTTTCTCTCTTTCAGCTTGGCAGTGACCTTGGCGGGGGCATTGGAGGAAGTCCGGCAGTAAGTGCCATCTGTTTTGTTCACCATGGGAAGCTCTGCCCTGTTTGATGCTTTCCTTCTCACGTTATCGGAGCAGCCACCACTGCTCTCCAGCACTGCACAAGCTCAGCAGCAGTGCGTGAGGGTAGAGAGTGCAGGGTTACTTGCAATTTGGGTCACATACCACATGTGTTCTAGGGACTTCTTTAGGGATTGATGCTGTGGTGCCTGTAGAGATCTCTGTGTTTCTGCCATTAAAGAGCTAAAGGAAATGGAACCTCCCATCTTGACTGCTTTTATGCCCTGGTGTCCAGAAGGAACTTGAATTTTCTGGATTCATAGAGGGCATTTTCCTCATAGATGAGTTCCTATGGGGTGTGAATATCATCTCCCTCAGGAGAGCTTTCTGCTAGATATTAACACCCACATGGGAAATAAGACTTGGCCCAACCCAAGTGGAAATGGAACTGCTGTTTAAGTTGGAGGCTTTTCCCTCGTTCTGTAGACACAAACTCCTCTTTTGTTAGGGTACCTGTAGGCCTTTTGCACAGAATCATGGAAGCTAAAATTGGAAACAAACAAGACAAAATCTTGGATCACTGTGTTCTTGCATCCTACCTAGTACTGTGCCTTGACAAAGCTTCTAAAGCATGTTTATATTTATCATTGGTGAAAACAAAGTAATTGAAACAGTATGCTGATTGGATTCTTACAAATACTGTAACTGCAGTATTCACTAATTGATTTCCCAGTGCTCTTAAATAAGTAACATTTTAAGGACAATTAATCTATTCTTTCTCATCTCTTTCCCTTTTTTCCCCAAAGGTAGGACAGTCCTTCATCCCATCATCGGTGCCCGCAACCTTCGCTCCTTCACCTACTCCTGCTGTGGTCAGCAGCGGTTTGAACGACCTGTTTGAGCTTTCCACGGGGATAGGCATGGCGCCTGGCGGATATGTGGCTCCTAAGGCGGTAAGTAGTTAGAGTGAGCAACACTTTCTCAGTGCACAAACCCTCGATTACTTCTAACAAGTGTTACTTTCACTAACACAGGGGTGTAGCTCTTGTTCTGGAGGATCTATGAGGAACTTAACCATAGGAAACACCATCAGACTTAAAATTGGAAATACTAAATACTTGAGTTTGGGCCTCGTGTTTAGAGACATCTAATTTGTCAGCATTAAGGTATATCTGGTAAAAACCTGGTACATCACTTTACAGTCTATCAGCAAGATACACACACAGTAGAGAAAAGTGGGGTTTTTGTTTTTGTTTTTTTTAAACTTCTTCTTTGCATTTCCCTTCCTCACTGGTACTATGTATGGATTCTAGGGTACAATTCCTCAAATTTTATTTTCATAGGTTTTAGTATACCTCTTTTCTTTTGTATCCCAAGCTCAAACTCATGGCCTTTTGCATCAGCCTCCTAGGTGCTAGAATTAAAGCAGTGTGCCACTGTTCTATACAGAGAATGATCTATGATATAGCCATGCTTGTAGTAAGTGAATGAATTTATTAATAAGTATGTAGCAGGCAAAAGTGAAAGAACAGATAGACCGCAGAGCATCATCCCATCAGGCACTTACAGTGGAGACGACAGCCGGGGTAGCACAATTGGGAGAACCAGCAAAAGAACATCATCAAACCAAGTGCTCACAACTGCAGAACTGACTGAAGTAGTGAGGCTGGAGTTCGTGACAGGAATCTCCAGGCAAGCCGAGTGTTTTCTCTAGATGAGTTTCTAGCTTCTGGTTCCCAAAGCAGGTACTTTTATTCCATGGGAGAGACAATAGTAGCATCTGTTGGAAACAGTTTGTCTCCTTCTGTTCATTCTCAAAGATGCAGTGTTTTAAATATCCTGAGCCGTTTGCTGTTCCTTTCCTCTTAGAGAGGCAGGAGGCCAAACCGACCTAGGACAGGGAGTTTGGGGGGACACGTGATGGAAATGCTTGAGTCTGAGACAAAGCTGCCCTCACTCCCAGAGTTCACTTTTTACAAACACAGTGCATGCCAGCTTACCAGTGCAATTCTGTTATAGCCACTGCGTCCCACTTCAGTGCTCCTCTTTAGAGTTCTTATTTAGCTATGCGTTTTAGGACTCTTCCAGTCTCAGTCCTGCTCGATGTCACTCAGATATAAATTGAAGATGGGAAACTCTGTAAATAAAGTTTCATTTAGGCTCTTGAGAGAGGTACTAGCCAGTCAATCTGAGTATAGTCTTATCTTTCTCAAGAGAGCATCCCTGATTTCTATCTTTCCCTATCTAATTCTCTACAAGGAATCCTGCTGTAGCAATGTACACTGGTTGTCGGCTGAGAGTCATTCCTTGTATATACAGCCATTATATAGCACAACCAAAAGTAGACTCAGAACGGAGCTGTACTGTTTTGGCACAGCTTTGTAGGTTTGTTATAAGGTCTACTGTGTTGGATATAATTCCTCACAAACTTTGCACTTTAAACAGTATCCAAGGGCTGGAGAGGTGGCTCAGTGATTAAGAGTACTTGTTGCTCTTATAGAGGGCCTGGGTTTGATTCCCAGCAACCATATGGTGGCTCACAAGGTCTGTACTCCAGTCCCAGGAGATCTAATACCGTGTTCTGACCTTTGGGGGCACCAGACACATCCATGGTGCACAGATATACATGTAAGCAAAATACTCAGACACATAATTAGGGGGCTGGAGAGATGCCTCAATTGTTGAGAGCACTGACTACTCTTCTAGAGGACTCAGGTTCAATTTCCAACACCCACATGGCAGCTTACAACTGTCTGTGATTCCAGTTCCAGGGGACCCAATACCCATGGCAAAACACCAATCCACATATAAAATAAATACATTAAAAAATAATAAAGTTAATAAATTTTATTATTTTATAATAATAAATAAACATTTTAAAATATCAGGGTTTTGTTGTTGGTGTTGTTGTTGGTGTTTTTTTTTTTGTTTTTTTTTTTTTTTTTTTTTTTTTTAAGAAAGTTACTATTGCCAGGTAGTGGTGGCACACACTTTTAATTTTAGCACTTGGGAGGCAGAGGCAGGCAGATCTCTGAGTTCCCAACTGTCCAGGGCTGCACAGTAAAACTCTGCTACACAGAAAAACCCTGTCTCGAAAAAACAGACAGACAGATATTGATTGATAGATAGATTAAAAAAAAAATCTATCATTGTAAAAACTATACCTACGAATGACCAGTTGAAATAATTTAAGACATAATATTAAGCCTTTTCCTGTTCCCTTTTCTTTTTTTTTTTTTTTTAAGATTTTTTATTTATTATGTATACAGTGTTCTGCCTGCATGTGTCCTTGCAGGCCAGAAGAGGGTGCCAGATCTCATTACAGGTGGTTGTGAGCCACCATGTGGTTGCTGGGAAATGAACTCAGGACCTCTGGAAGAGCAGCCTGTGCTCTTAGCCTCTGAGCCATCTCTCCAGCCCTCCTGTTCCCATTTCCCCATATATAGTCACTGTTAACTTTCTTTGTATGCTTTCAAAACAGAAAGGAAAAACTGTGCATATTCCTATATATTGTATTCTTTGAAAAAAACTAGTCCCAGGATATGCTGCTTTACATAATTTTGTAATTATCATATTCTGTTGAGTGACTATATTCACTAGATTGATAAATCAGTTTATTAATTATTCTGTTAACGAGCATTTATATTATTGCCTGGTGCTTCCTTCATTCTTTGTTGTGATGTTGTAGAGAACATCCTTGTATATCCTGGTATGTTTTTGTAAGAGTATCTATAGGGCAACTTTGCAATTGGCTTCATCATTTCACATTTTAAAATAGACATTACCATTCTGCCTTCTCAAAGGGTGGTGTCAGATTATTACAAATCATAAAGAGAACCAAGTCTCTCCCATATTCTCCCTTACACCAGGAAGCAACTGGTGTTTGGTTTTTACCTTCTCATAAATGAAAATACCTTATGTTTATATTTTCTCTTTTCAGTGTGACTGGGTAAATTATGATTATTCACAACCCATAAACTCTAGCTAGGGGTCATAACAGCTCATAAAGTTTCTGACTTTTTTAAGTAGCATGAATCAGAAATATTAGATTCTGGGGCCAAGGATGCATAACCAATTATATAGAGAAAAAGCATTTAATTAACATCCGAGGCGTTAACTTTGTCAGAAATGGGAATAGATTTAAATATAACATAACATATGGTCCTTGCCCTTAATAGAGTGCTGACAATGTTGGAAATGTCTTGAAAGATTACAGTCATGCTATTTTCATTAGTAGATTCAATTTCTCCCCTTTAAGTCTCTTTTCAAGCCTAACAGGAACATGGTACTCATCAGAATGTTTTTTATTTGTGTAAGCGTTTGGCAGCAGTACTTAAGACAGTAAAATGACCAAATTGAACAGAAGATAGAAAAAAATGCCAATTGCTCATAGACTTTTATTTTAAATTGGCTCTTAAATAATTGAACATGATCTCAAAATTCGAAAAAATACTACTTTATTCAGAGCCTTTCACACAGAGTTAGCATTTGTTGTCTAAAAATCTGCATGATTTCCCAGGGGGTGGATTTCCCTTTATATGTTGGGAAAGAAGCAGCATGGAGGTAAACTTTCCTTCCTGGGCTTTGTGCTGTGTTTCATCAGGTCTGGCTACCTGCAGTAAAGGCTAAAGGCTTGGAGATCTCAGGCACGTTCACTCACCGCCAAGGGCACATCTATATGGAAATGAACTTCACCAACAAAGCTCTGCAGCACATGACGGACTTTGCCATCCAGTTCAACAAGAATAGGTAAGAAGTGCACGTCCTGGGTTTGCTGTTGAGCAGTCCTGTGCCCAGTACTGAGTAAGAGTGCTCCATTCTGTAGGGGCAAAAGCGCCAGCTGTAGACCCTGAATGTAAAGGAAGCTTGGCTCTGTTCAGTTGTCAGCTTCAACTCTGGAGAATAAGGGCAAAATTATGCACTCACCTAGCATGCACAGAGCCCTGGGCTAGATTTCCAGCAACACTCACTCAGACACACACACACACACACACACACACACACACACACACACACACACACACAGAAGAGAAAGAGGGAGAGAGGAGAGAGAAGCAAAATGGTTTTTGTTGTTGTCGATTGGTTTTTTTTTTTTTGAGACAAGATATCCCTGTGAAGCCCTGTCCTGGAACTCACTCTATAGTCCAGGCTGGTCTCGAACTCAGAGATCCGTCTGCCTCCTGAGTACTAGGATTAAAGGCGTGCAACACCACACCCAACCAAAATGGTTTTTAAAAATAAATTTTGCAGTCAAATTGGGGCATGATGACACATGCCTATGATCCCAATACTCAGAAGGCAGAGGCAGGAGAATTGGGAGTTTAAGATCACCCTTGGCTATACAGTAAGTTCAAAGTCAGTCTGGCCGACGTGAAACCCTGTCTCACAAAACAAAACAAAACAAAACCAAACAAAACAAAAAACCCTAATCAATAAATGGACTACTACACATGTGGTTCTCCAGAGAAGAAACACAGTGAAAAAAATGGTAATGTAAAACTATTCGATGTCCTTAGCTATTGGGGAAAAGCAAATTGAAACCATTATTGAGAGTCTATCTCATCCAGTCAGAATGGCTATCAGGAAAATGACAAATACTGGCAAAGAAAAGGACACCATTCATCGGTGCTACTGGAAGTGGAAACTATCCATCTGGAGCAACAACAACAACAAAAAGTTTGCTGTTACCCTCCGCACTGACCAGACAGGTTATTAAGCCAGTGACATAACATTAATTTTCATACTTTGCTCTACAAAGTGAATATTCCTTGTGATCCTCTTGTCCTATCCTCCCAAGTGCTAGGGTTACTCACAAAAGAGATTCTTAAATCTTTTTCTGAAAGATTATGTATGGAAAATATATATATATCTTTATGAGATGCTTATCAAATCTGTCCCTTCTGGAGAACATGGTCCACTGAATCAATAAGCAGGGCTCATATGGGCTCACAGGGACTGAAGTGGCAAGCTCAGGGCCTGCATGGGTCTGCACCAGGTCCTCCGTGTACATGTCATGGCTGTTAGCTTGATGTTTCTGTGGGACTCCTAACGGTGGGAGCGGGTGTGTCTCTGACTCTCTTGCCTGCTCTTGGGACTCTTTCTCTTGTTGGGTTGCCTTGTCCAACCTTGATATAAGGGGTTTTGCCTTGTCTTATTGTATATGATTTTGTCATGTTTGGCTGTTGTCTCTTGGAGGCCTGTTTTTTTCTGAAGGGAAATGGGGGCGGGGAGTGGATTCTGGGGGAGATGGAAAGTGTTGGAGAACTGGGAGGAGCAGAGAGAAAGGAAAATCTGGTCATGATGTATTGCATGAAAGAAGTATCTATTTTCAGTTTTTTAAAGAAAAAAAAAAAACTGTCCTTCCAGCAACATGATACACAGAAGAATCTTTCAGAATCATAGATAGCATCAGCAATAGTTCCTGCCCATGAACATTGTCTCCCTTTTCTTCTCTTTTCAGTTTTATTAATTTATTTTTATTACATTTTTTTCATTTAATTTACATACCAAACACAGTTTCCTCTCCCTCCTCTCCTCCCATTCCTTTCCCCACCTCACATCCTCACCTCCCCCTCCCTCCCCCCCCCCCCCCCCCACCACCACTCCTCATCCATTCAGAAAGGGGCAGGCCTCCCATGGGAGTCAACAAGCATGGCATATCAAGTTGAGGCAGGACAAAGCTCCTCCCCTGTTGTTCAAATCTTAGATGATCTTTTAATAAAAAACCCAGAGCCAGATATTACGGTGAAAGCTGAAAGATCAGAGAAGCAGAGCAAGCCACAGCCAACCTCACCTCGCCAACTCCTCAGCCTATCCTGTTTCCTCAAACTGAAAGCTTCTGAGTCCTCACCCAAAAGGATCTCAGCTGAACTGCTTTAGTTCCTGTTTCCTCATGCCTTATATACCTTTCTCCGCCCTGCCATCACTTCCTGGGATTAAAGGTGTGGGATTAAAGGCACGCGTGCTTCCCAGTACTGGGATTAAAGGTGTGTGCCACCACTGCCTGGCTCTGTTTCCAGTATGGCCCTGAACTCAAAGAGATCCAGCCAGATCTCTGCCTCCCGAGTGATAGGATTAAGGGTGTGTGCCACCACTGTCGCCTCTATGTCTAATCTAGTGACTGGCTCTGTCCTCTGATCTTAAGACAAGTTTATTAGGGTACACAATATATCATCACACTTGGTGGACAAGGCATCCCAAATGGAGAATAGGTTCCCCAAAGCCAGCTCATGTGCCAGGGACAGGTCTGATCCCACTGCTAAGGACCCCACAAACAGACCAAGGTACACAGCTGTCATCCACATGCAGAGGGCCTAGGTTGGTCCCATGTGGTCTTCCTAGCTGTCGGTCCAGAGTCCATGAGCTCCCACTAGCTCAGGTCACTGTCTTTCTAATCCTTGTAATGGAAATAGTAGGAAAATTTGATACACCCAGTGTTGGAGCAGGTCAGCTGAGCACACTGTTTCCTGCTATTCCTTCCATCTGATTGTCTTGAAAGTTATTTCATTGTGGTAAAGCCATGGAAACCTCCAGGTGTGTGAATCCTGCCTCTTGACTGACGTCTGGGTGTTCCTCCTCCTCCTCTTTCCAGTTTTGGTGTCATCCCAAGCACTCCCTTGGCCATCCATACTCCACTGATGCCAAACCAGAGCATTGATGTCTCTCTGCCTCTCAACACCTTGGGCCCAGTCATGAAGATGGAACCTCTGAACAACTTGCAGGTCAGAGTTTTCCTTCACTTGCAGAGTGTTTGTTAGGATCTTGCTGATTTTCCTTTGTGTGTAAAGTGATCCATCTATAGTCATTCCTTCTCCATTGCTATAACAAAATATAACCCCATATAGAGGCTTATTTAGCTTACAGTTTGGCAGATGTAAGAGCCTGGTATTAACATTTCATCAATCTGGTGAGGACACTTTGACTTCCTTTTATCGTGCACAGAATTATGGTAGATGACATGTGACACAGAGTCACAGGGGCAATAATGGAAGCAAAGGAGAAGCAGAGGCAGTAATTTTTTTTTTAAATCAAAATTTACTGTTCCAAAACCTAGATAGGCTCTCACAAGAACTATTGTAATGTCTTGAAAAGGCCGGCATTCCCGATGACTTCTCCACTTCCCACTAGGCCACCCTACCTCACGCTAAAGACCCACCCTCCCAATATGAAACCTGTAAGGAAAACCTCTTATGATAAAGTTGGTAACAAAATAGTTTGAAATGACTCTGTTGAGGGAGACTCGCTCCCTCCTATTCCCCAGGGTACTCTTGCGCAGGGAGAAATGAGGAATTTGTAGATAGAAGGATAGAGAGAGAGACAGATAGAAAACACAGGATAGCCTCGGGAGGGCCTGGGTCCAAACCCACCAGCACCTTCTGTCTCTACCAAAGGGCTTTTAAAGGAATGCAAAGGGGTGGAACAAAAGACCTCCCCCAGCACAGCTAAGTGTAGACCATCCCAAATACCTGGTGACCATGCACATGGTCCAGCCATCCCCTAATGCAGCCCTGCTGTGTAAAGCAAGCTCAGATCTCACTAGGAAACCTCTGTGGGCTCCCACACTCTATGGTAAAGAGTTTTTATTTTATTTTGATAAACAAAAACCAAAACAAGCTGTGCAGTAACTTAAAGAGGTACTTACTCAATAAACATTTTAAAGTTTATTTCTTGAGAGTCTCATTTATCCTAACTTGACTGAGAATAACTTTGAACTTCTGATTCTCTGGGCTCTCCCTTCTCAAAGTGTAGGGTTATAGGCATGCAGCACCATGCCTGGTTTTCAAAGAAACTAGAGACATGACTCAGCAGTTGAGAGCACTGGCTGCATTTAGCAGAGGACCAGGTTTGGTTCCCAGCACCCACATGTAGCACACAGCTGTCTGTAATTCCAGTTCCAGGGGGCCTGACACCCTCTTCTGGCCTCTGTAGGTGCTGTACACACATGGTACACATACATGCATACAGGCAAATACTCATACACGTAAAAGTAATAAATCTTCCTTTAAAAAAGATTCCCAGGGGCTGGAGAGATGGCTCAGAGGTTAAGAACACTGATTGCTCTTCTAGAGGACCTGGGTTCAATTCCCAGCACCCACATAGCATCTAACAATTGTCTGTAACTCCAAGATCTGATACCCTCACACATACATGCAGGCAAAACACCAATGCAAATAAAATAAAAATAAATTATTGAAAAAAAAGACTCCCACCTGAAAAGAAAATATGTTGATAATGAGCTCACACTTGATCAAAAAATGAAAAGGAGGAAAGGAAGAAGATGCACTGTGGCAGACATAAGACTTAGTGGGGGATATCCTTGCCTAGAAATTGAAATGACAGAATAATTTGAATGAGACTGAAATATATTTAACATGGTGAAAGAAAAATATTAACCATCTACTTTCCAGTCCAGACAGATAGGTCAAATTGCTCGATGTTCTAGAAATACCGATGTGAAATGTGACTATGGTTGATAAAACAACGAGCTGTTGTGTTGAACTTCGAACTAAACATTCTTCAGTAGTGTAGACACCAGCACATTGCCGGTTCACCGACTACCTTGTTGCCACAGTGGCTGATTGTGGCTTTTCTTAGCACTGAGTAAGAATCTTTTCGAGTAGACAAGTGAGTCAGAATATAACTTAGCTGAGTCTAGAGGAAGAAAACTAGGGTTATTCTGTAGATAGAATTGGCTGTTACTATGAGGAAAGTAATGTGTTAAGGGCGTTTCCAGTCACAGTCTTCAAGTAACTAACCCAGATATGCATCTGCTCTCTGTCTTGGAGGCTAACCTCCCATTGGCCCATTAAGCCCCAAGCATGATGTCTAGGACAGTCGGCATGCATGCATGAATGCTTTCCTTCAGAAGTAGGAAGGATATTTGGGTCACAGAAACTAGGGCAAGTGTTCAGTTCCTAAAAGAAAACAAAGGAATGTTAGTTCACTTTTCGATTTCCATTTCTAATCTATTGAATCCCAGATAAGAACTCTCCTAAAAGAAGGTGGCTCTTCTTACATCTAAAACCCTCCACTGAAGGCACTGATACAACGTTGGGATTAATAAGTTATTTGTCACACATCTGCTGTTGTAAAAAGCAGTCTGTAAAGACTGTCTTAAAGGTTGGGCCTGTCACTTGCCTAGCAAGCCCAACCCACCCCACCCGCAGTTCCATCTCTAGTCAACTACTGATTCTTCAAGTTTTCCTCGTGGGCTCTTTTCTCTCAGGGATAGCATAATTGTGACTCTCTTATTAATTGGCACTTCTCAGTGGTAAAGATAAACAAACCCTTGAAAAGAAAAGCTTTCATCCCCTCTGCCGGGAGAAGGAAGCGAAGAAACAGCTGTAGTGAGGGAGGGACTGCAGAGTGAGCGTCTCCTGTCCTGATGTGAACAGACGGGTTAAGACTTACCTGAAGACGAGACCAAATAGCCCAAACTTACTATAATACTTCAGAAAAGTTTTTCATTAAAATGCTCATTAAACTACCATTTGTTAAAGTGTGAAATAGTATATGTTAAAAAAGATACCATTTCAGCTGGGCGGTGGTGGCGCACGCCTTTAATCCCAGCAATCAGGAGGCAGAGGCAGGTGGATCTCTGTGAGTTCGAGGCCAGCCTGGGCTAGAGCGAGATCCAGGAAAGGTGCAAAGCTACACAGAGAAATCCTGTCTCAAAAAAAAAAAAAAAAAGATACCATTTCTGTTCATGTATTTGTGCATGGTGGGTGCATGTGTACATATATGTGTACATGTGGATAGGGAAGCCAGTGGCTGTCATCCACCTTATGTCTTGAGACAGGATTTCACCTGGAGCTTGTTGATTTATCTGGTCTGGTTGTTTGATGAGCTCCAGGTATCTGCCTTCTTTGCTTTGAAGTTCTCGAGTTACAGATAACTGACCACCACACCTGGCTTTCCTGTGTGGCTGCTAAGGCTCAAATTCAGAGGCTCAGCCTTAGACACCAGGAACTTTACCTACTGAGCCTTTTCCCAGGACTGCTATTCCTCTGTGTGTGTAAACCAGAGGTCAACCCCTGGTGTCCTTTTCCTCAGGAGAGCACCTTGTTTTAGGACACAGTCTCTCATGGGCCCAGAGCTCACCAAGCAGGCTAAGCTAGGTGACCAGCGAGCCCCAGGGATCTCCTGTCTTTGCCTGATTTCCCACTGCTGGTATTAAAAGCATTTCACACTGTGCATGTTTTTGCTTTAATAGTTTCTGGTCATCAAAACCAGGTCTTCATGCTTGCAAAGTAAAACACTTTACTGACTGAACTGTCTCCCCAGCCCCAATTACTTCTTAAAGTAGAAAGTTGATTATTATGCCACAGATACAGAATGAAATCTCTACTATAGAGATTTGAACCTCGAATGATGTTACTGCCATTCCAGTGTTGACTAGAAAAACTTTTGTGAGGTTGACGGTATAGTTCAGTGGCAGAGTTCTTGCCTACTGTGTGTAAAACTCTAGGTTTGATCCACAGCCAGCGTGCGCGCGCACACAGCCTTTAAATCCAGCTTATAAATAGCATACAGAGTAAAATTTGCCCCACTGTGGAACTCTTTTGAGTTTATTTATATCAGATAATTATATCCTAAAAAAGAAAAGATTATTCCCTCTATTTAAATAAAACAAAAACCTTAACAAGTGTCTAAATAATTTTTCTCTAAATGTGTTTAATTGACTCCAGTGTCATTGTTTTTCATTCCACATGTGTTAGTTGCTTAGAAACATCTTCCCAATATACTCACTGGCAAGTAACTGCTTCTTCGAGTCAGAGCCTGCACAGAGACAATGGAGTTATGACATGCCTTAGAGTTCCCATGGCTACATGGCTTCCTTTTTCACTGTGCTGTAGATGATTATACTGATGGCGTCATTCTTTCGTGATCCTTTTTAGCAGGGTTATATAAGTGTAGCTTAAAGAATCATCTGGGGTTGGACATGGTGTCTACAATCTCAGCACCAATAAGGCTTAGGCAAGAAGATTACAGCAAGTATAAGGCTAGCCTGGGCTACATAGTGAGCGTCAGAATAGCTAAATAAATAAACTAGGCCAAAGTGTGAGAATCTGTCTCTAAAACACAAACACTGATTCTGCAGGAAAAACTCAGACCCCAGCCTTCTCTCCCCAGTGTGGGCCCCAGTGCTCCTCCACAGAAGCAACCTCTTTTACCTCTTCCAGATGATCCTTATGCTATTTGCCTCTATAAATAAAACGTTCTCTACTGGAACTTCTGGGTTTTAGGAGTTCTCTTCCTTGCTGTCTACATGTTTATTTTCCACATTTCATTTTCCTGAACACCTTGAAATTTGCTTAAGTCAGTGATTACTATTATTATAAGGCATAGTCATATTGAGCCATATAGTAAGGTGTGGTTTTTTTTCCCCATAAAACTTTTTATAAATCAATAACTTAATGTCTTCTTTTATGTTCTTAAGCACAGTTCAGTCCAAAGTGTTATGGAGTTCACATTCTCCACGTAGTCTGGCCAGCTCACCTTTCTGGACTCTCTTGTGAAGTCTTAGAGCCTGTCCCCCCCCCCCCCCCCCCCCCCCCCCCCATGCTGAGCTGTCAGCCTGACACGCTGCGTCACCTCCCTCATCTCCCACGTATGCTCCCCTCCCAGTTTCCTTTCGTTTCCTTGGTTTATTCTTTCATTTTGATAAAAGAGATCTTCTGAGACTACCAAAATACATTTTCGGATATGCCATCTTTTCTTTTCTTTTTTTAATTTGCATGAGTGTTTGGCCTGCATATATATCTGTGTGCCATGTGTGCAGCGCCTATGAAAGCAAGAAGAGGTTGTTGGATATACTGGAATTTCAGACAGTTGTGAGGCACCATGTGGTTGCCGGGAATTGAACCCAGGTCCTCTGGAAGAGCAGCCAGTGCTCTTAGCCAGAGCCATCTCTCCAGCCCTAAGGTTTCACCTATTTCTTTACATATCTCCTTTATTGTCTTCACACTTGTTGAACACTTTTTGTATAACTTCTAGGTTAAGAATCATTTTCTCTCTACTCTGAAGCCTTCATAGTTCTTCATCCTGTTCTATGCCCTGTACTTCACCAGTGAAAGCTTATAGAATCCTCATCCTTTCCACAGACTGCTCCATTATTCTAAAGCAAATCCCAAACATTGGTATCACTTCATCTGTGTGTATTTTGTCATATATCTTCAAGTAAAAAAGGTTCTTTTTTTAAAAAGAAAAAGTAAGCCCACACAAGTGGTTCACTGGGTAAAGTGCTTGCCACACAAGCACGAGGAGCTGGGCATGGCAACAAGTAGTTTCAGTGATGGAAGGTGGAAACAGGGTCTCTCGGTAGTATGCTGGCAATCCAATCTAGCCAATCAGTGAGAGAGCCTGTCTTAAAAATAAGTTGGAACCAGGCATAGTGATGTGATCTTTTAATCCTAGCACTCAGAAGATATGATGTGATCCTTTAATCCTAGCACTCAGGAAACAGAGGCAGTTGGAGTTCAAGGCTAGCCTGGTCTTCAAAAGAGAGTTCCAGGGTGGCCAGGACTATATAGTGACACCTGGTCTCAAAAAAAAAAAAAATTGGAACATGTCATAGTTACTTCTCACTGCTGTGACAAAAGCAGTTTACAGGGGAAGCATTTACTTTGGCTCACATCTGTAAGATGAATTGCTAAACAGTCTTATTAATAAAAATCCTGGAGCCAGATATTGGGGTTCAAACCCAGAGATCAGAAAAGCAGAAAGATGCCAGCCACGTTCTTACCACTAGGAGATCCTCAGCCAAAGAGACCTACTTCCTGTATACCCACACATACATACCTTTCTGTTCTGCATCTCACTTTCTCTCTCCGCCCAGCTACATCACTTCCTCTTCCTGCCCAGCTCTGTCACTTCAGACCTTTATGTCTGTACAGACCTCCAGACCTTTATGGTTAGTGCTGGGATTAAAGGTATGTACCACCACTCCTGGCTCTGTTCCCAGTGTGGCCTTGAACTCACAGAGATCCAGATGGATCTCTGCCTTGTGAGTGATAAGATTAAAGGCATGTGCTACCATTGCCTGACCTCTATGTTTGCTATAGCGGCTGGCTTTTTCCTCTGATCCTCAGATAAACTTTATTGGGGTACACAGATAAAATATCACCACAGATATTGCCCATCATGTCGGGAAGGACATGGCAGCAGGCAGGGAAGAGCAGGAAGCTGACTGGTCACCTTACATCGGGAAGCAGAGTGAACAGAAAGTGAGGGAGGGCCATACATACAGCCTCAAGGTCCAGCCCTAGTAACCCACTTCTTCCAGCAAGGCTCTACCTCGTAAAAGTTCCACAGCTTTCCCCCAACTGTACCAGCAGCTGGGAATATTTAATATTCAAACCATAACAGTGATTAAAGAGGACACCCAACATCAATATCTGGCCTACACACACACACACACACACACACACACACACACACACACACACACACACACACACAACTACAGTGATTATTCTCGCATCTTAAAAATATTACCAAGAATTTCTTGGCAGCAAAATATCCACTTCCATTCAAATTTCTAATTTGTCTTAGTATCTTAACTGTTTTGTTTTCCGGTTCTGGGAGTCCGACACAGAGCCTCGTGTTTACTAGGTGACCGTTCTACCCCTGAGCTACATCCATATCCCCATGGTTTGGTTTTACTGTTTCTATTTATTTAAATTGGCAAAAATGGGCATATTGTAAAGGGCAGTTGCTGTTTTCTTAAGCCTCTGCCGTGTTGTTTGTTGTGTTTGGGAGGTGGCAGTGTTGGTGATCGAGCTGAGGAACTTGTGGCATGCTAAGTCAGTGCTGTACAACTGAGTACATCCCCAGCCCTCTCGAGTAGTACTGTTTAATATACTAGCCATTAGCCTACATGTGGTTATGTAAATTGAAATTAATTAAAATTAGCTAAGCATCTCAATTCCTCTACTACATATAAAGCTGACTTGTGGAGCTTCTGGAATCTGTGAGTTGATCGTTTTTCTCAAACTTGGCTTTGGTCCTTAATCTTTAGGCTTTTCCGATGCCCTGTTATGTTTCTTCTCTCCTAAAACTCTAGTCATGCCTTTTTGAATCATCTCTTAGGTCATTGAGGCTATTATTGGAGGCGGGGGTGGGGGTCGACTTGGTTTTGTTTTAAAATTGGATGATTTCTGTGGTCTTGTTTGCTTGTTTGCTTTAAATCATGTCCTTTTTCTTTTTCTTTTTTTTTTTTTTTTTTTTGAGACAGGGTTTCTCTGTGTAGTTTTGGTGCCTGTCCTGGAACTCACTCTGTAGCCCAGGCTGGCCTCCAACTCAGAGAGATCCGCCTGGCTCTGCCTCCCGAGTGCTGGGATTAAAGGCGTGCGCCACCACTGCCTGGCAATGTCCTTTTTCTTGAACTGCCTTGAATCTTTTTTTTTTTTTTTTTAAGTCTCTAAATATCCTGAGTGTACCATAATAACTCTTCCAGGCTTTAGGAAAAGACTACAGTCTTAGCATTCAGTCTGTAAGGTCACTTATACCAACCCTCAATGTTTTATCCTCTCTAAAGAAATTACTCTTCTGGTTTTACACAGAACTAGGGCCTCAGGTGCTATTTTCCAGGATGGGAAAGATATGGAAATCTGGGTCTGTTGATGGCATCGTAATCTTTTTTTTTTGGATACAGGTTTCTCTGTGTGTAGTCCTGGCTGTCCTGGAACTCACTCCATAGTGATCCACCTGCCCAGCCTCTTTTTCCTTTTTTTTTTTTAGTAGAGCTTTGCTGTGGGTTGAACTCAGGGCCTTGAACTTGCTAGGCAGACTGCACTCCCATCCCCAGTCTTCTCTTTTAAATGGCACTACCCCACCATACAAGATTAGAGGGCTACCAGTCATGACCAAGATTCTATGGCATTATTGCCAATCTGTGTGTTTTCTATTAAGATGTTATTGCTCTTATGTTTCGCATTCTTTATGGATTAATGACTGTAACACATTTTATTCTCCGTTAGTTATAGCAGAATTCATGTATTTCAGACCAGCTTCTAACTCTGTGTAGCTGAAGATGACCTTGAACATCTGCGTTTACAGGTTTATGCCACTACTTAACGTTTATGTGGTGCTGGGAATTGAACCCAGGACTTTGTGAATTCGAGGCAAGCACTCTGCCAACTTAACCAAATCCTCAGTCTTAAAGTGATTTGTATTTCTGTCTTTGCTTAGAAGACTGATAACACCTTCTTAAAAATTCTCTTTTGAGCCGGGCGGTGGTGGCGCACGCCTTTAATCCCAGCATTTGGGAGGCAGAGGCAGGCGGATCTTTGTGAGTTCGAGGCCAGCCTGGTCTAGAGAGAGAGATCCAGGAAAGGCACAAAGCTGCACAGAGAAACCCTGTCTCAAAAAACCTAAAAAAAAAAAAAAAAAATTCTCTTTTGAGCCTGCAATATGGTTCATTCAGTAAAGGTACGTGAAGCCTCAAGACAAACCTGAATTAGATTCCTAGAATCCACATAATGGAAGGTGAGAGCAAGGTCTTGCAAGTGTCGCCCGACCTCCACATACACACTGTGGCACATGTGCATCAGTAAACACACACGAGTGGGGCAAATAAGCAAATGTAATTTTTTGAAGTTTTTCTTTTCCTTGTATATAGATTCACATTCAAGATTAATCTGTCTTTTTTTATCTCTTGTCTCTTAATCTCAACTAGACTGTTGGATAAGAGACTGCAGTGTTGATTAGGGGAAAGATAGGTATGTGTTTCTTGATTTTCGTCTTTGCACTCATTCGTTTGACAAGGGAAGAGAGTGTGAAGACAGCAGCTACAAAGGACACCTTCTAATCCTGTTTAGTCTTGGCTTTAAGACCTTTATCAGCCAGAAAGAGTTTTGTGACTATGTGGCCCTAAGGAAATTCTGTCCCTTGTCACTCCTACATTGTAGTCTCAGCTTGTGAGACAGTCAGTTGCAGATGGTGCCTGGCCTGGTATTTCTTGTCTCCCATATGTCCATTCACACTCAGAAAATCCACAGCTGTAGCCATTGGACCAGAAAAACTGGTGAGTGCTTCCAAATGGAAGACCTTTGCAGCAGCGTCCCTTGGATGAAGCCGGCTGCCTGGCATTTGCGGACTTTTCTTGACTGACACACAGTGCAAACAAGTTCAGGGTTAAAGCTTCTTTGGCTTTTCAGGATCCACAGTTGTCTCCATGTGGCCTTCATGGGTGCTGCTTGTACTAAGTCCTTGGAAATGGCTTGCTAGGTGGCTAGCACAGGCACGGTGCATATGGCCAGATGAATGGATCCAATGTCATATACACTCAAACAGTCCTAAAATAGCCCAGAGCATTGTGTGAGGAAATGGGGTCTTAATTATGAAAAATTAAAATATTTTTCTAACCAAAAATAATTTCTGATTGGCTATTTCAATGCATTTTTCTTGTCACATCAAGACTATATACACGTTCAGTTTCATCAAAGAAATTTGGTATCTTGAATTTTAGATAGTCCTTTTTTGCTAGATTGTGCTTGATGGTACATCTTTTTTTGTCAGGATAACTGAGATTCGGGTTGAAGGTGGAACTCAGAGCTAGAATGCTTGCCTAATGAACACAAGACTCTGGGCTTGATTCCTAGCATCCACACTCATTTCCCTCAGAAGATAAACAAGATTCTCCTGAGGAGTCCCTTTCGTTTTTCTGCAACCAATACACCACTACTAGATGCTGGGATTTCTTAAGAACATGTGTGTAGTTGGGGTTTCTACTGTTGCTGTAAAGCACCACGGTGAAAAGCAACTTGGGGAGGAAAGGATTTATTTCAGCCTACGGTTCCACAGCACAGTCCACCACTGGAACCTGAAGGCAGGAGCTGATGGAGAGGCCATGGAGGAGTGCTGATTACCGGCTTGCTTAGCCTGCTTTCTTATAGCAACCCCAGGCTACCATTGTAGAGATGGCACTGCCAGGGTCAGCTAGGACCTCCTGTATCAATTATCAATCAAGAAAATTTACCATAGGCTTGCCCATTGGCCACTGTGGTGGGAGCGTTTTCTCAACTGAGTTTCTATTTCCAAAATGACTCTAGCTATGTCAAGTTGACATGAAACTAGCCAGCACAGAGAAGAAAGGGTTTATTTCAGCTTACAGTTCCACATCACAGTCTGTTATTGAAAGATTTCAAGGCAGAACCTGGAGGTAGGAACTAAAGCAGGAGCCGTGGAGGAAGGCTGCTTACTGGCTGGCTGCCTTCCTCATGCATGCTCTGCCTGTTTTCTTTCCTCCTCCTCCTCCTCCTCCTCCTCTTCCTCCTCCTCCTCCTCCTCCTTTTCTTCTTCTTCCTCCCCCGCCCCTCCACCTTTTTCTCTTGAGGCAGGATCTTACTGTGTAGCCCTGGCTGTCCTTGAACTCCCTAGTAGACCAAGCAGTCTTGAATTTATAGAGATCCTCCTGCACTCTTCCTCCAAGTGCTGGGATTAAAGGTGTATACCACCACATCTGGCCTATTAGCCTGATTCTTATATACCCTAGGACCACCTGCCCAGGGGTGGCACCATCCACAATGAGCTAGGCCCTCACACTTTAATCTCTAATTAAGAAAATGCCCCACTGGCCTGCCTACAGGCCAGTCTTAAGGAAGCATTTTCTTAATTGTGGTTCTCTCTTCTCAGACATGTCTGTCAAACTGACAAGAGCCAACAGCACATCTGTTAATAGCAGCTGTCCCAGCTGAATGACCACATGTAAGCAATAGGCAATTACATTATATTCTTGTGAGCCCAGGCACTCCGTGAAATTAGAAATCTGCCGTCAGTGTCAGAAGACAGTTGTTACTGAACAAGGTGCTCAGTTCTCAGTATACACAAGCTCATATCATAGAAAAGGGCCCTGTGCGGGCCAGTCATTCAAGGGAACAGAGGTGCATGTTAAGACCTTGAGCAAAGGATAATGAATTTAAATACACACACACACCATGTGTACAGTAGTAATAAAAAGTGGTCTGTATTGCACAGAGAATCCTTGTCTCAAAAAACCAAAGAAAAAGTGATCTATAGCTGGGCAGTGGTGGTGCATGCCTTTAATCCTAGCACTTAGGAGGCAGAGGCAAGTGGATTTCTGTGAGTTCAAGGTCAGCCTGGTCTATAGAGTGAGTTCCAGGACAGCCAAGACTACACAGAGAAACATCTCAAAAAACAAAAGTCTCAAAAAACAAAATAACAACAAAAAGTGATCTGTAGACTTTTTTTATTTTATGTGCGTTGTATTTTATGTATGTTGCCTCCTTGTATGTCTGTATGAGGGTGTCAAATCACTTGAAACTGGAGTTACAGACAGTTGTGAGCTGCCATGTGGGTGCTGGGAATTGAACCCAGGTCCTCTGGAAAAGTAACCGGTGCTCTTAACCCCTGAGCCATCTCTCCAGTCCCAGACTTTGGTTTATTAAAATCATACTCATCTTCTACCATAATTATAAGTCATAAGTGAGTGATAGAAAATGAAATCTGTTTGAGACTTGTAGTTTGTTACCTGGTTGGAAACAGTTTTCACTATATGATCTTTATGCATTTAGAGAATGTTGAATTTTTAGTGCAACACAGGTAACCTTTCTAGTCCCTCTGTTCTCATTATCCTGAAAAATCTTTACACAAAGCTTTAATGCACATTATAGGTTCAAGTTAAAGAGAATCCTGAGATTTCCCTGAGCTGGACTGAAGCCTATTTTAGAGTCACATTCACATTTACTTATACTTATTTACTTAAAATGCTCTCTTATGTTTTTCTCTAGTGTTATGTTTTATAAGATATGAATTTTTTACTTTAAAAATGTATGGGTTATTGAGGCTTCATAATATAAAAATCTTTACATATTGAAATAAAACTTGAGGGCTTAGAGTATAGCCTGGTAGTATAACTCTTCCTATCATGGTCCAGATCTGGGATAAAATTCCCACCACCTAAAAACAAAGAAAAACAAAACATGCACATAGTAGAAGTAGAAAAGAGATGCTTAGAAAAGCCCCATGGACGTGTGAAGACTGTACAGTCTTGGGGCTCGGGCTGTGGCCCAGTGGCACAGCTCTTGTCTAACCTGCACAGGGCCCTAGGTTCCATTCACAGTGAGAAGAGAAAATCCTACAGGCTGTTTCTGGTAGAATTTATACTGCCCTGGCAGTGGTTGGGGTTTGAGTATTTGCAGGAATACTATCAGTGTTTTATTATCGTAAATTCTCCGCTGTCTTTGTAAAATTCCATAAAAAGTTATTTGAAAAGAAATATGTCTTCCTTTAGCATCTCTGTAGATACCAACTGTGATTTTTCAGAATAAGTTTCTTTCTGAATCAAGGTACACAGATTAAAAATCAGTCATGAGAGCATGTAATGAAAATGTGCTGATTCTGGATTCATTTTCCCTTTTATTTATATTTTATATTGTTTTGAGATAAATTTCCCCTGTGTTGTCCAGTTTAGCCTTGAACTCACCATCCTACCTGAGCATCCTGAGTAGCTGGAGTTAGAGGTGTACACCACACCTGGCTTGGCTTTCCCCTTTGTTCCATTTCAGGAAAGCCTGGTTTAAGGGAAAGCACTGATACAATTGTCAGTCTAAACCCAGGTAGAAGTGGGGCTACTGGTGAATATAACCAGAATCTATATAGTTTAGAAACCAAGAAAAATACTGACCAGTCGTTTTTGAAAGGTGTATGAATGAACAGTGGTCCTTGGCTTAGTAGCAGCCTTTGTTTCCAGGAACCATTGAAAGAATTGGAGGGTAAATACTTAGAATCCATTGTTTTACTTGACAGTATCTGCCCCTTCTGTATATGACCTGCTTCCCAATGGACTACCTAGAGATAGCGTCTGTGCTCAGTGACCTGTCCTTCTCTGGCATCTCAGCAGCCACATGTCTTCCTTTTGTCCACATAAGGTTAGGTAACACACTAGGCAGTATGTAGGCACAGCCATGACTCTAGTTGATTTACAGCTAACCTGAAGCTTTTCTGCTTTTTCTAGGACTTCTACAGCATACTAGTCTAGGATGTGGGGTGTTACTTTAACTGATATAGTCCTGCTTTCACAATCTTAGAACATGGTACAGTTTATATATAGTAAATGTGTTTTAAAGGGTCTTTTTACATTATTTATTTAGTGTATACATGTGTGATGTGGAGGTCTCTGACCTTCAAAGTAACAAATCTGCGGGAGGCAAAAAGGCAGTTTGGTTCAACATGACTCAGTAGCCAGTGTTGGTTCAGACTTTGGGAGTCTGACCCTGAGTCATTTATTTTAAACATATTTAAGCACAACACAATTTGGTGAAAACTTTGCTGGTGATAATTAACTCAATCCCATGTGCAAAATAAAGCATACATAAATCTTGAGGAACAAAGTAAGCTAAATAAAGATCAGATGGGAATGTGACACTTTCCATAAAGATAGGTTCTATAGATTGACCAAGAAAAACAAGCTCATGGGGGAGGATCCAGTATGGCCACACAACTAGCACACCAGGCTATTAACCATGTCTGCTCCCAGCCTTCTGGGGAGATAACAGGTTATGCATCCTTTCCTTTGAAAGAACAACCCTGTGTGTTTAACATTCTGGCTTCCCCCAGTGCTCATCTGTGAGCTCTATGCCTCCTACAGTGTGAGTGTGCACAAGGGGGGGGGGGGGGTCATAAAACAGTTTGCACAAGTTGATTATCTCCTTTTCCCATGTGGGTCCTGGATATTTAACTCAGGTTAAGTCCTGCTTGGTGGCAGGTGCCCTTACTCACTGAGCCATCTGCTAGCCCCTCTTTCAAAGTTTAACAGCAGTAGGAGGTATAGCCTAAGGGAAGAACACTTGCCCAGCATGTATAAAGCCTCTGGATTCAATTTCTTGAAGCTCAAAAAAAGGGGAAAGTTTAATTGTAAGTTCTCACACTCTATCCCTGAGTATTACTGTTATGATATTAAAGATGTGACAGAGTTTCTCCCAGTCCTGGCAAGGTAAAAATAGCTGTCATTGAAAGAGAAAAGAGGGACTGGAGAGATGGCTCAGTGGTTAAGAGCACTGACTGCTCTTCCAGAGGACCTGGGTTCAATTCCCAGCACCCACATGGCAGCTCACAACTGTCTGTAACTCCAGGATCTAACACCCTCACACAGACATACATACAGGCAAACACCAATAAAATAAAAATAAAAAAATTTAAAAAAAAAGAAAGAGAAAAGAGTAATGCCTGTGGGTGTGTTTGTTTATTTGTTGTATAGAATATGCAGAACTGCTTAAGGTAAGTGTTTAGCATTTGGAGGCTTGGAGAAATGGCTCATAAGAGTACTTGCTGCTCTTGCAGAGGACACAGATTCAGTCCCCAGCACCCACATGAGGCTCACAACAGTCTATAGAACCCCCAGTTCCAGGGGACCTGATGCCCTCTTCTGACTTCCTTGAACACCAGGCACCAGAATGGTACACATACATACATACATACATTCGGGCGAAACACTCACACACATACAATAAAAATAAATAATATCTTTAAGTTTAGCATGTGGAGAACTGACCTGTCTCTAGACTGAAAAGCCTGTGAAATTATTGATGTCTGTTTTTGGCACCTGCTACTATATAAGGGAATTCTGCTGCAGGCTAACTAGAGGAATGAAAAAGTGAAGGTTTGTAATAATGCTGTTTGGATAGCCACTGGGCTAGTCAGTGTAGTATCCCAGGTTAGTCGTATTTAGGCAGAAAGAAGTCGAATATACACTATAAGTTCCTGGTTTATTTTCCTGTTGTAAAATGTTTTTGGTTTTTTTTTTTTAAGTGAGGACTGTGGGGCTGGGTATATAGCTCAGTGGTGGAATATAAGGCCCTGGCTTTAATCCTCAAACCATGAGGGTGTGGGGGATGCTACCTGGAACAAGAGCAGAGCCATATATCTTGCTGGACATTATTTTCACTTGACCCCGAAGTTCCTTGTAAGGCATACAAGTCATAGGAATGAGCCTGCTGGGGTGAAAGTAGCTTGGCTGTTGTTAAACCAAAACCCTTTTCCTTTTCCTTTAAGCTCGCATTCCCAGACAGAAAGACTGTGCATGTATAATTATCTGAGCTGAAAGCTGAGGTCCTGACAGCAGGCTTCAGGACCTTATGTGTCCTAACCATGTCCTCTTACCTTGTTGACTCCATCTGTTTCTCCACCCCTTTCTCTGCTGAAGGGCTGGCAGTAGGTCCACTGCTGCCTTGAAGCCTTTAAATTGACCATTTTCCTGTCTGGAGTGTGCCCTCCCAATTCTGTCTGCATGACTTATTTACTCCATGCAGGCCTCTGTGCAGCAAACTTTCTTGTCAGACTGTCTTTGGACCACCAGCCTGCAGATAATGACTGGGAGACTTATTAATTATGAAAGCTGGACCTTAGCTTAGGTCTTTTCCTGACTAGCTCTTATACCTTAATTACCCATATTATTTAATCTATGCTTTGCCACATGTCTCAGTTACCTCTTCTTAGTGCAGCATATCCGACCTGTTCCAAATCTGCTGGCGAAATCATGAGCCTCTCTTCTTCCCAGCTTTCTCTCTCTCCCAGGAAATCCCACCTATTCGCTCCTGCCTAGCTATTGGCCATTCGGCTCTTTATTAAACCAAACACAGTGACACATCTTCACACAGTGTACACAAATATTCTGCAACACCTCTGCTAAAACAGTATCTTTTCAGTAAGGTCTCACTCCACCCCTCCCCCAGCCCCTCTTAACCCTTTTTCCCCCTATGCTACTTACCACATTTTAAATACGGTTTTTCACTTTTCCTACCTTCTCCACTCTGACTAGAGCAAACTGTTGAAAAGCAGCAGTTACTGCCCGCCCACCCCCCATTCCCAATACCTCAGTGCGTAGAACACTGCCAAACAACACAGTAAGTGGACAGTAAATATTTGTTATCAATAAGCCTTTTCTCCATGTGGAAACATCGGATTCCTCTAGTTCTTAAACATCACCCAGAAGAGCAGCTCTTCCTGTAAGCAGGGTGCCCTCACCGGAACATCTGCCTGCTGTTGCTTAGGGTCTGAGCTTTTTATTAGGTGGGGCGGTCCCCAGCCTAAATTCAATTTCAGATCAACAATTCACAGATTCGTTTCTGTGGGAAGGAGCAGGGAAGGAGCTGCTGCTTCAAGGCATATCAGTGTATCCCGAGACTGGAGATGAGGAGACAAATAGGTCATCTTCTAACATGTGGAGAATTTCTTTGTCACTAACCTATGCCTGTACTTCTTAAGAATAAAACAAACTGCCAGCCCTAAATTACCCACCTGTGTCCTAAGAGTTCAAGACTCTTTTTATTGGTATTTCTAGGGTAAATTTGGAAGCTCAAGCTCAGGGTCAATGAAAAAGTTCAAGGATGCTCTCAAAGTGCCTTGGGGAAAGCAAAATCATTTAGACCGCTGATGGGAAATATAGCTGAGCAAGATGTTTGCACTGAGACCAGAAGGCAGCTTGCTTGCCTTTTTATAACCCCAATAAATGAAAAGATGTATGTGAGAGAGACACATAGACGGAGAGGTTGGGGAACTTGAATAGAAAAGGTAAACTGGGCCCGGTCTCCAGAGCGAGATCCAGGACAGGCACCAAAACTACACAGAGAAACCCTGTCTCAAAAAACCAAAAAAAAAAAAAAGTAAACTGGGCATGGTCACTCATGTCTGTAATTCCAGCACTCAGAGGCTGTAGCAAAAGGACCATTAAGAGGCTAGCCTGGACTACTTGTTCAGACCCCAGCTCTGAAATCAAATAAAATTAAAAGGACATGGTGGTTCATTTTATCTGGTCATTCATTTATTTACTTTAAGGATTTGATTTGCTTTTAAAGATTTCCGAGTCAAGCATAGTGGCACACACATTCAGGAGGCAGAGGAGGTGGATCACCATGAGTTTGTAGCCAGTCTGATCTATATAATGAGTTCTAGGTCAGTTAGGGCTGCAAAAGAAAACAGTTTCTAAAGATAACAATCAAATAGTCTAGCATTTGTTTTTAAAAGAAAAAATTCTGTTCCAGGTTTTCTTTGCATGCAATCCAAAAGTTTACATTGGTAGAAATAGATGTGATTATAAATTAAGAGACAAGAGGTACAGAAATTGGAATTTCTAAGCTGAACTTGACTTTGGGAATGAGTTGTCACCTGGCTGTTATCACACTAAGGATTGTGTCGGCACCTTGCGGGTATGAGTTTAGCCTGTTCTCTGAAGTTCAGAGAGCTTCCGTAATGACTGTAGGTAGGGCTGCTTGGATCTGGTTTAAATTGCAGTAAGAGTTGCAGAACTTGGGTGGAAAGATGGCTCAGTGATTAGTACTACTTGCTCTGCTCCTTCAGGGAGCCAGTTCGGTTCCTAACACCCACACCAGGAGCCTCATAACCACCTGTAACTCCAGCTCCAGGGGATCTAGCACCCTTTTCCAGGCCCTACAGGCACCTGTATGCATGTGCACATATACACATTAGTAACAATTAAAGATAAATCTTTATGCATTGCAAAACTTAAGTAGTTCTGATGCTGCAGTGCCTTGGGCTTCTCCTATAGACAGCCTTGAATTCATTCTTGTACTCCTCTGCCCAAATCAGAATTCTTTCAGTTGAATCTCTCATTGAAACCAGTGTCTATCTATCTACTTTACAACCTTAGTCTACTCTTTGGTGTTTTGGAATTTAATCTATATACATTCTAGTCCATGGTCTAAATGACTTGAGAGGTGTTTTTGATTAAGTAGCTATTATGACAGAATGAGGATTACATGAGTCATGGTTCTGTTTTACCTCCTCTTAAAACAAGGCCTACAAAAGAGATTGGCTCATAATTTGTCCTACTTGAGGATTTGGAGTTTTAGGAGTCGTGGGGTGGGGTGTTGAAAGCTTTGGTTTCTGTCAAAGCTACAAGTGCTGAAGTGCATTTTGTTGCCCATGGGGCTTTCACCTAGGAACCTGGAACCGCTGTGTTTATGAGGAGAGGAAGCTGACATCTTTCCCTGCATAGGGTTCCCATTCACCATCCTCTTGGCAGGGAATAATACCCAGCGTCTCCCAAAAATCAACAATATAGCCTTTAACTAGGATACTCAGCAAATTGGTACGTCTGAGCGCCACTCAACTCATATGAATCCTGACCTATTGGATGGTCAAAGAAAGAATATGGAAAGAGGGTTGTTTACAGCTCATCATTGAATTAAAGATTAATTAGCATGTGACAGGAAATAAATACATTGACCTTTTCTATGAGAATTTCATGAGCATTTCTGCTATATTTTGATTGCATCCAGATATTGTCAGACATTGCAGATAGCTCTGCTTTTTCAGGGTTCTCTGAGGGTCCACCCGTAATTCATTGAGCAACAGGCCTTGAAATGGAAGGCAACATTGCAACTTAAGGTAGAAGACATTTTTGGCATTGACTAGGAATGAAGAAAGCTGCAGGTCAATTGAACTCGTGCAGCTAGCAGAAAAGGCCATTTCTGCTTGAGTCTCAGATGACATATATCACACTCAGAATCTGTGCCTAAACACCTGTCACTCAGAGCCATTCCCCTGGGATCTGTTGACTAGGTTGTGTGGTACTTTAAAAACACATCTGAATCATCATTCCTCAGAGAACTGGAGATGGTTGGCGTCACTACTTGGTCCTAACTTGGACCAGTCTGCAAATAATCTTTCCAAAAGCTAAATGGAGAAAAAGGAATAAAAAGAAAAAATACTCTTCAGAGACTTGGAAAGGTCACATGTGACGTCATGAAGAGTAAATGAGATAATCTCAAAGGTGAGCCCTGTCCAACTCGACTGGCTTCTGTTGTGGTGGTGCCTCCTTTGGTCACCTGTGGTGAGAGGTGTCGTAAGAGGCCTCATTTGCCCGAGTTCAGACTGAGTTCATTTCAGACCTTTTTATAGTACTTTTAAATGCACGAGCACACAGTTAGAATATTAATTTAGGCTGCTCGTCTCCAGCTGTGCCATCATAAAGAGGCTGCAGCTACTGCAGCCAGCCTCCTGTACTATGGAAAGAACGTAATTGCTGGGTACAGGCTGAAGCTGACAGGCTACTCTTTCCCCAGCAGCCCCTGAAAGTACCTTTAAAAAACATTATTATGGTTATTAAGCATTTTTAGCTTACTTTTGTGTTTCAGAGTGCCTTATAATAATCATTTCTATTTGTTTTTCCTGTTGATATCCCCGAGAAGGAAGCAGGTTCATACTGTTATGACCACATGTTGCATATGGCATATGAGGAAGGCAAGCCTCTCCATGTACCATCTGTGGCCTGCTTTGGGCAGTCTTGAAACTGTAGCTGAAGTGGGCATTCTGTTTCTTTGCTCACTGAACTCATTTTTTTAAAAAACCATTTTTTATTGGGAATGTGAATATTGTGAGTTTTATGCTCTTTTTAACTGCAGTTTACAGTAAGAAATATATTTTATATCATGTGCATTTATACAGGTGAAATGGATAGTTTTGCTTCTTGTGGGTTTTTTTTTTTTTTTAAGGCATGGCCTTGCTCTGTAGTCCAAGCTGACCTCCTGCCTCTGATCCTCCTGCTCTTACCTCTTGGGGAGTGGGATTACAGGCATGCTCCATATGTCTGGATACTTTATATATTTTTAATATGAAATATAAATAAACATTTTCACATTTTTATACATACATACATACATATATTTCTGTATTGTTTTTCAAGACAGGGTTTCCCTTTGTAATAGTCCTGTAACTCTTAGACTAGGCTGGCCTTGAACTTACAGAGATCCACCTGTCTCCGCCTCCCAAGTGCTTAAATTAAAGGCATATGCTACCACCCCCGACCTTATAATGATTCTTACATAGCACCTGTCCCACATTCATGTGGGTACTGAGAATCCTGGAGTAAACAAAAGACAAAAATTCCTTCCTATAATTCATGTTTTACTGCGAGGGGTACAATCAAGCCAACAAATGAATGTTAAAAAGAAAAATGAAAAGCATGTGGGACAGGAAAGAGAACAATGAAAAAATAAGCTAAAACAAGGATCTAGATGTGGCTCCTGGGATTGGAGGGGGATGATACGTTACTATGATAATACATGATCCAAAAAGACCCACCTGCCTGAGAAGATCAACTGTGATTCACCAGAGCCCTGAGGAAGCAGTAAGCCATGCAGATGTCTTACTGGAAGATCAGTCTGCTCTTCCAGAAGTGTATTCCACAGAAGAAACAGCAAGTGCAAAAGCACAAAGTTGGAAGATGTGGGCTGTGTGCAAAGAACAGACCCTGTGTCTGGAACTGCAAGGGGGAACCATCAGAGGGTGAATGGGGACCAGACTATAGGCAGTTGTATTCTGAATGAGATGGAAAGCCATTGAAAGTTTGAGCAGAGAAGTACTTGCCAACCAACCTACGTTTTAAAGCCCTTCTGGCTACTGCATTGAGAATAAACTGGGGAGGCTGAATGAGTGGAGACAAGTGCAGAAATAGGAAGATGCTAAAAGGTTCTCTGCATTCCATTTATTGAGTTTGAAATGAAGGCTGGGGCTAGAGAGAGCTCAGTGGTGAAGAGTGCAGTCTGCTCTTCCAGAAGACCCACGTTTGATTCCCAGCATCCATGTCAGGTGGCTCACAAGCTCCTGTGACTCTAGTTCTAGGGAATCGATGCCTCTGGCCACCATGAGCACCCACGCAAATGTGCACAAAATCACACACAAGACACACATACATACATAATAGTTTAAATTATCCTTAAAAGCAATGGTAGCAGGAAGGCAGACTTAATAGTGATCCTAGCACTTGAGAGGCAGAGGTGAGAAGACATAGCAAGCTCCAGGCTAGCCTGGGCTACATAATTAGACCCACTATCTTATAAAAACGTTTTTGTTTTAAGTGGTAATGGTTTATGCCTGTCTCTCCATGGGTCAGAGGTAGGGATCAGGAGTTCAGACCCAGCCTGAGCCACACAACAAAATCCTGTCTTTAAAACAATGAAGGCCCGGGTGTAGCTTAGTCTTAAAGTACTTGCCTAGAATGTGGAAGGCCCTATTTAATGTCTAGCATCCTAAAGAAAAAATAAGAGGCAAGGCTTAGCAGTTAAGAGTACTTGTTGCTCTTGAAGGGTTCAGTTCCCAGCACTCATGTTGTGATTCACAGCCATTTGAAACTCCAGTTCCAGGCACTCTGACTCACTCTTCTGACTTCTGCAGACACCAGACATTCACATGATGCACAGACATGTGTAGCTGGAAGTTTTTCTGTGTCCCGCCTGGTCCTGCAGCCGCTCAGATCCAAATAAACATACAGAGGCTTATATTAATTACGAACTGTATGGCCATGGCCTATGGCTCAAGCTTCTTGCTAGCTAACTCTTATAACTAAACTCGGCCCATTTCTGTTAATCAATATGTTGCCATGTGTTCCATGACTTTACCTGTGTGCCATTACATGCTGTTCCCTGGATGGTGGGATGGCGTCTCCCCTGCCTCTCCTTTCTCCTTTCACTGTCTCCTTTGGATTTTCCCGCCTGGCTTCATCCTGCCCTGCCATAGGCCAATGCATCTTTATTTATCAACCAGTCAAAGCAACACATTCACAGCATACAGAAAGACATCCCACAGCAGACATGTATGCAGGTGAAACATCCATATACATGGGATTATCTCAAAGAGGGGAACGGATTCTGTTTACTCAAAGAATGGTTGGCATTTCCATGGAGCATCCAGCTTGCTTTTTTTGTTTGGTTGGTTGGTTTTTAGTTTTTTCAGACAGGGACTCACTATATCCTGGGCTGGCCTGGAACTCACTCAGTAGACCAGGCTGATCTCAGATCCACAGAGATCTTTCTGCCTCTGCCTCCCAGATACTGGCATTAAAGGCATGCACCACCACTGCCCGGCGTATCTAGCATTCTTTGGGGTGCAGTCTACTACCTTAAAGTGCTAGATAATGCGTAGGCTCTAATCTCAAACTGAAACCACCACCATCATCTCCCCTCTAACCCTGGGCCTCATTGAGAGTCTGTGTTCCTGAGATCTTAAGGGAGGGAAACAAGTGGAACAAAGCAGCGCATCAGTCCATTTGTATAACGTCCTTCCCTCAATTTCAGCCAACAGATACTGGTTGAACCAGGCAGTGGACTGGTAAACGAGAGATGCCCCTGCACTCTCAGCGCGCTGTGTCGGCAGTAGCCCTATGTCAATGAGCATATATTCTGCACTGTAATAGTGGGTACACTGGGCACTGTGAGGGGGCTTAGAGCTTTCTAAAAGTGTAAGGCTGAACCGAGTCTTACAGTTGGATAAGTTAGACAAAGCTTAAAAACAAGAATGTATCAGATGGAAGGAACAGCATGTAAAAATGTGGAGCTATAGTTTCCATATTGGGGAACAAGAAGTGATTTGGATTTTCTGAAGTGAAGGAGGTAGCTTGGAAAGGTAGACAAGAGGCAGGTCCATGGGAACATTGCTTCCTGAAATGAATGCAGTTCTCCCCAATGGTAAAAGTGGGAAAACTGCAAAATACAGTTTTGAAAGTTAATATGAAAGAGATTAAAACATTTCCCCAGCAAGTAACCTGGGCAGTTACTCCTAAAAGATGGTCTCTTACCAAGCCACAGTAGGATCGTGGTTAGCCTAAGCAGTCTGCCAGTAAGCTTTTTAAAACTCTCTGATCCCTGTGTAGCATGGTAGTAATACTAAAAAATCTCTGAGAATCCAATGTGGTTATCCTTAATTATAAAAAATCTCCATAAAGATTGAAACAGGAGGTGGAGATAGTGAAAGCATTGTTTTTTTTTTTTTTATTGTCGTGCATTCCCCATTGTGCTGAAGAGTTAGATAGTGTTCTATGTGCTTAACAAGTGTGAACAACTCTCTATGACAGCCCCGTGAGTGATGTGCACAGGAAATTAATCTGGATACTGTTTGCCCTGGAGTCACACAGCAAGCAGGTGTCAGAATTGGAAATCAGTTGTTCCGACCGTCAAGACTGCCGGCACTGTCTGCTGCCTTCGCCTAGAGTATCTGCTTCGCAGAATTATTCTAGAGCAGACATTTGGAGAACCCTGTAATTGTGTCACAGAGTGGTGGAGGGTTCCTGGCTTTGAACTGTTCATGAGGTCTAGACAGTAATCAATTGGTTTAGCCTGCTGACCTCAAGGGACTTCTCATGGCCTTCCATTGCTGTTGAGCTGTGACTGGAATAGCAATCTCAAGACAAATGTTCATGGACTCACTCAGCCATCTTAGAAAGCACTGCTGTAAATTAATTCTTTCTAGATGCTGTTTCCAGAGGTAGAGGTTGTAATTCTTTCACATAGAGTAGATCCCTAGTGCCTATTGTGAAAAACCTGTCAAGATGGTTCTGTTAAAAGCCTTTGCTTAAGAACCACTATCCCCTGGGGAGATAAGCATTATATTTTCTCTATTTTTAGTTTTATCACAAGTGCTTGGAGTATAGTGAACACCCATAAATCTTTAAACTGGCACATTGTGAGATCTGAATGCTTTATATTCAAGGATGATAGTAATAATAGTTATTAGTATTCATGAAACCCTCATTTGACCATTTCCCCAGTTTTCACTCGAAAGTGCCCTTTACAGAGCCAGGCACTGTCCCGAGATCTTCTTGAGGCCCTAATTTGAAGAAAGAGTTTCCTTTTCTCTAATTCTTCTGCTGAGAATCAGGTGAATTTGAGCATAGCTCTCTTCCAGAAGCCCACAGCTGGCTTAAGCCTCTGAAAGTGGTACTTCAGTGCACTGGAGAGTACTTTATGATCTCTTTCCTGACACTAGTTACCCTGCTCTAACCTACCAGGCTCGGTCTCTGTGAGAATCGGGCTGTGTGGTATAGGTCAGGACCTTGTGTGTGTGGAAATTAGAAGGTTAGAAGCACAGCTTACCAAGAAAGGAATTGAAGGAATTCTGAGAGATCAGAGAAACTGTATCAAGGAGGCACACCACATAATGATGGAGGAGGAAGCAGAAGGCTAGTTAAGTTCAGAGGATGAGTTGGTAAGAAAGGCAAGGACTGCACATTTCAGAAAGGAAACTAGCCACAGTTTTGGTGAAGAGGCGGGTGTGTAGTTTAGGTAGAAAAGAGGGGAGGGTGGGTGGGTCAGTGCCTCAGTCAACCCACATCAGAGAAGCTGCTTCTTGCAGTAGATGGGAGTTAACACACACCCACAACTAGACAATGTGCAGAGAGTGAGAGACTTCGGAGCACCCAGTCCTAAACGGGATATCTCCATCAAATCCTTCCCCTCCTCCTCTCAAGGATGAGGGATCCATGGGGAAGAGGAAGCAGAAAGATTGTGAGATCCAAAAGTGATGGATGAGTCCAAGCAAACAGTGTTCTCCAGACAGCAGGACTGATGAACGTACGAACTCACAGAGACTGTGGCAGCATGCACAAGACCTGCACAGTTCAAGCCAAATGGGGTCCCAGCACTCAGGGGAAAGTGGACCCGGAGTTCCATTCCTAACCAAGAGGTTATCTACAAAGGGAAAATCAGTTTTCTTCAGTGGAGTGTCGTTAGATAGATTAGCCTGTCTAGAGCAGGCCCATACCCAGGAGTACTCAGCGGACATGTAACTCTGGTATTTTTGTTTCATTTTGCTTTGTTTTGTTTTGGTTTTTTGACTAATTGGTCCTTTGCCTGTTTGCTTTGTTTTGATTGTAGTTTTTGTGGGGTTTTTGTGTTTCTTGGATTTTTTTTTTTTTTTTGGTTTCTTCCTTTTTTTTTCCCTTTTTTTTTTTGAGAGAGAGAAAGAACAAAGTTGGGTGGGTAGGGAAGTTAGGAGGAGTGGGGGAAGGGAAAATAAAATACATTATATGAAAAATTTCATTAAAATATGGAAAAGAGGAGAGGGAGAATAATGGTGCTAGATAAGCACTTTTTAGCTTTACTTTCTTATTTGTGTATTTGATTTGGTTTTTTGAGACAGGGTCTCTGTAGCACAGGCTGGCTTGAATGCTTAGCAGTCCTCCTGCATCAGCCTCCTGATGACCAATTTCTTCAACTCTTTAAGAGCAAAATGAGAAAGAAATAGGCTTTGTTAGCGATCGTAGATCTTGCTCAGAGGAACATTTTCTGCAGTGCTGGGAACATGGGCAGGAAGTCTCTGGCGGGAGCAAGCAGTGGGAGGCAGCGTCTTAGAGCGGCCCCTCTCTCTTCCCACCTCACATGCTCCAGAGCCTGCTGCAGCCAGGAGTCAGCCTGTCTCCTCGAATACACTAGTGGTAGGCCCCAAGTAAAGTGCCTGCAGCGGCTTATTTAGAGCAGCATGCGCACACCAGAGTAAACTGTAGTCCAGCAGTTGTAAGAAGAAACTCACTGCCCTGCTTGAAGGCTTTCCTCATAACCATCAAGTTCAGCACTTGAGCCCAATATGCGTTTGGATGGTAGGACCTGAGGAATAGGTTTTATCAAACCCATCTCTGGGAAAAGTTCTGAGGCACTGTGGCCTCTAGCTTTTGTGAAGGAAAAAAACATAATCAAGGCTGAATTGAAAATCAGACAGGTTTGAGTTTGAATCCTGGTACAGTCTTTATGACCTGCCCCTGGTTGTCCCTTTTCCTTTTAGTTTCCTTATCTATAAAACAAGAAAGGGAATGGTACCGACCTTGTTTAGAATAGTTATAAAGAAGAATAGAAATATCACCGGAAAGAGGGCTGGAGGAGGGTTTAGTCGGAAGACTGAATTCCATCCTCAGAGCCTCTATAGAAACTCAAGGTGTTGTGGCAAGTGCATGGCAAAGGTGGAGACAGGAGGATCCCTGGGCCGGCCTGGCCTAATTGGTGAGCTCTAGGCCAGTGGAAGATCCTGTGTCAAAGCAGGTAGATAGTGGTTTTAGTATGACACCCAGAGATTGCCCTCTGACCTCTGCACATTCATCTGCACATGTGTCCATGTGCGCACACACACACTCAGAATTTTAGAGTGGTTTTTTAAAGTTGAAAAGACACAATTGCAGAGATTATTCTTTGTCTAGAGCAGTGGTTCTCAACCCTTCTAATGCTGAGCCCTTTAATACAGTTCCTCATGCTGTGGTGACCCCCAGCCATGAAATGATTTCATTGCTACTTCAAAACTGTATTTTTGCTAGTTATGAGTCATAATTGAGTATCTGATGTGTAGGATGTCTGATAGACAGTCCCTGTGAAAGGGTCATTTGATCCCCAAAGGGGTTGTGACCCAAAGGTTGAGAACCACTGGTCTAGAGGGTATACCATAGACAGTCCTGAAGAAAGATTGCCTACAGGTGATCACAGTTATGTGTCAGTCAGTGAGTGAGGATGGATGTGCTTTGCAGAGATGGGCTGGTGTGTGTTGATCTGGAGGCCTGCACTGACTGAAATAGGAAGTAGATTTCTAGACACACACCTGTTCTCTTCCTCCTACCCGGCTCCTTATTGATGTCCACATTTTTCCATTTTGCTTTCCTGCCAGGTGGCTGTTAAAAACAATATTGATGTCTTCTACTTCAGTTGCCTCATCCCACTCAATGTGCTTTTTGTAGAAGATGGCAAAATGGGTAAGTGTGTCCTCCTGTCCTGCTAAATATACCTTTGGCCAGCGTCTGAATGGCAAGCATAACATAGCCCTAGAAGTACAGACCACTTTGGAATTTTAAAATGGGATTAGGATATTCTAAAGCCCTAATAAATAATTGATCATTGGTCATTTGTCAGTCACTGTTCTTACTCTGCCATCCCAAATCCCAGAGCCACTTACATGACTGATCCAGCTACTCCACACTCAGGTGAGAGGGTTGGGGACAGCTGTGAACTCAGTCTTTGCCGATTATTATCTGTGTGATTGTGGTAAGATGCTCAGCCTCTCTGTTTTGGTTTCTACCTTTGCAAAAAGTCATTTTTTTAATGAATTAGTATGTAAATTAGCACTGAGTCAACACTGAGTTCATACTAAGATAAGAATTCAGTAATTGGTAATAAACCATTAGTTTCCTGTCCTACCCCAAGGTAGCTATTAGCTTTTCCCTTTCCTTACTTAAGAAACCACCATCCAGCTGGGTGTGGTGGTGCACCCCTTTAATCCTAGCACTCAGAAGCAGAGACAGGTGGATCCCTGAGTTTGAGACCAGCCTGGTCTACAGAGGGAGTTCCAGGACAGCCAGGGCTGGCTACACAGAGAAACCCTGTCTGGAAAAAAGAAAGGGCACAAGATGTGCCCCAAATCACACAAGTAGGAATACAAAGAACCAAAACTAAACTTTTTTTTTTTTTTTTTTTTTCAAGACAGGGTTTCTCTGTGTAGCTTTGTGCCTTTCTTGGAACTCACTTTGGAGACCAGGCTGGCCTCGAACTCACAGAGATCTGCCTGCCTCTGCCTCCCGAGTGCTGGGATTAAAGGCGTGCACCACCATTACCCGTCTCAAAACTAAACTCTTAAATGCAAACTTTTTTTCCAGTGTATATTAGTTCAGTCAATAAGGGCCCAGTATACAGTACCTTTACATATCAAAAATTTTGCTCCAATCCAACCTGCTCCTAGCATGCCAAAGGAAAATTGGTGGAAGCATCAGGAAATAGAATACTGACATAACCCACCCTTCTCCCTTTCCCCATACAGAGCGCCAGGTCTTCCTTGCGACTTGGAAGGATATTCCCAATGAAAATGAACTTCAGTTTCAGATTAAGGAATGCCATTTAAATGCTGGTAAGTAATAACTCTTGATTTATTTTCTTCTTAGTAAGTCAAGTTAGATATTTAAATTTTTTCTTTCCTGTCTCCATCTCTTTCTACATTTAACATGATTCTGATGGGTTATATGTTAAATATATTACTTTGCAAATCTCTCTTAAATACTTGGCATGTTACCCAGACATGGTGGCACACACCTATAATCCAAGAACTCAGGAGGCTGAGGCAAGAGGATTACAAATTCCAGGCCAGTCTGGGCTACATAATGAGCCCATCTCTTTTTAAAAACACACACACGTACACACACATACACACGAGCAATATGTCCAGGCATGGCAGTGCATGTCTTTAATTCCAACACTTGAGTCAGAGGCAGGCTGAACTCTTGGGAGTTCAAAGCCAGCCTGGATGTATACATAGTGAGTCCCAGACCAGCCAGAGCTATACAGTGAGACCTTCTCTTCCAAAAAGGATGGAACCAGGATATTGTGATGTAAGGCATTAAATTACAAGCTATAAGAGCTACTATATTTAAAAGAAAGACACTAGCCCTAACTTACAGAAGTCTCTAGGTTTGCTCTCTCTAAGCACTGCAAAATGTAGAAAAATATGAAAGAAACAAACCATGAACCATATAACTGGCCCATGTACTCCACTAGTCCTTCAGTAGCATAAATAAATGTCAATCATGTTACTTAAATATCCTCAGCATCAAGTAATTAGAGTGGTACTTGAGGATAGCCACACTCCTCAGAATTGAAAGACTGTTTCATCTTTCGGATCAGTGTTTGGCATTGGAGGAAACTCTCTGAGAGCCTGTATTTAGAATTCTATTTATAAATAAAGCATGTATCACGGTTGATTAAAGCCTAGCCGCTAACCTTTACTGTTCTCCCTTTTGTCAACTTTCATATAATGATAATAACCTTTTCAATCACCGTTAATCCCTAAACCCTCTTGTAGTTAATTTTGTTGCTATAGTAAAATACAGAAAGAGGTAATCCAAGAGGAGAGAGACAACAGCAGCTGTCTGTCCCTAGGGCTTTGTTTCACTGAAATGCTTGCTCTTCCGAATACTGGCTGTTGTAGCAGCCTTCCTTCCCCTCCTGCTCAGCACCTTCCTCGTTTACCCCCTTCCTCCTCTGTACAGTGGTGGTCCTCCTCAGGTTCTCAGCGTCCTGCCATTCTCCATTGCTGTTGGAGCAGAGCAGTGGAGAAAGGAGGCGTATACAGCACAGAAAGAAGAAGAAGCAGCTCTCACTGCCTGTCATTCCAACTTTCCGGTTTGAATTTTAGGTTGTTGTATTTCTCTTCTGTGTTCAGACAGATCTTTGTGTGTAGGGCTTTTGAAATCCAGATATTATCAGCATCTTCCTGTGCTGGCTCTCAAATGTGCTGATCCAGTCTGGCCTCAGAGACATTCTGGAGGCTAAATACCTGCTTGAAGCCTCAGACATAAAAGACAACCTGGCATCCTTTCAGCATAGACACTTCAGACAGAGCTTGGCTGTGATAAGGGTTACCTCAAATCTCCTCTGCCCCTGGAGAGGGGTTTAAGGAGAGACTCTTACTGTTTTGTTTTGTGGGTTTTAGGTAGCTGACTGAAATTCACTGGTCAGTTACAGTGAACCAAATTTGGTGAGCACAGCAGCTTTCCACAGAAGGGACTATTTCTCAGGAAATAGGAAGCCTTCGATAGAGATTCCATGGTGCTGGTGGCAAAACCCAGAGTGTGCCCCATTAGACTCAGTCTCTGTACTCCATGCCACAGAGACTTGGCTCTGGGTTAACCACCACCCTGTGGCAGCTGGTCCAACATTGTATACTTGAGCACATCTGTCCCTTAATAAAAGGTGGGGAAGTTTCCCTTTAGGGATTAAAGTTAGAAAATGCAGCATATGGAATGCCTTTGTAGTCACACACTGAACGCTCTGTCTGACTCGGTGTTAAGGGAATGCTATTTTCTTGTAGCGCTGCAGATCACAGGTGCTTGTTGTTAATATCTGGTGGACCGCCACAGGTCCTTCCCTACAGAGAGCAGGAACTAGCCAGAGTAATTAGGAAGCAGTTTTGGTTTTAGGGGTCCTGTGGGAAAAGGGCAGGTATTTGCATGGGGAATTTGATGAACCAAGGACTTTAATCTGGCCTGCTAAAATACTAGAAAGAAAAGAATACATACTGCACCGAAGCTTGTGGCCTTTCTCTCAGGGAGGCCGTTTCTTCTGAGGTAGTCCTCACAACAGATTCGGTTTTGAAAACTGCCATGGCCTCATGCCAGTCCTTCTGTGTGTGTGTTCCAAATGCTATTGAACCAGTTTCCTGGTGACACACGCTGTGGCGGTGGGGCACGTGGAGCATAAAGGAAAACAGCCAGTTTGTCTTCTCCAGCTGCCCAAGACCATTCCCCATGCGGAATCACTGCTAATCTTGCAAGACCAATTTCTTCAGCTAATCCCTTCTTACTCTTCCTTGTCTCCACCCTGAAGTATGGAATGCCTTGGCCTTTACATTTCTTCCCAGTCTTGAGGACTCTATTAACAGGAGCCTTTGCAGGTTTGGTGCCTTCTGATTCAACACCCTATGTCTAGCTGAGAGCTAAAAATACCATCCTTTCCAGCTGATCTTCCCTAATCACAATAGCACCAACACTTAAAATAGATCTTCTGTGCTAGCAAAGACATTTGACAGATGGAACGAACACTCTGGGCTACAGGAAGTCACAGCCTTAAAGGACTCACCAACTTAGCAGTGAGCTTTTTTTCTATTTGTTCTCTGATCTCTTTCTAGAGAAGAAAGAAACCCTCCGTGGGTCTTAGTAATCAAACCTTAATAAAGATGTCTGTGGTGTGGGTGTTGATGGTATTGCTATTTGCTGTAAATACTAGAAAATTTTAGGTTAAAAAGGCACTAATGGACAAGACTCCTGTTTCCAAACAGCAAACATCTCTACAGGTGTCTTTTCCCCCCCTTTTTCTCTTCCCTTCCTTCCTTTCTTTCTTTCTTTCTTTCTTTCTTTCTTTCTTTCTTTCTTTTTCTTCCTCTTTCTTTCTTTCTCTTTCTTTCTTTCTTTCTTTCTTTCTTTCTTTTTCTCTCTCTCTCTCTCTCTCTCTCTCTCTCTCTCTCTCTCTCTCTCTCTCTCTCTTTCTTTCTTTCTTTCGAGACAGGGTCTCACTGTTCTCACTATGTACCCCTAACTGTCCTATAGACCAGGCTGTCTTCGAACTCACAGAAGTCCGCCTGCCTCTGCCTCCTGAGTGCTGAGATTAAAGGCATGTGCCACCACTGCCTAGCCATATTTTACCTTTTAGCTACATTTGGGATTATTATATATCTTGAGACACTACCTTAAGTGCCCAAGAGGAAGGTACATTTCCATCCATATCTAAAAAGGAGTACATGTGTTTTGCAAGCCTGTTTTTACTTGTTTACTATACTCAGGAAAGCTCAAACACCTGGTTTATATCTTCAGTTGTCTGGCACCGTGTAAAAAGAGCTATTTCTTTAGGCATGGGCACTGTGTGAGAATGAGTTAGATTTCTGTTTTATTGTGGCTTTCCCATACTTTGGAACACTTCAAAAAAGGAAACTTAACTGTAGTTTTTTTTCCCCAAATGATTTTTCCAGTCATTTTCAGCAGTCTTTTTCTGAAACATCCTTTTCAGATGAACAGTTTTGAATTTACTAATAATCAATTCCCCAAAGGGGCCCAAATGCAGATTTCCACCATCTACTTTGTATTCCTTCTTCATTCTTATGTTGACAAAAGTGTGACCTTAGCTAAAGAAGAAAGCTGAGAGAAGGAAGACCACACTCACACCTTCCAAGAGCCCAAACATCCAGACCTACAGAGTCAGATCTGTGGAAGAAAGAAAATGAACAAGAAGAAATCACATCTTGAAGCAAGAGTCCAGTCATGTTTGACCATTACCCTGCTTTGGGACAGATCTCAGTATCTTGTACCTGAGCTAGAATCATTTGTAGACACCGAAGCAGTTGACATTACACCCTCTTCTCACAATCTCACAACGTCCAGATTCTGTTGTGGAAGCCAGTAGTTCAAGTGTGTAAAGCCAATGTAATGTTTTAAGAAGTCTGTTCCAGTGTGGCTGGAAGCTGCCTCACATCTGGCTCTCACTACATCTTTTCCTGTCTCAGCCTCCTGGGTGGAGGTGGAGGTGGGCGTCACCAGCATTTGCCACCCTTGGTTGATGATAGGTACACTTAGCAGAGTAAATATCCTTCAGTCCTTAAATCCTCAAGCTCAAACCTAAGACTCCAGTGGTAGGTCCTTGTCTGATATATGCAAGGCACTGGGTTCAGGGTGTTGTACTTCAAAAATTAAATTTAAAAATCAGTGGGTATGGTGACTTGTATCTGTAGTCCCAGCACTAGGGAGGCAGGAATAAATCACTGCAGACTGGAAGCAAGCCTGACTTACACATCCTACGGTGTATAATGAACCCCCCAAACAAGCACACACCTTAAATAATAATAATATGGTTTAAATAAATAGATAAAAAATATAAAAGTTGATCATAAGTACTTAGTTATAGAACCCTCCTTCCATTCAGCCTTCTGATAGAAGTCACAGTACATGCATCCATTCAGCATGAGCAAGGCCCTGTTCCTTCCCTGACATCTGTTATACAAATGGCGAGATCACAAGAAGTCTGCAGGCATCTGGGCCTCGATACATGGATAAAATGAATGTAGGCCTATGCAACAAGACTGTTCAACAAAGGCACCTGCCTTTCTGGAACATACGCAAGCACCTTGAAAGTTAGGAAAAGCTTTTGCAACTTAAAGCAAGTCCCTGTGTGTTGAAGACAGTCCTTTCAAAAAGCATTAGCCAAACTCCAGCTGGAAATGTTGCTTAGCAACCCATTAAGTTGCAAGAGCACTTCACTGTAGGAACCAGAGTGACAGCAAGAGCTGTCTCCCCACTACTAGATGATTGCAGTTTATTGAGTCTCCCTCCTCCAGCAGGATTGCATAGAACTACCCTGAGATAGACTTTGGCTGGAATAAAGCCCCTTCCCTCCTTCCCTCCCTCCTTCTCTCTCTCTCTCTTTCTTTTTTTTATGGATATGAGTGTTTTGCCTGCATGTAAGTCTGCACCACATGTATGCCTGGTGACCTCAGATGCCCTAGACCAGTTGTTCTCAACATGTGGGTCACGACCCCTTTGGGAGTCAAATGACCCTTTCATAGGAGTGGCATATCAGATATCCTGCTTATCGGATATTTATATTAAAGTTCATAACAGTAGCAAAATTACAATTATAATGTAGCAACAAAATAAATGGTCGGGCGATAGTGGTGCATGCGTTTAATTTCAGCACTCAGGAGGCAGATGCAGGTAGATCTCTGAGTTAGAGGCCAGCTGGTCTACAGAGCTAGTTCTAGGACAGCCAGGGCTACACAAAGAAACCCTGACTCGAAAGTCAAAAAGAGAGAGAGAGAATTTTGTGGTTGGGGCCACCACAACATGAACTTTATTAAAGGGTTGCAGCATTAGGTAGGTTGAGAACCACTGTCCTAGACATTTGTGAGCTGGGGATGAATCCAGGTCACCTGGTAGAGCAGCTAGTGTTCTTTACCACTGAGCCTTCTCTCCAAACCCTAAAGTCATTTCTTAAGTTGTTACTACTTTTTTTTTTTTTTTTTTTTTTTTTTTTTTTTTGGTTTTTCGAGACAGGGTTTCTCTGTGCAGCTTTGCGCCTTTCCTGGGATTCACTTGGTAGCCCAGGCTGGCCTCGAACTCACAGAGATCCGCCTGGCTCTGCCTCCTGAGTGCTGGGATTAAAGGCGTGCGCCACCACCGCCCAGCTACTTTTTTTTATATTAGTGAAAACTTTATAAATAAAAGGCAAAAAGTTAAGTAATAACTGATAAAAATATGTAATGAATGAATGGCAGCCTTCGTGCTGCCATCCCTGAGCTACCTGACATCAGAGTGAGAAGTGCCTCTAGAAGCAGCTTCCATCTAAGCAGATGCTTTAACCCTGTAGCATCTTAGCACCTGAGTCAATACAAAATTCGAATACATATTTACAGATACTGGCAACGGGTACCTGTCATGTCCAGATGCTGAGAAAAGCCCGTGGTAAAAACATGAGGTTGCCTGTGCTGAGATCTAACCGTTCACTGTGGTAGAGGGCCACCATGCTTCCTTTTCCTAGAGACCACATCAGAATATAGCAGACCTTTTGTGAGAGAGTTTAGTTCCTGAACTAGGCTGAGTAACTTGAGTTTGTATCTGAAATTAACGTAATAAGCAGCTAACAAATTAGCTGTGTTTATCATCTCTCTCTCTCTCTCTTTTTTTTTTTTTTTTTTTTTTTTGAGACAGAGTTTCACTTTGTAGCCCTGCCTGTTCTAGAACTCACTCTGTAGACCAGGCTGGCCTCTAACTCAGAGATCCCTCCTGCCTCTGCCTCCCAAGTGCTGGCATTAAAGGCATGGCCTGCCACACCTGGCATATCCTCTCTATTCTTAAAAGTTTATCTGTCTCTGACTCCAATATCTCACATGGAAAAATGACCTTTAATTCTAGAACATTGTGTCTCTGTGCTATAGTCACGAGAACACACACCAACCTGCTCTTGCCCTGAGCTGGTGAGTGCAGAGGCATGGCCCTCGTGGTACCTGGGATGTGAGGATCTAACAGCAGTCATTCACACGGTGTTAGTCCTCCTCGGTGTCTTTAGTTAAAGAACTTCGTTTCCTTGTTTCTTTGAAAGCATGATTTTCTCTGGCTTCTAAAGAATTAATTTGCCTGCTTAAAAATAAATTTAAGTATCCAGTTTATTAAATCTAAGGTGAAAAGACTTGTGCAGCTCTGCCCTTTTCTAAACCTGGGAAACTGAGGCCCAAGTGGCTCAGAGTGAAGTAACAGTGACTTGGTAAGTGCAAGTAATCATCAGTGGAACCCCCTGGTTGGGGAGCAGTAACATCCACACTGCAGGATCTGTGAGGACTCTCACACCCAGAGCATTCGTACCTGTCTACCATTGTGATGCTTGATGTTGTCAATTTGACAAGGTTTAGCATCACCTGGGAGGCAAGCCTCTCGACACACCTGTGAGCAATTATCTAAATTAGGTTAGCCTCTAGATTAGTTCATTGAAGTGAGAAGATCCTCCCTAACTCTGTGTGTGTGTGTGTGTGTGTGTGTGTGTGTGTGTGTGTGTGTGTGTGTGTGTGACCATGCCTTGTGGTGGAGTCCTAGACTGAATAAAAAGGGCAAGCAAGAGAACACTAGCATTCATCTCCTGCTGACGGCGGCGGATGTGGATGTGGTGTTGACCAGCAGCCTCGGGCTCCTGCTGCCGGGACTCCCCACCATGATGAGCTGTGAACCTAAAAACCTTCCTTTCTTAGGTTGCTGTGGCCAGCGAAAGTTGTCAGAGCCATGAGAAAAGTAATTGCCATTAGTTCTTAGTTTGGTCTTAGTAAACCCTGAGTCTTTCTATTGTGTAATCTCCTTAGGCAACTCTTAAACAGTGTCGATGCACCTTATTCTGTTTGCTGCCTGATAATGTAACAGAGAGGCCCTTCATTCTGCCTGTCTGTATTAGCAGAGCGCCCTGAAATGTGTGTGATAGACTTCATCAGGGAACCCAGGCCTATGTGATGGCTCACAAGAATGTCAGAAAAGGAAATACATCCATCTGAGATTTTTACTGAAGTCTTTATGCTTTGGATCTCTATTTCTAGACACAGTTTCCAGCAAGCTGCAAAACAACAATGTTTACACGATTGCCAAGAGGAATGTGGAAGGGCAAGACATGCTGTACCAGTCCCTGAAGCTTACTAATGGCATTTGGATTTTGGCCGAGCTACGGATCCAGCCAGGAAACCCCAATTATACGGTAAGATCTTTCCCAGAATGTGTGAGATAGATTAGTAAGAAGGTAAGAACACATACATTTGTTCTTACTGCCCTACAGAGACCTGGAGGAAGTACTTCTGACCTGAGATACCCAAAACAAGCATTCAGTAAAGGAGTCCTTAGTTGCCTTCAGGGAAGACCTCCTCTCCTCACTGTAGGTCCTGACATTCAAAAGGCATGGTGCTGGGTAGATGAGGGTGGAGCATTTGCCTTTGACAATAAGGAGTTCTGCAAACCTATGGCTTCCCTGACACATAGTGATGTTTCCTCAGCATCAGTTTGGTACTATAATAGGCTGTTAAGAGGAGTGTTTCTAACTGGGCATTATGGTACACACCTTTAATCCCATCACTCAGGTAGTCAGAGGCAGGTGGATTGCTGTGAGTTTAAGGCCACCCTAAGCTTCATAGTGAGACCCTGTCAAACAAAAAAAAAGAAGAAGGAATGTTTCTGAAGCTGAGAGATGGCTTAGTGAGTAAAGGTGCTTGCTGTATAAACATGAGGACCCAGGTTCAGGTCCCCAGCGCCCCTATAAAAGCTGGGCATAACCACACATACTGTAAACTCACCATTGCACAACGGGGAGCCAGGAGGGACCCTGGAGCTTGCTGCCGAGCCAGCTTCGCACGCTCACACGTGAGTGCACATACACACACAAAATGGTGAGCTCCAAGTTCAGTGAGAGACCTGTGATGGAAAGGATAGAACAGGATGCCCAACACACTGACTTCTGTACATGGACACACACACACACACACACAAAGCAATTTCCTAGCTGACTTAAACTGGACCTTTGGAGTTCTTGGCCTTAAGAATGTCTAGACCTAGACACAACTACTGTCTCAAAGGCATGATTTGAACAGGTCACTAATAAATCATTCTTAACCATGGTTTCCTTAGCTTGGAGGGAAGTCTCCAGCCTGCAGGCTTCCACTTTAGCTGGAGGAACCTCCTCAAGTATCCCACTGAACTGAAGTCAAGTTCTGGAATGGCTTCTACAGCAGAAACCATTGCCTTGCCAAACCGCAGAGACTGGTCCTGCAGCCCTGAGCTCTGGTGCTGATGTAAAATGTGACCTCCCGGTAGGTAGGGACCACTTGTGACCTGCACTGAGAAGGTAGTGCAGCAAACCTTGAGATGGGGAAATGTCTTACTCTCCTGTTAGACTGTCTTGAAAGATGTGACGGGGCAGAAGATTCAGTACTCACTAGTTCCGAGGCAGGTGAAAAGTCAGACTCGGAGCCTGTTATTCTCCTGACCCATCCCTTCATGTTGACAGCTGTTGTTTATACTAGCGTACATCAAAGGAATAGTACCACCCCAGACAGACGTTCTCAGTGTTTCCCTGGTGTTCGCTGGACTGCCATGTGTGTGCCTGCTGCTGAGTCCTGTCAACTTGGGCTTTCCCAGTGAGCATCTGTGAGCTTTCCCTGGGAGGTAGATACTCCTCCCTTCCATCTCTGCTACCATCTCTTAATCTGCTTCGTTTTGTTGTTTGTTTTAGGTTTTTCTGAGATGAGACAGGGTCTCATAATGTAGCCCTAGCTATCCTAGAATACAGTATATATATCAGGCTGGCCTCAAACTCACAAAAATCTACCTGTCTCTGCCTCCCAAGTACTGAAACTAAAGGGAGTTCTGGGATTAAAGGTATGTGCCACCAAGCCAGGCTCATCTCTTACTTTTTCAGAGTGATAATCTACCCTATCATTTATCTTAAATACCCAGGACAAGAAAACCTTCTGTCCTCTTCCTAGGTCAAGGTCTTGCTATACAATTCAGGGCTTGTAAAATAGCTCCATTTATTTACTTCTCTAGACATTTGCTCAAAGTCTGTGTGCATGTTTCTTTTTAACTCACCTTCCTTAGTGTGTACATTGTTCCATCTTGGCTAAATTAAAGAAGCGTATTAGTCCCAGGTTGTAGACCAAGAAAGCTGGATAAGAGTCATCAGAGAGGGGCAGGTGAGGTGACTCAGTAGGTAAAGTCACTCGCCACCAAGCTTGATAATCTGTTCAGTTCCTAGACCTCCATGGTGAAAGGCAAGAACTAGCTCCCACCAATTGTCCTCTGACCACCACAAGTACTGTGGCAAATGCACACACCAATAAATATAAAATTTTAAGAATAATTAGTGACACTAGACCCTGGTGGTACAGACCTGTGATCCCAGCTGTGTGAGAGGCTCAGGCAGGAAGATCATAAATTCAGGGCCAGACTAGGCAACCCAGAGACTGTCTGTTTCAAAGGAAAAAGGAAAAATAGGGCTGGGGCGTATCACTCAATGGCAGAACACCTGTCAGCTGGGATAGGACCTAGGTTCAGGATAGGACCTAGGATAGGACCCTGGTACCAGAAATGGGGAAAAAAGATTTGTTCAAAAGCATGTGATCTTTTTTTTTTAAACAGACAAATGATATTTAAGGTTCAGGTGTTTGTTGACAGTTCCTAAAGCACATTGTTTGAGAAGGGCTGTTCACTCTCTTAGATATAACTAACACTTTAAAACATACTTTATTTTGAAATAATTGAGAACTCCATGGTTTTTAATGGGACTTTTTCTTTTAGCTCAGTTTTTTATATTGATAATATCTTACACATAATATACTTTGAAAACTAGAAAATAACTACCATAACTGTAGACATAAATGAGATTGTACATTATATATACTCTTTTGGGATGCAAAAGAGTGACTTGTTTTTTCTGTGTGGGAGAAGTCTTTTGTGTTTTTTGTTGTTGTTGGGGTATCGTTTGTTTGTTTTTGAGACAAAGTTTCACTTTATAGCCCTAACTGATCTGGAATTCACTATATAAGCCAAGCAGGCCTCAAACTCAGAGATCAGCTGCCTCTGCCTCCCAGGTGCTGGAATGTAACCCTAGCCTTGGCAGACACTCATTGGTTGTCCTACAATGATTGTGTCATTTTGAGAATATTGCGGACAATAAATCATACATCACGTAGCCTCTCTTTTACATGTCATCTGTGTGTGGTATGTGCATGTTTATTCTTGTGTGCCAGGGCACCTGTGTGTCTCAGTCGTGTTCTGTTGCTGTGAAGAGACGACATGACCACGGCAACTCTTATAAAGGAAAGTACTTAACTGAGTCTGGTATTAGAGAAGGAGCTGAGAGTTCTACATCTGGATCCACAGGCAGCAGAAAGAGAAATAGAGACACTTGGACATTTGAAACACCAAAGCCCAACCCCAGTGACACACCTCCTCCAACAAGGCCACACTTACTCTATCAAGGCCACATGTCCTAATCCCTATCAAGTAGTGCCACTCCCTAATGACCAAACATTCAAATATATGAGCCTAGGGGGCCATTACTATTCAAACCACCACATATAGGTGTTTGTATATATGTGTGGAAGCCTGAGTCTGACATTGGGAGTCTTCCTCTGTCACTCTTCGCCTTACTCATTGAAGACAGCGCCTCTCAATTGAACCCAGAGCTCACCAGTGCAACTAGTCCAACTTACACTGGTATTGCAGACAGGTAAGCATGAGTGCTCAGCATGTATGTGGGTGATGAGAATCCAAATTCTGGTCCTATTGCTTACACTGAACCCTTATATAATCTATTTGAGGTTATTTTTTTGTATGTTCCATAATATCCTTGGCTTCTACTAGTTGCTAATGTGTACCAGTAGTTTGCTTTTTGTGTGATCATCTGCTAGTCAACTCTATGCATCAACCATGGATTCCTAAATCATGAAGTGAAAGATATTTTCTCCTCTATATTCTTTTAAAATTTGAGATATTTGTAAGCTGGACGGTGGTGGTACTGCCTTCAATCCCAACACTTCAGAGACGGAGGCAGGTGGATCTCTGTGAGTTCAAGGCCAGGTTGGTCTACAGAGTGAATTCCAGGACAGCCAGGGATACACACAGAAGCCCTGTCTTGAAAACAAATAACAAAAAAAAAAAAAAAAAAAAAATGAGATATTTGTAGATTGACAAACAGCTATTGGAAGTAATATGGTGAGCTCTTCCCGTGAGTGAACTAAGGAGATCTTAAATGATCTCTATTCACTTGACCCAGAAAGCACAAGCATGGGAATCAAGACATTCAGGTCTCCTTCACATTCACTTTAAGAACACCTGGGAGTTTTCAGGCCATCAAAAGCACACACAGATCCAAAAGCCACCAAGTACCTCACGGTAACACTTTACAGAAGAGTGTGAGTCTTTTCATCTTGCAGTGATGGAGTTGGTAGGTATGCCTAGACCAGAGTATGCTGGACACAGGGTTGGATTGCCAAAGTTTTGTTGCATATTAAAGATGCAGAGTAGATAAGTAAGGGTGTGGATTCGAATTGTGTGGTCACCTGGCACTTCCGTTGAACACAGCACAAAGATCAGTCACCCTCCTGCAGAGCTCATGGTGAGGTTAACCCATGTATGAGCTCGAACACCACATTGAGATGATCCTTAAGGAAAAGTAACACATTATCCCTAAAACAGAAGAATACACAGAAGAAAAAAAATATCCCTGAAGAAACAAAAATGTATTGCTAGTCTTTTCCTCCCTCAGGCTACCAAAGATCCTGAAGTCATCATGATCTGCCACCGCACCCGGTGTTAATGGTTTGATGAGAACAAGTATCTTAGTTTAGGGTTTCTCCTGCTGTGAAGAGACATCATCACGACCATGGCAACTCTTATAAAGGAAAATATTTCATTGGGGCTGGCTTACAGTTTCAGAGGTTCAGTCCTTTATCGTCATGGTGAGAAGCATGGCGGCATGCAGGCAGACGTGGTGGAGAAGGAGCTGAGAGTTCTACATCCAGATCCATGGGCAGTAGGAAGAGAGACACTGACTTGAGCATTTGAATTGCCAAAATCCATCCCCAGTGACAGATTTCCTCCACAAAGCTACACCTCCTAATAGTGCCACTCCCTTTGAGCCTATAGGGGCCATTTTCATTCAGACCACCACAACAAAGCCTCACTTCTGCCAAAGCATCCCTGATGCCAAGAGCTACATCTTAGACCTGTGGTGGAAGAAGGCAAAAGTGAATTAACTCCACCTGATGGCCACATGGCGTCTGATGGATATGAGCACCTGTCCTTTAAAGCTCTAGAAGTACTTGTATTTATGCCAACAAATATATGGTTAAAAGGTTTTGGTAAAGTTAGTATTCATATTCAAAGCTCCACCGTTTTCATATCATCTACATCAACAAGCTGTTATCCTGTGCTGGGGCTGACAGGCTTCAGACAGGTATAGGCCAGTACTTTGAGAAGTCTCCAGTAACAGGGGCCAGGGTTTACACTGGCCGTGTGCTCTTGACTGCAGAATAAGATTGAAGCCCTGTGCAGGCCAGTGTTCAAGTTCCCTGGCCTCCAGAAAATCCACATCTCTAAGCGCTGCGACTTTACCATGTTGAATGCACTTGAATTTGAAGACATGGTAGCTGAGAAGCAGCTTATCCTCCATGGCGGAGGGTCAGAGTCATTCCTGTGTGGTCCTCTGGATAAGTGGCAAGCCCTGCACCCTTAAAGACTCTCACTGTGTTAAACCCTCCCCACCTCATCAGTCATGTTCACTAATAAATCTTATATCCAATTTTAAATAATAATAATAATAATAACCTATGCCCTAGGAGTAAATTCAGTACACTATGTATAAATAAAAGACTAAAAAAAGAGGCTGGGTCTTGGCCTAGCGGCACACACCTCTAATCTTTTACAACGCTCAGGAGACAGAGGCAGACAGATCTCTGAGTTTGAGGCCAGCCCAGTTTACATAGAGAGTTCCAGAGCAGTCAGGGCTGTATAGTGAGATCTTGTCTCAAAAAAACCAGCAGAAGACAGTGAAGTTCTTGTCCTCCTGGAACCCTTTTTAAGCTATACCCACCTTCCATTCACCCTTACATAAAACCTTTTTGTTGTTCCTGAGGGGTTTTGTTATTGTTTTAGAATCTTGGGGGGGGGGGGGTACTTTTTGTGCATTTATTTTTATTTTTTCTGTGGAAACAGGTCCTCTGTAGCCCAGTCTGGCTTTGAGCTACTGATCCTCCTGTATCCACCACCACAGTATAGGGATTACAAGCCTCCGCTATTGTTCCCAGATTTCTTTTAGGCAATGTCTCAGTCTTATAGCCTAAATTGGCCTCAAGCATATTACATCGCCCATGTTACCCTGGGACTCACAGTATTCCTTCTGCCTCAGCCTCCCAAGTGCTGGGATAAAATGAAAGAGCTTGCTCTGTAATTTTAAATGATAAGTGTATTTCTTTCCATGCACCCTTTCCTAATCTAGATTCTCCTGGCAACTAGGTTTCTTATGTCTACACTACCACTTCTGTCGCCAGAAGCACTTGGCCTGGGTCTGATCCATTCTCTAAAGTGGCACTCCAGACTTCAGAATCTCTGAGATCCATCCCCTGCCCTTCATAATCCCATACACCCATTGTACTACTAATCAGGCCTGAAGTCAGCATTAAGGAGGAGAAATATCTGGTCGAGGCAGTACTAGTACATGAAAGACTCAGGGACCCCTAGTCACATAAGGAGTTGAGAAAGTGTTTTCCCCAGGCTGATCCTTACATTTCATAAAGGGATAGTTAGGCCATGTGCAAGGCACTCCTGTAATCCCAGCCCTTGAGAGGCAGAGGCAGGAGGATTGCTGTATCGATCCAACCTGCTTGATAAAGGAAAGAGAGAGAGGAAAACTGTTTATAACACAGAAATGTAAGGCCACGTCCCTACACAAATGAGTCTCCCTGACTTAGTTAAGTAGGACAGGTGACTCTTCTTGGTAGATCTAGGTGGGCAGTGTTCCTGAATGGTTAATATAGAAGATATATCACATAAGCACCATAGCAGTTCAAAACTAAAACCTGGGGAAGGTTTCTTTTCTCCTAGGAGTGATACAAAAGTGAAACCTAGGGTCGGGGCTACATTGAACAGACTTCCACCTTTGCTAAGGGAAGGGGCGGAACAAAGAGCACCATATTGGCAGAAAGGTACTAACCCTCTTTAGCCTGGGGGTTAACGCCCCTCAACTGTGTCTCCTTGCTTGTCTCTCTTGAAGCATGTATTCTCCCACTAGAATTTTCCACGTTGACAGTGGAGAGGTTATAGGGAAGAGGTACAAGAATTGCCTGTACTGTGAGAAATTTAAAAGTTGGGGGAATGTGAATGGGGGGATGACTCAGTCAGTAAACTGATTGCTGCACAGTCATGAGGAAGACCTCATTCAGGTCACCAGCACACACATAAATATCTGGGCGTGGGGAATGGAGGGATGCTGCCCTTGCAGGGGATCCTGGTCCAGTTCCCAGCAGCCTCATGGTGGTTCACAATCATCTGTAACTCCAGTTCCAGGGTCTCTGACACTCTCTTCTAGCCTCTGGTGGCACTAGACACACACATGGCACACATACATGCAAGCAAAACACTCATACACATAAAATTTTAAAAAGTAAATAAAACCTTTTTTAATTAAAAAAAAAAGAAAAGCTAGGTGTGGCAGTACACATTGACCTTAGTGCTGAGGAGGCAGAGACAGGACGGTCCTGCAGCCTGCTGACCAGTCAGTCTAGACAAATGGGTGAACTCTAGGATCAGGGAAGAGACCTCGTCTCAAAAATAAGGTAGAGACTGGTGAAGACAACTAGGTCAGCCTGTGGCCCCAACTATGTCCACACCTGCACACACCAAAAACAAAAAAGGCAATAATGGTTGTAGACATGATTCTCAGATAAATGCTAAAAAGTGAGGGGGTGGATCTAAAGCTGCACCTTTTACCATATCTGTGTTTTTATATTAGTTGTAGATTGTTTTATTTACATTTATCAGAATTCTCTTCATGACTGGTAATAAAATAGCAGTTTTGCAAATGTCCTAGAGACTGTAAAAGACCAGTTAGGTAGCTCTGTGGGGGCGCACTTGTGGTCCTGCTAATCCAATCCTAACTGGGTCTCACATGGTAGAAGAGTAAGCCAACTCCCCACGGGTTGCCCCCTGAATTCCAAACATATAAATGGCTTTAAATAAAATATCCACAGCATTCTTTTATGTGTATGTATGCATGTTTGTGTGTGTGTGTGTGTGTGTGTGTGTGTGTGTGTGTGTGTGTGTCTGTGTGTCTGTGTGTCTGTGTGTGTGCATGTGTTCATGTGTGTGCATTGGGTAGCCAAAGGTTAAGGGAGTGTCTTCCTCAATTACTTTCTACCTTATTTTTAGAGACATTGTTTCTCACTGAGCTCACCATTTTAGTTAGATTGGCTGGCTACCACACCACAGGTGTCCTGCAGTTTCCACCTCCCCACAGCACTGGAATCACAGATGTCTGTCACTGTGTCCAGCTTCTTACATGCTCATGCTTGTATGGCAACCGCTTTACCTCCTGACCCATCTCCCCGGCTCGGTGTTTGTTTTTATGGGATAGTGTCTCACTCTGTAGCCCAGGCTGGCCTCAAACTCAGAGCAGTCCTCCCACCTCAGGCTTCTAAGTGCTGGGATTCAGTCATTAGCTACCACCTAGCTAACTTGAAGATTTTAGGATGTTAGTGTTTCAGGAAATCCAGAGTTGACCAAAATCTTGTTTACCCTTGTATATTAAAAGGACCAGCCTTAATATTATACATCCCAGGGGCTCAGGAGAGAAAACTACGAACAGCGAGGACTGTTTTTGGGAAATAGAATCTCAGCACACCACTTGCTTTTATTTCTCTGGGATAAAATCCTATCTATACAGCTTTAGTTCTGCTCTCATGTCTAGCTCCTTTCTTGCCTGATTTCTCTCTATATTTATCTACTGTTCCCTCTAAGTTCTATCTTAATTCTCTCGTCTTAATTTTGCCTCATCTAGGTCCTTCTCATCTCCTTCTTACCCGGTTAGTTCTTCCTCATTTGGCTCTTCCTCATCTTCCATCTCGTCCACATGTTCTCTCTGATCAAAATCCTCCTTATCCCTCTCAGTTCTCCATCCTCAAGTTTTTTACCCTCTCTTCCTCTCCGTCTCCTCATACCTCTAAGTTCCATCTCCCTCTGTAAATTAAGTTTTCCTGCCTGGCCCACAGTCAGGACAAATCTCTCTCACCCGCCAGTCCCACAGCTGCTTAGACCCAACTAAGTAAACACAGAGACTTATATTGGTTACAAACTGTATGGCCGTGGCAGGCTTCTTGCTAACTGTTCTTACAGCTTAAATTAATCCATTTCTATAAATCTATACCTTGCCATGTGGCGTGTGGCTTACCGGCATCTTCACATGCTGTTTCTCATCATGGCAGCTGGCAGTGTCTCTCTCAGCCTTCCACTTCCCAGCTTTATTCTCCTCCTTGTCCGCCTATACTTCCTGCCTGGCCACTGGCCAATCAGTGATTTATTTATTGACCAATCAGCAACACATTTGTCATACAGAACATCCCACAGCATCCCTCTCTGAAAATAAAACTGCCTTTTTATCCCTTTGACCCTCATCTGTCCAAGCTATCACCATTTTTTCTACAGGGTGGGGGAAAGTGTGCTCGGTCACTAGGCAACCTGTGTACAGCTAGATGCCTCTGGTGATAGTTAAAGGGAGATCTGGAACTAGAGGTAAGATTTGGGAAAGGAGAAAGTTAAGCTTAATTGGCACATCCACCAGGCCTTCTCAAATAGGTAGTCTGGATGCTAGGGTCTCTGACAAGGTACTTTCTTCCGTCTGGGGATGGACCTGGCCGGATGCTGCCAATGACGGTAATTACAGGGAGGAGACTTGAACTGGGGTTCTGGCTGTGCATAGCTGTCATTGCAGAAGGTTATCTAAATATTCCTAGAAGTGATTAGGTAAGGAGTTAGAGGTCTATAAAGTTAAGGCTGTAAGAAAAGGAGGATCTGAGCTAAATTGTGCGAAGCTATTACTTAAGGCCCACCTGACCTAGGCTCTGTCTCCTTATGGAATTTACCTTAAATCAGGAGACTAGCATGTGGTGGTCTGGACTGTTATTTCTGTTAGTCCTTGGATGTGGCTAAGGGAGAGATCTGATTCCAGTGCTGAAAGGGGAGAAACAGATGGGCTGGGGGAAGGAAGCCTTTCCTGAGGCTGTTCTCCAAATACCTTGAATGTATATGTCCAAAGAGTAATCAGTCCACAGTGTTAGCAGTTATTAGGGAAAAATCAATTGGGAATAGTTTTATGAAGGCACACATGTTTTTCATAACAGAAGACAGCTGATATATAACAAGCCAAATAACACCAAATGCTCCCTGGGATTTGGCTTCCTCTGAAGGAATTCCTTGATCCCTTCAGGTAGTAGCTTTGCCATAACCAGCAGAGTTCTTATGATATATTCCTGTGGCCCATAGCAGTTTACCTCCCCCCTACCCCCTGAAGTATTTTCATCTTGGGTATCATGGTAAATCGAACAGGGTCTCTACAGAGAGAGTAAAGAGGTAAAATAATGTAAAATCTCACAGCAGTACACTGGAGAATAACTGTTACACATATTGAACTTTCTGTGTAAAGAGTATAGTTTGCATGCTTTGCTGTTATAATTGATAATATTTTGTTTAACCCAGATACAGTTAAAGAATCCAAATTTGGGCTTAGTTTTTGTCCTTTAACATGAGAATCTTTTTATGCTGATGTTTAATTTGATAATTGTTGGACTAAAAGAAGAGATGGTGGTAGAGGAGTAGTGTTATCAGAAATGCCCGAATCCTTTGTTTAAAGAGGGAGAAAATACCTTGAAGCAGCTGCCAAGAGTTGCTGTCCAGTTACACTGTCCTTCCTTGGTGGTGCGGAAAGGACCAGTACCGTGGACCTTTACTTACCATGACTCTCTGTCCTTGTGAGAGGTCCATATCAGACATAGGAACTGAGATCAGCAGCTGCACGGACTGTCACCAAGTTAAGAGTACCTCAGTACTGGCCTCTGCACCCCTGGATCACGTGGGCTGTAGGGAGACACACAGCACAGCTTGATACCAACCAAGTTGAAGTTGTGAAATCTATGGTTTGTATTAGTGTGAGCTCTCTGTTTGGCTGTTCTAATTGTAGAGTGTCTCAGAATGTCAGAAATCGTCGTGACCTGAATGCTTGGGTGCATTTGGAGCCAATGCCCTCTCCATGCTGATGTCTTTTCTCTTCCTTTTCACAGCTGTCGCTGAAGTGTAGAGCCCCTGAAGTCTCTCAGTACATCTATCAGGTCTACGACAGCATTTTGAAAAACTAATAAACGGGTCCTGTACCCTCCAGCCACCCTGTAATCGGTGCAAGCCAAGAACTCGTAACTGAAGGAAGTCGTACTGCTGTGTAGAGCCTGAACACTGCGCCACCCACCCCGGTAGTGACCAGTCACCCTGTGCTGACATTAGCATTCACCCCGTTGGATAGGTTAGCTTCCTGTGACACGTGTGACCACTGCTTCCATCATTCCCCACCTCTGCCACCTGCCGCTGCCCTCAGGCCTTCCTCATGAGCTTCTCCATGCTGTGCCAATGGCTAGCTTTTTCTACACCCTCTTTTGAGTGTAGTTTGATATTTTGTAATCAGAAGCTCATTTCACAAGCAGAAAAAGGCAACAAGTTAATTAAAGCAAGGAAAAGTGTCGCTGAAACATAAACTGCACCTTATTGTTTTATATTTTTGTACAGATGAGAAATTGAGGTAGAACAGTGAGTTGAAAGGGTTAAGTGACATCATCAAACACAGTCTTAGGGGAGATACAGGTACGGCCCCTAGCCCCTTCTTGGGAGGGGGGTTCTCTTGTCTGTGGCAACCCTGCTCCTGATCATTTGCGTTTTCACTTTTCCCCTCTATCCAGTCTTTCCTTGGCCAGGCCTTCAGGCTCCTTTATGTCCCATGCTGTCTCGTTTGGTGACTCTGTGCTTGACAGTGGTGGTCTTCATTGATGTTTCCAAGTGCAGGACACTGGGCCTGTAGGCACAAAGCTGAGAGATGGTAGAGCTCTGTTCCTTTGCACTGCACTACCCCAGTAATCCCACTGACTGAGGAAGATGAGGAGAGATGTTAAGAACTCCAGTGCCCTCCCTAGTCTTCTTCCCTCTGTTCCTCAGGGCCAATTCAGATCTAAAGTCAGAGTTTTAGAGTTAAAATAGACTTTAATGGCTTATCCAACCTTGTTTTTCTACAAAGAAAGGTAACAGGCAAAGAGTTTATTATTGCCGAAGCCTCTTGGCTCTTGAGTAGCAGAGCTGAGGCTGGTTCCCTGAAACTCCACCAGCTTCCCCGTATGGCTGGCTCATTGTTCTCATCCTCGAAGCCCTGCCTCTCCTGTGCCCACCTTGGCTCTTTGCATACTCCATGCTGAGTTTGGTGCTCTCCCATTCGTTGGTGTCAGGTGGCCGTTGGCATCTTCTCAGTTACCTGAATGTACATGCAGGTAACAGAGTGAAAGGGAGCTAACCTTTGCCGGGCTCTCTTAGAGCCACATTCTGGAGGCCAGCCAGGGAGGGTAGAGATGTTGCCAGTTCTCATTGTCCCCCAGCTCTCTGATCTGCTCTTCATCCATGGTACTCAAGCTCCAAAGCAAAGTAAGATCATCCCAGAAGTCCAGGTAGTTCTTGTCATCTCTCAAAGGGCTGGGGATGTGAAGTCCTCTCCCTTAACACATTGGTGTGATTCATCAAAGAATGCCTCATACCCACTCCCCTGCTCAGTACTGTTGACACTGTTTGAGGTGGTACAGCCTGGTACCTGGCATTCAGGCTCCATTCAGAGTTCCCTGCTCAAGTCAGAAGAATGCCAGTATCCAGAGACCTCATGCTGGACTCAGCCCTACCCACTGGATCCAGAGGAGAGGTTGTGGAAAATCAGAGCAGAGAACAACTTCCTTCAGCCGTGTGTCTGGAATGATCCTGTTTCCTCCCAGTTGCAAAGCTTCTCAAGTTCCATAAGCCTCGAGAATCTTTAAGAGGATTGCTGGCTGGTGGAAGGGAAATACATCCCTCCCTCACCATGTGGGGAATAGGAAATACTGCAGGGTTGTGTGGGAGGCAGGTAGGTTGGTGATACGTTGGGTGGAAAAGCAAGTTGACAAAATTCCCTTGTTGAGACTCATTCATGGAGTCAGTTGGGGATGAGTAGTGTAAGGGGTTCACACTACAAACACAGTTTTCTCATCTCAAAGCAAACTGTAGTTCCCAAAAGAAGAGTATGTGTCAGGGCAAGCAGAGAGAATAATTGATGCCAGAATGTGTCTACCCCTGAAACTGAGGCCTCTCAGCTTCGCCAGTGATGGGTAACAGCTGCTGTTCTCTGCTGGCCTAACTGAGCCGATCCGTGATGTCTGACCCCATGGGGAAGGCACCTCTCATTTCACCCCAGGCAGTTGCGTGGGGGGGGATGCTGCTTCACATGAAGGGGCTCTCCAGAAGAGACAGTGTTGCCTCTGCCACAGCTTCCCTTCGGGCCCCTTTCAAACTTGACCAGATTGGGAGAACAGGGGTCAGGTTCCCCTGTGTCCGCTCTCCTCGGCCTAAGTGTGTCTCTGATGCACGCTGGAGTATAGAGGGTAGGAGAGCGAACGCACCAGAGCTCTTTCGGGTCAGATTCCCTGAGTGTGTCCTCAGCCAAGCCTGGTCCATGTGTCTGTGTTGTGAAGCTTGGGACCATGGAGCCAGGTGTGAGGGTAAAGATTGCCCTAAGAATGCTTATTCTTCTGTTCTTGTTGGGATCTGTTCGTGGGGGGATGGGGGGATGGGGAGAAACTTTACCTTGTGTATTCATCAATAAACTCATTTACACAAAATAAAGTTTGGTGTGTACTACGTTCTCAGGACGGATACCCCAGGACAAAACATAGCTGGCCAGAGAAGAGATAGCAGTAACTTTTTTTTTTTTAATGACCCTTACCCCCCAGGGGTTCAGCCAGATGAAAATAGGATTGAGAAAAAGCCTTTATCTCAGGAAGCCACCTGTTGTTCAAGTCTCAAGTCCCCACAACTTCAGGAAGGGGTGTGCAGGGGAGCCAGTCTCCCTGGCAGCCGTTCCTGGGACACTGGGTAGAACGGTAGTGGCCTCGTCCCCTGGGTCATCAGTATCTGCCAGCATAGCCAAGGGCAGGAACAGCAGAGCTGCTGTGTGGCACCTGTTACCCAGGATGTCTCAGCACTCAGGTGCAAAGGCCTCCTGAAGCCAAGGTCCACATGTTCCTAAGCAAATGGGATAGCCACTGCTTTAAAGAAATCAGCCCGAGAATACTGTTTTGTATTGCTTCCAGAAGCCCCTGGGCAAGTCCTTGCGCGTCTCTCACAAGCATAGACAGAGTTTGGAGTTTTCAGCCCTTAGTCGCTCAGAGTAGTTGCTTTTGGTGTCTAGACAAAGAACTGACTTTGGCAACTAGTCTCCCTCCACCGGGCTCCCAAGCTCTAGGGGGACCCTAGAAAAGAAAGGGTCCCTAAGTTGAAGTAAATTCCAGGCTGCTGAAGAACAGTCTTGAGATCTGGGATACGGTCAGGCAAAGCCCCAGAGGGTCCCAGCTCAGGTCCAAGTCACCTGGAGAGCTTTCGGAAATGACAGATCACCATGTTCAATGAGTGAGTCAAGGTGAGGGTGAGATGGCCCAGTGGTAAAGGCACCTGGCTGTCTGATTCACATCCCTGGAACCCGTATGGAGGAAGGAGAGGACCAACTCCCAAAAGTTGCCCTCTGGCCTACATACATACAACACACACACACACACACACACACACACACACACACACACACACACACACACACACACCATGGCATGCCTGTGTTCCACACATACACATAAATAAATTACTTTAAAAAAATTTAATACCCAAGGTTAATGCTGAACTACTTAGGACTCACTGGCAGGGAGAGGCTTGAGCCTGTTCGTCCCTGCTCATCTACAGTAATACTTGTGGTGGTAGAATGGTAAAGCACTCGGTGCCCATCTGAATTCAGCATCACCTGCTCTTCAGGGGAGATGTGGCACCACATCTGACTGCATGGCAGTTTCCTCTTTCACTCCATAAAAGGTTCTCCCCTCCTACTCACTATATCCAGCTTTGCTAAGTCCTGAGGATGGCCATATGCTCAGCGCAGCTGACCACCCCCCACCCCCAACTTAAACCTGTTTTCAGAGATGGCACTGTTCTCTGCCCCCAGGATGGGCCTCAGATACATTGTTTCTGAGGACTCCGATCTGGACCTTCCTCCTCCCACTGTATGCATTAGTACTTCCGGTCTTGCTTGGACCCTGATTTTCCCCTGCCACCCTCAGCTCTAAGAAGCAAGAGCCTGTTTATTTTAATAGCTGGTATGGCACTTGGGAAGGATCACACCTCCCCCGTTGTTACCCATTTCTATCTCCTGAACACTAATCCTAGAATCCCAGCCAGCCCCCAGACATGGTATTAGCGGCAAGGATGTTTCTTGAAAAGTTTCGAGTTGGCTTTGAACTTGCCTTCTCGATTTCTCGGTTTCTCATTTAGCTTTTAGCCTGCTGTGCTTGATCTGCCAACGAGGGGAAGACTCAGTCGGGGGTTGGTCAGACAGACCTACATTCTTATTTGGAGAAGTGGCTTGAAAAGCCGTTTCCAGAGCGTTGTTTGGGGACAACACTGTCATCTCTAGGATCAGATCCTCCGTCAGGCAGAACCCCAAAACACAGGGTGAATTTTGGTATTAGCTGGCTCTCCCTCCGTTCACACTCTCCTCACAGCCCGCCTCTGACATCGCAGTGGGAGTCCTCAGCTATAATGGGGCACAGGTGGATCTGGCCCTTTTCTCCTTCCATACTCTGGCTTCTTCACATGCTACAGAGGGCACACACAATTGCTCACCTAGAACCTGAGTTTGTGAGCTTGCCCCTCAGCCACCAGGTATCCTCAGCTGAACCACAGTCACAAGAGCCACAAAGCCCGACCGACAGATCCAAGGACCAAACCCCTTGAACTTCCTCAACAAGGTAATCCTAGTGACACAGAAGAATAAATAGGCCCAAATGGGCTCTCAGCAAAGCAAAATGAATTCGCTTCAATTCAGGCAAGTAGACCATTTTATAAAGATACTGCCACTGTTTCTTCTTTAAATAAAAGCAGTGCTTTAAATGACATGCCTCTGAAGGTTGGTATGCCGGTCCCGTAATCTGTAGGGTAGAGCCTTGCCGGATTTCTCATTTCTAGTCCCCCTCAAGCTGAAGTGGACCTATGGCCTGGGGGAATAACAGAAAGCTTCAATCCTTGGGCAAGATGAGGAGGAAAGATTTTTGAGATGCAGGGGAAGGGGTGTCCTGGATGAATGAAGCTAAGGGGGTGTCAGCGACTCTACTGGAATCCCGTGGAGCCAGTCACATCTGATCCCCAGCCAGCCCCAAAGTGGTGCTCTGAGAGAGGGGCCCTGACCTTTCCCAGTCCTAATCTTGTTCCAGGTACTGCCCCAGGCCGCCTCAATCCCACATCCTAACTCTAGGAGCCCACCTAGAACAAATGGAAATGCTTTCCCCCAGTGGTGTCCATCCTGAAAGATAAGGCCACACACTGGGGCTCCATACTGTATTGTGTAAAGACTTGACACACCTTGGCTCAGTTATGTCCTGTCTGCATCAGTGGGGGAAAGGACTGGAATCTGTTTCATAGATACAGGTTCCTTCTTGCCTCCATCACACAGTACAGGGCAGGGCTGGAGTCAAACACAGAGCTGTCTGCCCGGGGAAGCCAGGCTTATGACTACTGCACTTTCTACACAGCAGAAATGGGGACAGCAGTTGGGAAAATGCCCCAAACACAGAGGCCAAAGGGAGAAGGGCAAGAGGGTCTGTGAGCTAGCCGGAGCCCACCGTAATAGAAAGCTTTGGAGGAGGATGCAGTCCCAAAGGGGAAAAAAAATCCCTCGGTGGGTGGATACAGACCAGTTTCTCCTTGCCACCCTAGAGATATTTAGTGCCCAACTGTGATGCCCTCCTTCACAGCCCTTCCCTGTTTCCCATCCATCCAGACAGGACTGAGAACAATCCTGGTGGTTTAGGTCATTGATAGTCTTCAGCATCAAATCCGCTGGACTTGGAAACACCCAGGAAACACATCTCTCTGGGTGTGCCTGTGAGGATGCTTCCAGAGAAGTTTAACCGAAGGGGGAAAACCCACCTGCATGTAGGTGGCACTATCCCATGGACTAAACAAAAAGGCAAAGGGGAAAAATTGAGCTTAACCTAGCATTCATCTCTGCTTCCTGGCTGCCCACAGAGTGCCAGCCACTTCTCATTCCCACCGCCTTGCCTCCCGGCCACAATAGACTGTCCCCGTGAACCGTGAGCCAATATAAGCCCTGTCTCCCTTAAAATCACTCTCATCAGGCATTTGCCACACCAAGGAAATAGAATAGGGTCTCTGAGATTCTTTGGGGGGGGGGGGCAGGAAGCAGTCAAGAAGGCACACAAGCCGCAGTATGAGGTCAGAGGGTGTGTGGGAGTTCCCTCCTTCTGATCCCAGGGACCAAACCTCATGCACAGCGGTAGGCACCTGAACAGGCTGACATCTTGCAGCCAGAGACCTTGTGTTAACCTCTGCCAACATCTTCTGACCCCCCTTCTTCCAGCCTGTGGGGTTCTTTCAGGTCTCTGGGCTCTCTCCTCAAGCCCCTACAATTGCTCCAAGCCTCCGCTGCCCTCTCTAAAGAGCTGGCCCACCAGCTCGGCCCTCCTAGACACCTTGACTTCTAACACAGCCCTTTATCTTTGACTCTCCCACTGGACTGTGAGCCCTCCGCTGAGCTTTTTCACAGCTGCCTAGCTAATGACTCAGCCTTTGCATTCCACATTTTGCATTTAAGTACGAGGAGTTACTCATCTTTTCTCAGCCTCAGTGATCTCATCTGTAAAATGGGGGGAGAAACAGAACCTGCTTCATAGGATGTTCTGAGGATTTAACTTGAGGATTTAGGCAAAGCTCTTACCACACTGGGATGTTTCCTACTGGTAAAAATATGTTGGTGAGGATGGTTTGAGAATAAACACAAGAGGAAACTGCGCCCTCAAGCCTGGCAAATGCTGGGCTCTCACAGAGGAGAGGGACTGCAGATTTAGAGGAGTGGAGGTCATGCTTTGGCAGGGGACCAGATTTGCTTGGCGCTAGCCTGGCCTGCTGTTCCCTGCCGCAGTGGAGGGTGAGAGTGACCACCCTCCTACTCTGTCCTCTAGGGGTGGAGGAGCAAGAACCTGGATGTCAGCACCCAAAGCAGGACACACGCTGGGCACCTGCCAGTCACTGACTGACTAGACGGGTAAGGGTCAGAAGGACAGAACGTGGGGAGGAGGGGAACCGAGGGCCCAGCCGAGGGCAGGGTGAGTGGCTGTGAGGGCAGGGAATCGCAGCAACGGAGCCACAGGCACCGGGGCCTTTCCGGTCCCCGCCTCCAACTCCTCCGGGTTCGAGCCACCTTTTCCCGGGGGGGGGGGGGGGGGAGCCGGGAGGGAGATGAAGGTCGAGGTTAGGGGACTGGGGAGCTGCTCCCGCGGCGCCCGAGTGAATCCGTCGGGCTCGGGGACCCAGCGGAACCCCCGCGCCCGCCTCCCCCTCCGCCGGTGCGAGTGGGGCGGCGCGCTCCGCAGGGCGAGCAGCTGAGCGACCCTCAGTGCTGCGGCCCCCCGCGCCCCAGCCCGCCGCTCCCGGGCCGCGGGCGGCGCCCCTCACTCTCCCCCCGGGCGGGGGAGCCCCAGGCAGCGCCGGAGCCCGGGGGGAGCGCGGCCGCGCCGGCCAGGGCAGGGGGCAGGCAGCCCGGACGGCCCCGGGTAAGCGGGTGGAGGAGGAGCGGGGCGGCCGCGGGGTGAGGGGCGGCCCGGTGGCGGGGGTTGGGGGGGGGGGTGGTGGCGGGGAAGTGGCCGCGGGAGTGGAGCTGGGGCCGGAAGCCAGCGGGGTTCCTGCAGCCCCCACACCTGCCACCGATCGGGTCATCGGGAGCCCGGCATCCGCGGGTGCCCCCACCCCCCACGCGAACGTCGTGGGGACACACCGCGCGAGGACTTACGACCCCCGGCCTTTGGGATCCTCAGAAGCCCCTGACCTCCCCAGTGTGAGGTAGAGACCCAAGTCCAGGCCAGGGAAGGACTGGAAAGGGGCTGTGGCCTGAGTGTGTGACCCTGTCTCTTGCTGGGAGCTGTCTGCAGAATGACTGCAGACTGCAGGCCCTGGGGAAGCTCAGGGGTCCTGGGCCCTGCTTCCTGAGACAGACCTTTCACCCCCACATAACTAGGCATGTGGGTTTAGTAAAACGCTTAGACCCAGGATCTGTGCCTGGGAAGAAGGAAGGGATATCTGTCCCCTTTGAGTTGGGGACAGGGCCACACTTAGGCCTGGTAGTTCCAGAGGCTGGCCCGTGCTTAGGGGGGCTGTTCTTGCACCTACTCCTTGACTCCCAGACTGTACCTGGTTTTTTGTTTCTGCTACTGCTAAGAAAAGAGTTGGTTTGGGGGCTTGAGAATCTGCAGGTAGGGTACGTCCTGAAACCTCCAAATCGCCACACCCAGAGTGACTCCGGACTCTGTTTCCTTGTTCTTTGCCCTCTCTTATTGCCCAGGACTCCCCCATCCCCACATGCTTGTGCTGTTATGTAATTAACCCAGCTGAGCTTTGCCAAGCTGGCGGTATCCAGGGATGCCCCAGAGGCCTAAGGACCTGAAGGGACGCATGTGGTGGGAGAGTTGGCCCTGTCTCAGCTGGGAGCAGGCTCAGCAGAACACCTGTTGGGGAACAGTGCGTGAGGCACAAAGGAGGTTAGAGTCCTAGACTTAGCTTCCCCGAGTCTCTGGGGTCTTGTTTTGTTGGTGGTGGTTTGTTTCTTCAGTAAAATGACAGGCATCATATACATGCACATGGGTGCCGAGGCAAAGACACTACAAGTAAATGAGTCCATGCAACAGTAGATAGTGACCCCTTCCAAGATTGCCAGGAGGTCCAGCTGAGCGTCTGGGAAAACCTTAGATGACCAGTAACCACTGTTCACTGCATACCTATTCTGTGCTAGGCACTGAGCTTTCCATGAACAACCTCACAATACCTATGAAGTTTCTTGGCCAAGGTCATACTTTAGGTGAATGGCGGAGCTGGGAATCAAACCTTGATGGTTCTCACTCGAAGCCCTGTCTTTTATTTACCATTGCTCACACATACATACCCATAGATTAAGTGCTTCAAATAAGGACAGCCTAAGGGACATTCAGCTATGAATTGTGCATGTATGAGAAGAGCATGCATCTCCCAGAACACACACACACACACACACACACACACACACACACACACACACACACACACACAAACACACGGGCTGAAAACCATGGCACCGTCAGAACCTAGTAAACCTACCTCCCCGCACCCATTTAACTGTGATGATCATCATTCAATCTTCCAGGAGGTGTCTTGGAAACCAGGGCTGTTGACTCCACTTTACATATGTGTAGAGCGTGGCTCCAAAGCAGGTGTTTTACCCATAGACCTACAGCTAAAAGATCATCGAAGCTGGGCTTTGTGTCCAAGCTCTGAAAGTCACAGGCACTGAGCAAGCGAAAAGCTAATGAATTCATCTCCAAAGTCCAGCCCCTTCCTGGGCAGCAGCTGTGTGCTGCCAGGCCCTCTGAGCTCCGAGGGATGTCAAAGACTCAGACCCTGCTTTTAGCCTGTCACTGTTTAGAGTCACTAAACTTAAACACCTGTAGGAAGTAGCTGCAGTTCGTAGCTGTGTGGTTTGGGGCACACGGAGCTTCTTCTCTGAAGTGCAAATAGGAATACTTTTCCCTTCGGGGTATTGTATTGACCGAGGATAACCGTGTGGGCGGGCTAGCAGCCAGTGCTCAACTGTGTTGCTCTCCAGAGTCAATGCAATCATCTAGTTCAGTGGGACTTTGGGAAATGCTGAGGGCATTTTGGGTCATCATGGTAACTGGAGGCTGCTGTGTACAGTTATCTCCCGAGAGCCACAAAATTAAGATGTCCGGAATATGAGTCCTGCACAGAGGGAGTTTCCTCCCCCGCCCCCTCCCCAAGATGCCAAGAGGGCACATGTTCATTAGGATGTGACTGAGACCATGAGGAGTTGCCATGGCTTGGGGCTGAGACTGGAATTTGAATGCAAGTCTAGTGCTGTCTCCACTGTGCATCGGAGTATGCTTTGGTTGAGGGGAATCAGGCCACAGTGGGCGGCAGGGGCCGCAGGAAGAGTGGATAAGGAAGGTGAAGAAGTGTGGGGGATAGATTGAAAAGGGCGGCTTTCCAAATGGCAATGACAGCTTCAGCAAAGATGCAGAGGTGAAAGACAACAACACAAGCCGAGGGATGAGCCAGAGCACTGAGCCCACCTCTTGTCCCCCAGTCTAGGTGGTGGCCGAAGAGGGCCAGAGGCAAACGGAGGGAGCAATGGCTGGTCCTGACGGTGGCTGAGCCCCCAGCCCCTGGAATATGCAGCCCGGAGGAGCCCCAGGCAAGGACGCGGTGGCGGAGTGGGGCGGGAGGCATGGTCTCCACCTACCGGGTGGCCGTGCTGGGGGCGCGAGGTGTGGGCAAGAGTGCCATCGTGCGCCAATTCTTATACAACGAGTTCAGCGAGGTCTGTGTGCCCACCACCGCCCGCCGCCTCTACCTGCCTGCTGTGGTCATGAACGGCCATGTGCACGACCTCCAGATCCTGGACTTTCCACCCATCAGCGCCTTCCCTGTGAACACACTGCAGGTAAGCTGCCCACGTGGGCGGTCAGGCAACGGGGGGGGGGGGGGGGGGGGGGAGGGAGGGGAGGCTCCAACCCCCTCTAGCTCTCCAGTTCTGGCCCCACGGCCAGGAACTCTACACTACACCCTGGGCCTCCCTCCTTAAAGCCATCCCGAGAAGCTGCTCATTGTGTGCTAGTAAATTTCAAAGATGTGTTGATGATTGTTTAGTGTGTGCCAGGCCCTGCACTGGGCACCAGGACTGAATAGTCAGCAAAATCAGATATGGAATTTGCTTTCAAGGAACTCAGAGTCTGGTGAGGAAAGACTCACAGACAGTTATTATACAATGTAATGAATGCTGCGATCGAGGGAGATGGGAGAGCAGAAGCAGCCCTGGCTGGACGGGTCTGACATTCTCAAGTGTGTGGGGTCTCCACAAAGTAGAAACTGTGGAAGACGAGCAAATAACACCAACTGCCTGCTCAGACGCTGAGCTCTCCTGCCGTGGCCTCGCACCCTCATTGTCAGGCTGTAGAAGAGGGTCAGCAGGACAGACTGAGACCTGAGGAGGGGTGTTCTCAATGACTCTGGAGACCCCAGTCAGATCTTTTGCCCAAGGCCTGTTCTCCCTATCCCCCGGCCTCAGGACTGCCTCTGGGCCCCTTGCAGAATTAGATCCAACCATCTCCATTCCCTGCACCACCCAGGCACCTTCCCCAGCTTTTAGAACCAGGGCCTCTACACCTCTCTCTCCCTCTGGCTTGAGAGGAAGTTGGCTGCAGGGGAAGCAGAGCTTCCAGATGTGTTTGCTCACTGGCCAGAGAATGCAGAGGCTTGTGGGTATAGCCTGGTGACAAGAACCAGCCCTGGCCAGTTGGGACAGCAGACTCAGTTGTCTCTGGCTGGGGTCTGATGAGCTCAGTCAGCAGTGTTTCAGCAACCCCAACCTCAGTCCATCCTGCTGTGAATATGTGACTCAGCACCCCAGGGAGAAACCTGATCCAAGCATGTGATCCACAGTGTGCCTGAGAGGTCAGGGCAGTGAGTCGCAAGCCAGGACCTTCTGCTTCTCATTTGGAAACTTAGGTGAGACCTGGCTCCAAGCCCAAGTTACACGTTCAGTTGGGTATTTATCTTTACTAATTTCAGAATGGGTCAGATGCAGTTTGAACGCCTCAGCTGTGACCTAGAGCAATCCGTGTCCACTTCTGGCCCTTCACCCTATGGTTACTCTCCCTAGTGAGGCCATTCCTCACTGATGGTTCATTGACACTCAAGTAAGAAACCATATTTTCGTTCCATCTCCCCCCTGTCCATAAAAATAAGCCCCACAATGCCTTGTGTCTTGTTTGGTGCTTAGGGTAGAACCCAGAGTCTCACACATGGTAAGTTAGCCCTCTACCGCCCAGCTACACGCCCAGACTTTTACCTTGTTTTCATTGAGAAACAGGATATCGCTGTGCTGCCCAGGCTAGCCTTGAATTTGATCCTCCTGCATAGTCCTCAGAGTAGCAGGGATTGCAGGCATGCACCTCCAAGTCTGGCCCTTGCTTCTTTAACGTAATATTTTCGTTTTTGTTTGTTTCATTTTGTATTTGTGGGTTTGTTGTTGTTTCATTGTGTAGCCTTCCCTGGCTGTCCTGGAACTCATTATGTTGGCCAGGCTTAAAGAGATGCCTCTGCCTCTGCCTTCTGGTTGTGGGATTAAAAGTGTGCGCCACCACACTTAACATGATAACTGGAGCTACTCTTTCCTGCCTCTGTCTGGAGGACATCCTCATTCTTTTCTCATGGCTGCTCAAACTCCACTGTGACGTTTCGTGGATTCCGCACTTATTGGGCAAATGGGTGGTTTCCAATCTCACACCATTTGGGTCAATGCCAAAATGAATAAACAGCCTCCTGTATAAGTCAGTTTGCACGTAGGTCACTCTATTTGCAGGATCAGTTACTGGAAATGGCCTCGCCAGTTCAAAAGATAAATAGACATGGGATTTGGAAGGTGTCTCCAAAGTCCCTTCTCTAAAACTTGTATGTGTATCCTATGAAACTCTGGGATTTCTGACACTCATTTGAACAGTGGTTCTCAACCTATAGGTCATGACCCCTTTGAGGAGTAGCTTACTAGATATCCTGCATAACAGATATTTATGATTCATAACAGTAGCAAAACTACAGTTATGAAGTAGCAACAAAATAATTTTATGTTTGGGGGTCACCACAAGAGGAACTGTATTAAGGGGTCGCAGCATTAGGAAAGTTGAGAAGCATTGCCCTAGAACATGAGAGAGGATATTCTCGGTGTGGTCTGTATCTGTATTTCTGATTGTGAGTGAAGTTGTGTATTTTTCTATATATTTAAGGCTTTTATGTTTCTGATTTTGTTTTGTTTTGTTTTCTGAGAACTACTAATATCACCTGCCTGTTTGGATTTTTTATTATCGGGGGTTTGTGTTTGTTTTTCAGACAAGATCTTGTGTAGTTCAAGCTGACCCCGAACTTTTTCTGTAGCCAGGGATGACCCTGAACTACTGAGTCTCCAGCCTCTACTTCCCCAAGTGCTAGGATTCAAGGCACGCAGCACCATGCCTGTGTGATCCTCCTCCTCCTCCTTCTGTTTTTGAGACAGGGTCTCTCTACATGCATAACCTTGAATATCCTGGAGCTCACGCTATAGACCAGGCTGGCCTCCAACGCACAGAGATCCACCTGCCTCTGCCTCTCAAGTGCTGGGCTTAACATTGTGCGCCACCACACCTGGTGACCCTTTTCTTCTTCTTTTTTTTTTTTTTTTGGTTTTTCGAGTCAGGGTTTCTCTGTGTAGCTTTGCGCCTTTTCCTGGAACTCACTTGGCAGCCCAGGCTGGCCTCGAACTCACAGAGATCCGCCTGGCTCTGCCTCCCGAGTGCTGGGATTAAAGGCGTGCGCCACCACCGCCCGGCTGACCCTTTTCTTCTTGATTGAACCTTATCCTAGATGCTAAGGTCTCAAAGATTCCACCCCTGGAGCACAGTGAAGGGGCTTAGAGTACAGACGTCCTAAGGAGGGACCTTGAAAGCTCTACCATCAAATATCAACCTTAAGAATCTTGATGGCCGCTTTCTAGGAATAAAATAAAACAATATGTCCTTGGGTCTGAGCCTGTTACCTTCCACAGTCCCTTCTCCTCCTTCAGAGCAGGAAGCTGAAGTTAGAGGGCATGTGTGCCCTGCCAAAGGAGATGCCTGAAAACACGTGACTAAGGCCAGGTGGCTGAGCCCCTCGAGCCATATCCCTGGAGCTGGACTCCATTCCCATGTCTCCTCCTCTGTCTCTGTCTTTGTCAGCTAGAGGTTGAACCCAGGGCTTTGTGTACAATAAGCACATTCTTTACCACTGCGCTGTGTGCTCAGTCCATCCCTTGACTCAATACAGCCCGAAGATGGCCTCTGGGGGAACAAATTAGAACGTGACATGGAACACAGTGGCAGGAAAGCCGAGCTTTCTCCATTCCTCCCTTCAGTCAAGGAGTGGGGGGACAGCCCAGCCAATCTGGAGCTTTCTGCCATTCCCTTTTATGAGCCTCCTGAGAGGAGTGAGTGGGAGGCATCCTGGGGTCCCCTGGAGGAGGCAGTATGTTGGAGGAGGGGTGGGGCTGTCACCCTCAGAGTCTGGCAGCCTCTCTCCAGCAACCAGGCAGAGGGCTTGCAGAATGGAACCTCTCCTCCTCCCTCCTCCCAGGGGTCTCCATTCCCCGCATGGGGTGAGAGAGGAGTTGGCATAGGCATGCAGGCCCCCTGACCCCCAGGAGGTGATGGTGCCCCACCAAAACCAGTGTTCCCTGGTCTGGGAGGAAGCAGGTTTGTGATTTCCTACATTCTTAGATCTGTCCTCTGCATCCTGCCTCTGCACCAAAAATTAAAACCTCAGCACAAAGATGCCACATCATCTCCCCAGGGAAATCCACTGCAGCATCTCCCCAGCCTTTGAGCATGGAAGTGCCGTTCTGAAGTCAGACTTCCCAATGCACAGCTGCCACCCAAGTCTGCCCCCTTCTACTTCAGCTGAAACTCTTACCTCAACCGCATGCAAGCTGACCCTGGAGCTATGCCTCCACAGCCTTCTGGTCATTGTGTGTACTGGAGATGGAGCTCAGAGCCCCGCACATGCCAGGCTGTACCCTGTGACTGCACTGCGTCCCTCGCCTCCCCTTCTCTCCCTCATGAGAAGAGGCCCTGGTTTCCTTTGTCCCAAAGCTTCAGGGACTTGCTTTCTGCACGCTGTCTCCCTGAACATCCTTTTGCAATGACATCTGTTGGCAGATTAACCATCTAATTAATCCTTAGGGAACCTTCTCGTCAGCACATTTAACCTTTCCAAGGGCCTATTCATCTTAAGCTGAAACCCCCTCCCCATGAGACGTTCTCACAGACAAAAAAATTTTTTTTTAAAATTCAAGTAGCCAAATAGCTAGGCATGGTAATGCATGCTTGCGATCCCAGCATTTGAGAGGCAGAAGCAGGAGGACCAAGAGTTCAGGACTAGTTTGGGCGACATAGGAAGATTTAGTCTTTAAAGCAAAACAAACAATCTTGTCTTCCTGGAACTCCTTAGGCCTCTTCTCTGTCTCCCCTACTCTGCCCCCTTATGCTCCCCCCCCCCCTCTTTCTTTTTCTCTGTCTTTTCAGGCTGCAACCCAAGGGCTGTTAAGTTAGGGATAGGATTTACTTTGCTCCTGGTTGCCGATGCTGTGATTTTCAGCACCACGGAGAGAGCTCACCAGCAGGATTACTGCGGTTAAACTAAAAACAAACGAAAACAAAACAAACACTACCACTCCACCCCACCCCACCCCCCAAAAAACCAGGGTCCTGGCCTTCTTGGGTGCTCACTGCAGTTGTGAAGAACCAGAAATAGGATAGCTGTAATCAGAGTCCACGACCTCAGACACAGGAGAGGATGGGCACAGTCCTCTGATTGCAGGAAGTGTGGCAAATCCGGGCTGTCCTGGGGCGGGAGGTGGGGGGGCTTCATCTGAGCCTTGGAAGATATTACAGTAGGTACAACCACTAGGTCAGGGCTGTGCTCTTAGGGGAATTCATAAATGCACTTTGAACAAAGGACTGGTTGAATGGATGGATGGGTGGATGGGTGGATGGGTGGGTGGGTGGATGGGTGGGTGGGTGCGTGGATGGATAGATCAGACAGAGCTAGTCTCCAGATCCTCACAAGATAGTGTGGTGGGCCAGGAAGTCAGTCAGTCTGTGACTTGCTCTTTCCTGGCTGGGAAGGAAGTTACAGCTCTGAGCACATGTGTTCACAGGAACCTGGCCTTCTGCGGGGGAGGGGATAGGAAGCTCCGGTGTGGTGGTAGGTGAGAGCACTGTTTGACAGGGTGGCTGGGGGCTGGAAAGCCTCATGGCTGCTCTGACTATGGTACTGGCCGGGGGTGTTGCAGGAGTGGGCAGACACCTGCTGCAGGGGACTCCGGAGCGTCCACGCCTACATCCTGGTCTATGACATCTGCTGCTTTGACAGCTTTGAGTACGTCAAGACTATCCGTCAGCAGATCCTGGAGACGAGGTAAGGAGCTGTGACAGTCTATTGCTGCCTCAGTGGATGCCCTAATGCTAGCCTGTCTCCAAAAAAGGGGGACACGGGCAAGGGTTGGGGTGGAGGACACGGTTCACAGGTGAAATGTATGCGTTTTCTATTCCTACCCCTTTCTTTTCTTGTTCTCTTTCTCTCCTCCTCCTCCTTCTTCCTCTCTCTCTCTCTCTCTCTCTCTCTCTCTCTCTCTCTCTCTCTCTCTCTCTCTCTCTCGACGGGGCTTCACTATGTAGCCAGGCTGTTTTGAACTCAACCCCCCAACACACACACACACACACACACACACACACACACACACACACACACACACACACACACCCCTCAGGCCTCCCTAGTGCTGTAATTACAGGTGTTTGGTCACATACCCCACTTCTGTTGACTCATTTTGGGACCCCTACTTATGACGTAGCTACATTAATGGTGAAGGGCAGGGTCTGGGGGTACATGGCCTCGGATCAGTTGACATATAAGCCTCAGTTTCCTTGTCTGTAAAATAGAACGATAGTATGGACTTTTTTTTGGATCCAAAGACGTGCTCTTTAGAGATGTAGACTTCCCCAAGGGACTAGGGCTGCACCTGGAACAGAGTACACGCTAGCGCGGAGTCCAGTGGTTTCGAGACTAGCAGCGTCTTCAGAATTCTGCTTCGACCCGCAGGGTGATCGGCACCTCGGAGACGCCCATCATCATTGTGGGCAACAAGCGCGACCTGCAACGCGGACGCGTGATTCCGCGCTGGAACGTGTCGCACTTGGTGCGAAAGACCTGGAAGTGCGGCTACGTGGAGTGCTCAGCCAAATACAACTGGCACATCCTGCTGCTCTTCAGCGAGCTGCTCAAGAGTGTGGGCTGCGCCCGCTGCAAACACGTGCACGCCGCCCTGCGCTTCCAGGGCGCGCTGCGCCGCAACCGCTGCGCCATCATGTGACGCCGCCGCGTGCGCCCTGCTGCAGCACTGTCCCAGCGGAAGGGAGGGCAGGGCGGGGCCAGCCTCCCTCGGGACACCAGGGCTAGAGCGGGGAAGCCCCGGGAGGAGAACTCTGGGCTCCCGGCCTGAAGCACCCCTGCAGCCACACACCTCCCCCACCACGAGAATCAGAGGGCGAGAGGGAGCCTCCCCGCCACTCCCCAATCCTCCCCTCCGACCTGGGTCTCCCTGGGACAGCCACCTTCAGTGCTGTAGTTGTAGTGCCCGGTCCCAGGGGGCGCCACAATCTGTGGGCTGAGAGGGTGAGCGTGTGAAAAGGAAGGTGGGGTGAGGAGGTGCTGTCTTGGCCAGGCCCCTGCTCATCTTCCCCACAGTGTGTCTGTCTTTGCCCCATGTCCCCTTTTCCAATGTCTGTCCTCTCGAGTGTCTGTCCGCCCTCATTTGTCCTGTCTTCCCTCCAGTGTCCCTCTCTGTCCCCCAGCTCCGCTCACAGGGCTCTCATTTCGTTCATCCCCCTGTCGCAGGTCCTGGCAGCTTTGTGATGCCAGGCCTTCTCACCGGCAGCGCCACCGGCACAGGGCAGAGAGATGCAAGCGGCCCGAGGACCGAAGCCAAGGGGTCCGAGGGCTGAGGTCCCACAGCCGTCGGGGAGAGAAGGCAGAGCTCTTCCTCATCCAGGGAGACCTCCCTGCCCAGCAGCCCCCAGAGACGCAACCACCTACCTTCCAGCCTTAACTCAATGGTCCCTGCCGGGTGCCCCTCCCCCTTCCTAATCCCAAAGCCAGATTGCCCCTGGGCTAAAATTCCTTTTGTTTTGTTTGACCGCATGGAGAGGAAATTCCCCCAAAGGACAATTTTCTCTCCATGATGCTAGGTCCTACTTCTCTGTTACCTCCTGCACTGGGATGGTCTGCTATGCTGTGGGATGTCGAGTTGTGGGGGACTGGTGGTGGGTGGGCAAGGTGGTGCCCAGGAGGGGGTCAGGTTATACCAGTGATAATTCTGTGTCCCAGTCCCACCCCAGTCCAACTGCCTAAGACTCTGCCTCCATCAGGTCTCAGGTTGTCTTGCTCAGTCTGTGTAGGGGCAGAGCCAAGAAAAGAATAAGGGAGCTTCTTGTGCCTGGGGGAGGTAGGCATGCATCCTTACCCGTAGGTGGAGGCCCTCAGGATCTGACCCCTTGTCCCAACACCAGGTTGGCCCTATGCCCTAACTCACCCACCCCATTTTCTCCGGCTGCCTGGCCGGGTTTCTACCTCTCGTCACCGGAGCTGATCACTGTCAGTTTTGTACCGATTTAGAAATAATAATAATGGAGATTCTAGGAATGGCCTGAGGGATTGATGGGGGACTTGGAGGGAGGAAGAAGGAGTGGTGCCACGTCCCCTGCCCCGGCCGAAGAGAGTTCTTGAGGCTGAACCCTCAGCCTCAGCCTCAGCCCTGGTCCAGTTGGGAGGATAATAAGGACCCCTTGTTAAGAGGGGTACATTGGATGCCCAGCCTTTTCCAGGGCTGAAGTGCACAGACCAGGAAGTCAGGTACCCAGAGAGGTGATGGGGAGGAATCTGGGGGCAGGGGTGGGGGTGGGGAATTTATGGTGTTCCCGTGTGGGAGGGAATCCATGATTCTCTCTTCTGCTTCCCCTACTGAATCTCACTCCCTCCACCCAGCAGGGGCACTGCAGTACAACAGCAGAGGCCCTGACTGTGGGCAGCCCAGTGTTCTGGGTTCTAGTCCTTGCTGCCCCGCACAATTTTGGGCTAGCGACTTGCCCTCTCTGAGCCTCCCTCTGAGACAGAGGTGGTGGCTCCCCTTCCCCACACTTCAGAGTGGCTGGGAGGGTAAGGAAGAGGGATGCCCACTTTCCTCTCCTGCAACCCCGCCCCTGGTTCCACGGGGCATGGGGTAAAGATGGCAGCATCTCATGTGCCCGATCACCCCCAACTCTGAGGCACTCAAGGTGAGGGTGGGGGATCCAGGCCTCTGGCTGCCCCCACTGGGGGATCCATTGGAATGTAGCCCCTCCCCTCACCCTTTCCTCTTCATCCAGGTCTTGGAGTTCAGGTCCCTCCACCCCCATTCTGAGTCTCCGTCCTTCCCCTCCCCAACCAGGGTTTCCCACACAGGGTCTGGAAGTGTGTGTGACACCCATCGAGCTGTTATTGGAAGTCAGATTAAAAATCAGGGAGCGTTTTCCCTCGTTTCTCTACCTCAGTGTCAGCTCTGTTGGTCATGGGGGTGGGGGTGGGTCCCTGCAGGGCACATGTGCTACATGTAAAGAGTGGGGCTCCCCACCCCCAAAGTCCAGGTCAACCCAGGGATCAAAGGGAAAAGGTCCTGGACATAACTCTTTTCCCTCCAGCTAACCACAACCACACAGAGGGCACATCACCTGCCCTCGCTGCTGCCTGGAAGACTCAAATGCTAACTGCCTCTGCATCTTCCTCCCAGTCAGGGGTCAAATTTAGGGCCTCCAAACATAGCTTCTTGGACACAGAAATGTGATGGATGCCATCAACCAGCTCTCGTCACCCTGAGTGATCCCTGTTCTCAGGACCAGGGGCAAATCTTTGAAGTCCATGTCAAGGGTGGCCTTCAGGAGCCTGTGCGGGGCCGCCTTTGTCGCTGTCCACGGTCCTGACCACCAGGACCTGGTAGGAAGCCTCCCTTGCTGACAGCTCCCTCCACCTGGTCTCCATCACCTCCTGCAGAGAGGTTTGAAGCTGCACCTCTCTACACCTCTACAGTCTTAGTGAAAGGACCCCAAAAGATGTATCTCAAGGACAGACCCATGTGTGTTTAATAACTTACAGCTGTGGAAATGTCCAGGGGCCGAGGAGCTGTTCTTAAGGGGCAAGAATAAGATATCGACTCTCCCCAATGCTGCTGGCCAGATGCTGACTTGCAGTGGAAGGTGTGGGCTGCCCTTTTGCTCAGCTGAAGAGATGGGGGTCTTCAAACCCACTCCTGGCCAAGGCCCTGTGCTGAGTGAGGGACTGTCCTTCCTCACGCATACATTGCACTGCATACGTTTTGCTGTGGTCCTCCCCATCTGCAGGCTCTTCAGACCCAAGACTCCTCCTCAGGTGGAAGTGGAGCCCCCTCAGGCTGCAGAGGCTCCTGGTTCGCTGACACCTGGGAGCTGTTCTCCAGTGAGATGCTGGCTTCTTTCTCTTTCTCTTCCTCCTTCTTTTCACCAGCTTGATCCACCTGGCAGGTGCCCCGTCCCTTGCCACCCAATGTGGCTTTCAATAGCCTACTTCCAGGAGCTGCCCTGGCTGGACCCAGGCAGAGGTAGGCCAGTGGCTTGGGAATTCTGGAAGGTCTTTTCTCAGGCCTGTGGTCTCTGCGGGGCCGGATTCTGGGTCTCAGCTTCAGCTTGTAAATGGATGGGATCTTCTGGGGCTTCCGGAGTGTTCTCTTGCCCTTGCCCAGACATACCCTGGCTTTGTCAGAACTGGGGTCTGAGCCTGAATGTGTGGGAGCCTCCGGGGTGGCAGGCACAGTCAGAGTGGAGCAGTCCTTCGCTCTAGTGGATGACACAGTCCTCACTGGGGTACCCTTGGCAGTCAGGCTTGCCTTTATCCTTGGCCCACTCTCTCTGGATCTTGGCTTCTCTTTGGGGCTTCTTGGGCCCACAGCTGACTTAGGGGGGGCTTCAGAGCCTACCTTCCAGGCTTTCAGATCCACTTTAAGGAGAGGTGGGGGGCCCTGAACCAGTTCTTGGATGACTTTATCATAAGGACCCCCAGATTCAGGCCACCTCCCACCCAGGCTGGGAACATAGACTCCGCTTCGAGGGATGATTTGAGGCCTTGTACCCTGATTACAGGCAGCCCCCACCTCCAGCAGTTTCATGTTGGCCACAATCTCCTCTTCAAGGCTATGGTAGAGAGCTTGCTCTCTGGTCCTCCCCAGGGGCAGAGGGGTGTGCCTCCCTTTCCACTTATGTGTGCCTAAGCTCCTGGGATCCTCAGTCTCTGAAGTAATCTGGATGTCCATCTGGTGGTCCCCATGGCTTGCTTCCACAGAGTGATGCCCTTGTGTGGATATATCCAGGTTCCCTGTGAGGGCCTCTGATGGGATGGATCCTCTCTCCATGGAACCTCCACTTTCATTACCCAAAAAACTTCTTGGAGTTGGGGGTCGGGCAGGGGACAGCCGGATGGGGATCTTGGTGAACCCTTTGCTGGGGGGTGGGGATTGAATAGGCATGGGTTCTCTGAGCTGTGGGGAAGCACCCCGATGCAGAAGCCAGATACTGTGAGGATTGGCTAGGCTGGAGGAACGAGGTGGGGGAGATGGTCCTCTTACTGATGTCCCTTTACTGGTGGCCTCAGGGCTTTGGAGCCTCTGGGAGCTGAGGGCCTTGGTATGTGTTCCTTGGCTATCTGATTCCTTGTGAATCCAAGATGTGGGAGTCCTTCCTCTGGGCAGTTCACCTGGGCATCTATTCTCTCTCTTTCCTGACATGGTCCTCCATAGGTCTGGGCTCCTACAGATAGGTGAGAATTGGGGACCGGGTGACAACGTTCTCTGAGATGGGGTCATTGGCCTCTCTTGTGACCTGCAAAGGAGAAAAACATGCTGGAAAGAGAGACTCAGGACCATCAGAGGCATTTCCCATGGGAGTACCATGAGGTACTAGAGAACCTGTGTTCTTCCCGAGGATGGACCAAGAGGTCCCTATGCAGCTGTTCCTCCTGCCTGTTCTCTCTTGTTCCCCATGCAGCAGATAGAAGTGAAACTTCCAGCCCCAAAGACTGATGATCAGATACCCACATTTGGGGCTGGTCTCAGTCTTAGTTTAATCATGAAATGGAAGGACATTGACTATTGCCATTCCTTTTCTGGGCCTCAGTTTCCTTGGCTACAAAATGGGTAGCTATTTGGAGCAACTAGATGCCCCTTAAGTCCTGGGTGCTGTTTTGATCACAAAACACCTGAAGCTTTTTGTCTTGTTCTGTGGCCCTGGGGTGTGGAGTCCGGGGTCTTGTGCACACTAGGAAAGCATTGTCCCATTGGACTATATAACCCTTTTCTTTTAAATTTGGTTTTGTAATATGGCCCCCCAAAGTGGCCCAGGAAAGACCCAAATTCACAATCCTCCTGTCTTGGCTGCCTGAATGCTAGGACCATAGGCATATGCCATCATACCCGGCATAGATGAAGTTTTGTTGGGGTAGGACATTGTTCCCTTTATCTTGGGACTTGAGCCACTGAGAATATGGAGGAGACCCTTACATGTCCCTCTCTTTACCTTAGTAATGGAGCTGTCTCTCGGAGGGTCCTGGCCCCTGCTCCCCGTTGACCATGGGGTCGGGGAGAAGAGGGAGTGGGGGGCCTCAGCTTTCGGCTAGAAGAGGTGTATGTCCTCCAATCCACTGGAGGCAGTGGGCTCTGTGAGCGGCTGATGGTCATTGTAGGCTGGGGCTGTGAGGGTCCATCCTGCACCTTCACTTCATGCTGCACCGGTGGCCCTGGGGGCTTCAGAAAGCTGCCTGGTTTGTGGGCTACCAACAGAGGCCCCCAGAGAAAGCAGAAGAAAGAAATGTTCAGTTCCTGTTTATGAAACTCATTGTTCCTCCTCTCCACACTGTGAAAGTCTCCTCATTCCTCTTTATAGGCACCAGAGCCTACAGGGGCAGCCCCAGTTTTTACAAAAGGACTCAGAGGACACGATCTGGTCAGAGAACCCAACATCGGGATTTGCTGATAGCTGTGTTGTATAGCCGATCCTCAACTTTTATTCAAGTTGTATGCTTATTCGGGTTTACTTGACGTACTGAAGAGGATTAGGGAAGGACTGAAAACCTTCGAAATCAGTCTTCGGGCTACCAGTGTGGATTCCAGGCCAGACCTGAGCTCTCCTGAGATGGACCTTGGCCAACGCTGTTTCTGCGTGCCTTGCGCGCCACCTTGTGGTGATTCGTAGTATTGCGCCACGACTGCCCTTCTGTCTTCACCCACAGTTCCCGCACAGCTGGAGCCCCTGGGGATCAGGCCTATTTGCCCAATCAGGTGCTACCGTCTCTCTAACTAGCCCCACAGCCAAAAACTCTTGGGGAACTCACAGAGGGACGTACACCGGCAGGGGTCATGTTTGTCCAAATAATGGCCCAGCGTGTCCCAGCCGCCCCCAACACGCACCATCACGTGGCTCCGGAGGATCTGAGGGGGCAAAGATGAGATTGAGAGCCAGTGGAGAGCTTCCCCTATTCCTGTATACTCCTTTACACACGTTTGTGATCGGGAGACAGGATATTTTTCTATTCAGTCTTACCCATGACTGCCTCAGACATTCCTTGTAAAGCGAGACTCAAACCGGGAAACAGAAAGTTTCCTGTTCTGCACCCACAGCTGGGGACGCTCTCTTTGCTACACAGGGGTTTGCACTTGTCTCTGCTTGCAATTGATATGGGACCCTCACGCCTCTGTGATGCAACAGAGACGGTGGGAGTTCTGTCCAACTCTGTAATGAGACAAGTCCCATAGTCTTTCCAGACTTTAATTTCCATGGTTCAAAAGTGGGACCACAAATTCCTGGCCTATACCCACATCACAAGACTAGTATCCCAGCATCTGGGGGGGGGGGCTCAGGTGGCTGGCTGTGCTCCCAGGTATGCTCTATGCCCAAGGAAAGGCCTTGGTCATGCCCAACTGCTGACCACACCCCTGAGCACAGACATCTCTGGGGAGGTGACGTTAGGCATGGGGAAGGGCAAGTAGAAAACCCATCCCAGACCTATACTGCTGTTCACTCTACAGAATGGATGGGTCCAGGGTCTCAGTGGTGTACTTTGGGATCCACATGGCTGGGGCCACACACTGAACACAAACCCAGGTTCTCAGGTCTCTCACTCTGCCCTATCCTGTGGAATGGAAAAGTAAGAGTACTTTTTTTTTTTTTTTTTTTGTAGACCCTATTTCTGCCTGTGGGCATCCTGTAGATTCATTCTGATGGAGGTGGTGGAGGGTGGTGGTTCCAGCTACATTTGAAGGGAGGATGGGATAGCCTTGTCAACTTTGCCTAGACTCTCCTGGAAAATTCCAAGGTAGGGGAGAGCCTCAAGGTCTGGTGACTTGGGGTCTATGATGGCTGGCTTCCTGTCCTTGCCCTCAGGCTTAGCCAGGGTTCTATGGGAGGAAACCCCATTTCGCTGACCCTGGATGTCCCTCCCTTAGGCTCCACTTACCCTGATGAAGATGAGAGTGTTGGAGTCCCCTACTCGGTACTTCCCCTCAGATATCTTGACCATGGAGAACTGTACTGGGCATGTGCAATGGCTCACGAGCTTCTGCACCTGTGGGCAATGGCAGAGACTCAGTCCTCTTCTCTGTCTGAGTACCCAAGTCCATTCACGTACTGGGTCAAGCTAAATGGAGCACCTGTCTGCCTCTAGACAGCCCCCTCCCCAAGGCCGGTGCTGAAGTCAGGGCTGGGGGCTGAGAGGTAAGTAGGAAGAGGAAGGCTTTACAGAACCCATCAGTGTAACAGCTGGAGCACCTCACTGTGGCCCTCTTCCCCTTCTGACGAGGGATACAGTGGGTTGTGCTCTTTGACCAGCATGGGGCAGAGTCCTGTGTGTTGCATCACAGGCCTTCTGCTAAGAAACCTTCCTGAAGGATTGCTTGGGCTCATGACTTAGAGACCACGTCTGGCAGCCTTGCAAGGGAAGGGAAAGAGAAGAGCAAAATAGAAGAGGAGAAGAGAGGGGAGCGGAGGAGAGAAAAGTGGAAGAACAAAGGGGGAGCCCTCCAGGAGCTCCCTTTTCCCCAGTGGCAGGAATGGGGCTAGCCTCAGGGAAGTGCCGCCTCCTGGGATGGGATTCTACTCTGGAACCTGCTCCACACACTTGATGTTGGTTCACTTAATTCTCAAAGCCGTCCCAGAAAATGGCTACTGTGCCCCAGTACACTACATGCAGGTGAACGGAAGATCGGAAAGGTTAAACGATTTGCCCAAAACTACACGGTGGTGTTAGCTGGTAACGAGGATGCCATGTCCTTGGCACCTAGCCCACAGGGCTAAATGAGAGGTGTGCAGTGCTAGGCTGGTGCAAAGGCAGTGAATGGCGATGGCCACTGTCACATGTGGTAAGTGTAGGGGCTCTGAGTGGAGCACGAGAGGACTGGGGAAGAGGAGGGCAGGGCACAAGCTGGGCCTGAGGGCATGGCCGGGCGCCTCACCATCTGGTCCAGGTTGTGGAAGTGGCAAGGCCTGCGGACAGGGGGTGCGGGTGGTGGAGGATCCGGCGAGGGCAGGGCCAGCTCACGCCGCAGCTCCTCATCAATCTCCTCTTCCAGATGGACCAGGGCCGGCGCCGCCACACCGAAACGCCAGGCGCGGCGACCCAGCTCCAGCAGACACAACAGCACGCTCTTCACGTTCTTGCGGAGCACCAGGTCCTCTGTCTCGAACATCAGCACCTCTGGTGTGGGACAAAGGAGAGAAGGGGACGTGGGTGGCTTAAGTGCTCCGCTAGAGACCATCCCAAGGCAGGGGTAGCAGACACAGGAGGGTGGCTCGGATTCCAGCATCTCGGGGTGAGGAGGCGCCTGGAAGGGATGCGTCCACACAAGGCAGCCAGGCTAACTGCAGAGGCTGGTGAGTGGGTAAAGTATTTGGAGCCTGATTTGAGCCTAGGGCAGGGAAGAGGACATTCTCTATCCTGCTCTCTGATCCACTTAGCCACCAAGAAGATTTCAGGAGCAAGAAGCAGTTTCTTCCTCTTCTTACCCATCCTGCGGATACCCCAAATTCAGCTTTAGATAACCAGGCCGACTTGACTATAGGCTCTGGGTAACTCACCCTATAATGGCTCTGACTTGACTACAGGCTATGAGACCTTTGGCTAGTTCCAGAGTCCCAGATTTTATCTTCTCAAAAATGAGGGTGTAGCCCATCTCAACAGAAAGCAACAGTTGTTTGGGGGTTCGGTGATGGGAATGATACATAAGCTACATCTCCAGCCAGATCACTAGCTTTGGTTCACCTCTGACCAGCCCCTCACCTCCTTGCCACCAGCCAGGAGTCCAAACCTGACCCTTCCCCTGTCTCAGCACAGTTACCTTTGGTCTGGAGAATTGTGCAATCACACCTAATCCCATTCCTGGGTTCCAGGCAAACAACTGCTGCTGCCTGAACTCTACAAATCCCTGCAGGCATGTGTCCCTCCCTGTAGAGTGCTCCCCCACTCCTGGCATTTGTACCATCTTTTAATAAAGAGGTTCTCAACCTGTGGGTCATGACCCCATTGGTGTCCCACATCAGATATTCATGTTGTGATTCATAACAATAGCAAAACTACAGTCATGAAGTAGCCACGAAATGATTTTATGGTTGGGGTCACAGCAACATGAGGGTTGCAGCATGAGGAACATTGAGAACCACTGCTCTAGTCCCCCATGTTCACTGGCCAGCTTCTCCCAGTTTATCCGCCTTTCTGGTGCTTTGCCATTGCCCTCTCCCCCCCCCCCCCCCCCCCCCGCCCGTGCCTAGTTAATTCTCTTCCCCAAATTTCTCTCCTTACCCCAAATCTCCTCTCTCTTGTTGCCCTTGCTGGTGTCCACAACTATATCATCAAGCTGCTCATTCCCATTCTGGATCCGATATTAATACACTTGACTTTGAAGCACACATCCCCCTGGGGCTATAATTCCTGAATCTATCCATCTGTCTGCCTTCCTAGGCCATGCATTCCTGGGCATTGGACCCTATTCTTCTCAGTCCTTGGTACCCAGCATGCACTGGGAGCAGAAAAGGTGATTCATACACCTTCACGGATTGAGCCATCAACAGATGTCTATTGATCATCGCTGTGTGTTTACAGGAAGGATTTACTGTGAGGTGAAGAAACTGATGCACAGAAAGAGGAGCTACCTCATGGAAAAATCTAGAAGAATACCTCAACGCCTGACCCCCGGACCCGGCTTAGCTTGAGCCTCCAAGGGATGCATGCCCCCATGAGATAAGGGTCTGAGACGGACGTGTTACCTTGGATGCCCATCTCCTTGCGACACCACTGGATGAAGTTGGAGATGTTGTCCCTGGCCTGGAAAGTGCCCGGCTGAGCAGCCCCATTGCAGAAAACGCCAGCCTGGGGCATGGGAATCTTTGGAGCTCGGTCAGGTGCCTCAGCCAGGAAGGCCAGAGCAGCCTCTGTGACAGTGTTGGCATGCCGGCACAGCACCAGGCCAGTCTCCAGCACCTGCAGGAAGTTGGCTGCATCAATGTCCAACCCGTACAGATCCCGAAGCCACTCAGCCAGGTCTTCCTTCATGGCCTCCAGATACTGCTCGCTGGACTTGAAGGGCCGGATGCTGCGCACGGGAGGCCCTGGGGTCCTGGGCCTCCTCCTGGGTCCCCTATGCTGAGACATTGCTGGAACGGAAATACAGGAGGAAGTAGGAGCCTCCTGTCCCCTACTGCTGTCTCTCTACTCTTGCTACAGGCTAGGTCAAGGTCCTGGACCACTTCTCCTTGGCTCAATGGGGTCCCTTTCTACCCTCTGAGAGCCCAGGGCTTCTGGCTCTGCAGCTTGCTGCTGGCTTCAGCCTCTGGGCCAGGCCCAGCCCCCACTGCCCACATTCCTTAGTCCCTGCCTGAACTTTCCCTTTGGTGGCCCTGCAAGCGACCTCACTCTCAGTTGCCCAGTCCACTCAGCTCAGCGCTCCCCCAGGACTGGTGGAAGTGAGAGCATTCCTCTCTTCCCAGGGCCAGGTGGGTCATCCGCTGCCTCCAAGCAGCCCTCCACTGTCACCAGCCAGGGAGCCCGGAAAAGCATCCAGGCTGTGGCCTCGCCGCCGCTGCTCTGCTTTCTTTCCTCTCCTTGGAGACAGCAGCTGCTACAAACACTCCTTGTTAACACTCTTCCTTCCAGCAGCCAAGCGCCTGTGTCCTGCTGAGAGGCCTGAGCAGAGGGAGCAGGGCAGGGAGGCTGGGGCAGGGTTCTTGTACCCACTGACTCCTCGTGGGGGGAGGTTGAGGAAGGTGGGGGAGAAGTGCAGAGAGATAGGGCTTAGAGATCATTGAACACTGAGGAATGAATGAGCAGGAGGGAGAGAGAGAGACAGCAATAGAGACCCAAGATAGGAGTTTTGCCCTACATCCCTTTGGGGGTGGCATACCCTCCCTGGTCTCTCTGTGCCTTAGTTTCTCAACTGTCAGATGGGAAGGACAATCTCTACCCTTCTGGGGTGTTGCGAGGAACAAAAGAGTAGTGTGTGTGAAAGCACCAGACCCTTAGACCACGCAGGCACAGCCTGGGTGAGCCCCAGCTCTCACCAGCAGCCCTGTCTACGTACTGGAGAATCTGTTCCATCCCTGCTCCTAGAACAGGGATGAGTCTTCTAGAACAGTCTCATCCCCTAGTCACGGCGATGCATTCATTCAGCAAAGATTTCTTTTTTGTTTGTTATTTTGCTGTTGTTTGGTTTTTTTTGGAGACAGGGTTTCTCTGTGTAGCCTTGGCTGTCCTGGAACTCTTATCTGTGGACCAGGCTGGCCTCAAACTCACAGAGACTCACCTGCCTCTGCCTCCTGAGTGCTGGGATTAAAGGTGTGCACCACCAGTGCCCGGCTTAACAAAGATTTCTTAAGCCTCTACTATGTACCAGACACTATCATGGGGCTGAGTATACAGCAATAAACAAAACACCACTTGCCTGAACTTACGGAGGCTACTTATATGGTACTGGGTGATGGGTGGTAGATGGACAAATAAGTCTGGCTAGGAGTTCTAGCACACACCTGTAATTTCAGCAGCTGGGAAGCAGAGGCAGGATTGAGAGTTCAAGTCCAGCCTACATAGCAAATTCAAGTCTAGATTGGAATACATGGTAAGGCCCTGCCTCAAAAACCAAAAGATGAAACAAATAACAAAATAAATGTGCAGTAAGTCAGGCAGTGATAAATATTGGGAGAATAATACAGGGAGAGTGGGTGGCTTTATGGAAGGGGACACCTTCCATAAAGGGAAGGCCTTGATGCTAAGCTGTCATCTGGGCAGAGAGCTGAGAGAAGTGAGGACATGAGTTCACATGAGGAATGAGAGCAGCCAGTGCACTGGCTTGGAGGCAGGAGCATGCTTGGTATGTTCTAAGAATAGCAATACTAAAAAAAGAAAGAAAGAATAGCAAAAAGAGGTGGGGGGGGGGCTGGAGAGATGGTTCAGCAGTAGTTAAGAGGGATTGTTGTTCATCCAGAGGACCTGGGTTTGGTCCCCAGCATCCACTCCTGGGAATCTGATGCCCTCTCCTGGCCTCCATGGGTACCTGCACACATGTGGCATACAAACACACATGTATGTAAGTTTAAAAAATTGAGTTTTAAGAAAGTGAAGTGGTCTGGAGAGACAGTTCAGCAGTTAAGAGCTCTGGCTGCTCCTGCAGAGGATTTGAGTTCAGTTCCCAGCACCCACAAGACAGCTGACAGCTACTGGTAATTCCGGTTCGAGGGATCAGACACCCTCTTCTGGCCTCTGCTGCCACCAGGCATGCACATGGTATGCATACACATATGTAGGCAAACACTCAAACACATAAAATAAAAATAAATAAATTGTTTAAGGGGGGGTGGGCTGGAGAGGTGGCTCAGAGATTAAGAGTACTGGCTGCTCTTCCCAAAGACCTGGGTTTGATTCCCACATGGCAGCTCAGAACCATCTGTGACTCCAGCTGCAGGGGATCCAACATCCTCTTCTGGCCTCCATGGACATCAAGCCAAGAATGTGTGTGGTATGCAGACATACATGCAGGCACGTAAAATAAACAAACAGATAAATAAATAAGTTTTGAAAAGAATAGTAAAAAGAAGGCAGACATGTGACTGAGAAGAAATGAGGCCCCAAGACAGGACCTGGCAGGTGAATGCAGACAGGGCCTGGCAGGTGAGTGCAGATAAGGCCTGGTGGGTGAATACAGACAGAAGAGGGCCTGGTGGATGAATGCAGACAGGGCCTGGCAGGTGAACACCAAGATGCATTTTCTCCTGGTAAAATGTCAACTGTACTAGAGTTCAGGGCAGAGGAGGGACGTGCCCTGACTCAGCAGTTGTGTGGAGGGACTCCCGAACTACAGGTGTTACTGGACAACATTTGAAATTCTGGCAGCACCCAAGGAGGAACAGTGGTAGCTTAGACCAGGAGATGACAAGTGGCCACATTCCATGTAGCTCCTAGAGAGTTCATAAGATTGGTCTAAACAAGTGTTCAGCCTTGGCACTCTGAGACTCTGGTTAGCTAGACATAAGTTTTTGTAAATCTGGAAAGCATAACTGACATAACTATAGAAATAACACTCATGGGTGACTATTAATCTGTAAGTCTTATCTATCTAAATAACCTAAGGACTAAGTGTAACTTGAGTTTTCCTGCCCGGCCCACAATCAGGACAAATCTCTCTCACCTGCCAGTCCCACAGCCGCTTAAACCCGACCAAGTAAACACAGAGACTTATATTGGTTACAAACTGTATGGCCATGGCAGGCTTCTTGCAAACTGTTCTTACAGCTTAAATTAATCCATTTCCATTAATCTATACCTTGCCACATGGCTCGTGGCTTACCAGCATCTTCACATGCTGTTTGTCATCCTGGCGGCTGGCAGTGTCTCTGACTCAGCCTTCCACTTCCCAGCTTTATTCTCCTCCTTGTGCCATTTATACTTCCTGCCTGGCCTCTGGCCAATCAGTGATTTATTTATTGACCAATCAGAGCAACACATTTGCCATACAGAACATCCCACAGCACTTCCCCCATTTTTTTTTTCAAAAAGGAAGGTTTTAACCTTAACAAAGTAAAATTACATATAATTTGGGAATTTGGGCATAGCTTCTCTTATTACTTCCTGCTGGAGGGGGGCACTGTATCTTATGGGGACACAAAGAAAATTTTAGGATCATGGAGTAGTCCGTGAGGCTGTATCGTCTGAGCCAGTTGCCTTTAAACCGTTCTGGATGTTGGATCATCTGGGCCATGGTGTCATCAGAGACCTTTCAGGGGGTCTTGGCTGGTCAAACCTGATGTATCTTAATCTGGAACAAATCCATAGCCTTTGGCTTTCTGTGGGAACAAAAGCAGAGTCTCCTTTCCAAAGCAACACATCCTTACAACTAAATTTTGAAGTCAAGGTATCTTTAAAATACACATTTTGGCATAACTCAACAACTTTTACAATCAAATGTTTTTCTGCAGTTAAAAATCCCAAAGACAACACAATCCAGATTCTCTGTGTAATATTCATCTTTACGTGACTTATTTTTTATATTAATTTTACTGTCTCTTTAAAGACTTTATTTTTTAAAACTATGTATTTGTTTCTATAACTGTATATATTACCTTTTTTTGTCTCTTTCAAGCCTACGTATATTTTACACACATTGTAAACTATTACATCTGAATCTGTCTTATTGTGAATCTATTGCTGTAAACTGCAGCAGCTGTGGCTGCTGGCTCCGCCCACCTCAGCTTCCCAACATGGTGGTGGTTTCCCGCCAGCTCTGGGAGCTATCGTGGGTCTATGCTTTTATCCAAGCAGCGTGTAGCCCAGAAACCTCATTTTTTTGTTTTGTACTAGCAAAGGCTAAATCCACCACGCAGCTTAATGTGCTGCTTGCAGAGGCCTCATTCCCGCCAAACTGCAGGTTGAGCATGCACACCAGAAACCCACAAGTAGCTCAAACCGGCAGCTGCTGCTCATTTGAGAGAGACAATTAGGAAGCTGTTTTTAGCTCCGTTTTAGAATCTTTTTTCTCAGTTTTTAGGTGGAAACTCTTGCCACCACGTTGGACGCCATTTGTGGCTTGAGTTTTCCTGCCTGGCCCACAGTCAGGACAAATCTCTCTCACCTGCCAGTCCCACAGCTGCTCAGACCCGACCAAGTAAACACAGAGACTTATATTGGTTACAAACTGTATGGCCGTGGCAGGCTTCTTGCTAACTGTTCTTACAGCTTAAATTAATCCATTTCCATTAATCTATACCTTGCCACATGGCTCGTGGCTTACCGGCATCTTCACATGCTGTTTGTCATCGTGGCGGCTGGCAGTGTCTCTCTGACTCAGCCTTCCGCTTCCCAGCTTTATTCTCCTCCTTGTCCCGCCTATACTTCCTGCCTAGCCAATGGCCAATCAGTGTTTTATTTATTGACTAATTAGCAACACATTTGCCATACAGAACATCCCACAGCAACTAAGGCTTCACATTAGCAAGGTAAGCAATCTTTAAACCAAGGTACAGTATAAGGACAATGACCTCAAAATTGTGACAATACACAAAATACCCCTTAAATGGAGATAGAAATGTATAGTGCAATAGGACAACACTATCCTTAATATGTATCAATATACAAAATATCCTAAACAGAGATAGAACATACATATAGCATGGTGAATATAATTTCACATTTATATCAATATATAAAATATTTCAAATAGGAGTAGGAATATATTTACAATATGACAATCAAGTTTTGAATTTGTATCAATATACAAATTATCTTAAATAGGAGCAGAAAAATAGTTTGCATTTCTATCAATATACAAGAATCCATATCAGTGCAAATTATCTAAGGCTGATAGTTTGCTAAATTAGTTTACTAGTATATATAATAATCTCCTTAATATACTATACCTATCCATTCTCCTTTTTCCTTTCCCAAAAAAGAATCCTGAATCTAAGTTCTATTGTTCCCCCCAACCCTGTAACAATTTACCCATATCCCTGAGAGAAATGAAAGCTTTTAGGAGAGGGGGCATTGTTTTCTTAAAATTGCTTTCTGCTGTTGAGGGGGTGACAGTATCTCTGTGGTATCCTGTAAGAAAGCCAAATGGTTAAGTCTCAGTAGGACTAATTGTAATGTTTATAGCCAGTCTCAGAATAATGGGTAAGGTTAACTGGGGTTCTGGCTAGAAATGTAATATGATGGACCATCTCATCTTGGAAATGTTCTGAAGAGTTTGCAGTCCAAAGTGTTTTTTGGTTCAATGGCATCATTACGGACTGGGAAGAGTTGTTGTTGTAGGGCCCCATCTTCCTTTTGGAGACTTTAGAGATCGCCTGTGAAGCATATTGGTACCAATAGGTTCTTCCCTTCTGCTATAGATGTCTGGGTGTCCAAGTCCTTTTGATTTCTTGAAGATGGGTATTCCTATTATCCTGTAAAGACAAAAAACAGACCCAACCTTTGTTAGTTGAGTTTTCCTTAAAACTTATAGAATCCTCATATCGGTGGATGAACTATTACTTCTCCTCATCAATGGATTTCTCCTGTTCAAATTAATTTTTTAATTAACTTTGTTGATATCCATAGCTTTTCTTCTCCTGCAGAAGCAAAAGCAAAACCCCTTCCCCAACATAGGACATATCCTGGTTTCCATTCCGAGGTCAACATATCTTTGAAGTAAACTGGTCGGTTTAGCTCAGGAGTTTTTTCTGTTGTTCAGTGTCTCTCTGCAGCTGTTGTCCCTTTCTCATCAGCATGGAGAAAATCCAAGGTTAATAAAGCATTATGCAATCTATTTCTAAGGGTCATTGTTACCTCTTTCTGTTTATTTAGCATATTCTTTAAAGTTTGATTAGGTCTTTCTATGACTGTTTGGCCTGTGGGATTGTGTGGTACACCTGTAACATGTTTTTATTGTAAGAAGCAAAAAACTGTTTCATTTTATTTGAGACATATGCTGGAGCATTGTCAGTCTTAATTTGTACAGGTATTCCCATGATGGCCACAACTTCTAAAAGGTGTGTAATTACAGACTCAGCCATTTCAGAACTCATAGACATTGCCTATTGAAATCCTGAGTAGGTGTCAATGGTATGGTGTACATATTTTAATTTTCCACATTCTGAAAAATGAAACATCCATCTGCCAAATTTCATCTCATACCTTTAGGATTGCTTCCTGCAGGTAATGGAGTTTGGTTATAGAAGGAACAAGTGGGACACTTTTTTTTACAATTTCCTTGGCTTGTTGCCAAGTGACAGAAAAGTCCCTTTTCAAATCTTTGCTATTTACATGGTGTTTCTTATGAAATTCTGAGGTGTCTAGCACATTATCTATGAATAATTGATCAATTTCATCACTCCCTTGTGCTAGAGGACCTGGCAGACCCATGTGGGATATATGATGAACCCATATATGATGTTCCCTATTTCTGATGATTTCCTGTAATTGCATAAACAGTCAAGTTAATTCTATATTATCAGGAATAAATTCAGCAGTTTTAATATGTAAAACAACTCTCTCTGCATATTGAGAGTCAGTGACTATATTGAGAGATTCTGTGAAAGCCATAAGTACCATAGGAATGACACACTATTCTGACTTTTGTACAGAATTGTAAGGGCTTTGGACCACTGTACTTAAATCTTCTGATTTATATATCCTGCCTTTCCTGATTTATTTGCATCAGTATAGAATGTGGGGACTCTAGAGATTGGTTTCTGACTTTTAATGTGAGGAAGGACCCATTCAGTTCGTTTTATGAATTCTATCCTCTTGCTTTTCGGGATAACAGTTGTTAATCTCTCCCAAAAAGTTACTGCAGGCTCTTTGCCAGTATTCATTATCTTTCCATAAAGAGGAAATTTCCTCATTAGTTAAAGGTACTACAATTTCTGCTGGGTCCATTCCTGTTAATTGACAAAGTCTTAATTTTCATTTTAGAATCAAATCAGAGATCTTTCCCACATATGTCTTTAATTTCTTACTTGGTGTACATGGTAGAACTATCCATTCTAATATAATATCTTCCCTCTGCATCAAAATCCCTGTGGGGGAATGTCTGGAGGGTAATATGACCAGAATGCTTTGAAGTTCTGGATTCACAGGATCCACACGTGCCTCTTGTATTTTCTTTTCTACTAGAGCCAATTCCTTCTCAGCTTCAGCTGATAATTCTCTTGAACCATTTAAGTCCTTGTCTCCTTTTAGTGTATTGGCCCAATTTACTAGTCCATCTTTAGGTATTCCAATGATAGTCTGTAAGGTGGAAATACTTCCTAACAATTTTTGAAAATCATTGAGTCCACAATCAATCTCTCCTGAGTTGTACCTTTTGGGGTCTAATTTTTTGTAGCTCTATCTTATATTCTAAGTAATTAATAGAATCTCCTCTTTGTATCTCTTTAGAAGCAATTTGTAATCCCCAGCAAGGCAAAACTTTCTTTACTTCTTCAAACATGCTTTCTAAAGTATCTGATTTTGGGTCAGCTAATAAGATATCATTCATACAACAGTAAATTATAGATTGTGGAAATTGTGCATGAATTATTTCCGATGGTTTTTGCATGAAATATTGGCACAGGGTGGGACTATTTAACATTTCCTGTGGGAGGACCTTCCATTGATATCTCTTGACTGGCTGGAAATTATTTTAAGTAGATACTGTGAAGGCAAATTTTTCTCTATTCTTTTCTTGTAGAGATATTGTGGGGGGAAAAACAGTCTTTTAAGTCAATAACTATAAGAGGCCATTCTTTAGGTAACAGAGAGAGTAAGGGTATCCCATTCTGTAGGCAGTCCATAGGCTGAATTGCTTTATTAATGATTCTCAGGTCTGTCAGCACTCTCCATTTACCAGATTTCTTTTTAATAACAAATACAGGAGAATTCCAAGGACTGGTAGATTCTTCAATGTGTTGAGCATTTAACTGCTCCCAAACCAGCTGTTCTAAGGCTTGTAGTTTCTCTTGTGTCATAGGCCATTGTCCAAACCAGACAGGTTTATCAGTTAGCCATTTTAAAGGTAGGACCATTGGTACCTCTGAGAGTTCAATGGCAGTTGTGCTCTATTTATGTACAGTCTGAATAGTTGGTGGCTATTTTTTTATAGTATCTTATAATATTATTCCCAGATACATGAATTGGTCTATATTCCACTTCCGAGATTGAAGGAATTTTAATCTGGGTATTCCATTGATGTAACAGATCTTGGCCCCAAAGATTCACTGCTACATTAGCCACATATGGCTTCAGCCTTCCTCTCTGTCCTTCTGTCCCTATGTATTCAACCCATCTCATACTTTGTTTTACCTGAGATAGGGTTCCAATACCCAGAAATTGAACATCTACCTCTTGAAGAGACCAATTCGGATGTCTTGATTTTGGCATAATTATAGTCACATCCACACCTATGTCCACTAAGCCTTCTAGAATAAGATTATTAATTCATATTCTAAGCTTTTGTCTTTATTCATTTATGGCAATCTGGCAAAATATTCATTTTATTGTGTTTTTTGGAGTTTTTGATCCAGCTATCAAAGCTATTCTATCATCCAGTGCAGTATTGTTCTTTACATTAGGTACTGTATTATTTACTTGTCCTGGGGAGGAATTTCCTCCACAGTGACTGGAAATGACTTGACCACGTTCAATTTGGGGGCCTGCAAGAAGCCCCCTTGAGGTGTTTTCCAATGGTAAAGGATTGCCTCATTTGTCTCATGTTGATCTTCATTCATTGGTCCAGTGTTGGCCTTTGCTGCATCTTCTGCATAATCCAGAAGATTAGGGTCTCCTATTTGGGTTATTTCTAGAAGAAGCATTGCTTCTAGGAGCACCCTGGTACAATTTCTTCTTATATGGTCTAGTGTCCCACAGTCAAAACATTTGGTACTTTAATGCCTCCTTCTACCTTTGGAAATTGCCTCTGCTATCCAAGCCTCATCACAATAGTTAAGAGACTCAATATTGTTTATGTATTGGATCCATTCTTCCATGGGTGTGATCTGATCTTTAAAGGTGCAGGTATCCTTTTGCATTCTATATTAGCATTATCAAAAAGCCAAAGATTGAGTTAATACTTGTCTTAGTTCTTGGTCTGATATTGTCTTGTTTATATCCTTGGTCAGTCTTCATAAAAAAAAATCAGTAAATGGTTCTTCTGATCCCTGGAAGACCTTTGTATATAGCTCAGTTGGTTTCCCTGGTTCTGGAATGGTTTCCAAGCAATTAAGGCTGCTGTACAGCATATGGATAATGTATGCTCAACAAAGGTAGATTGTGCATTTATATTAGTGAAGCAGTCCTCACCAAGAATTTGATCTTGCGGATCTCAAAACCTCTAATCTTACCTTGCTGCTCAAGGATCTTAGCTTCTTCTCTCAACCAGCTTTTCCATTGTAACTGCTGGCTATATTCTAACACAGCAGATATTAACTGATTCCAATCATTAGGCATGACACTGTTTCTAGAACATCACGTATTTAACATCTGTTTCACCTATGTTGAATGAATACCATAAGTAACTACAGCTTCCTTGGTATTCTTTAAATTTCTCATATGAATAGGCTGCCAGATATATTCTACATATCCTTCAGGATGTTTATCATTTACTGGTTTTTCACAAACGGTGACAGGATCTGCCACTGTATAAGAACCATCTGTTACCTTTAGTAAGTCATCTCTAACTCTGTAAGGTACTGGCAATGTTATGACTTCTATAGCCTCGACCTTCTGCTTGTTATCACCATTATTCTCAGTTCTATAAGACTCCAAAGGCTGAGATTGATTAATCACAGCTTTTTCTAGAATCTGTACCTCCTGTACTGTAAATGATTCCAGTGAGTTCATGGACTCCAACAATTTTTTATGTTCACCGGAAACATATGATTTCAAAGACTTTATTCTATCAATTAATGATGATCATTTCTCCTTAGAAATTATCTGTATGGTATTAATATTGCTCTGAAGATTTACTGTTTTATCCATTGGGTATTCACATTTATTACCAATAGGATTAAATCCGATTGTTCAGTTATTATTAGCAGACTGAAGTTCTTGTGGTTAACTATCAGATTCCAAAGAAAGAATATTTTTGTTTAAGTTCTCATTACCATTTTGCAAAGTCTGTATCAGTCCCATTAATGTCTCATTTTTGATGTTGTTATTAAACCAGTTTTTCAGTGATTTACTATGCTAATCGCCCATATATATGGTAAAAATTGTATGTATCTTAGGAAGGCCGTATATTTCTTGTAAAATTTCATCCATAGTATAAACAAAAATGTTTTTAAATTCCTGAGTAGTTATATTATCTGCCGTTGTGTGAGAGAGACTTAAAATTTGTAAAGACACTTTTTAACATTTTTATGTGTTAATTAATTAATATCAGTTTAAGGTGTAGAGTTATCAAGTAATTTACCTCAGATAAGATCCTTGAGAGATTGTTGTAAGTGTCTATCTGTTCCAGATGTAACTGAGCAAGTTGAACGAATGACTGGTTTAGTCAATGATTTTTTGTTTAGTCAATGGTTTGCCGGTAGGTGTTGCAGATGTGGCACCAAAACATGTCTGGTGTGAGCCGACTCAGCTCTCTGAATGGGCTCCTGTGAATCAAACACTAACCCAGGCAACCTCTACCCATGAGTACTGGGCAGAGGAAACAGGATCACAACAAATGAGGCAATACACCTAACAGTTGGAAGTGCTGCCTGGGACACCTGTGGATGAGATAGCTCTCAGACTAGAGGTGCTGCAGGGCTGGCTACCTGCTTGCATGCCAAGGTGGCTGTGCACAAGATGGTGGCGGTATCAGCTGGGAGCAGGTATTTCAAAAGATGTAGTTGGCATCAGCCACACCGAATTGTTTTAAAAGTAAAGGAACAGTCCCTGAAATACTGCCTGGCTCATATGCCGTTACACACGCATGTGGGTGGGCAGTGCATCTGGCGCTCAGCCTTGATCCTTGGCCTGGGATGAGGCTGCGCCGATCTGCTGGTACTGGTCTGGGGAGTGCTGAAAGTGCTGGTCCCGGGAGGCTCATGGGTGTGAGCAAGCAGCCCCAGTGGGTCTATTTATGAACCACACAGACTCGAGTGGGTGGTTCTGCGAAAGGTCACTCGGCCACGTGCAGCTAGCTCTGGACCGCAGAACACAGGTGTAGGTTAGATGGTGTTGCGGGTGTGTGTCTGGCGGAGCAGAAATTACTGGCCTCCATGGGCAGGATTTGAGCTGCTGCCAGCAGGCAGGAGTTATAGGATTCTCCATGTGGATAAGGGATGTGGGGGATTGCTCATCCATGTAGGCATGAAGTAAAGCAAGAAATTCATGGAGCCAGGTGGTGGTGGCACATGTCTTTAATCTCAGCACTTGGGAAGCAGAGCCAGGCGGATCTCTGTGAGTTCAAGGCCAGCCTGGTCTAAAGAGGGAGATCCAGGACAGGCACCAAAGCTACACAGAGAAACCCTGTATTGAAAAACAAACAAACAAACAAACAAAAACCAAAAACAAGCAAACAAAAAAAGAAATCCATGGGAGTCTGCTTAAGAAGTATTAGGGAATTTATTAAGGAATAAATTGAGGAAATACACTCATGAATACAGAATGAATATGAACAGCTGAAGTTGTCCTCTGTTCTGACTGGGAGCAAATCCACCTGGCCATCCGCTCATGTTAGGAAGCAGGAACCAGGGAGAAGGGCCTCGTGACCTCTCTCCCTTTCCTTTTAAGAGGTCATGTACTATGGCAAAAAGCACCGCCTCCTTCAGGCCGTGTAGCCCAAAGGAGTCTGCTTAAAGGGCAAAGAGATTTATTAAGAAAGGAAAACTCACAAGACAGAACAGAGGAATTGTCGCAGGGTCCTGGAAAAGGTGAGGCACAGTCCCATGCTGTTCTTCTGCCTGGAAACTGTCCCAGCATCCAAGTCCCACGAGGGAGCAAAGAGAGCCAGCCTTTGTGCATCTCAAGTCTTAAGGGTATCCCCGAGCCATGCCCCAGGGGCAGGTACTTAGGGTAATTACCTGCTACATCTCTAGGGTTGGTGCTTTAAGGTCATAGACAGAACAGCTATTCATTACATCCTGGTCTTTACCCACCAAATGCCCACAGTATTTATCCCAGACTGTTGCAACATCTAAGAACATCTCTAGCTGTTGCCACATGTCTTCTGAATCCCAAAATCTTCACCCTTCTCCTTGGAAGCTTCTGAGCTAGGTAAGCATGTGACTCAGAATCATCCACACAGACCTCTATCTGTGATTTAAATTTTTAAAAAACATTTATTTTTATTTATTTAATGGGTGAGTGTTTTGTCTGCAAGTATATCACATACCTGGTGCACATATGTGCATACCATGTGCATACCTAGTGCCCTTGAGGCTGAAGAGGGCATCGAATCTCCTTGAACTGGAGTTACAGAGGGTGTGAGTCACCATCTGAGCACTAGAAATTGAACTCAAGTCCTCTAGTAAAGCATCCAGTGCTCTTAACCACTGAGACATCTCCCCAGCCCCTTTCTCTGTGGTTTCTGAATTGGAGCTACCAGGACAAGGTATTTTCCCAATTGGATATTAGGGCTTTGGGGATGCAGATGCAAAGCCATGTCCCCTGCACACACAGAGATCCCTTTTGCAAAAGGGGGAAGGAAGTTGGCACACAAACACAGAGGTAGAGGGACAGAGGACCCTGGGGTCCTGGAGTTCTTGTTTTTGTTATCTAATGGTCAATCACTTGTCTATCTATCTACCTGTCAATCAACAGGCCAGACAGAAAACAAAAAGATCACCTAAAACAGTGGCTCATACAGAAGGAAAGATTTTCCCTCCTGTCAGAGATAGGCAAATGGTTGTAGGTAGATGGATGGCTGTCCATGACATTGCCCAGCGATCTTTCTATCTTGAGGCTCCCTTCTGCTACTGTCTTCACTTACAGGATCAACCCTGGCTTCCCAGTTCCTTGTCTTCTCCAAATTTGTAGGAAGAAGATGCAGAGACTGTGTGGTCTCTGACAGCTTCCTTTTTAAGGATGGGAAATGTAAGTTACACACGTAACTTTTTTCACATGAGCTGGGCCAAGTTTAGGCATCTGGTCCCCACATAGCTGCAAGGAAGACTGAAAACATGTAGGTGATGGCCATGTGTCCTGTCAATATTCAGTGGTGCCTCTTTAGTAAGAGGAAAAAGGGGGAGAACTGAGACGGGGGCAACTTATAGTCCCAACCATACAACAGTCCCACAAACAAAGTCTTTGTGAGTCTTGGCTTTATAGTCTGTGTAAAAAGCCAGATAGCAAATCTTTTGGCTTTAGGTGCTATATACTGTCTGTGTTACATATTATCCTTTGTTTTTATTTTATCTTTGCAACTCATTAAATATGTAATGCAACATTCATACAAAATCAGACTGTGCATAGATACAGGATCCAACATGCCAACCCTTAAATTATATAAGCTAAATTTCTAAAACTCTGTAGTCTTTTTCAGTTAAACACAATGTTTACTTTAATACCACATTGGATAGGACATGATTTATTATGGAGATTAAATTCAGGGTCTCATACATGCCAGGCAAATACCTGATCACCAAGCTGCACTCCCTAACTCCAGAAATTTTTTAAACTTTTATTTATTTATTTATTTACTTACTTACTTATTTATTTATTTATTTTTATGTGCATGTGTGTGTGCGTGCAAATGTGCACATTATGGTGTGCCCACAGAAGTCAGAGTGCAACTTGCAGCGGTTTTATTATATATATATATATATACACACACACATACACACGTAGGCAAATCATTCATACATATAAAAGAAAAATAAATAAATCTAGCTGGATGGTGGTGACACAGACCTTTAATCCTAGTACTCAGGAGGCAGAGAAAGGTGGATCTCTGTAAGTTTGAGGCCAGCCTGGTCTTCAGAGCTAATCCCAGGACAGCCAAGGCTACACAGGTAAACCCTGTTTTGAAAAGCCAAATTCAATCAATCAATCAATCAACCAATAAATCCTGTATTTAAAAAGAAAGAAATGAGAAGTTCTGTGCTTATCCGTTCCTTAGGTCAGAGGACATGTTGATGCATAGAAATGGGGATTAAGACACAGGCCTCCATCTGTGACAAAGGAAAGGCACACTCGCCCTTTTATCTTGAGTCAGTGTGAGTTGGTCCACTGTCATTTACAGCCAAAACGGCTTTGGAAGCCACAAGTCTACTACTAGTGGACAAAGCAGTTTCCTTCAGAGGCAACTGGGAAGAACCATGAATCTTACAGCCTGGATCAGGAGGCTGAATGCTTCTGTGGTGTGCTCTCTACCCAGAAGACACCTGGTTATATCTTTGGGAGTTTGACAGGCTCCAGTCCCTTTTGATTGGTTCATGAACATGTGACTTTAGTTGGAATCAGTCAGACTCATGAAATGGGGCCAGAAGCAGTGAAGAACTCATTCTTAGGGCAGCTGTGATGACATGCACACATGAAATCCTGGAGCCATAGGTACAATGCTTCACAATTCATGTTCTGTGATAGAAATTTAGCTGTGTTGCCAGGCCTCAAAATTTCCTTCATCCCAACTGATTGGTGGATCTATGGACTCTCCCATTACTTCTACGGACTTTCCCATAACCAGAAAAATCCTTTTCCTGCTTGCTTTGGCCAGACCTATTTTCGGTTGCTGATGGCTAAAACCCCTACTGACATGCATAGGCATCCTTCAAGCCCAGGAGACTGGTCTTGTCCTGAATCCCTTTCCTGATCTCCCCCTAGAAGCCACATGCTCCTCTCTCCAGCACTGCCAGCTCACCGACTCTCAGGGCCAGGTAGCAGGTGACTTTAGTGCCGCTCCACCTTAAGAACAGGGACCGATGGCTGTGCTGAAATCACAGGCCTTCTGGACAGTTGAATAGCAAGCATGTGCTTGTTTCCTAGGGCCACTTGTGTCTGGGAGGATGGAGAGATGATGTCTCAGATTTTGCTCAGTGGGTCCTCCTAGAAAACAAACAGGCTTAGGACAGGAATCCTAGCAGGTTCCTAGGGACTGTGGAAGGAACAGGTGATTCCCCCAGAATTCAGTGTAATCTGGATCTAGGGAAATGCCTGAATTGGGGCACAGAAGGAAAGGCCAGTGGCTGGCCAGCTGAGGGGGAGGGAAGGCAAGGGGAGGGGAGAAAGAGGAGGGAGTGTCTGACACCCACACCAGCCTGTGGCAGAAGGAGCTTCAGTGACAGAGAGTTGTCTATTTCCAGAGTTCTCAGCACAAGCCATAGAATCTGATGATGCCTGTGGCCGGTAACAATGTCATCAGGACATGGAACCAGCCCTGCATCCTCTACCTCTGGCTCATTGAGTGAATCAGTGGTATGAAATTGGAGCCATTGCTAGTTAACCGTTTTAATCTTTGACCAGGCAGATACATTTTAGCTGATGCATGTGCAACCTTCCAAAACCCCACTCTACTCCCTTTCTCTGCACAAGCTAGGATGTTCCAGATGGTCCCAACAGAGGCAACTGCGACCCTATTGGATAATTTAAAGTTATCTGTGTTGTCAAGTAAGATAGATATTGTACCAACCTATCCTCTTTCCTTCTCTCTCTCTCTCTCTCTCTCTCTCTCTCTCTCTCTCTCTCTCTCTCTCTCTCTCTCTCTCTCTCTCACACACACACACACACACACACACACACACACACATCAGGGTCTCATATATAGCCCAGGCTGGCCTCAAACTCACAATCATTCTGTCTCAGATTCCCGCATGCTGGAGTCACAGGTGTGATTCACCTTTTGATATCCGGCCTCACCTTGCTCTTTGGGCATAAACTCTGTGGACAGCAGGAAGTAGTGCTTGGGTTTGTCCATAAATGCAGCTCATTCTCTTCCCTTTCTTTGGATGGAGAGCAGCCCATTCCAAGTTTTTATTCATTCCTAATGGGGGGGCCTCCTCTCCAGGGGGTTTCTGAGTGGCACTTAAGTGCAGGAAGCATGTACCCCATATTCTGGTAAGATTGTTTCCTCACATGTTTTCACTTAAGACTGTTTTTATTCTGTGACTGTTTTTATTCTGAGAACAAGTCCTGACATGATTTTATGCTAGTGTTATTTTTATGACACTCTAAAAATTTTTTAAAGACTTATTTTTATCTTATGTGTATGTTTTTTTTTTTTTTGCCTGCATGTAAATGTGTGCTCCACGTGCGTGCCTGGTGCCTGCAAAGGCCAGAAGGTGGTACCAGATCCCCTAGAAATGGAGTTGTAGAGTCACCATGTGGGTGCTGGGAACCAAACAGGGTCCTCTGCAAGAGCAACAAATGCTCTTAAACGGCCGAGCCATCTCTCCAGTGCCCCGCCCCCCATTAAAAAAGAAAATTCCATAAACTCCGGAATTACCCTGAGAAAAGCGACAGACAAAAGGCTGTTGGGTGGATCGGGTCTAGGGAGACAGGTGAGATGAGCAACTGGTCCTTGGGACATTTGTGTCTTAGAATGTTTCCTAAGTCACAGGCTGGGTTTTGTTGGCTCAGGTGTGCCTGCCAAAGGATACTGGGCCTTAGGGAACGACTCAAGGAGATGACTCCCGGTGCCCACATCTAGGTGTCGCCTCCAGCAGGCCTAACTGAACTGTTCCTGTAAAATGTTTTTTGCTGAAGGTCTGACAGGTTTTACATTTATGCAGTAGAGCTGGGATTCGAACCCAGTCTTATGTGGGGCCAAAGCCATCTTCTATTCTTCATTGGGGTCCTCCTTGGGGCAAAGTAGGGGACATGAGGGGTTTGAGCCTGGAGGTTCTGGAAAAGGCATCAGTCCCTAAGCAGAGCCCTATAGGCAGCTGAGATTCTATCCCCACCCCTCTGTGATCCAACAGAGGTCCTGGAAACCGTATGGAGTTCTATAGGCACTGGGCATCCCTTACACCCCAGTCCCTGACCAGAGGAAACAGAAAGTACAACATTAGAAAGAATGGATAAGCATGGTGAGTGGGGCTAGACAGGGTATGAACCAAGATAGGACCACTTGACCCATCTTGGATGAACCATCCCATCACCATGGTGACATTAGAAAAATTGAACATTTTCTCAGTTACTCATCCATGTTGCTATAGCCCTCTACTTTCTCCTTCCTAAATATTCTTGTCATCCACCGTCAGTTCTCCTTTCTCTTGTTCCCTTTTAGACCTCTTTCTGTCTTCTCTGGCCTGGATGTAAGTGTAAGCATCGCAGCTTGGATAGAGAGGTATTCTGGCAGTCAGAAGCCACGTCACTGTAAGCGTAGCAGCTTACAGCTCTGCTCCAGGGAAAGGTTCCCAATGTAACACCTCTGCTCAGGCAGGGGTGGGTTTCCCCAGCTGAATTGTTACAGCTCTGCTCTGCTCTGCTCTGCTCTGCTCTGGAGAAGTGTTACAGCTCTGCTCAGCTAAGGGAAAGTTTCTCCAGTGAAAGTGTTGCAGTTCTGTTCCGCTCTACTCTGCTCTGGCTCCAAAGAAAGTTGTTATAGCTAGACTCCACTCCTGAGAAAATGTCACATGGTGCAACAAACCTCACTCAAGAGATTTGCTGGACAGGAAGAATCCAGGAGGGTGGCCGTCCCTAGGGTGAGAAGCAGCAGCAAACTGAACAGGGTACAGAGCTTACATAGGCTTCTTGGGGGGTGGAGGTGGAGCTTTCCAGGGTGGCTTGGGGTTGGTGGGGTTTTGTGATCTGATTCTGGGGCAAGCTCGGGGGATTGGTGGGATTCTGCAGCCTGACTCTGGGGCAAGCTCAGGGATTTCAAGCTCTGGTCCTGAGGTCAAGTCAGGGAGTTTTTTTCTAGTGAGGTACAGGGAGTTTTTTCCTCAGCCCTTTTCACCCCACAGTAAAGACCTGTTTCAGAGTGGAGGGGGGCCAGGCATGGTGGCACATGCTCTTGATCTCAGCAGTCAGGAAGCAAAGGCAGGTAGATCTCTGCGCATTTGAGGTCAGCTTGGTCTACATAGTGATTTCTAGAACAGCCAGAGCTACATAGTGAGGACCTGTCTCAGAAATAAATATTAAAAAATAAAAACTAAAAAAACCCAAAAAAATTAGAGTGCAGGAGGTTGAGACAGGGACTCAGATTGTAGCCCAGGTTTGCCTGGGACCCATTACATAGCACAGGCTGCTGGCCTGACCTCTCAGCAATCACCCTGCTGCAGCCTCTCAAGTGCTGATATCATCAGCATGAGCCACCACCTAGCTTGTCATGACTCTTAAAATGAGTCCCCTGTCCTGTTGGAGGGAACATTCTACGGTGCTGAGCATGTCTCTCCATCAGAACACTCACGGCTTCTTGTCAGTGACAAACAGCTCCAGGTCCTAACCTCCCTTTCTAACCCCATTCCCTCCCCCCCTTCCCAAAATGTCCCAGCACCTCCCTCTGGATGTGTTAGGCCTGGCCTTTCACAACCAGCGTCTCCATCTGTTTCCCTGGGTCTCCACCTGCGGCCAGAGCAAGAATGGGCAGTTTCAGATATTCTCGGTCACATTTAGAGACCCCTCTGTGACCCACCACGTCACCCACATTACAGACTCCGGGATCATGCAGCACCGTGAAGAGCTGAGCGCGTGGGCTGCTTGTACGTGGTGCTAGGCGGTCACTTGCTCTCCTCCTTGCTGTGACAATACCCAACACAAGCAAGCAGCTTAAGGAAGGAAAGCGCTATCCTGGCTCCCAGTTTGAGGGTGCAGTCCCTTGTGATGGGGAAATCACGGTGGCAGGAGCATGAAGTCACATGGTGTCTGCACCCAGAAAACAGATCACCTTGCTTTCTCCTTTGTATTCAGTCCCAGACTAGCCCATGGGATGGTGTCACTCATATTCAGGGTGGGTCTTCACACATTAGTTAAACCAACCTAGAAACCCTTTCACACAAACTCTCTTAGGTGTTTTTTGATCCTGTCAATTTAACAGTTAAGATTCACACACACACACACACACACACACACACACACACACACACACACACACACACACAAGCTTTCTTGCCCTTTACTATCAGTCTAGTCAATTCCTAGCTTGGGGAAAAGATGGGCAGTGGGCGATAGAAATTGTCCTTGGTCTTTCCAGGGCAAACCCCAGGGGCTGCCCCCCTCTTTGCACTATAAATCCAGCTGTCCTGGGGCTGCCTATGTGCAAGGTGAATATCTGCTGATGGAGTGGACACCTTCCAGGGAAGCCCTGCTTAGTTTCAGCTGAGGGACTTGCTTCAGGCCGATCTGCGGCTTGCAGTTAGGATGTCAGTCAGCTGGAGAGGGGCAGTGTGGCTGAAATCCACTCGCAATTGGTCGAGCCTGAGATCAGTTTCCGGTTTAGTCAGCTATGCCTGTCCACCCGGCCTGCAGTGACCCTGGGCTTCCTACCACCAGGGAAAGTCAAAACTAGAAACAAACATACTCAGGAGGCAGAGGCAGGCAGAGCTCTGTGAGTTCCAGGCCAGCCTGGTTTATATAGTGAGTTTCCTCGTCGGACAGAGCTACATAGTGAGACTGTGTAATAATTAATAATTAATAATAATAATAAGAATAATAAGAATAAGAAGAAGAAGAAGAAGAAGAAGAAGAAGAAGAAAAGAAGAAGAAGAAAATTATTATGAGAACTACCTTTTTAAAAAAAAAACAACAACAACAACCCATAAACGACCACCTATTGAAATAACAATTGATGTTTATTAACGTTGGGTAACCCTCCCCCTTCCGTGTTGGCAATATATGTTCGTTGATTGCTTGCACAACGGCAAGCAGGAAACTGTGTGCTTTACCCAGACACTATCTAGAGTCAGCCTCACAACCACTCTTGAGGTAGGTGCTACTTTTCCCGCTTCAGAGACGGAAAAAAAAAAAAAAATGGAGCTTGATGGAAGCGAGGTGACTTGCTTGGAATCCTTAGCAAGGAAGCTCAGGAGGGCGGGAACTTGGCCGCAGTCCGGGAATCTGGGACTCCGAAGCCCTTTGGCAGGCAGCAGCTGGACGGCGGCATCTCCCCCAGGCATGCTGGATTCAGGCTCCCCCTCCCCGCCTGCAGGCGTGAAGACCCCTCTGTGGAAGAAGGAGGTGGAGGAGCCCGAGCCCAGAGAGGAGGAGCCGGAGGACGAGTCGTCGTCGTCGTCGTCATCGTCGGAGGTGGAGAAGCGGGACCCCGAGAGCACAGCGGAGGTCGAGGAGGACGCCCGCGATGCGGAGGAGCGCGAGGCCCTCTCGGTGTGCTACTGCCCGCTGCGCCAGGAGCCCAGTACCCAGCAGGTGGCGCTGCTGCGACGCTCGGACAGCGGCTTCTGGGGCTGGCTCAGCCCGTTCGCGCTGCTGGGTGGCCTGGCGGCCCCTGCGGACAGGTGAGACGCAAGCACCCGGGGCCGAGTTTTAGGGAGGAGGGCCTCAGGGCTACTGAGCACTCACGTCCCCGGCCCATAGGAAGCGTGGTGCCCCGGAAGAACCGTGCGTGTTGGAGACGCGGCGGCGGCCACCGCGCCACGGGGTTTGTGCGCGCTGCGAGATCCTTTTCTGCAAGAAATGCAAGAGCCTGCATAGCCACCCGGCCTACATAGAGCACTGTATTCTGGAGCACCCTGACCCGGGTAAGGCAGAGGCCGCCGGGAGCTCTGAGCGCATCCAGTCCCAGCCGCTGCACCCACAAAGCTCCAAACTCTTCTATCTCTAGTGCGTTCCACAGAGCTGTCCTTTCAAACTGCAGTCCTTGGCTCCTCCTTCCGGTGAAAAGGCCCACTGTCCGTTCACACCTGTTGTCTCGCCGCCGAACCACAGCAGAACCTAGACACTCCTCCAGAGACAGTACCCAACATCTACAGCTCTCCTGACCCACGCCTCCAATACAGCCTCACCTGCATCTTTTTCGTGTCTTTCTGGCCAGGCGAACAGAGGCATCGCCTTGAGAAAAACAGCCTCGGGGTTCCCTCTGCCCTTTAAGAAATTACCTCTTTCCCTCTAATCCCTCAATAAAGTCTCAAATCAGAGTCGCCTGAAGTGGAGTGGGGTGATAAAGATGGGACCCTCCTTTCTCTCTCCCGAGTACAACCCAGAAAGCAGGGGATAGCAGGGAGGTTCCTCCATGGTCTCCCCAGGACAGGGCAGTACAAAGCACTTGCATCTAAGGGCAGTCAAAGGCCATTCTGTCCACTGCACAGAGAAGAAAGGAGGGCACAGGGCCAGCAATGCCTCTGGGGAACTGTGGGCTGCCCCCCTGCCAAATCGTTCTCCCCTCCCTGAGAGCTGGCTCTCGGTGGTCACTGTGTGTGTGTGTGTGTGTGTGTGTGTGTGTGTGTGTGTGTGTGTGCGCGCGCGCGCGCGCGCTCGCGCGCTCGCAGAGGCATTGGTAGGTGGAGATGGAGGGGGAGGCAGGGTGGGATGGAGATCCAGATGCTAAAATTAATACCAAGACTGGCTCAGACAAAAGGGGAAAGCTGGGGAGCTGGTTCCTTCTCCAGGAATCCCAGCTATTCTTGGCTAGACAGCATGAACTTTGGAATGCTGCTGCGTGTGTGGCCTGGAGAATGGGGCCATTGAGAGCAAACAGGCCTCACCCAACCTGCAGAGCACTATGGAGGCTGTATTCCCAGTGCCTGCAATGGTCAGACCCCGAAGGACCCTCTGCCATCTGGAAGGCAAACTGGTGAAGATGGTCTGCTTTTTGAAGAGAGGTGCGCCCCCCCCCCCTCCATGACAACCATACGCAGCTGGTTGTCCCTTAGTTGGATGTAAGAGCATGGTCCCCGTGTCTCAAGCGCCCCACACTCATCTGCTTCTACTGAGGCTGCCCAAGGAAGGCTGCTACACCTCCGGGCTGACCAGCTAGGGGTACTTCTTCATCACCCCAGACAAGAAGTCAGGCCTAAGAGGACCACATTCCCTTCTGCTCTGCCTCTTGATCCAGCAAAGGGCCCCTGACAGTGGAGAGGAGCCTTCACCACATCCAAACTTGCTGGGCGTGGGAAGTAGGGTGAGGTCTCTGATGGAATAATACGTGATTTCCCAAGAACTGAGCCTGAAAGGCATAGAAAGGGAGGTCCTGCAGAGTGGTCCTCACCCCCAGTTGAGTTTTGCATCTTCTCTGGTGGGACTCAGCACTACGGGCATGGGACCGCACCTTCATCAGAACAGAATCCCCTCAGGAGTGGGAAGGAAGGAGGTCCTTGAGGGAAAGGGCTATGGGAACCCTATTTTCGTTTCTCCTTCGACCACGAGGCGGGGGGTGGGGGGGAGATAAATGCCGATTTCCTGCTGAGCCCAGTGATAGTGGGAAGTTCCTGCGAGGTTCAAGACTCCCTAGACAGGTCCCGCCCCTTGGGCGGGGGCAACCACTGTTCATTCAGCATGGGGCGCCTTCAGAACAGGGCACCTCCTGAGTTGGCATTCCAACAGCCCATCCAGGGCAGCTCTGTGGCCCAGCGGCCGGAGCTGGCCACCCGCAGTTTGGCTTGATCCAGGTGCCAGTAGTGGTCATCTCTGAAGAAGACGACGGAGCCATCCGGCCTTGGTAGGGCGCCACTGACCTCCTCAGGGACCCCGGCCCAGTCCCTCAGGCTGCGAGGATAGTAGGGCTCCACTTGCTTCCCGCCTCGAGCCAGCACGTAGTAGCGGGCGCCCTTGAAGAGGACAAGGCGGCGCAGAGGCGGGAAGAAGAGAGCTGCGTCCGGGTGTCTGGGCAGACCTCCAGCCTGGCACAGTTTTGAGTTACCCCACACAGACTTCATGCCCTGGAACCTCCAACATCGACTCCCTGTGGGGCATTAAGAGAGCCAGGGTGAGCTGGAGGCGCTCACTCATCGGCCTTCCCACCCCATCTCTGTCCCCTTAGTTCCTTTCTAAGAGCCCAAGACAGTTAGTTCCCCTTAGAGCCAGTCCAAGTGTTGCTAAGAACTAGGAGTACACCTTGGAGGGGAACCTGCTATGGTCTAGACTCCCAGCAGGTGCCAGCAGAGAGCAGAATGAACCCATTTATCCCAGGCTGGAGAGGGTAGGAGGGTGTTGGGGAGGGGTGTGGAGGCAGGATTCCCTGCCTTGGTGTGGAATGGGAGATTGAGAGGGCTTCATCACTCCCTGACTACTAATAATTCCTCGAGGGCAAAGGTGTTTGTTTTGCCGACCACTGTGTCTCCAGTCCCTCCCTCTCGTGTGTGCCTAGGACACAAGGTACTCAGCACTGTTTGAAGGAGTGCTGTTCAATACAGTATTACCACAGGTCCAGATGTGTGCCACCCACCCTTCAGTCAGTGCCTTTTATCCGACTTCCTCATCACACCTGAGTGTTACTTTCCCTATCCAAGGAATGCAAGTTCCAAAAGCTAAGTGGCATGCCAACCTCACACGGCCAGGCTGCCAGGGCAGACACCTCCAGACTTTCTGCTGACCTGCAGACTGGAGATCAGTCAGTCCTCCCCCTACACGTTTCTACACGGGACAACCTGGTGGACACTTGCTGCTCCCAACTCCAACTTTCCTGGGCCACAGGTTCAAGAATGAGTCCCCCCAGGGACTCATTGTTGGGGAGCACCTCCATCTTAATCTCAGCTGACTCAGGGCTGATACCTTTGAAGAAGTAGAAGTCTCCATCTTCCAGCGACACTGCAGCTGCCTCGACATTGGGAGGCAGCCCAGGCCACCTTTTCTGTAGGAGACGGGGCTCTGAAACATTGCCGTCAGCTGTGACTTCCCAGAAGTGGCTTCCTTTGAAGACGTACAGTCGCCACTGTCCATCTGTCCCAAGAGGAGATGTGAGGAAAGGCCATTGGCCTCCTGCTGACTTTGGGGGAGGATGATGCTCTAGACCCGGTTTTCTAGACAAGCTGAACGTGGGGCGCACAATGGGGGTTGAGAGAAGCAGCAGTTCTGTGCTGGGCCTGAGCTTGGACCCCCCCTCACCCCCAACTCCACCCCGGAAAGCACGTGATTCCGGATATTTATATTCTTGATACCTCCATTCCCCACACCATGTCATTCAGCTCTGGGACCCCTAGAGATGTGGAGGAGGGGAAAAAGACACCAGGCATGGCTGGGACCATCTTACCTACTGTGATGGCATCAAAGGAAGAGTGGCAGTATTTAGGACCTCTGGTTTCGGGGCGTATCCTCCGGGAGTTGCGAGGGTCCCAAGCCTCAAAGTCAGTGAATAGCTTTCCGGGGAGCTGGGTGGCCACTGAGCGTCCCAGAGGCTTCCCTTAAAATCCAAGAAGAGAGATAGCAGACGTGGGTGGGCGTATATGGAGGACTCAAGACCCTTCCCTCTACTCTGCCCATGATCTGAGACCCTAGGAAAGAGAAGGGAGGGGCAAGTGCAGCTCTGGTTGTTTGGTTTTAACCAAGAGCACACTAACCCTGGAATCTCCTCTCCCACCCAACAGCCCAGGAAAAGAGATAACATGAGATTGGGAGACCAAACAAAGGGTTTTGAGCTAAGGGCAAAGGTTTACACGCAGGAATTGCTTGGAACTGATAGAGAACTGGGGAAAAGCAAAGTCTGCGGATATTCAGATTTCAAGGGCGCCTGGGGCTTTAGGACAGAGAAGGATCGCAGCAAGGACGGGGACGGGGAATCCTATTTGAGGAGCCAGAGACCGAGGACTGAAGACCCTAGGGGACACAAGGGTAGAGCCAGTAGCGGGCTAGGGGCTCACCATACAGGCTCTGCACCGCTAGCACGTCGTCCCAGCTGAGCAGGGCGTCGCGGCCCAGCTTCTTGTAGTAGGGCGCCATGAGCGCGCGCGGCGCGGGCGAGTGCGCGAGACCGAGCGTGTGGCCGATTTCGTGCGCCAGCACCACGAACAGGTTGCGCCCGCGGCGGCGGCTCAGGGACCAACGCTCATCTCCGTCGAAATGCGCTTCGCCCCGGCGGGGCAGGAAGGCGTGCGCCAGGGCGCCCCCTGCGAGCGTGGCACCGAGGGTTAGGGCGAGCCGAGACCAGGGGCTCCCTCCCAGACCCCGCGCTCCCACGTCGGGGGTGCGGCTGTCATCCACTAACTTCCCTTCCCAGTCTGATAGCTGCAGGAGTGCGGGAGGTGAGCAGATGACTAAGCGGTGGACTCTTGCGGGAAGTACACTGTAGACTCAGCTAGGGGTCAAACTGCCTGGGCTCCAACACTAGATTTACCGTTTGCTACCTGTGTGAGCTCGGGGAGACAGCTTAATCTCTCTGTGCTAAGCTTCCTGATCTGAAAATCGGTATGGTAATGAAGAGCTTCTTCCTCACAGGAACGTGCGTGTGTCACACTTGATTCTTAGAACGGTGCCTAGCCTAGGCATTATTAATATTGGTTACTCCTAGAAGAGGGACGGGAAGGTTTTATGCTGTTTCCTGACCTGGGTGCGTGGTGTGTTGTGTTCAGGAGCCGGCAAACTTAACACAATGTGCTTCTACGTGTATGCACATTTTTTTTTTTAAGTTTTTGAGCCAGGCGGTGGTGGCCCATGCCTTTAATCCCAGCACTTGGGAGGCAGAGGCAGGAGGGTCGTTGTGAGTTCGAGGCCAGCCTGGTCTACATAGTCAGTTCCAGGGCAACCAGGGATACACAGAGAAACCCTGTCTCAAAAAAAAAAAAGTTTTTGTCGTTTTTATGGCTGGTCATGGTTGGGCACGCCTCTAACCTCCAGCACTCAGGAGGCAAAGGCAGACTGGATCTCTTTGAGTTCCAGGTCAGTTTGGTTTATAAAGAGAGTTCAAGGCCAGCCCGGGCTACATAGTGAGACCCTGTTTTTTTGTTATTATTATTATTATTATTATTATTATTATTATTTTTAGTGTGTGTGTCAAGTGTGTCACGTAGAAGACAATCTGAGGGACTCAATTCTCATCTTCTACCACGTGGGTCCCGGGGATCAAACAGTCTGCATGCAGGTTTGAGAGTGAGGCAAACACCTTCATCCACTGAGCCATCTCACGCCCACCCCACTTCTTTTCAACAGGGTCTTATTATGCTGGCTGTGTGTGTGTGTGTGTGTGTGTGTGTGTGTGTGTGTGTGTGTGTGTGTGTTGCAGGGGTGCTCACTTGTGCAGGCCAGAGGTTGATGTTGGGATGTCTTTCCTCAGTCACTTTTCTACCTTTAAAACGTTTAAATTATTTTATGAGGGAGGGAGTGTCTCTATGTAGCCCTGCCTGTCCTGGAACTCATTATGTAGACCACGCTGGCCTCTGCCTGCCTCTGCCTTTCAAGTGCTGGAATTAAAGGTGTGCATCACTACACCCAGCTAAATTATTATTTTATTATGTGTATGAGTATTTGAGCTCACATGTATGTCTGTGTACCACATGTGTGCCTGGTACCCTCAGATGCCAGAAGGGGGCGTCAGATCCCCTGAAACTAGAGTTACAAAGTGAGCCTGCCGGCATGAGATGATGAGATCCAAACTCAAGGTTCTTTGGAAGAACAGCCAGTGCTCTTAACCACTGAGCATCTCTCCAGCCTCCTCCACCTCTTTTTTTTTTTTTCCCTTTGAGACAGGGCCTCTCATTGAACCTAAAGCTTGCTATTTTGCCTAGATTGGCTGGCCAGTGAGCCTCCAAGATTTTCCTGTCTCCATCCCCCAGTGCTGAGAATCTGAACTCAGGTCCTCACACTTGTGCAACCCTGAGCCATCCCTCCAGTGTCACGGCCACCAGAGTGCTGGGGTCACAAGTACATGCCACCACACCTGGCTGGTGTATATGTTTTTTTTTTTTTTTTTTTTTTTTTTTTTTTTTTTTTTTTTTTTTTTTTTTATAAACACACATATTCTTGTGTTCCTGTCTTCTGCCAGGGTCCCTCTGTGGGCCTCTCTCCCTACCATCACAGGAGTGAGCAAAGGAGTTAAGCTCCTCAGTGAGTCTCACAGGTGTATAGCGGTCCCCACAGACATGATTAGATAGGTAGCTTTCAGGTCCTCCCCCTCATATCTACCTACGCTAAGGCACGTGTCCCTGATAGAGGTTAACCAACAGCACTGTGATAATGTGAGCCTAGAAGGCTCATCAAGAGTCCTTCCAGCACGGCCGTCTAGGAGCCCCGGTCGGCAGGGCTGACAAAGGTGGAGGCAGAGCCTGTCAAATGCAGGAGGAATTCGTGTTCCCTGGATGCGCTGTCCGCTCTGCTTAGCTCTCACTAGAGTGCATGAACGGCCCATATTCAGACCCCGAAGGCCAGTGCTGAGCACAAGGGAAGATGGGCTTATACTGAAGAGGAAGCCTGCAGGCTGAGGACAGATGGGAGCAGCTGTGGCTGGGATCTGTGAAGCATTTCTGTAAGTGCCAGGGTAAAGGCCTCTTGCGCTGGTTGTCTGGGGGCAAGGGGAGAAAAGGGCTGATGATGTCCTCTGGAAATCTAATGAGAGTCTAGTATGGAGAACGATAGAAGCACAGGCCTGTCTAGAAGCAGGCAGACAGACTCTCAGAATGTTCTCCAAGAATCCAGCATACTCTAGAGTTACCAAAGTGCTTTCCACACCAAACCTCATCTGGCTGTTCTTTCAACCATGTGGTACATTTTGGGCAGAGGCTGCTGTTCCCATTTTACAGATGAGGAGACGGAGGGCCCTTGGGTGGGGGGGGGAGGGGAGAACCTGGCTTGGCCATGGTTTCAAGAATAGAAACTCCACTGCCACCCCCAGGCTGCCTGCCCTCCTAGCCAGGTGCCCCTCTTGCTGTGTGGACAGAGGCTTTGTGGCAGCACCTGGGCCATCGAATGCGTTGGCTAGCCCATCATTGTGGTCCCCTTGGAAGAAGGTGAGGCGGATGTCAGCAGGGCCTGTGGCTGGGGCCTCCCAGAACTCCAGCGCTGACACATTGCTCCACAACCGGAAGGCAGCTCGCACGGCCCCTCGCACAGCTGGCTCGGGCAGGCGCTCAGGCCAGTTCACCAGGCGGTAGGAGAGATGCTGCTTGTACCATTTGTTACCTGTCACCCAGAAAGGCCATGAGAGTCATACTTGCTGCTGAGGCTTGTCCCCACAGGCCCAGTAGGATGGGTTGGCTCTGCCCCAGGGAGCCCCTGATCTGATAGGGAACACTTAGTCCTTGCCTTGAGCGGCCTCCCATTTGATAGGAGGAAAGATATGTCCCTGCGGAAGGGAGCTCTCCCCCTGGACAGACTACCCTTCCCTTGGAGAGTCTCCAATCTAGTGGCCTGAGAGGCACCGGCTGATGATAGAGATAGAGTTTCTGCCCAGAAAAGACCTCTTTCAAGATCAATCTGAAGCCCTGGTCTCGGAGGGAGAGTCAGTGGGACCACTGAGGTCACAGCTGTGCCTGCCCCAAGGCGCTCCCTCTACCCTCATGGTCTCCTGTCCCCTCCCAGAGATCCTGCAATTGCCAGAACCTAGGGCCTGTGGCTGGCCAACAACCAAAATAACCATATATGTGAGGTCTTTCCCTGCCCCCTTGACCCCCTCCCTGTTCCCTTAGGGACTCCGAGACCTCTGAGTTGAAGACAAGTAAGAACAAAGGGTGTGTTTTGTCACAGGCCCAGGAAAAGTTTTCCATCTCCTCTTACTTAAGCTTCTTTCCCTTTGCCCCAAACCTCAGTTCCTCCCTGAGGGCTGGGAGTCTGGCCTCCGCCACAGCCCCAGGTCATTCATGACACTGGACCCATCTGCAGTCTGCCATCAGCCAGGAACAGAGAAGGCAGAAAGTCGGGCTTCTGAGTTTGTCAGGGGCAGCCTCTGAGCCCTGTAGCTCAGAGACTAAAAATCCCAAATGGAAGCCTCAGAGCTCACAGGCAAGATTCCCCAGGCCCAGACTTGGATGACTGTGACCCAGGGGAAGGCACCTGCCCACAGCTGCAGAGTGCGAGAGGAGCCGAGCTGGGGCCCGACCCCTGGCCCAGGGCCCCTACAGTCCACAGAGAGAAGCAGCTTTCTCTGCAGAGATGCCAGGCCTATAAAGCTGCCTAAACACTATTGGATCGGGTCAAAGCTTAGCAAGGGCTGAGATTCTCCCCAGCCCCCACGATGGGAGGGAGGTTTATTCTGGCCCTCTCCACCCATGGAAGTGGGGGTGGGGTGTGCCCCGCTCCATTCAAGGCAATGCATCTCCTTTGGCTTGTTTGGCCTGGCAGGCACCCAGCCGCTGCCTCTCAGCCAGTGACCAGTCCTCAGGGAGTGAAGAGGGAATTATTTTGAGGGAGGGAGGGAGGGAGACAGGGAAGGTGGAGGCAAGGCTGGGGGTCCAGAGGTGTCCACCCAGAACAGCTCGTTCTTTCCCAAGAACACTATGCTGCTTCCTGTAAGTCTTCACAGGGCACAGAGCAGCGTGCACTGGGCTCTCCTACATCCTGGTGTGCATGACCGAATCTCGGACTCTTCCCGACCGCCATCACCAAACCTTTAACCCTCTAGCAAATGGTCTGGGGTGGCTCCTTCTGCAGTTATGGCCTGTCATTCCCCATGAACCCCCCAGGCAGGAAAGAAGGAGGGTAGAAGTCATTTTAGTAGCCAGTGAAGGTAACAGGTTCTCAAGAAAAAAATTCCTCTGTGAAGTGGGGAATGAGGTGGGGAAAGGGTAGAGATAGTAAATAGGAACAGGAATTGCGAAGAAAAAAAAATTTAAAAAAAAAAGTGCTTTCCTTGGGAGGGACCAGGAAGGAAGGAACTGCCTGTCTGTGTGGGTAGGGGCAGCACTAGCCTGCTCCCCTGTCCTCTTCTACCTTGGTCCCCAGGAGAAGGCTGACTGTTTCAGGCTCTAATCTCAAGTCCAGCCTGGGCAGGACTGCTTTTCATAGTGACTGCAGGCCCCTAGAATGCAGTATTGCCCTCTATGCCCTCTCTCCAGGGTCCCAATGGGAAGAGGGAAGAGAAGACTCTAAGGAGGACAGGGACAGGAAAGCTAGAAGTTGGGTTAGAAGGACTGTGGAGTCCTGACTCCCAGCAGGGAACTGATGATAGGAAAGGGTATAGGCTGAAATTGTGATCCTGCACATGCAAGCTCTCGGGAGTTGTGGAATCTCTCCAAGCCTCAGTTTCCTGCTCTGTACGGTGGGGTTGATAAGGCTTACCTTTTGGAACAGCATTGTGAAGCTGCCTAAAATGTGGTGGGGGCTTAGAACATGCGCATTAGCTTTGATTTCCTTTTTCAACTCAGATGCACACCCCGGTCCCCAACCTACCAACTCTGTGAAGTAACAGGGGGGTTAGAAATAAGCCCTGCAGGCACAGAGAGGAGCAGGTACTTGGCCTGAGGTTGGCAGATGCAGCAGATATGAATTCAGGATGCCTAGTAAAATTTGAATAAGAAAACATAAATTCAATTACCTATTTTTTATCTGAAGTTCCAATTTAACTAAGCACCCTGCATTTATCTGGCAAGCAGGCACTCAAACTGCTAGCTCTGAATGCACTCAGTTAGACCCTACCTTGGGGCAGGAGAAGATGAGATGCAGCCAGAAGGAAACATCCCCAGCGCTCAGGCTCAAGTACTTCCGGGCTTGCTCACTTCCCACAGCATTCTCACAGGCCCCTTGCACTCCACAGTCCTGGGTGGCTCTCCTCTGCAACCTAGGCAGTCCTGACTCCTCCATGAAGGAGGATGAGGGATCAGAACCAAGTGACATAACTTGGTCATGACAGCCGATACTTGAACCCAGTGCCTCGGGCTCTGGAATAGTGTTCTCTCTGTTCTGGCCTGTTGTGAATGTGTACCTTCCCTTTCCCACTTCACTCTTCCTCTCTGCTGCCCAGAAACACAATGGGATGTATAGCAGGTTGACACCGCAGACATCTTGACCCCAGTGCCAGGACCCCAGAACTGACTGGATGAATATGGTCATTCAGAACAGGGCAGCCAGGGTGGATGGGCATGTAAATGCAGCAGAAATGGACTAGCATGTGCTTGGGAACAGCCACCCTGCAGCTGTGCACAATCTCCTTATACATTAACTAAGAAATGAAAACAAATCCTGTGTGTTCAAATCCTGTGTACAGCGAGTGAGGTCAGTAAAAGCAGCACAATTAAGAGTGGCCACAATCCAATATGTGCACAGTAAAATTAATTATACTTGAAAGTCATGACAGAAAAACCTCATCTTGCGAACAACTTTGAAAGCTGCAAAAATTGATCAAAGAAAAACTGACTTCGTCAAAGCAATCATGATACCACAATTTTACATAGCAAAACCGCTATTTGTGGAAGATTGATTGAAGAATCAAATCTTCATAAACTATAGATGAGTCGCAATGACCCTGGAATATTTGGGGGGGTAGAAGAGGAGCAGAAGAAAGAAGAGGAAGAGAGAGAAGGAGGGGAGGAGGGAGAGAAGGAGGAGAGAGAAGAGGAGGGAGGCAAGGAAGAGGGAGAGGAGAATCTTTTTGATGTAGGTCAGTGGCATCACTCATGGCCCTGGGTTCCAGTCCCAGCACTGGAAAGAAAGGAGCAGGAAGGGGGAAGAGGAGAGGGAAAGAGAAAACAAGAAAAATCCCAACAGGAGAAACTGTACGGTGTATAGAATGGACTGTGACGAAATGTTCAATACAGGCGGGTCCCCTGAGACACAAAGCAGATTAGTGGTTGCCAGGGCTGGCAGCGGGGCACAATGGGGAGTTAACAGATAACAGGCATGGGGTTTCTTCAGAGGATAATGAAAATGTTCTGGAAGGAGGAATTAGCTTGTGGTAATGGTTGCACAATTCCACAGATATACTAAACCCCTCTTTAAATGGATACTTTAAATGGTAAATTGCATGGCATGTGAATTCCCTTTAAATAAAACTGTTTTTAAATAAAACTGTTTTCTTTTAAAGGTGCTATGAACAGAATAAAACTCGCGTCAACAGATCACATCTTGGTTGAATAAGTGTTACGAAAAGAATCAATCCTTATGGAAATAACTTCAACAAAATATAAAGAAAAAAAATTGACAATTGTTTAACTGCCCTGCGTAGAAAATTGATCAGAGAATTAAGTGGGCTTGATGGCATTTAATCTGGAGAATACATGTGCAATGAAAATTCAACAATGCAGATATAACTTAGAGTTAAATATCTGTAGTCATGATTATGATCCTTGAGCCAAAGGATCCGCCCCTCTTCTGCCTGAGGCAAGAGAGGCTTTCTCCCAGAGTCCCCACTCATCAGCTCAGCCACATTTTTTGGGTTCTTCTGGGCCCCGGGGAATCCCAGCCTAATTGGATTTCAATGCACTCACCTGTCTTCGCAAAGCGTTTCTTACGTCTCATTTTGGCCCAGGGTCCAGCAAACCGGGCACTGATCCTCTCTGCCCAAGCTGCATGACTGTCAGCGTCTGCAACCCCACAGCGCGGAAGTGTCATCTGATGCAGTGTGGCCTGGTCCAACATGCCACTGATGGGCAGCTGGGACACCCACTGGAACTCTCTGCCAGGAGGAATTGAGCGAAAGGACTGCAGAGGTGGGGGGGGGGGGTGAGAGGGTGGGGGGATAGGGTGGGGGGGTGAGGGGAAAGTTGGAGCTCTGTATCCTGTACCCCTTTACATCCCTCCATCATACCTGATGGCATTGCTGAACTGTGTGGAGGCTGGAGCTTTCGAACCCTGCTCATTGAAGTATCCATATTTCTCCAGGAATGCCTGGGGGAGAGAGGACCATGCAGCATCCTTGCACCCAAAGTTCTGAGGCACATACATCCAGCCCAGTTTCCCTTCCTGTCCTAAGAAGGTTTGTACACTATAGCAGAAAAAAGTTCTGGGATTAAAGTCAGAAGGTCACTGTGACTATCTGGAGGGCTGCAGGCAAGCTCCTCAGTGTATCTGAACATCCGGCTTTCCTATAATCTTCTGGCATTGTCAGAAACCCAACAGGGTGTGCCGGACAGTGGTGGGCTCTGGAGGCAGGCTGTTCTGTATTTGAATACCAGCTCTCAAGTTACCTCTTGTCTACATAGGGAGTTCAAAGCCAGCCTGGAATAAATGAGACCCAAGAAGGAGGAAAAGGAAAGAAGGAGGAGGTAAGGAGGGATTTTTTTTTTTTCATATCCAAGGTGCTGTTTTTTTTTTTTTTTTTTTTTTTTTTTTTTTGGTTTTTCGAGACAGGGTTTCTCTGTGTAGCTTTGCGCCTTTCCTGGAACTCGCTTTGGAGACCAGGCTGGCCTTGAACTCACAGAGATCCGCCTGCCTCTGCCTCCTGAGTGCTGGGATTAAAGGCGTGTGCCACCACCGCCCGGCCCAAGGTGCTGTTTATGGGGCTTTATCAATGCTTCATCATCCTACCAACCGCGGCTCATCCCCTGCCCTTCAGCTGCCTGACTTTAAGCTACATGTTTCTCAGCTACAGAGTAGTTATTATTAAGATCTTTTTTATGAGGACTAGTCTTCAAAAGCAATTAAAAGGCACCTGCCTCACAGGAGGGACCCCCCACATGGAACAGCTAGGATCTGTGCTATGCATATATACACCGTCCACATGCATGCATTCCATTTGCTTTAAAACAGCCAAGTGCTCTAGGAGCTGATCGAGGGCTGGCTCTGCCCTGCTTGGTCTTGCATAAAATGATCCCTCTGGCCGGGCGGTGGTGGCGCACGCCTTTAATCCCAGCACTCGGGAGGCAGAGGCAGGCGGATCTCTGTGAGTTCGAGGCCAGCCTGGTCTCCAAAGCGAGTACCAGGAAAGGCGCAAAGCTACACAGAGAAACCCTGTCTCGAAAAACCAAAAAAAAAAAAAAAAAAAAAATGATCCCTCTGATTTTAGCTTCTTTTTAATTTTCCTCCCCAAAGGCAAGGACGCTAAAGCCCCTTTGACAGCAAATGTACTTACCGCCAATCTTTGACCTGATATAAAAACATGACTTTCTAGAGATGTATATTTTGAATTAGAAATCTGCAACTTCCCCAGAGGGCCTCTGGGGAAATGAATACAATTAGATAATGTCCCATAGTCCCCCAGCCTTTTATTGCCTGCATACCCTCACATACACAGAAGATAGTCTCCCAGTGACCAAGTTCTTGGTGCCAGCTGAGAGAAGAAGGTGACTCATTATTCTCACCCATCACTAGTTCTCTCCTTTGGGGAGTTGGTACACTTGGCTTCCTGCTTGCCCAGAGCATTGATAAAGCCCCATAAACCACACCTTGGATATGAAAAAAGTCTCTCCTTCCTCTCTCATTTTCTTCCTTCTTGGGTTTCATTTATTCTAGGCTAGCCTTGAACTTCCCATGTAGGCAAGAATGGCCTTGAATGAAGATAAATGACCTCATCTTCCTGCAAGGATTACAGACTTGCACCACCATGGCTAGTCTATGTAGTGCTGAGAACTGAATACAGGTCATTGTTCATGTTAGGCAAACATCCTACCAACCGAGCCTCATCCCCTGCCCTTCAGCTGCTTGACTCTAACATACAGTCAGTGTCTTAAATCTTTGTTTGTTTTGAGACGGGATCTCACTGTGTAGCTCTGGCTCACCCAGAACTTACTACGTAGACCAGGCTGGCCTCGAGCTCACACAGATCTGGCTGTCTCTGCCTCTTGGGTGTTTGGATTAAAGGAGTGTGCCACCACAACCAGTGTGGTAATGTCTTCTTTGTTGGCTTATCTGTACAGAAATAATTTTCTCTTTTCCTTGTTATTTACCCTCATCTTTCTTTGCTGAATTTACTAACTCAGAGTAACTCCAGTCACAGCCGCTGCCTCAGGTCAAACACACCGCTGGATGAGACCAGACTCGCAAGGGCTGGCAAGCTTCCTCAGTGGATTTTCCATGTCAGTGCACCCCAGTGACCCCCAGCATGTGGGAAACAAGGGAAGGATCAGAAGTTCAGGGCCAGCCTCAGCTACCCAGCAAATTTGAGGTCAACATGGGCCGTATGAGACCCTGTCCCCCAAAACAAGACAGGAGCTGGAGAGATGGCTCAGCAGTTAAGAGCACTGGCTGCTCTTGCAGAGGACTCAGGTTCTGTTCCCAGTGCCCAGATGGTGGTCCACACCACCTATAACTCCAGGTCCAGGGGACCTGATGCCCCTTTCTGACCTCTGTGGGCTTCTGCATGTGTGTGGTGAGCATAAAAAGTATTTTTTAGAAACCCGAACGAGCCAGGTGGTGGTGCACATCTTTAATCCCAGCACTCAGGAGGCAGAGGCAGGCAGAGTTCTCTGAGTTCGAAACCAGCCTGGTCTACAGAGTGAGTTTCAGGGCAGCCAGGGCTACACAGAGAAACCCTGTCTCAAAAAACAAACAAACAAACAAACAAACAAAGAAAACAAAAAACAAGATAATAGTTATTTTAAAAAAAATAAAGCAAACAAACAAAACATTCGCATCCATCTTTGGCAACCTCAACTGTAAGACTTTACTAAAACAGACACTTTCCGTAAGGAGCTCTTATTCTGGACAGCAGACCACTTCCCACACCAGCCTTGCTGTTTCTCTGCTGGTTTATTAACATCTCAGCACTCTTGTTTTCTTCTTTCCCTTTGTAAATACACATCATTTTCGGACACATATGGGATTAAAGGGGCCCTAGTGTCTCAATCAAGAAAATCATGTATTGCTCACAGGACTTGAGGTAGAGAATGTTTCTAACCCTGACCCTACTAGGTGACAGGACACAGAACATCTTTGAGGCTCAGTTTATTTGTTTGTTTTTTCACAGGACCCTCAGGACTACAGGCAAATTCGTTCAGAGTGTGGTAGTGCATGCCTGTGATCCCAGCACTCAGGAGGAGGAGGCTGGAGAGCCTCTGGCTCAAGACCAGCTCGGGATAGTAAGTTCAAGGCCATTTAGGGCTACACTGTAAGACACTATCTCAAAAAATAAATACTACATAAAGCAATGCACAGTTGGCTCAGTGCCAGGCACACTGTAAATGCCCAGCAAGTACTGATTTCACTGGTGAGCAGGGAAAATTAACCACATGCTTCTGGCATGCAGCCCACCTGTGCCTCTGTGTTCTGTTCAGGGGCTGTTACCTGGCATATGCCTCACATCAGCTAGGCTGCCACTTCCCTTTCTCTTGGGTGAGGCTGGAAAGAGGATGTTAGAAGGAAGCCCTTTAACAGGACCAGTGACTTTCAACAGACCAGGTCACAGGTCAGCCTGGCTGGCACTCCCTTGTTTCTCTCCCCACAAACCCGCCCAGACTTCTATCAGGGAGTTGGCTGAGGTTCTGGGACAGGGGGAAGGAGGGGAAGTTGTGTGGCGGGGGCCCTGTTTCCTGGCTGGGCTGCATGGCCTGGTACTCTGGCAACAAGTTGAGGCAGAGGCGGGTTCAGGGGTCCTCAGAGGGGAAGTGTTGGCCTCCGTGGTGGCTTAGCAGATTTGAATCCCCAGTGACCAGAAAGGACACACGCCCAGGCCACCAGCACCAGAGAACGAGAAAAGGCATTTTAAGAATTTGACATTTTATATTTCCATAACAGTACTCAAATATTATGATGTGGATCATCTAGATTTATGGACTTCCACACTTGTGCATAACAATGCATATTTAGACATTTAAAATGACATACAAGAAGGGCCCCCTTGCTACTGTTAGCTCTCTGAAGTTCTGGGCAGTAGAAGGGTGAGAAGGTTAGACCCCTGCCTCTGGAACTGTCCTTAACCCTTTGCTATTTTTCTGTGCCTCAGTCTCTCTGACAAGGTGAGAGCAATTCCCCACCTGCATGGCAGAAAGAGCAGCAGTGGGGTGGATAGGTAGCTGCTTGACAGTGGGGAGCAGAGGAATCTTATAAGACCCGGACTAGTGGCAGAGCACCAGACCTCATCCTTGCCCTGATGGTGGCATTTCTCCTACTGGCTTCCATTTTCTGAGGCTTGGCTCGCGTGTCTTAGGGACTCCAAGCTCTAGCCAGGGTCAAGCCTTTCCTGCTTTCCTGAAGGTGGTGCCAGGCAATTCCTCCCTCCCTTGAAGTTCAAGCAAGCGACTATCTCTCTTCCCTGGTCTCTATCTGCCTGTTCTCTCTCCCGGGGAGCCCAGGGCTATATCTAAAGGGAGAGGAAGCTGAGAACCTTGCCCTTTGGGTGATTCACCTTGCTTTGGCCTAAAAACCTGTGCCAACATGCCTGGCCCATCTTGAGTAAGGATGGGGCCACGTTGCTGGGGAGTCATCTCTGAAAGTCCCTGGGAGTGGCTGTGGTCCCCGAGTAAAGTGAGCATGCTCACAGGATCAGCCAGAGGGGTGGGACCACTGCTCTACAGGAGCTCATCCAGCATGGGTCCCTACTTGTCATAAGAGGGTGTGTGTCTAGCTCAGTCTATTTAGTGCCTGAGGGAAGGGAAGATTCTGGCCATTTCTGAGCAGGGTAACCAGGCAGAGTGAAGAACTGAGTCACTGGACTGAGAATTGGGTGGATCCCTGCTGCTGCTGTGTCCTCAGGCATGCTATTCTCAGGGACTCTGTTCCTCTTCTATAAAACGAGGTGCTGGATTAGATCCCTAGATATACCCAGCCCTCACTGTGGTTGTAGGTAAATGACCGGTGTGTATACTCTGACAGAATTGCCTGACATCAGGTGGAAGACCACTGCCTGACCCCACCACAGCATCCCCAAATTGAGTAAGATGCCCTGAGAAGGAAGCTTCAGGGGAGCCATCCCGCCGAGAATGTTATTTTAACTTCTGCAGTCATGGAGACCTTTGCCAGGTGACTCTAGTAACCGGCCTCTTAAACACTCTCTGCATCAATTTCAGAAGCAAAAATAAAGCAAAGAGGGTGGGGAGGTGGCTCAGCAGGTAAAGGCACTTGCCACCAAACTGGACAACCTGAGTTTGATTCCTAGGACCCACATGGTGGAAGGAGAGAATCGACCCCTGAAGGTTGTCCTCTGACCCCCACAAGTGCATAGTGGCACACAGTGGCATGAACACACACACACACACACACACACACACACACACACACACACACACACACTAACAACAACAACAGTAATAGTAATACAGCATTTAAAAATTGCAAAATGACAAACTCATGCAGACACCATGTTGTTTTGCCCATGCTATAGGCCATCTATCTTTCTTCCTTTTCTTTCTCTTGTCATTTTTTTTCTTTCTTCCTTCTTTCCTTCCCTCCTCTGCCTCCCACCCCCACCTTTATTTGATTTTTGAGGTGCTGGTTGCCACGATGCTTGCAGCAATCTACCTGCCTCTGTCTCCTGAGTGCTGGGACCACAGATGTGCGCCGCCACACTGGGCTCCATGTCATAGTCTGTTTCGTGGTTTCTGTCTCCACATAGGCGCACTGTGGGTTCCACTTATCCCTTTAGCTATTAGTCAAGTTAAGATGGAAAGGACAGCAGCTGGTGTCCTGCCTTGACCTGCTCTCTATGGAAAGAGGTTTCTCTGGTAACCAGGAGCACAAACAGTCCTTCACATCTGTGGAGCTTGCTAGACATCAAGCCTCTTTGAACCTTACAACCACCTTGCAGGAAGAAACCAGAGCAGATGAACTTATTCCCATGTTAAAGGACGGTCAGTGCCAGGGGAGCACAGTGGTGTGTTGAAGTGTCCCAGTAAGGAGTAGAACCAGTGATCGAATCCAGACCCCCTGACAACTAGCTCGGGTGTTTTGCTGACATCTGCATTAGTGATCCTGCAGCTTTCATGTGGCGGGTGGGAGTGGGGTGGGGGGGGAAGGGGGGACAAGTTGCTCTCCCAAACTGAACCTGGGAGCAGTGGCTCTCAGCTACACCAGAGATGAAGCTGGGGTTTTCCTCTGTAGGAAGGGGGGGCAGGGCAGGGAGGAGAAGCTGCTTGCTCAGGGGACTCCGTGGTTGCCAGGCGGAGCCCAGATGGCCCTTCTCTTCATACCCCAGCAGACCACCTGACAAGCCATAGGTTCCCAACTGTATTGAACCATGTTCCTTCAAAAGGCCAACATCTGCTTCCAGAATGTTCTACTTCCCTGGCTCCGGGGGACTAGCGAAGGTCTTGCGGTGGGATCAACCCCACCCTTCTCCTGTGGACTGGACCTAGGCTTTCCCCTCCCATCTGGCTGACTCCTCACATCCGAGTCCTGCCATTCACAGGGTTCTGTCCAGCAGGGTGGGGGGTGATGGAGGTGAGCCTACATAACACCCGAATTGTATTCTTTCTTTCTTTCTTTCTTTCTTTCTTTCTTTCTTTCTTTCTTTCTTTCTTTCTTTCTTTCTTTCTTTCTTTCTTTCTTTCTTTCTTTCTTTCTTTCTTCCTTCCTTCCTTCCTTCCTTCCTTCCTTCCTTCCTCTCTTTCTTTCTTTCTTTTTTATTCTTAGGCAAGATGGAAACCATTGACTGGCTAATCTCCATCAAGATCCATCTTATTTCATCCCTTTCTTTAGGGACTATGTCTCACTCTGTAGCTAGGCAGGCCTTGAACTACAGATCCTCTTGCCTAATCCCCCAAAGGGTTGGGATTACACTCTTTCTAACGAAGAATTACCGTTTGTGTGGACATAGCCCTTACTAGGCTTCTGGGGCTAAATTTAGGGTGCCAGATAATGCCCTAGCCAAGACTGAGTTTAAAGGAGCAACTCAACAGATTCCCTCATTGTGTCCTGCTTCCACTACACAGCTTTTTGCTAGCTTTCTTTGTTCTCAAACCGGGTTGATGAATGCTTTTCCACCAACTGTGGTCCTCTGTCACTCTTGGGACCTCTATTCTTCTATTCGCCCTCGACTCATGAGTCACTATGCTGAGCTCCTGGGAATGGCTTCCACGCCCAGGCTTCTGATTTCTGACTCACAAGAAGTCAAATGAATGGCCCTGGGGTATGAGAAAGAGACACTACATCTTGGCATGGATACTCCACAGAGAGTCTCTGGGGAAATAAACAGTCCAGCTTCTTGTACCGCACACTAGGGGTGGCTGTGCAGATATGGGTAGGTCACTGAGTGGAAGGCAGGTCCTGGAACCACTTAGTAGTCTGGTTGTTGTAAAAAGACCCAAATAAAGCCGGGTGGTGGTGGCGGCGGCGGCGGCGGCGGCGGCGGCGGCGGCGGCGGCGGCGGCGGCGGCGCACGCCTTTAATCCCAGCACTCGGGAGGCAGAGCTAGGCGGATCTCTGTGAGTTCGAGGCCAGCCTGGGCTACCAAGTGAGTTCCAGGAAAGGCGCAGAGCTACACGGAGAAACCCTGTCTCGAGAAAAAAAAAAAAAAAAAAGACCCAAACAAAGCTAAGGGTAGATAGATAGATCCCTTAGAATACTCTGTTGCCCAACATAGGATAGAACCTGGCTGGGAATGGGGGCCAGTGCAGCACGAATCTTAACGGTCTTATTAATAAAATCAAACCTGAAGCCAGGTATTGGGGTGAATGCCAGAAAATCAGAGAAGCAGAACAAGCCACAGCTTCCTCACCTCGACAGTTCCTCAGCTGATCCTGTTTCCTCAGACTGGAAGCCTCTGAGAATGGATCTCAGCTGAACTGCTGCTCAAAAGCCTGAAAGCTTAACCAGCTCTAGTTTCTAGTCCTCATGCCTTATATACCTTTCTGCTTTCTGCTATCACTTCCTGGGATTAAAGGCGTGTGTCACCATGCCTGGTTGTTTCCAGTGTGGCTTTGAACTCACAGAGATCCTGATGGATCTCTGCCTCCCAAGTGATAGGATTAAAGGTGTGTGTGCCACCATTTTCTGGCCTCAATGTCTATCTAGTGGCTGTTCTGTCCTCTGACCCCAGATAAGTTTATTAGGATGCACAATATATTGGGGGACATAATTACATCACCACAGGCCAGGATGGTGATGTCATTCATTAACCCAATCTTGCAACTCAGTGCTGGGTACTCTTCCTACTTCGGAGTATTGTGAGTGGCTCCGATTTTCCTAAGGACAACAATGCACTTGTTCATAACACTTTGGAAGCAGTAAATCTCTTCCCAGGCAAAACCCACCCTGGAAAGTCCTCGACATTATCACTCGGCACACAAAGGAAACACAGACCCAGGCACACTGGATACAGGAACAAATGTGACAATCTGAGAACACAGACACATCCAGATGGGCATGGCCTACAGTCCCGGCACTGGGGAGGCTAAGGCAGGAGGAACACAAGCTTGAGGCCAGCCTGGGCTACAAAGCAAGACTGTCTCAACAAAAACAAAACAAAACTCCAAACTAAACAAAGCTATAGACACAGATATACGGCCATACAGGCAGATGCTGGCACATGCACACACACACACAGATGCACAGCTACACAGGCACACACAAACACCAAAGCCAAACAACATTTTAGCTAGAGAGAATCTTAGAAGTTTTCCAAAAATTTTTTTGTTTTGTTTTGTTTTTTTTTTTGTTTTTCGAGACAGGATTTCTCTGCGTAGTTTTTGGTGCCTGTCCTGGATCTCACTCTGTAGACCAGGCTGGCCTCCCAAGTGCTGGGATCAAAGGTGTGCACCACTGCCACCACCACCCAGCGTCTTTAAAATTTTGATCTCCTGATTTTACTGCAGCCCAGAGAAGTGAAGGAATTAGCCCATGATCACAGCTTATTTTATCCTTTCTTTCCTTCTACCCTATCCTGTTCTTTTCCTACCTTCTCTAGATTGTAAGTCTAGATCACTGATCTAAAACCTTCTTAGACCGGGCATGGAGATGCATGCCTTTAATCCCAGCACCCAGGAGGCAGACACAGGTGGATTTCTGTGAGTTCATGGCCAGCCTGGTCTACAGAATGAGGTCCAGGACAGCCAGAGCTACATTGAAAGACCCAGTCTCAACACCCTCCCAAGAACGTTTTCTTGTACTCTGTAGGCACTTAAAGCATTAAATTTCACTAAATGAATATTGCTTTAGCTGTATCCCTAAATACTGCTGTATAATGTGTTTTCCAATTTTTATTGTGATTCCATTCACTTGTGGGTGACTGAGAAGTGTGTTGTCTAATTTCTAAGTATTTAGAGCTTTGTTGGGTATCTTGTTACTGACTCCTAATTTAGTTCTGCATTAGTCAGAAGGCATAGACTACAATACTCCTGCTTGGGAATCTACTTGGACTCACTTTCTGACCCAGTGTATGGGTTATCTTAGTAAATAATTCACATGCACTTGAAAAGAATTTGTATTCTGGGAGTTTCAGGGGGTATTTTTCCAACAGTAGCAGTTAAGTCAACACAGCTGATCCTGTTGCTCAAGCCGTCTACATCTTTAACCAGTCTTTGTCTTTTTAATTTACTATTTGTAAGTGTGTGCACGTGTGCGCAATGCCATTGGCATGCACGTGTGGAGCTCAGAGAACAACTTTCCAAAGTTGTTTCCTTCCATGGGGGTTCAGAGGGTTGAACTGAGGTAGTCGGGCCGTCAGGCTTGCTCAGCAAGTGCCTTTACCTGCTGAGCCACCTCAACATTCTGATATGTAAGTATCTGTGCTGAGATCAAACCCAAGACCCCACCCATGCTATACCAGCACTCAACCACTGCTTCAAATGCTCAGGGTTTTTGTTTTTATTTATGTATTTTATTTTTTAAGACCTATTTTATTTTTTAGGGTCACTCGTAGCTTTGGCTGTCCTCGAACTTGCTATGTAGCCTCGAACTCACAGAGATCCACCTGCCTCTGCCTCCCAAGTGCTGGGAATAAAGGTGTGTGCCACCATGAGGTCACTGGTTTTTGTTGTTGTTGTTGTTTGTTTTTAAAGTATATTTATTCTGCTCTTTGTTTTGTTTTGGTTTTTTGAGACTGGGCTTCTCTGTGTAGCCCTCGCTGTCCTGGAACTTGTTCTGTAGACCAGGCTGGTCTTGAACTCAGAGATCTGCCTGCCTCTGTCTCTGAGTGCTGGAATTAAATGTGTGCACCACCACATCTGGCTTTGTTCTTCTCTTTATTGGATTAGAGATGTTCACACTCTCCACAAAGCACCACATTTTAGGCAGGGAATACTGGCTTATGCCTGTAGTCCCAGCTTTGGAGGAGACGAAGGCGAAGGGCCAGCACAAGTCTGAAGCCTGGCTGAGCTACATAGTGAATCTGAAGGCAGTCTGGAGCGGCACGGTAAGACTTTGTCTTAGAAAGCAAAACAAATATTTAAAAAGCCCCCAACTCCCCCCTTTAAAAGTAAAAAAAAATCCCACCATATTTTATATGATTCCATTTATACAGAATGTCCAGATCATGCAAATATGTAGAGGCAGATCTTTGCAAGGCTTGGCTTTGTTCTGTGTGTGTGTGGGTGGGGGCATATGTATGACTTCCTTAACCTATCTCAGTACATCCTTAACTTATTTTGGTCTATTTACAGTTACTATTGCACCAATATAGCACTTCCCACTTCCCATTTGACACATCCCATTTTGTACTTCACACCAGACACTTCCAATTCACAAATCCATTAATCCACGACAGCATAATTTCATTTTCCTACCCCCTCATTTCTTGTGCAATTGTCCAACATCTCGAATGTGTTGCAGAGCCCAACATAGAGGGTTATTTTTCTTTAGTCAGTTGTCTTGTAAGGAATTTCAGCAAGGGACAACACATTCTATGTCCACTCATTTCTAAGCTTTGTTCTCACTGACCATCTTCAACACTAAACCATGGCATCACTGGAGCTTCTCATGGACGTTTGGGGTATCCAAGTTTTGCCCATTTTTGTCTGGGCCAGACCTCTCACATCTTCCAGACCTGCTCAGTCATATAGCAGTTGTCCTCTAGTAAGTCCCACATTGCACATGCCAGGGAAGTCCCCGGGTCAAAGTTTGCAGTGGACCCCATAAGACTGTGGTGTACCCTTAAGCCTAGCTCCCTTGTCAATGGTACTGTGCTCCGATCGTTCAAGCTGCTTCCACGGCCCTCAACGCTGGAGCTTGCCACCTCAGTTCAAGTCCGCTTCTGGTCTACTTCTCTGCACAGCAGTCATGGAACTGTGTCCAAGCCAAGAACTGGGGAGGTGCTGGGCTCACCCTCAGAACTGCCATTCTGTGATGACTGTGTTCCCCTCAGTGACCCAGTGCTCTGGTTGAGAGCCAGGGTCCACTGCCAGGTATGTGAGAGAACAGCCCCAGACATTTTGGAGTGGAGAGGAGCTACCCTGATGTGCCTTATCTGAAATTTTGACCCACTGTATCTGTGAACTTAATAAAGTGTTGTTTTATGTTACCAAATCTTGGAGAGTAGGTGATTTTTTTATTTTGTTTGTTTTTGCTTGGTTGGTTGGTTTGGTTTTGATTTTTTGATACAGGGTCTTGTGTATCCCAGGCTGGCCTCAAATGCACTATGTTGCCAAGGATGACCTGAACTTTTGATCCTCCCGTTTAGACCACCCAAGTGCTGGGATTACAGGTGTGTGCCATGGTGCTTAATTTTACGGGATACAGTTTGTCATAGCCACAGTCACTGCAACACTATAAGGAGCTGCGGTCCTTTGATGCCTGTTGGTCAACGCTGGAAATAATTGCTTTACAAATTAATTGCTTTACAAATTTTGTTCTGTGCTATTGTTGGAGAGCTAGACTCCTGGCCAGAAGCTCTAAATCTGAGGCCCAGTGCTCTGAGATAATGATACAGATAATTCTAACGTCAACATTAGAACAGCTTCTTTGTACAGACTGCTTTCTACATACAGACTGCTTTCTACAACCAGGCTGAGCATTTCAGATACATAATTTCAGTGAAACCATACAACAATCTTCTGAAACCGGCATTAGGAGTATCTACTGTTTAAACAACTTGCCCTGGTGTACATGCAGGTTTGAAAGCCCATGTAAGCAATGGACACTATAACTATGCACAGAAACACAGACTGTCACACACTATATACACCCACATGTGTTCTTGCATAGACACACAGAGATGTATACCTACTACACATTTCCAGAGCATTTATGCTTTTAAAACATTTTTAATGCCCAGAGTTTAAAATCCCCCCCCCCAATTCATGTTAAACAGATTGAAAGGGATTCAATCTGCTAGATATTAAGTTTCCCAAGCATACCCCAAGATGAAATTCTCTCCATCTGGGGCCACCACAGGCATGGGCGGCAGAGATACTGTCTCTGTTCCTCTGCCAGGGATTGCCTAGGGGGAGGCGGGATGGGACTCTTAGCAAGACTTGGCTTTGTAGGCAGAAGCCTTCTCCTGGGACCTCATGACTGCACTTGATGCTGTAAGAGTAAATCCAGAGAGGCAATCGAATCCTCATATGCAAAATCGGAGAGTGCCTCCTCTATTGCAAAGGGAAGGGCTGACTGAGTTGGAGAATGGATTGCCTGTTAAGACAAGGTCATTTCCAGATCTCCCCAAGCCGCGATGGGAGCTAGTGAATGGAAGGAAGCAGGGCACAGAACCTGCACTCCAATGCTGAAAACTTATTTCCACCTCTTCTTACAACAGTGGGTGCTATTCTTGAAAGTGGAAAGAACAGATTTTTTTGGTGTGTGTGTGTGTGTGTGTGTGTGTGTGTGTGAGAGAGAGAGAGAGAGAGAGAGAGAGAGAGAGAGAGAGAGAGAGAGAGAGAGAGAGAGAGAGAGAGAGAGAGAGAAATTGGTGCTAATACAATCAAAGCGGAAAAGAGACCCCTTGCACCGATCCCCATTCCACCGATCCCCATTCCACCTCACAAAGGTTCCACTGTGCTACCCCCGCCAAGCAGTTGAGAAAAGTGAAATGAGAAATCTTTTGAGGTTTATTTACCTCTGCCTCCTTTTCTCGCTTTCGGTCCTAAAGCACTATTTAAAGCTCCCCTTAGGAGCTTTAATACGGACCTCTGCAGACTGGCCCTGTTTGACAGATTAAACTGGTTTTGAGCAGTTTAAAAGGCTTGCTTTTGCTAGGTAGGGCAGCGCAAGCCAGAAAGGAGGCCACGGTTGCTCTGGCCAGTCAGCAGTACCCTCTACACTACACCCCAAGTGCCGGGACATTCCATGGGTGAGCGTCTTAGTCTCCCCGGCTTAGCAGTGAAGGTGGGGTTCTCTCTAGGCTCTAGTCGGTCTGTCTGTCCCGTCTGGTCACCGTCTCTTGACCCTGCTAGTCAATGAGGGATCGCAGGCCTGTGTGGTCCCACACAGCTTTGACACCGGGAGAAATCCTGTCCCGTCTCTTTGTGTTCAAGTTATCAGAGCGAGGGCAAGCAGCTGGTCGCTGAGAGGGGACCGCGGTTGGCGCCCCCCTCTCTGCCAGGCACACACCGTACCTCCGCCTCCTGGCGCAGCTCCGGGCGTCCTAGCCGGGCGGGCTGTGCGTCCCGGCAGCTCCACAGCAGCAGTGGCAGGGAGCGCAGCAGGAGGCTCACGCCGGTCACCATCGCGGCCAGCTGCGGGGTGCTGCTGGTGGTCAGCTGCGCCCGACTCCCGCGAACGCCAGGTCGTCGTGGTCCACGCGCAGACCTGCCAGCTCCCGGGGCTCTCTAGAGCCCTGCTCCGCCGCCGCCCGAGGTCGGCCCGCACCCGCGGTGCCTGCCCGCGGGTCGGCCGGCCGGAGGACCGAGGGGGCGGAGAGGGGAGGGAGTGCCGGGCGCCGCCCCACCCACCAGCCTTTTCCGCCCGCGGTGCAGCCTCGCCCCGGCGCCTGCTGCCACTCTTAGTCCCCGGTCTCTCCAGGAAGGGCCCGGACAGATAGGTCTCCTAGTTATTCAGTTACGGTAAAGAAGGGTCCCGGCCTAAGCGAGGTTTCTGGTTTCGGTCAGGTGCGGGGCGAGGTCCTTGACTGAGGGAGAAGCCAGGGCTGGGGTCAGGGAGCTGGGGGCTTTAGTTTGAGATGGGCTCCTTTGGAAATACTCTGAGTGCCGCCCCAGCCACCAGCAGGCTGTGTAGTCCTGGGCTACTCACCCTTTCTGAACCTCTTACCGTGGGGAAATAGGGATAAGAATGCATAGATCTTGGGGTCTAGGGGGGAGATTCAATGAGATGATGCCGGCACATGTGTAAGCATGGTGCCTGGTATTACGCAGAACACAGTAAATGGCAGGATGCGATGGTGCCGGCTTTGCTAAAGGATCATCTACTTCAAGTGTCGCTTTCTTCATCAGTAGGAGAGTATGTGATATTTAGTTCCCAGAATAGCATGAAAATGAAGGGCATACATCCCCAAAGAGTCCATATAGACCATACAGTGTGTAAGGACGGAATGGAAAGATCTCTCTGGCAGCCTTTGCTACACACATACTGAGCAAAAGTGAACTCCTCTGTGTCTACCTTTGAGAGGACTCGCAGGTTGCTGTCTCAGTCCACTCATCTGTAAAATGTAAACGGGACCAGGACTTCCTCCTTCTGGGATTAGGTGAGGGTTGTAAAAACTAATCTGGAATCTATTAAATGCTAAACAAAAATAATGCAGTGTTCTAAACCCTGAGGCCTCAATTGCCCTCGAAGTTTTGTGGTAGAAAAAGACACTGGGGTAGAGGACATGGAAAAAGTTCTTTGAATACACATCTCCATCTTATAAACAGGCATTCCCTGTGTGGCACTAACTGGAAACAGCACTCTCTTCCACCATACCTTCCAACCAACCAGTGGAAAGGGGCACCCATCTCTGAGGATTAGAAACAAGCACTCCTCTGGGAAGACCAACGAGAAAAATCCACCCTTCCCTGGGGCAGACAATCCCTGTGCCAGGGAGCAGCTGGGAGCAGAGCTGGAGATGGGTTTCTTCACCTAACTATCCAGCAGGGCATCCTCCTCAGAGGTGCCGCCTGAGGCTTGAGCCTTGTCCTCAGAGCTTCCAGTTCACTGCCATGGTCTACAGTGTAAATTCTCAGTTAAGAACAAAACAAATGGTGGGCAAGCTTCGGTGACCTGCAAGAGGGGTTCTGAAGGGGAGCGGGACAGAGTTGCTAAAGACAGCAAATAAAAAAAAAACCCATAACCCTCAGTTAAACTTCAATATTACATTAAGAGTTGTCTAATCTAGGTGGGTATCGTGTGGTATTCGGGGCAGGCATACTAAAAATGACTAGACAGAGTTCAACTGGGCATCTTATAGTTTAACTGGCAACTGTAGAGCCTATGTATAAATTATGGGTATGACAATGGCATCTGGTAGCCTTCACTAACGGGTGGATTCTAACAGGCCTGAAAGCACGTCTTTGGATCAGGGAGCTCTGGGAACTAAGGGACACCTAACTGAGAGTAGACTCTGAGCAGACGTCCAGTCTGAGCTGGCCAGAGTCTCTTCCTCCAGTCAGAGTCTCTCCATCCTCTCTTCTAGCACATCCCAGCGTCTGTTTCAGCTGCACTATTGAGAAAGGGAAAGAGGGAGCTGTGGGTCTCTAGATAGCGCAGCATCTGGAAGAACACAGGCTTGGCCACACAGACGGCTGACTCTGCCTTCCTATGAACCCCAGGTCAGTCCCATTCACGGACCTCTCACACTGCTGAGTTGGGGAGCTACTTTCTTTCACTTTACCCTGTCTCCTAGGTTGAGCTATTAGGGTCCCCCAGAACCCCCCACACAGCAGGGGCTAGAGTAATGGCTCAGCGGATAAGAGCACTTGCTGCTCTTACAAAGGACAGTAGTTCACCTTCCAGCACCTACAATGGTGGTGCTCCAGGGGATCTGATACCCTCTTCTGACCTCTGAGGGCATTAGCGTCCATGTGCGCACACCCGCATGCACACACACACACACAATTAAAAGTTAAATATTTTAAAATAAAGATCTTTAAAAAAATTTATGTGTATGGATGTTTTGCCTGTATTTATGTTATGTATGTGCACCACATGTGTGCAGTGTCCTTGGAGGGCAAAAGAGGGCATCAGATCGAGTAGAAATGGAGTTACAAACAGCTGTCAGCTGCCATGGAGGTGCTGGAAACGAAACCTAGTCCTCTGCAAGAGAAACCAGTGCTTTTAACTGTGGAGCTATTTCTCCAGCCCTTAAAATAAAGGTGGCACATGCCTTTAATCCCAGGACTTGGGAGGCTGAGGCAGGTGGGAATCTGTGAATTCAAGACCAGGCTGGTCCAGAGAGTCAGTTCCAGGACAGCCAGGGCTACAGAGAAAGACCCTGTGACTTCTTTATGAGAAAACTATTCTACACATTCTTTTTTTAAAGGATGAGAAAAATGAGGCTCAGAGATCCCATCATTTGCCCAATGTCCTAGTTCTAGTAATGGAGGCAGGATTCAAACCTGAATGGTGTAACTCTAGAACGCTGCATTATCATACATCAAGTGAAATGCATAAAATGTGGTTCTTAGGTCCCTCACAGAAACAAATGCTAAAAATTCTGATTCCTGGGCTGGGCTATAACTCAGAGATCAAATGTCTGCCCAGCAAGCACAAGGCTCTGGGTTCAGTCTCCAGAACACAAAACTCCCTTCCCCCTTCCAGAAACATTCAGATTCCTGAGGTTTACTGCAGACTTAACGAATCACTAAATACCGAATGCCAGCGTCCAAGAGGAAATCAGCTCCGAGTTTTCCAATGGTCTTGTTTTTGTCTTCCTTCCTACCCCGTCTTTGCTGGGTGGTTTCTGATTCTGACCCAGCAGTGCTGGTAGCATTCACCACATGTCCTCTTCAAAGAGAGTTGCCTCCCCTCCCTTCCTCCTGCAGAACTTGGGGTTTGGCTTAGTTCCTTAGAGCCTCCCAACCCTCCCAGAGTGGACAGGACTCTGGAATTCTTGCCAGGCCTGGGCATGCTGTGTGCCAAGGGGAGTAGCCTTCAGCAGCCATTCCTCCTGTTCTGGCAGGTCACAGCAGGTTCCTTGAACCAGGCAAGATGTATGAACCAGAACAGGGAACCTTTAGGCCTCAGTTTCTCTCTGTATAACAGGAACAACCAGGGTTGTCTTTGCCCTTTCCTCCTCCCCAGGAAGTGTGCAGAACACAAAGTAGATTCTATCAGAAAGGATTCTGGGCTCCCAAGTAAGGCTGGTCACAGGACCAGCCTCAAGGAATCCCAAGAATAGCAAAATCTGAGGAATAATGAAGACAGGAGAGGAGCTGGAGAGGCTTTCTCTGGGTGGTGAGGGCTCTTGTGGAGATATGACTTATCATTGGCAGTGGCCTTTGAGCTTTTAGTGATGCAATTCCCCACTTTCTAGCAATCACCTCTGCCTACAACAGAGGGAGGTCCCTCCTCTCCAACACAGTGGACAAGGCCTTCTCAGTCTACGGCACCTTCACAAGTACACCTGAGAGATCTCTGTCTCTGTCTCTCTCTTCCCGATCTGGGAAAAGCAAGGCATTTGGAATGAGACAGACCTGGCTTTGAATCTTGGCCTTTTCATATTGTGTGACCTTTGTAAATTAACTAATGACTCTGAGTTTCTGCCATTCTCAAGTAGGACAAAGAGAATTCTTGTCTTTTCCCCATGCCCCTGACAAGTGATGAGGAGTGAGCAAGATAATTAGTAACCTGTCCTATCAAGTATTGGCAATGGGTTGCACAGACACAAGTGTTTACCCCTTTACCATGCAGTTTCCATACCTGGACCCACTCATATTCCAGACGACACACTGCAGAACAATCACAGTACTAATTCCGTAAGTTCGGAGCAGCCCCACTGCTCCGACCCTCATCACAGCTTAGCAAAAGCTTCGGCCTCTTCTTGGTTTGTTTTTTACTCACACCAGGACCCTGGGGACGTGTGAGGAACACAATAAAAGCTGGGCCAATCTGGCACTGTGCCCCACTTCCCTTCCACATAAAGGCTGTCTGCCGCCAGGCCAGGCATCTGGCCGGCAAGACTGGGCCATGACTTGCTCAGCATCTGCTGCTTTGCTTAAGAGACCTGCTAACAGGAAAGTGTCTGGTTCCTTTCCACCCTAAACAGGAAGTGCCTGCCACGGTGGGAGGACGGGGTAGCCTGGTCATTTAGAAGGAGTCTCCTGCTGCAGCTGGAAGGCCTGCTCTCGAGGAAGGCCGGAGGAACTGGGCCCCAGGGACCCCTCCCTTGCAAGGGGCGGAGTGCTGACAATGGCCACACACTGCCCGTGGCACTTGGCACAGAGCAGATGTCATTCTTTCAGCAAACACTCATGAGACGGTCACTTGTGCCTCCTGGGAGACATAGGACAGTTCTAGACAAGCTCTTCAAGTTTGAGGAGTTAACACACAAGACAGAAAGGCAGGTCATTTCTGTGTGGTGACACTCTTATTTACGCATTCATCGTACACAGGTTTCCCCCACCCCACCCCGACTTCCTTTTAAAAAATGCATACTGTTGGAGCTGGAGAGATGGATGGCTTCAGTCGTTAAGCGCACTTATTGGTCTTCCAGAGGAGCCGGGTTCAGTTCTCAGCACCCTAGGTAGCTCACAACCATCTGTAACTCCCCATTTCCAGAGGATCCAATGCCCTCTTTTGACCTCTGCCGGCACCAGGCATGCACGACAGGAAGGCAAAACACTCAATACACATAAAATCAAAATAAATAATCTTTTTTTATGTCTACCATTTTAGGTATTGTGGTGGGGTGCTGTAGGTTTGGAGAGAAATATGCCACGTATCACAGAACAAATTAAAAAAAAAAAATTGGAAAACCTCGAATCCTGTCACTGCCACAGGAGCTCACTGTGGCCTGGGTTTGACTCTGTTTTGAGCAATTACTTCGCTCGGCTTCTCCTTGTTGTGTGTCCGCCAGTCTACTTACATTTTCAAAAGAGCGGCCAGAGAAATCCTGGTCCAACGGGTCACACCTCTGCTCAATAGCTCCTTCTGACAACCTTTCCTCTCACCCTACGTAAATCTACAGTCCTTCAAATGTCCTTGCAAGGCTTGCATCAGTGGTGGAAGAGTTGGGGAGCTAACGGGGCAGTGGAGGCAACTCAGATATTACCAGTGGTAATAGGACTATACAAGCCACGGACGGGAAGGACAAAGGGAGGGGGTGGTTCTTGGAGCCAGGGATCAGGGCTTTGAACACTTCCCTCCTCCAGGAGGCAGGTGCTAGAGCTCAGGTCACCAGCGGAACCTGAAGCTGTGCTAAATCCCTGTGGAGTGACCTCCATTTCTCCTTGAGTTTTGTCTCCCATCAGTTTCCCATTGACAAATTCTATGCTGTGTGTGTGTGTGTGTGTGTGTGTGTGTGTGTGTGTGTGTGTGTGTGTGTGTTTGGTTTGTGTATTAAGTGTGTGTGCGCAGGTGCACATGCATATGTAGAGGTATTATGTGACAGACTTTTCCTGGGAAGACAAACACACACACACACCTATTCACCCTAGAAAGGGAGTACAGTATGGCTACATCAGAGTACAACGTGATAAACCAGTGAGTTCCACTGGGGTTATTTACAGGGCTATGGAGGTGGGATTATAATTTACAGGAACAGAACTGACTCAAAGACAGCTACATCACTCAAATCCACTCTAGCATGGCGACAGCTCACAAAAGCTGGAAACCTGGAGCACACTGCACAGCTTGCAGGCAGCTCAACCGGTTGGAATGCGTCTTTTCCTAGTGGCTCAGTCAGTCTGAGCCTCTTCCAGGAAGCTGGGCTTTGAGAAGCGTCTTCGTAGCTTGGCTCGTCTGAGAGCAACTCTCAGGAGTCACTCACATAGTCTTAGGGAAGAAAGGCCTGGCAAATCTGGTTGGTTTCAGGGACTTCCTGAAGTTGTTTGGAAATTATTTACTTCCTGTCTTAAGAAGTGTCTCTGCAGGTAGAATGTTTCACTCCCTGAGAAAATTGCTACATAAAGAGGCCAGAGATTAAACTCCAATGTCTTCTTCCATTGTTCTCCATTTTATTTACTGAAGAAGGGTCTCACTCTGAACCCAGAGCTCATTTAATTTGAGGAATCTTAGCTAGCAGCTTGCCTTGGGCATCCCCTGCCCTGAAGTGCTAGGATTCCAGGCAGACCACCATGATACCCAACATTTACGTGGGTAATGGGGGTCTTAACTCCGATTCTCAGGCTTTTCTCCCCAGCCCCTTACTTACCAATCCCAGTGGTAACGATTAAGCAATTTTAATTTAAAATATTTTTGTCTGAGGATTAAATCTAGTGCCTATAGCTCGCTAGGCATACAGCCAACCCAACCCCCACCCCCATGAGGGGGTTGCAGAGGACAGTGCCTCCTGCGAGGTCATGGGGGAACGGGCCAGAGGCAAACAAGCCCAGAAACAAGACTTCCCCAGAAACATTCTGCTAACACTGTTGGGTTCAACGTTCCTGCTCTCTTCTCTCAACATGGAGACCAAGGCCAGGTGAGTGGACATCACGAGAGTAGGAACAGCCACCATGGAGCGTTATGTGGGTGAAGACAAAGCTTGGTGCAGGTATCATCATGGCCCACTGGATTCATCTATGAGGCAAAAGCTTGGAAGGCAGAAGGGCACAGGGCTCCACCTGTGGTGAAGAAGGACCTGGAACAGTGTAGACATGGGAGGAGTTTCCAGTTTGGAGGGCAGGGACACTGTGCACAGATCACTGACCTTCGTCCAAAGGCTGGTAGGAGCCCTGCTTCTATCCCTAATTGGCCACGGGAACTTGATCAAAGCGTTCACCTCTCTGAGTTTCACGGTTATCATCTACAAAATGTAGATCCCTATTTCACAAGCCTGTCCAGAAAAATTAGAGATAATGGATATAGAAAACTAATTGTCACTCCTAAATTAAGTCCCTCAGAAGCTCCCATTTTCTTCTTTAATTAATTAATTAACTAATTAATGCATGCAGAGGTCAGAGGACAACATGCAAGAGCCAGTTCTCTCCTTCCACCATGCAGGTTCCAAGGATGGAACTTAGGTGGTCAGGTTTGGCAGCAAGTGACTACCTGGTGAGCCATTTCACTGGTCCTCAAGTTCCCATTTTTTAAAATTGTCATGTCCAAAGTCATCCATAAAGCATACAAGGCTTTCCAGAGTAGCTGCTGCCTTTTTAATTTTTTTTTTTTTAAATTTCTGAGACAGGGTCTTTGTAGTCCAGGCTGGCCTCACATTTAGGATCCTCCTGCCTCAGCTTCCTGTGTGCTGGGATTATACACATGCATCTCCATGTGCACATGCCTACTTGTCATGACATTTCTTATCTTCCCTCATCCCTGCCACTCCATCGACAAGCCAAGGAGGGCCACTTACAGTGCCCCGAAGTGCCCTCTCTCCTGATCACCACTGCAGCCCACTTTGTTTGGAATACCCACCTGCTAATTCCTGTTCTTTCTTCAAAGCTCAGTTTAGGAGGCACCTCAGGCAAGATCTTTCCTTGACGATCCTACCTTCCTATGGATGAAGTGTCCAGTTTTTAAAACGTCTTCCACCCCTAGAACATTCAAATCCAGTAACTGGTAGGAACCACGGGTCTGCACCATGCCTATTACATGACTGCAGTTTCTGGAGGGCAGTGGCTGGGTGTGTTTCTCTGTCTTTGGGACTTCCCAGGTCCTACACACAGAGCAGGCCTTAGGAAAGGGAAACTGAGTGAATAAGTGAATAAATCATGATATAAACGTAAGCAGTCAAAGATGAGCAACACTGTTTTTTTTTTTTTTTTTAAATTAAAAACAATGGGCTGGAGAGATGGCTCAGCGGTTAAGAGCACTGGTTGTCCTTCCAGAGGACCGAGGGTTCAATTCCCAGCACACACACACACACACACACACACACAGCAGCTCACATTCGTCTGTAACTCCAGTTCCAGGGGACCTGACACCTTCATACCAATGCACATAAAATAAAGTTAAGTAAATTATTAAAAAGATAAAAACAAAACAAAAAACTAACTTTCTTCCTCCTGTGACCTGACTACCGATACTGCACAAGCTCTCCTCCTCTGGGTTTGTTTCCTCAATACAGGTGCTCAAGTTATATGGCTTGTAGTAATGACAGACTTTTTATTTCTTTAGCCTTGCTTGTTTGGACCTGCCTGGAGGTTTCTATAATCTTCCATCTATACAGCTGAGGGCATAATGAGGAGAAATGACCTCATGCCCTTTTCTGACCTCAAGTATCAATTCTGAACTTATGTTGTCACTCCATCCCAATCTGTTCCTCTTGGTCCCTATCACAGTGAGTGACACCTCCATCTGGTCATTATGTAAACAGGAAACTTAGAACTCTCTGCCCCTGCCCCTCACACATAGATATCACCATTTCCTCATAAGTGTACCTGTGATATCTGCACTTACCTCCACAGCTAATTTGAGTCCAGTGCACGATGACCTCTCACTATAATTACTGCATTGGCCAATCACATAATCTCTCTGCTTACAATTTTTTATTTTGTTTTGAGGTAAGGTCTCTCTTTGTAGCCTTGTGTGTCCTGGAACTCACTATGTATTACCAGGCTGGCCTTGAATTCAGAAGTCTGCCTGATTTTGCCCTCCGAGTGCTGGGATGAATAGGCATGTGCCAACTCGATTGGCTGAAGAAAAAATTACTTACCAGTGCTGGGAATTGAACCCAGAAACTCAAGCATGCTGGGCCAGGTTTTTAATCACGGAGTCATATTCTCAGTCACTCCCTCTCCCCGCAACACACACACTTTTAGGCACCTCTCACCTCTAATCCGTTCTTCATTCTGCAACTGGAAAATACATACCTGATCTCCCCCTTCTGAAGGTTTCTAGTGGGTGGATCCTCCGCCTTCGGGACAAAGTCCAAACTACAAGGCCTCAGCTGTTTAGCCTCCTAGTTTTCTGCCATGTTCTAGTATTCTCCCCTGGAGGCTACACTCCAAACTTATCAAATGATTTGTTCTACAACTAGTCTGGACAGATCTTTTGCCCACGTCTTCAACTTGATTAACTCATCACCCAGGCTTTGGTTCAGGGGTCACTCACTCAGGGGAAATGTCCTCGCTGATTCTCTTTTAAGTTTTCCAAGCCCTTTCCCCAACTGACTGTACAGCTTTACGGGTTAAAGCCCTCAGCAGTGGGGTTGGGTTACTAGACTTCCAAATTCCACCTTTGCCCTTTATTAGCCACACGACCTCAGTCTGTTCGGCTTTATCCGCAACCAGGGGGAAATATTTCATCAGTCTGCCGCGCGAATTAAATGAGATGATGTAAGACGCGACAATGAGCTTGTTATTCTATAGCACTGAAAAAGCTCAATTCCCGCACCACCTTATTCCCGGGGTCAGGTTTGCGCGTGATTTAGACTGAACTCACATTTTTTTTTGTTTGTTTGTTTGTCCTCGTCTCACCTTGATTTTTTAATAGACAAAGCAGTTCTAGCAAGCCAGGAGGTGATCGGGCACCGAGCTCGTCACGACTTTCGTCCGGCGCGCTCCTCGGACTCGGAACGCCCCCGTGTGGTTCAAACTCCGCAGCCAGAGCCGGAGCGAGGCCGGCTACACCATTCCCGATTTCCGAGGAAGAAACCAGCTCCCCAGGCAAACAGTTCCGACTTCATAAAAGGGGCGCCTCCTCTTTCGCTTTATGGCTTCCAATTCTACCTGACCCCATAAAATCAGAAGTCAATGGGTTGTCAATGGGGCGGAGCGAGCGGGCCCGGGCTTCCTCCCGTCCCCGAGCCCCACGAGGGCATTGGTACTTTCCTTTCTCAGTTCCCTCTCAATAATGGTACGGTCGCGGAGGGGAGACCCGGGAGGGACTCCGGGGTCGGCGGACTGGAGTTGGCGTGGAGCCACCCCTCCGGCTCCGGCGCGGTGGTATCGCCCGGCGGGCGCTGATTGGCTGCCGCGGTCCCGCAGTCGGCCTCGGCCCGCCGCGCCGCCCTCAGACCAGCTCCCGCAGCCGCGCCGCCTGGCTTTTCGTTTGCCTTGTTCTCCGCGGGCCGTGGGGGCTCCGCGCCGCGGCTGTTAGTCATGTCGGGTAGGTGACTCCTCCAGCGAGCAGCGGCAGCGGCGAGAAGGGGTCCGGCGGGTTCGGGCCGTCTTCTGGCCCACCGGAGGGCGGCGAGGGCAAGCCTCCGGGCCCGAGGGAGGCTCGGGTGGGGGGGGGGGGGCGGCCGCGTCGCCGCCATGTTGGAGCGGAGGCACACGCACGCTTCCAACGCTCTCTGGCTACACATCCCGGCGGCGGGAGCGCTCTGGAGCTCTTGTCTTTTCTTGACCCTGCCCTTGGAACGGAACCCGAGGAGACTGTGCAGCTCCTCCCCGGGGAGCGGGGTGTGTGTGTGTGAGTTGGGGAGGGGGGCGGAGGCCCGTCCAGTCCACACCATCGTAGGGGCGGGGGAAGCCGAGATCTGAGCATCAGCCTGAGGACTGGGGCTTCTGGTCCTCCGCTCCGCCTCAGATCTCTCAGCGAGGCCTCTGGCCGGTCGTCTCGCCGCCTCGTTCCTCAGCTTCCCCATCCGAGAAGTGGAGCTGGGCCTTCCTGACTCACCCATTCATCAGGTGGGGGTCTTGGGCTCTGGGAGCCCTTTTCAAAGCACATTGCCTTACCCGAAATCGCACTTCACAGGTCATTCCCTCTGCTGTAACCACCGGGATTGATTGGGGTTGGGGGTGTTTGTGTACTCGGTTTTCACCTTTGTACTCCCTCCTCTACTTGTTAATCTCCTGAGCTTAAAAGCGAGCCTTGACAGTTACTGATGAGCACTATGAGGTCTTCGTGGCATTTCCCTTGAAACAGAGACCAGAGGAAAGACGGCGTCTTCCTCTAAGTGATATTTATAGAGGCCACTGATGTGTGGAAGAGAGGCATTTACCCCTCCCGGACAGCCAGTTTGGATCCTGTTAAACCAGAATTAAAAAGTCCTCTTGATTCTAACAGTTCCAGTCGCTCACACAGGGTCCTTTATTGTTGGGCTACGTTTACAGGTGGCAAAGACAGACCGAGATATAGCCACTTGATCTTAGAAGCCAGCATGAGTTTGTACTTTACTTCCGAGAGAAGCATTGCCTAAAGCCATATGGCTGGGATGAAATACGCCTTTTGGTAATTTTACATTTACTTATCTATTGGAGACAGGGTCTCATTATGTATCCTTGGCTGGACTGGAACTCGATATGTAGATCAGGCTGGCCTCGAACTCAGGGATCCACCTGCCCCTGCCTCTCAAGTGCTGGAATTAAAGGCATGAACCACTACATCTGCCAGTTTTACACTTCTGTTAATTGAAACACCTTTTAAAAGGATTTCCCTAGTCTACCCGGTGTGTGTGTGTCTGTGATCAGAGCAGCAACAATTGGAGAAGATTGCAAATGAGCAAGAAAGACTGGGCAAGGGAATGATAATCTTTCCTTAGATTAGCATTGATACTAAGGAGCTCGAAAGCTCTGGGGAGCAGTGATGGAAAAGGCTAAGCTGCATTGAAGTTAGTTCTTCAAATTCTGTTTTAATTCTTTTTCAAGCAAGGGACTATTCCAAAGTAGACATTGGTGTGTCTTCTACCAGGTATATAATTTGTCATGATATCTGATAAAGTTCCAGAAAAATATGTACAAATGCTTCCTTAGGAAGGGTTTGTGTCGGTTAACTATGACTGTAAAAAATATTAAAGTGCTACCCTCATGTATGTATTTACCAAAATCCAGTGCAAGCAATGATCAGTAAAAACTCGGGATCGTAGCCGGGCGGTGGTGGCGCACGCCTTTAATCCCAGCACTCGGGAGGCAGAGCCAGGCGGATCTCTGTGAGTTCGAGGCCAGCCTGGTCTCCAAAGCGAGTTCCAGGAAAGGCGCAAAGCTACACAGAGAAACCCTGTCTCGAAAAACCAAAAAAAAAAAAAAACTCGGGATCGTTTGGAGAGGGTCTTCCAGTGTATCTCCAGGCTGGCCTTGAATTATCATCCTTAGCCAGCCTTCTGAGTGGAATTACAGGGTTGCTGCACCTTGCCCAAACGGTGTTGGTTTTTAATGTAATTATTCATATAAGACAATGACATTTTTATAGGACTGGGTAGTTTCAATGGAGAATTTAAGTTTAGAGGCTTAAGTTCAAATCTTTTAAGTTCTTTTTAGTGTTATATTCAACTTAACATGTTTTGTGATATTTGTATAAAATATTTTGACTTTTGTATAAAAGTAATGCTTTTGACTTGTTTTTTAGTGCATGTTTAAATTAATAAACTTAACAGAATAAATCCCCCCTAAGCAACTAGTATCATTAATAAGTTACATTCTTTAAACATTCCAGACTACACTTAGAAATTTAATTGACTCAACTAATCCATATGCTTGCCGGGTCAGACTTACAAACCTATTAAAATATAAGCATTTGGGCTGGAATTAATGCTTAGCACACACAAAACTTAAGGATTTGATCCCCTGCCTCAGGGGAAAGAGAGGGATACATAGCATTTTGTCAATAAGTCAAAGTTATTGTCAGTCTGACATTCAAGAATTTGCAAAAGTAAATTACCAGAGCTTGTGAGTTAAAATCATGAGTAAAATATTAGTTATATATAAAATAAAGTTAAGCTATTTCTCATTTTGGCAATTAGGACAGATCAAGATATCTTATCCTCTATATACACCTCAAAAAAAATGGGCAAAAATTTGGGGACCCATGGTAAAAGTGAAGTGAAGCCAGTATGATATGCATAGAGCTATTTAGGCAGTTATCCTACAGAGTGTAGGTCTTGTGTAGAGTGGTTTTATTATCTAAGGATGGGTGATGAAACCTTGAACTGTTAGCCAGATAATGGAAACTGAAACCCTTATAAATCTTGGATTTACAGATTATAGATTTGAAGGACTGTGTCCTTCAGTAAAGAAATGAACAAAGGAAAAAATCATAGTGTAAGCCATAACAAGGAAGCTTAGACACAGCATAATCTTAGAAGTTGTAACCTGGAACCTCTTACTTCCTTTTAGGTACTCAATTAGCCTTTAGGAAACCATAAAATGATTTAACATAAAAATAAAAATCTGGGCTGATTAACATCTTTGGGTTCCTGGTTTAAAAAAATAATAAAAACAGTGAAAAACTGGAGGAATTCTCACAGCATAGATCACAAAGAATCCGAGGAAATCCAAACCTTTCAAAGGTGAGTTCATGGTAAAAACCAGGGACAGGTGTCAAAATGAGTCAAATGACAAACTGGATTAGAGCAAATGTTTTTAGGTTGAAGATTAAAAACCTAAAAGAATGACTCAACTTTAAGGCCAACATATTATGTGGAAAGGCCACATAGATTTGAAAAAGGAATAAAATATAATTTTTAAAAATTACATTAATGTGTGGGTGTATACCTGTGAAAGTCAGGACAAAGGAGTTCTTTACTTTCACCATGTAGGTACAAGGTATTAGACCCAGGTTGTCAAGCTTATGTCAGGCATTGTTACCTACTGAGCCATCTCACCCTTCTCCTCCCCTAAATATAGTCTTCAAAAGTGGGAAAAATGAAATTACAAATTATAAATGTAGTTGTCTGTCTTTCAAAACTCAGAAGGATAGAGATGAGATGAAAATGAAAGTTGTTGGGTATGGTGGTACATACCTCTCATCAGCACTCAGGAAGCTGAGTTGGGAAGAGCTCCAGTTTTAAACCGGAGTGAGCAACATAGGAAATTCTTGACTTAAATTTTTTTTAGAAAAGTTGAATTGTTTTTTGTTTGTTTTGTTTTTGAGACAGGGCCTCGTTAGCTCTAGATGGCCAGGAGCTCAGAGTGTTGGGATTAAAGGCGGACAAGCCCAATGAGTTGTAATTTTTAATCAAGCATTAGTTTCAAATATGCCTAAAAATAATTTCAAGTAATCTATAAAATTACAGATTATAATTTAATAACCCATAAAAACAATTTTAAGAGTGGCCCTGGAGCTGTGGCTACTGCTCTTGGCACAGAGAACCAGGGTTGGTTACCAGCACCCACATCTCAAAGCCCACAATTACCTGGTATCTCCAGCTCTAAAGCATCTTACCCCCTTTTCTGTCTTGCATGCATGTGTGCATACTCTTTCACAGATATACATATAACTCTTTTTTAAAAGTTTTTTTTTTGGTTTTTCGAGACAGGGTTTCTCTGTGCAGCTTTGCGCCTTTCCTGGGACTCACTTGGTAGCCCAGGCTGGCCTTGAACTCACAGAGATCCGCCTGGCTCTGCCTCCCGAGTGCTGGGATTAAAGGCGTGCGACACCACCGCCCGGCTGCGCCACCACCGCCCGGCAAAAGTTTTAAGAGAATAATGTTTAGAAGGAAAATAACCAATGACCTTGAGTTTCCTACCAAATAAACTGGCACATAGTCATACTGATCTTTGCTAAAAGAATTAATGTGTAGAAAGGAAAAGGAATAAAAACTGCAAAGAAAATAAAGGTGAAGATTTTGATTGACATTAAGATAGTAAAATCTAGATGTTTTAGTGGAGGTTGATAATTTTGAATTTTGTCAAGAAAATATGCAAAAATTTAGTTATAAGACCATGGAAATCAAATGTAAATAAAGCAATAGTAAGAATGTGGCTAAAGAAAATGAAAATAGTAAAGGAGTTAAAAAGAAAAAAAAACTATGATAGATAGAAAATTCTAATTTGTCAGGTACAAGTAAAAATTAGCAGGAAAAAACAGCCCACCTAAAGCACAAAGGTGTTCATAGTGCTAAAAAAAATTACTTTGGTAAATGCTGTTCAGAAATAATACACGTTAAATACATTGGAGGTAAGATGGAAAGAGTAACCAGGTAAACATCAGATGAAATATCATGTGCTTGAAGCTAGTGTATATGATCTTAAAGGAAATTCACAAGCCAGGATTTGTGGCTCCTGCCTACAGTTCCAACACTTGGGCCATAAGTCGGACATACCTGGTTGCCTTGGAGTTACTGTTGCTGTGGTGAAAGGATTTGTTTGGCTTACACTTCATGTCTGTTGATCACAGAAGTCAGGACAGGAACTCAAACAAGACAGGAACCTGGAGGCAGGAGCTGATGCAGAGGCCAAGGAGGAGTGCTATGTATTGGCTTGCTCAGACTGCTTTCTTAAAGAACCCAGGACCACCAGCCCAGGGATGACACCATCTACAATGGACTGGGCCCTTCCCCATCAACTGATAATTTAAAAAGTGTCCTGCAGCTGGATCTTAGGGGGAACCCCAACCTTTCTCAATTGAGGTTCCTTCCTTTGAGATAACTGTGTCAAGTTGACATAAAATTATCCAGGACAAATGACTACTTGTCAGTTTGACACAAACATTACAGTCTAGCCACAGCCTTTCCTTTCTTGTTCATCCCCAAGATCACACATTAACATCACCATCACACTATAAAACATTTTATAAATTTTAAAAGTCCCATAGTTCTTTACAAATTCAATCACTTAAAATTCAGTGTCTTTAAAAGTCTAAAGTCTTTTAAAACCTAAAATCTCTTTAAAAATTCAGTCTCTTTACAGTGGGCTTCTGTAAAATAAAAAAATGCTTTTTTCAAGAGGGAGAAACCAAGGCACAGTTATAGTCTGAACACAGCAAAACCAAACTCCAACTGTAAATAACTCAGTATTCAATATCTGGGATCCACTCACAATCTTCTGGACTCTTCCAAAGGGCTTGGGTCACTTCTCTGGCTCCTCCCTCTTAGCACATACAGCTTGTTGTCCAGGCTCCAGCTGACTGCTCCACTGCTGCTGCTGTTCTTGGTAGTCATTCCATGGTAGTGGCATTTCACTGCAGTTGGGCTGCACTTTTCACTAGTAGCCTGTCCTGGGCTCTTTATGGTGCCAAGCTTCAGCTTCTCTTCATGACCCCTTCATTCCTGGCGATCCAACTGGTACTATGGCTGCACTTTCACCACTGGCTTCTCACAGTGCCAAGCCTCAGTTATTCTCTATGACCCCTTCATGCCTTCAAAACCAGTACCACCTGGGAGCTACCAGCTTCTAGGCCACCTTCTGTGCATTAACTCTTGGGAACCTCTTTCTAGTTGGTCTTTTAATCATCACAAATTTCTTAGGTGACCAGCATCAATTGTCCCAGTAAAGGAAAGGTTTTACTTTAGTGGTTCAGGTTCACACAAAAGACCCGGCAGAGTCTTTGTTTCCCCCAGCAGCTTCCCAAGCCAGGCCTCCGTTGTCTGAATTGCCCTCAGTATAATTATCTTCCAAGCTCCTGAAGAACAGCTCACTGAGCTCTTAACACTCAGTGGCTTTTCTAGTTCAAAGTTCCAAAGTCCTTCCCCAGTCCCCAAAAGACATGGTCAGGTCTGTCACAGCAATACCCCACTGTCCTGGTATGAATTTGTCATAGGGTTACTATGACTGTGATGATGGCCAAAGCAACTTGGGGACGGTTTATTTGGCTACTGTCATCGAAGGAAGTCAGGACAGGTACGCAAACAGGGCAGGCAGCTCCTGGAGACAGGAACTGATGCAGAGGCCATGGAGAGGTGCTGCTTACTGGTTTGTTTCCCATGGCTTGCTCAACTTGCTTGCTTTATAGAATCCAAGACCACCACCCACAAATGGGCTGGGTCCTCCCCTGTCAATCACCAATTAAAAAAATGCCTTATAGCTGGATCTTAGGGAGGCATTTTCTCAATTGAAGTTCCCTCCTTTCAGATGATTCTAGCTTGTGTCAAGTTGACATAAAATAGCCAGTACACTGGTACACTTTGGTAATTTAGAAGCACTTCTAAATAATGAGTAAGTCCAGACACAAGTCTTAAGTGTCAGGTAATCTTAACAAGGACTTACTTGTTGCCCTAAATGGCATTTATAAACTGATTTTTTTTTAAAATAACACCTGTATTTTTATTAATGAAGTAGGTATTTTCTGGTGACTGCTTATTTGTGTATCTTGAAGTTTTAATTCAGCTGAAGTCGAATTTGTAGTTTCAGAAGACTAATTACTTAGGCTAAAGTTAAGGACGTAACTACTAGATTTTGAGAGAAGGTCAGAAGATTTAAATGCTATATACTTAAATAGTTTTGTCTGAACCAAAAGGAAACATTGAGGTATTAGATTGTCCATAGAGGAATACATGTGTCTTCGAAGTGTTTAAATTTTAACACACCCCTCCCCCCCAATCTTTTTTGACTCTGATTTGGGTGACTTTCTTTTGCTTCTTGAGTTGCTAGCTGCAACTCTTACCAGTTATGGAAATAGCTGTGGCATGTAAGGTAGTTCCCTCTCCTCCCCCATTTTATGTAGTCTGTGTCCTTCATAGAAATAATTTATCGGATTTCATTTAGTAATCTTAGGGATTTTAAAAGAAATGTCATATTTTAGATATTTGTAATAGCATGGTGACAAATTTAATGTTACCTCTTTAAACCTGTAGTGATGTAGTTTTATATGATAACTTGATATAAATTGACTAAAAAGGAAGCTATTGATTTTATTTGAATTGTTCGTTAAAGAGTTTAAGACTAGATAAGGTTGGTCATGTGGTCAATTCGACACTCCTATTTTGTAGTTGTAATATTTTACATAACATGTATCTTATCACAAATTAAGGCTGTTCGTTTGACATTGAATATAAACCTAAAGGGTAGAGCCTTCTCAACAATTTTTGGTATAACTTACACTTTGAACTACAGAAAAAAGTTTATAGTCTACCCTCTTCTGCCCCCTTTACTTGACATGTTTATTTAGACGTTTTTCTAAGGTAGTTTTTGTTGGTAAAATGCAGGCTAGAAGGTAGGTATCATTGCTGGTTTATATGTCACCAATTGGCTAATTGCTTGAAAGTTTGGTAATATCAACAGCTTTTCTTAGCAAGTCTTAGGAGACTCTTATTGATACTGACAGCCACAGTAGTCCAATACAGAAGAACGGTGTGTGGTAATGATAGTGAGTGTGATTCTGTAGATTAATCATGTCAGAGTGCATGTTTCTTCCTTTTTTGGCCCTGATTAGTTTAAACACTTACTTTTTTTTGGTTTGCTTTTATTAATGTAAAGATACATAAATGTAGCTTGAGCTTCTGAAGGGTGGGTTTTTGTTTTTTCCTTTGGAGTAGGGTCTCACTAGTTCATCCAGCCTGGTCTGGAAGTTTACGTACCTATCCTAGGCTGGTCTTGCTTCTGGCAATCCTTTTTGCCTTAGTTTGACAAGTGCTGGGTTTACAGGCATGAGCAACTACACCTGGTTGAGTTTTTTGTTTTGTTTTTAAATGATGGATTTTCACTGATGGCATATTTGTTCCCTTTCTTGCGATCACCAGCACATACTTGTATGTAGAATAGTGGTTTAACAATGTTGTTACTTAAAAACAAAAGTAGTTATTGTTTAAAAAAAATATTGTGTATGTCTCCCCATACACAGATTTAATTTCTAGGTTTTCTTTTAATTTTTTTATTTCAATTTTTTTTTTTTTTTTTTTTTTTTTTTTGAGACAGGGCCTCGCTGTAGCTCTGGCTGGCTTAGAACTCACTATGCAAACTAGACTGGCCTTGAACTCATAGAAATCTGCCTGCCTCTGCCTTCTGAGTGCTGGAATTAAAGGTGTGTACCACCATACCTGGCTTCTAGTTTTTCTTAATGTAATTTTTGACAGTTTTTAGCTGTATTTTCATTTGTATAAACTAAAGTTAGTTTTAGGGGAAAGCATAATTTTAAATATGATTTAAAATTCTTTTTATGTGTTTTAGATTCTGGAAGTTACAGTCAGTCTGGGGGTGAGCAGCAAAGGTAAAGTATACATATGTTTTCATAATATAATGAAAGGCTGAAACTGAGAAAAATAATACAATTTTCTCTCTAAAATTTGCTGTCTGGATGTATTAAGATAATAAGGCTAGATGTGGTAGTTCAGGCTTATAATCCCAGCACTCAGGAGCTTGAGGTAGGAGGACCGTCAGAAATTTGAGGCCAGCCTGGGCTACATAAAAAGACCCTATCTCTTAAAAGAATTGGGGGTGGGGTATAAATAAATAATTAAAGCTTGTTAATTCTTCCCCTTTAAAGTAGTCTGTTTAATAAATATATGCCTTGAAGATAAAGACAAAAACCCCCTAGGTATTGTAAAGATTTTTTTCTTTAGAAATTTTCTTTAGAAATTAAGAGAATTTAAGAATTTTTTAAAAATTTTATTGTTATTTTTTGATTGTGTGTATGTCTGCATGTGGATATGTGCACATGAGTACCGGTGCCTCTTGAAGTAAGAGGGTCAGATTCCCTGGAGTTGTAGTTACAGACTTTTGTGATCTTAGTAATGTGGGTGCTGGGAGTTGAACCCAGGTCCACTGGAAGAGCAGGCAGTGTTCCTAACCTGAGCCATCCCTCTACCTATAGAATTTCTTAAAACTCACATCAAACAAGTTCTTAGAAAAAGCATTTTACTTTTTGATGATATATAATATGCTAATGTGATTTTAAAAATAATTTATTTATATGGGTATTCTGTCTGCATGAATGTCTTGTGTATCAAGTACATGCAGTGTCCATGGAGGCCAGAAGAGGGTGTTGGTGGTGAGCCAATATGTGAATGATGGCAATCAAACTCAGGTCATCTGGAAGAGCAGCAAATGCTCTTAACCATTGAGCCATCTCTCCAGCCCCTAGAGCATATTTTCTCCCTCCCTCTTTCCCTCCTTCTCTCCCTCCCTCCCTTCCTTCCTTTCCTCCCTCCCTTCCTTCCTTCCTTAATTTTTTTTTTTTTGATTAAGCCATTTATTTGAACAAGGACAACTGAACCCTACTGTCCTCGAGGCCAGTTAGCAGCCTCCAGTTCCAGCAGAGCTTGAGCCAGAAAACAGCACTGCACATTAAGGAAGAACCAGAGCTAGAGCAGATTTTCTTGAATCACTATGGTACAGTGTTTAGCAGTTCTTAAAAGTCCTAATATGCATCACGTATATCTATATGATGGCGGGCTGTTCTTGTTTTTGCTTACCAGAAGTGACAGCTTTCAACCTAACACTACAACTATTAGAGGCTCAATGTGAGATACTAAGAAGCTTATCAGAAACAAAATTGATATGATTTTATTCCTGTAAGATCATGCCAGCCTCTTAGTAGGTACCTGGCAAATGTTTCTTTATTGCTTGTATTTTTAAAAGTTACGGAATTCTGAAAAAAAAAAAAAGTTCAGGAATTTTAGTATTTGATTGCTCTAAAATAAAACGTTTTGAAGATACTTTTCTTTGGGTATTAAAGAGCCATATATTCAAAGAGTTAGTTTTTTGTACTAAGTACTTGCTAGTACTTACATGATATAATTTTTAAAAGTTAAGTCTTAGGAAGGTACATTTATTCAATAACACAATGCATATTTATCAAACCACATGGCAGTTTTGATACAATATAATTTCATTCTCTGTTGGTACTTTGGATATACATATGCCTCTAATTATTGAAGCATTTAAACTAGACTTTTGTTCCATATTGTGCCTTTTCTGGGAAGTTAAAGACATTCAGTTCAAACAAATAGTATGAAGAAATTAATCTGTTCAAATACAGCTTTAAAAGTTACATTTTTAAACCAGGCATGGTAGCACATGCATTTAATCCCAGCACTCGGGGATTTCTGAGTTGGAGGCCAGCCTGGTCTATAGAGTGAGGACAGCCAGAGAAACCCTGTCTCAAAAAACAAACAAAAAAGTTACCTTTTTACTCTTTTAGATAATTACTATGGGTTTTACCATGCAGTTTTTGGAAATAGCATATTCTTAGGAGTGATTGGTTATTTTTGTTTGGAGACAGGGTCTTACTGTGTAGCTTTGGCAAGCTTGAAACTTGCTATGTAGACCAGGCTAGTCTCAAACTCACAGAGGTCTGCCTGCTTCTGTCTTGTGAATGCTAGGATTAAAGGCCTGGGCCACCATGTGGTCATCAGAATGGTTATTTGTATAAACATTTTTTAGCTACAAACAACTGTATAGGCTTTTTAAGTATTAGTAATCTATGTACCTGATATTAAATAAAAACCTGTTCATGGAATAATGCTGTTCATTGCCTTTCTCTGTTTTGTTATTTATCCCAAAGCATAATTTTCTTAGTTTTGTAGCTCTGATGAAATATTATTTGTGAGAAATTTTACAGCATCACCTTGATATTGAAGTTCAAGAGGTCTGGGATTGACTTCATTATGTCTTTAGTTGTAGGTCGTCAATTTGAATTCTAAGAGACGGCAGAATTGTTTAAATATAAATAGTCTTTTGAGTCACTCACTATGAAAAAGTTGTGAGTTGAGTGAGTTGAGTCACTCACTCACAACTGAAAAAATAACTTTTTATAACCAGTAGCCAGAAAACAGTTGAGATGTAAGCAGGACAAACACTTAAGTTTTGTTGAAGGCAGAGTTTTCATTTAAGCTTTTCAATTTCTTTAAGCATATGTCTTTCAAGCATTACAATTTTCTTTTACAGTTATTCTTCCTATGGAAATCAAGGCAGTCAAAGCTATGGACAAACATCACAAGTAAGTTGAAAAATCAGTTTTCCCTATAAATAGTTATTTTATTTAATAAGTAATAAAATTTATACATAGTTATTTTGTCTAGTAAGTAATAAAGTTTGAGTGTTTACCTGAATTTCAGAGCTATTCTGGCTATGGGCAAACGACTGATTCTTCGTATGGACAAAACTATGGTGGTTACTCCAGTTATGGACAAAATCAATCAGGTTGGACTGGTTTGTTAAATTGCTATTTTAGAGAGTCAGGAATCAGAGCCCTCACTAAATAGTATTCTTATCTAATTTTTAGGTTATTCACAGTCCTATGGTAGTTATGAGAATCAAAAGCAGAGCTCATATGGCCAGCAATCATATAATAACCAGGGACAACAAAACACGGAATCATCAGGAGGGTAAGGAAACAGTAAATTATTAAAATTGTGTTGGGCAGGCCTGCTTTGTATTTCCATTTAATTATTTTGTAGTGCTGGTAATAGAACCCAGGGCTTTGCATACGCTGCATACGTACTCTACCACTGAGCTGGGTGTCCAAATCCTTCATTTTGTTTTTGTGCCACTTGGATGCATTACCTTTTAAAAATATATAGTTTTCAGTACAATCTAATATACAAGGATCCATGACTCCAGATGGGTAAACAAGTCCCATTCAGTGTCTGGTGTTCATGTCTTCACACAGCTTTTGTTTTCCCCAAGGCCTCAGTTTAAGCTGAGTCTGCACACTGATGTCCTCACCCATGCACCTCACAACTTCACTGCTTGATTCTATATAACAGGGCAACAGTGGCCTATGCATTACATTCATCATGTGCCTGTCCTATTCTGTGCTCAGACTAAGTGATTTTATCCTTTCCAGTGGAGACTGCCCTCTGCACACTGAGATATCTGCAGCAGTCCTTCTTTGCCTATTGATTCTAAGTGGGTGCTATTCTTGAAACCTTAGGGTCCTGTGTACTCCCATATCAGTGTCTAACAGTTCTTGATGAGGCAGATAGAAATAAAGTAGATTTCTATTTAAAATGATGAAATGTGTGCTCTCCCTTTACATAAGTCATGGAATAAAAGTTATATATTTGAAAAAGTGTAAGGGGGTGCATGGAGAACTTTGGAGGAAATGATGTACTTATATTAATATAAAAATTAAAAATTACTATAATAAAAATATATTTTAGATACATTTATTTTGATTTATGAGTATTATGTGTATCTGGGTACCGTGTATGTGCTTGGTGCCCACAGAGGCCAGAGGCCAAAAGAGGGCATCTCCTAGAAGTGGAGTTGTAAATGGTTGTGAGCCACCATGTAGGTGTTAGGAATTGACTCTGGGTCCTGTGCAAAAACAAGTGCTCTCAAACACTGAGTTATCTCCCTAGCCCTCCCTCCCCTTTTTCGTTTGGAATAGTGATTAACTATTACAATAGTGAATGGCCTAAAACTATGTAGGCCGCTATAAAATAGAAATAAATAACTACAAGTATTATTTCATAGTGGAGTTTTTATTGCGCTCTGTTTGGTGGACTAATTCCACATTCCCTAATGTAATTGGTCCCCAGACACCACTATGAACCAACACTAGTAGTTATTCCTATTTTATAGAGGTGAAGAAGGTTAAAAGAACCAGTGCCTGAGGCCTCTAGTCGTTTCTGGCAGCAGTGACAGAAGTACTTTAGATGAAATTTAAATGGCACTGGGGAAAGAGGTGAAATCATTGGTCTTAAAGTTACAAAAGTGCTCTAAAAAGTAGAAAGTACATATGTAAGGAATAATATCTGAAAGTCATGCTGCATTAGGAAAATACTTTAAGCCTTATTGATAAGTTTAATCATAAGGGAAATGCTTTTATAAAGGCTGTGTGCTTGAAAGCATGAAATAAATGTAAAGCAAAGAGCAATGTTTAAAGTAGAGTTAGTGTTCAAACTATAGCTTTGTGGTGCTTTGTGTTGGGAATCGGAATAGATTGTTGTGGTATTCTGCATGATGTAGAAAGGAAGTGACATTGAGCCTTTCAGTATAACTAAAAAGGGAACTCAATCACTTAATGGCCTTGTTTGCTAAAGAATCATACATATCACTGTATTTTGGTAGTATTTTTTTCTTTTAACTCAAGAAAGTAAAAACTAGTTATTTTGTTAATAATTAAAAGGGCTTGTTTTTGTTGTTGTTTTTCCCCAGTGTTGTGCAACAACCTCTCTTCTCCCCTTTGGCATCTTTTTAGTGATAGTGAAATTGTTTTTGGAGGGTGTTCCATTGATGAATTTTCATAGATTGAAGAACCAGATAATTACTGAGAGCATAGCACTAGACACTTCGGAGGTCTGGCTGACTAGGCCTTTTATATTAGTGTTCTTGCACTTGCTATAGTAAACACAATTCTGTAACGTCTTACGTTCTTGATTTCTGTTTAGCCAAGGTGGAAGAGCACCTTCGTATGGCCAGTCTGACTATGGTCAGCAAGATTCTTATGACCAGCAGTCAGGCTATGATCAGCATCAAGGCTCATATGATGAGCAGTCAAATTATCAGCAACATGATTCCTATAATCAAAACCAGCAGTCTTACCATTCACAAAGGGAAAACTATAGCCACCACACACAAGGTAAGATTATAATGACCTCTTAACTTTTTCTTTATTCCTTCACAAAATTGTTCATTGAGTTTGGTTTTACTCCTAGGATTTTACTTGTTGATAAAAATTTGGGATGACTGGACATAGATTTCTCATGACCATCAGAACTATTACTTTTTTTTTTTTTTTTTTAAAGCTTCCTGGAGATTGTTAGAAGGTTGTGTGACTTTTTGTTTACTGATTACATTTCCTTTGTTGTCTTAAACTCTGAGCATTTGACAATGCTTTTGTTGTCAGTTTTTTTCTATTCTTTTTTTTTTTTCTAGAAGGGTCTCTCTGTGTAAGCACCTTGGCTGTCCTGGAACTCACTCTGTATACTAGGCTGGCCTCAAACTCACAGAGTTCCACCTGCCTCTGCCTCCCAAGTGCTGGGATTAAAGGTGTGCGCCACTACCACCCATTTTAATAATTTAGAATTTTTAAGATTTATTTATTTTATGTATATGATGCTCTATCTGCACGTATGCCTGCATGCCAGAAGAGGGCATCAGATTTCATTATAGATGGCTGTGAGCCACCGTGTGGTGCTGGGAATTGAACTCAGGCCCTCTGGAAGAGCAGACAGTGCTCTTAACCCCAGAGCCATCTCTCCAGCCCCAGTTGTCAGTTCTTTTGGTGATGGTATACTTGATTGGAAAGTTGTCCTATGCTAGTCTTCTCTAATCTCATGTAAGAAGGAAAGTCATTAATTTCTTTTGTTCCATAGCACTTTATATATATTACTGATACATAGGACTCAGACCACACCATGAAACTTGGTGACTTTTCCCCCTTGTAATGCCTTTATTGTTTAGATAGGACTTGGCTCCAAGTAAGTGATCATTAAACATTTTTGCTGGGGAAAAAAATTATTTTGGTGGTGCTAAGAATTGAATTCAAGGGCTTTTGTATATGTTAGGTAAACATTTCATCACTGAGCTATAGCACCGGCCATATTGATAATAGAGTGAATGAGTAAAAGCAGATAGTCATTTCCTGACTATCTGTCTGCTCAGTTTGAATGTATATGGTGGCTGTGGTTATTATGCCTGACCTATGCTTGATTTACATTGTTTTGTTTTTTGTTTTTCGAGACAGGGTTTCTCTGTGTAGCTTTGGAGCCTGTCCTGGATCTCGCTCTGTAGACCAGGCTGGCCTCAAACTCACAGAGATACTCCTGGCTCTGCCTCCCGAGTGCTGGGATTAAAGGTGTGCACCATCACTGCCCGGCTCTTGATTTACATTTAATGTGTTTGAGGTGAAAAAATAGAATTAGAGTTCTGTCTTTAAGTTATTAAAATTCTTGAATTTGAAGTTTCTAGTTTAGCTTAAATTATTCCATTTGCTTTCAGATTTTGTAGTAAAATATAATCTGATGTAGATATAATATTCTCAAGCACATTTCCAGAATGTTGTATGATGGCTTGCATTTTGGTGTATTTGTGTTCTTCCCTGAAGGACATACTATGTGGCTTAAGGCAACATTTAATTAGAAATGACAGTAGTTGCTTGGTGTGGTATATGTCATCTTATATGGGAGTTAGACAGAATTACTTAAGTTCAAGAATTCAAGATCAGTCTAATGTAGGGAGATGTTTGTTGCAACAACATAAAGAAATGAAATGACAGTATTTTTGTGTGTTGTATTTTCCTTTTTATAGATGACCGTCGTGATGTGAGTAGGTATGGAGAAGATAATAGAGGATATGGCGGGTCACAGGGAGGAGGTAGAGGGCGTGGGGGATATGACAAGGATGGAAGAGGTCCTATGACAGGATCAAGGTAAGTATTTTGATACAGATGCCTTCATTTTCTCTCTTTCTCTTAGTGGTTTCCTTATTTTATTCTGGCACTTACTTTAGTTGAAGAGGCTTTCAGAGATTATGTTGTAGAAAAAAGAACAAATTAACTCTATTTTGAAATCTTTATATGTCATAAATCACTTCAGAAGAGGCTATGTTGATAGTATTTTATATGGTGTATGTTAATTTAAATACTATTAAAGCTCCTTACCATGGTTATGATTCGATTAAATTACTTGATTGGTTTTCCTGCTGGAGCTAGATTCAAAACTCCTTTAAAAGATAACTCTGGAAACCAAAGTGTCTTAACAATGAAAAGTAAGTTAATCTGTATGGAAGACAAAGAGTTCCCTTGGGCAGGGAAAGTATTAGGCAATAGCAGAGTATAATGGTAGATAGACATGGAAAGTATTAGGCAGTAGCAGAGTATAAAGATAGATAGACATGTAAGAAAGCTTTAATGAGCCGGCTGTGGTGGCGCACGCCTTTAATCCCAGCGCTTGGGAGGCAGAGCCAGGCGGATCTCTGTGAGTTCGAGGCCAGCCTGGACTACAGAGTGAGTTCCAGGAAAGACGCAAAGCTACACAGAGAAACCCTGTCTCAAAAAACCAAAAAAAACAAAAAAACAAAAAGAAAGCTTTAATGTATGTCTCTCTTTAAACATAATTATTGAAATAATTAGTATATCACATAATGTTCTGTAATTTTTCTGATTGTAGCTGTAGTGTAGGAAGCCTTCAATTTAGCTTTTCTCATTACCATTTTAAATTATTAATGTTGATTTCATGTTTGCAACATAGGTTATAAAAGCTGATTTTAGCATACATTTTTAAATGTCTTGAAAATGTAATGAAAAACCAATGATGAAATTTGTAAATTGTAAATTTGTGAAACACACAGGCTTTAAAATAATTTATGTTTACTGGGAATTGAAATTGTCAGTGGCCTGATATTTAATGATATGTCAGTAGCAGTTCAGTCCTGTCCTTAGGGACTAAATGTCTCTTAAGGTGACATGAAAAAACAACTTATATATACTATTAGTTCAAGTGAGCCACAAATTTGCTTTTATGTCTGTTTTTAATATAGTCTTTAATATTATGGGAATTCCAACGTTTGATAATTTTGAAAATTGTTCTAAGAGACATTAAAGGCTTTTTAAAAAATTGACATTAGTTTTTGTGTTTGGTAGTCATTCACTTTACCAAGATAAATGATATTTATGTGTCTTCATTATCAAAAGAGCAGTCTGTCACCATCATTTATTAATTGTATATAAATTAACAGTGTAAAGTGAAGTGGTACTTATATTTTACCTGGTAGCCTGTCTCCAACCTAAAACCGAATCCCTGAGATAACAAATGCTAGATACTTAATTTTCCAATGGAGTTGTTTTAGAGAACTGGCTATCTGGAATGCTATAAATGTTACATGTGCCATAAATTTAATTTTCTGTATAAGGAAGTTACAATCTAATAGATTTTCTATTAAAACTGTGACTATATAATTGAACAGTGGAATCCCACTTTTTAGGAGGAAGGGAATGGGTAGGGAGTTGATAAATAACATTTTAGTTTGTGAGTGAGCACCCAGCTTAGAACCACAGGGTTGAAAGGATGTTGAAAAATTCTTTCCTGCTGAGGGAAAAGGACCTTAAACAGCCTGAGTCGTCCCCCCACCCCCCCCCCCCACCCTTGTTTTTTAAAGCAACAAAACTTCCTTGGCAATATATTTGAGTATAATTTGTAGCTCAGATACTAATTGATGAGCTAAGTTTTTATTTTTAAATCTCTCTATACATAGAAACTGTATACAAAGAGCCTGTGTAGAAACCTGATGTATATTAGGTTAGAATGATGCTGATCTTGTAAAAGTGATAGAGTTTTTTAGTAGTGACTACTTCCTCTTCCCCCAGTAAAGTAGTTGTTCACATAAAGCCTGTTTAGAAATCTGGGTGGCTATTACTCTTTGGATTGAGATGGCAAAGTTTTGGTTTTTTTGGGGGGTAGGGTGGGGGTTGTTTGTTTTCTGTTGTTATTGTTGTTAAAGGTAAGATGGTAAATGTTTTAGGCTTTGCACCTCTTCAGACTTGCCTTTAGAGCACCAAAGTAGGCATAAATGAATGTAAACAAACCAGGCTTGTTCTAATAAAACTTTATTTAAGAATACTGAAATTAGAATTCTGGGCTGGGTGTTGTGGTGCACGTCTTTAATCCTAGCACTCTGTGAGTTCAAAGCCAACTTGGTCTACATAGAGTTCCAGAACTACTGTCTCTCAAAAAAACAAAAAATGAAAGTTCATATAATTTTCATGTGCTACCACATCTTGATGTGCCCTTTAGTTTATTCCTTAGGGTGCAGCATTGTGAATTTGACTATAAACGTCCAGTTACAAATGTTCTCTCTTGCTCTTAAAAAAGAGCACTTGGTTTTGTGCTAAAATACCAAAATACACAGGAATTTTAATTAGTCTTCAACACCACTATTTGTGTTTCTAATTATCTTAGTAGGTTGAAATTTTTATCTGTGGGGGTGGTGTACAAGGGTAGAGGGACACAACGATTTGAAGATTTCCTGGCATTAATTAGATTTATCATCTTTAAAGAAGGATCATAGTTTGAGGGTGAGGTTTGAATATGTGGTAAAGAATGGGATGTTCTTATTCTGTGATTGGTTGGCTAGAGGAAGACTTCAAACCAAAAAAGAAGCCATTGACATAATTTGAAGAGAGATATGTGAAGTTTATAGGGACTACAGGGAAAGGTCTCTTCATTGAAAAGCAATTGTTGCAGAGAGTACTAAATTTCTTATTGTCCTCTGACATTGATAACTTAGTAGGCTAGAAGCTAAAATAAAAGTGTCTCAGGACCTTTTTTTTTTTTAAATTTTATTTATTTATTTATTTTTAGCATTGATTACTATCTAGCATAATACCTTTTTTTCTTTGTATGTGGTGAAGTTAAGTGTTTCAGGCTCTTATGGGTAAATTTCAAAGTTGTTCTGAAATTTTGAGTAGTTTCTCCCTTTTGCAAGAGAATTTTAGTTAGCTCCCTTAAAAAATGTGTATGTCCATCTAGGTATGATGGCACATGCCTTTAATCCCAGCACCTGGGAAGCAAAGGTAGATGGATCTCTTGAGTTCCGGGGCAGCTGGGACTACATAGAACCTGTCTCAAACAAAATATGTATGTGTATTGAGTTATAGGTATATATAGCTCAGTGGTAAAGTACTTACTAAATGGTTAAAAATGTTGGATTCTAGCCTGCTGAGGTTGTATACACCTTTAATCCCAGGCAGGTGAATCTTTATGAGTTCGAGGCCAGCCTGGTCAACAGAGTGAGTTCTAGGATAGCCAGGGCCACACAGAGAAACCTTGTCTGGAAAAACCAACCAACCGACCAACTAATTAATAAATAAATAAGTAAAAGTTCTCTCTATTCCCAGCACTTGGGTGTGATGGAGAGTATATATGGTCTAGCTGTGGTCTAGAACAGCACTTACTCCATAGGAAACAATGTGGGTTATAAATTTGAACTATGCATATAGTTTTAAATTTTCTAGTAGCTTCATTGAAAAGAAAACAGAAAGCCCAGAGCTGGGTCTCTTGGGTTCAGTTTTCAGGACTGCAAAAGAAACGAAACATAGAAATAATATCACTGAAATCAGTTTTAATAATATACTTTATTTAACCCAGTACATCTAAAATATTCCATCATAGATAAGCTATGATTCTAGAACTAGAAATTAATTTCATTTTTGACATTTAGAGCTCATTGCAGTTGAGTCTACCTACATTTAAACACTCATGCAGATATTAACTATATATTGGGCATTGCAGCTCTATAAAGAGAAGATTCTTGTCTTCTTGAAGTTAATTAATAAATCTTGATTCTGAAAGCCTTTTTGCCACACACACACATCTATGACATAGAGGGAAGTCAAACAGACTATTTAGAATGATGTTCAAATTGATTGAATCATTCACTTATGATATTGTTGGTCTTTTCCTCCTAGTCCCAAAATATGTATTCTGGATTTATTAGTATGAAAACTCAGGCACAGTGCAAGGTTTTTAATTCTTTTATTGCTTTTTAACTGTCCCTTTTTTCTCTCTAAGTGAGTTTTCTAAGATAAAAGATTGCTGCAGCCTAGTTCATGTCTAAGCCCAACTACTTGGGAGGTAAACGCAGAAGAATCAGAGCTTGAGCTAGACTGGATAACTTAGCAACATTGTTCTGGGTTCATTTCCTAGGATTGAAAAGATGGTGGTATAGTAGTATTCCTGCCTCATTCTGTGACTTCCTAGGAATTTTAGGAACAGGTAGTTGTTGGGTTTTTTGTTTTTTGTTTTTAATTACAAATTGAGAGCTTAATGTGATGGCTTGTGTTTTTATTAGTCTCAGTACTTGGGAGCACTGTCATGAGTTGGAGGCCAGCTTGGGCTCCCTTGTACTAGGATGACCAGAGTTATATAAGATAGGAAACTCTGTCTTCAAACAAACACAAGCCCCTAAAACAAAAACTTAAGCGGGCTTGGTGGCAAATGCCTTTAATCCCAGCACTTGGGAGACAGAGGTAGTCGGATTTCTGAGTTCTAGCCGGGCCTGGTCGACAGAGCAAGTTCCAGGACAGCCAGGGATGTTACACAGAGAAACCTTGTCTTGGGGGTGGGGGGTGCCCACAAAATTTTTCTTCAAAAAAAATTTTTTTTAACTTTTTATTTTATACGTACGGGTATTCTTCCTGCATTGATGTCTGTACACTGCATGCATGCATTGCCCATGAAGGCCAGAAGAGGGTGTTGGATCCACTAGGACTAGAGTTCCAGACAGCTGTGAGCCATGTGGGTGCTGGGAATTGAATATGGATTCTCTGGAAGAGCAGCTGGTGCTTTCAACCACTGAACCATCTTTCCAGTCCCCAGGTTTTCTTTTCTGTTGAATCTGTCTTTTCTAAATATATGATGCTATCCCATTGAAACCTCCACAGTCTACCCTAGAGTACTCTTCATGGTGGTTTTGAATCTGGATGACCCATGTCTTTAAGTTTCCTTATGTAAGGATACTCAGACAATTAAGTTGAAGATGCATATGTCTCTTAAGTATTTCCATTGCTTTACCTTAAAATGGTCTTGGGGAATTCTTTATGTGCACGTTTGCTTCTATTGCTGGGATTGAAAACAAATTTGCAGCATCTTGACTCAGCTGTTGAAATACTTTTCTGTCTTAATTTCCTAATGAGACCTTAATATGTGGAAGAAAGAACTTTGTAACTTAACAGCAAGTTTGAAAGAAACATTTGTCACAGGAATATCTTCCTTAGTACTAATGAATACTCCCTGAAGTCTATTTCTGGAGTTAATACAATCTCTTAATAAAGGGAATGTAATATAATTAATATAAAATTTAAAATAATATAATAAGAGAAAATGGTTGAATGTTATTTGAATATAAACGTTTAGATCAGTACTTCTCAGATTTAAATATGCATATGAACTACCCGGAGCTCTTAATGAAATACAAATTATCATTGTATGGAGCCTGAGAGCCTGAGTTTTTCTGAGACACTCTTAAACTATTTTTATGCTGTGCTTCCCTTTGAATAGTAAGGATGTAGAACCGAGTTTTGTAAAGAAAGAAACTCATTGTTTTTATATATCCTTTTAGAGGATGTACCTTTAAAAAATTTTTCTATTTGTATTTATCTGTGTAAATATTTGCCATATGGGGTGTCTGTAGACAGAAGAGCTTGTTAGATCCTCGGGAGCTACAGTTATAGGCTGTTATATGCAACCGCTGAACATATGTGCTGGGAAACTGAACTTGGGTCTTCTGAAAGTAGCTCTTAACCACTGAGTCATCTCTATCTTTTGTTGTTGTTCAGCCAGGCCACATAATGACACACACCTTTAATCTCATCACTTAGGAGTCAGAGGCAGGTAGATCTCTGACTCTGAGGCCAGCCTGGTCTATAGAATGAATTCCAGGATAGCCAGGGCTATGTAGAGAGACCCTGTCTCAAAAACAACCACCACCACTAAAATTTTTCAAAGTTATATTGTTGGCCAGCATGGAAATGAGTCTGCCTTATATATAAAATTGCATATTTTCCTTTCATTGTGGGTGAGATCAGCAGTTTTGTTGACAACAAAGCATTTAGGATGTATCTTATGAACACATAGCTTCTAGTTTCTTGCCTTCATCTTTAAGCACCTTAACCTCCTAAAATGGGCATGATGGCACACACCTGTGATCTCAGAGCTGGGAAGAGAGGGCTTGAAGATCCTAGGGCTGAGTTGCCAGCCAGTCTAGCTGATCCATGAGCTTCAGGTTCAGTGAAAAAATCATATCTCAGAATATAAAGTGAAGAATGGTAGAAAACTCCTTATAGACGGCTGGCCTCCACAGGCAGGCACAGTTGTACATGCCCATACATGCATGCACCATAGATGAGAAAATAAAGAGATTAAACATCATACAATTTTTAAGAAAAGTGGGCTTGATATTTTCAGTAATTCTTCTTGTCTGTCATTGGGATTCTGAGGTTCATCTTTAAGGGAACCTTGGCTTCTAATATAATTTTCAAAGGGCTTGGAGTATAGCTTAACAGTAGACCACCTACTTAAGCAAGCATGAGGCCCTAAGGTCAATCCCCAGTACTTCAAAAGAGGGGGGACTTTTTTCTCAACAGCTTAACCTGAGCTTTATTGGGTTCCTCATGTCGATTGCACTTGAGGAGGAAGCAGAAGTATGAAGAATACTCAAGGTCATCTTTATCTACATAGCAAATTCAGGACCATCATTAAGACCCTGTCTCAAAATGAAAATGACTAGCTTCTCTTTCTTACAGAGGTGGCAATGATATACCTGTCATTTAAAGTACAGGGAAGACTTAGGTACTATGTTGAAATAGTAATTTTAAATACAAAGCTGTGTCTATGAAGGACTTCAGTTTAATATTGTCTCCATAGCCTTGAACTAGCCTTATTCTCTTGCTATAAAGATTTTCTGGGATTTACACAATTTAAAAGCAAATTAAAACACATGTGTCTGTACCTAAGTTGATTACAAGGCAAAATATCTTTATGTCAGGATAATAAAATATGAAAGAGAAAGCTTTCTCATTTAGCCAGTAGTTTTCATTGGATGATTCAGAAAAGCCATCTGGAGTTGGGTAATTACTAGAGCAGAAGTTTGTAAGCAGATCTCTTCTAGCATCATGAGCACCCAAGATGAGCAGCAAATCAGATTCCTGAAATTTCTGTGTGATTTCTTTATCAGCACCTATGTTTTAGAAATACTATGTATTTTAGTCAAGAGAAACAGACTTTTATGGGATAAGGAGAATTTCTTTTTTTTGTTTGTTTTGTTTTACTTTCTTAATTAGTATGAGCTGCTTAGATTTGTTACATAAAGCTGTGTGTACAAGAACCATTGACTTAACTGACATTCTAACTTTGCCAAATAAAGTCATTCTGTGGGCAGCTGCAGTGTTGGAGCATTTGCATTGTATATTCTTGTTGCTTTGATACTTAGAGCATTTGGCAACTTGAACCTCAGCTGTGGTATGAAAAGATCTTATATTGCAGTGGATAATGGAGAAGAGCAGTTTTGAGTTTTTAGTCCTCATTTTATAAATTTATTAATTTTCTTTAAAATTTCAAATACTAAGACTGCTTTCATTCAGGCTCATTTTTGTTTAAATTTATGTATCACTTTAAAGAAGTTCATCTCATACAACCTATAATTGAATATCACAGCAGAATCTATACTCAGGTTTTTACATTTCCTGTTATGCTATCAAAGCTTAACTTGCTTTTTATTCCTCTGGTCTTTTAGCTTTTTCCCCATATTTCAAAAATACCCCTTGGGAAAGAAAACTTGTTCTAATTTCACATTCATCATGCTGTGCCTCCAGCTTTTTAATTTACGGTTTGAGTAGTAACCTTTTGGCTTGAGGTTTGGAAGTTTTTTTGTTTTTTTTTTAAACATAAAAAGTATATTATAGTAAATGTGAAAAGGCAACTTGTAGAAATAAATCCTTGAGAAAACACTTAGATTGAATCATTGAACTCTGAAATGGAATTTACTAGAAAGTTAGTGGTGCTACTATTTTCCTAGGCACTCTACTTGTGACATTAAGTGTAGATTGAGCCCAGGGCTCAGCACATTAGAGACTTAAGGAAGAAATCATTTCTTCAATTTTTCCTCTGCAGTGGTGGTGACCGCGGTGGCTTCAAAAATTTTGGTGGTAAGTGCTGAGTATCCCAAAATGTTTCAGTGGAAATGCTATATAAATCTAAAAGCCACCAATATCCCGCAGATGCAGTCTAAGCCCATTCTTACTCTGTTGAGGCTGGTGTGTTGTGTGCATTACAAAATACTCTGTATACACGTTTATTTCAAAGTAAATATTAAAAGCCAAAACTGATCTCAAATAGTCCAATGGGTTTTCTGCTGCACAGTGCATTTGCATGAAAGAGTCTGACCAATGAATGAGGATTTCACTGGGTTTTGACAGTAGGTTTTTTCATTTATAAAGGTAGCTGACATGGTGTTTTTAAATTATTAGGGGTTTTGAATCAGCCTTTACAATCAGTTCTTGACAAAAGTGATATTAGAATAATGACAGAAGTGGCGGGTGCCGTCTTGGACAAGATTAAGGAAATGTTGACATTCATCTCAATTTCTTAAACTTTTAATAATAAAATTTATGTAGTTATTTTATAAACCTGTGATGGTTGACTTTGAAGCATTTGGAAGTATTGACTTTACATACTTGGATATTACCATCTTTTAATTTCAAATGAGTTGCCTTAGACAGCCTTTTCTTTTCTTCTCTCTTAGGTCACAGGGATTATGGACCCAGACCAGATGCTGGTAAGATTCTTGATAGTTTAGTTTTGCAGTTACATAATGTCAGTTTTCCACTTCTGAAAGAGGATATGTGTTTGGAGGAGTAAATACTAAAGGGAGATTTAATTTAATTTAATGGTGCTGCCATATTAGGGCAATTTGATTTCTTAAAAAAAATAACCAAAAAAATAAAAATTCAGGAGGTCTGATTAGAAAGCTTGCTAGAGAAATTGCTGGGTTTGTGCTTTCCTCTCTTGTGCTTTTTCTTATTTGAAGAAACATTCAAATTTTTGCTGTTATTAGTATTAATGCAGTCCAACTTAAGAGAAGTTTGCTATCGTAGCAACATAGAGGTTAAAAAAAAAAAGATATGTTGAAAAAACTCTTTCAGCTGGGCAGTGGTGATGCACGCCTTAATACCAGCATTTGGAGGCAGAGGCAGGCAGATCTCTGAGTTTGTAATCAGCCTGGGCTATAGAGCAAGTTCCAGAACAACCAGGGCTACACAGAGAAACCCTGTCTCAAAAAAAAAAAAAAATAGTAAAATAATAATAATAGTAATAAAATAAAAAGTTCTTACATTAGATTAATAATTTTAGTAGGCATAAGAAATTTAAGTTCATGCATAAGAGAATTGTCTTTCTCTGGGTGGAAGGCACTAATTTTATGTGGCTTTTCATTTTTAGATGAATTCAAGGCTGTAGATTTGCTTTTGGAGCCTTTTGAAAGTTATGGTTTAGAGGTTAAAATCTATTTGAGTAAAAAATATTTAATATATATTGAAATCAGAACTTTTGTTTTTATTAAGATGCCAAAGTATTCTATATGGATGGCAATTTCTGAATTATCCCTTGATGGACTGAATTTTTATACAACTTTCTTACTTTGTTGTACTAATCCAAAAGTGTGCGTGTAAGGTAAGGTGTGTGTACCAGGTGCTCTTACCTTCTGATATATACAAGGCTTTTTGCAGTGAATGGGAAACCAGCAATTCTGCTTGGCTAGCTGACTTGAGAGTCAAGTGTCCAATTTGGGGGAATTTTGTACTAGAAAGTCTTTTAAAAGCATTGATTAGTCAGCCATATGACTATATATGATTAAAAGTTCTTCAGAGAAAGGTATGCTAATTAACTTTCTTCATCTCTTCATGAGCTGTAGTACTGGATCTGAAGAACGATACTGTTAACATCTCCCTTCATTGGTCTATATGTATTTCAAAGTGTAACCTGCATTTTATCTGAAGTTTTGTTGTAAGAATTGATCTTCCATACAACTACTGTAAATACTTTGCATGTTTATATAAGATTTCATTTTGGTCCTTCTATTTGGGGCTTAGAAGCAATACAATATTAGTCAATAAATGATTTTGATTACTGAACAGGAGTAGTAAAACCAAGGAATATGTACATGAAATTGATCGTAATTTTTTCCCCTTAGATTCAGAGTCTGATAATTCAGATAACAACACAATCTTTGTGCAAGGACTTGGGGAGGGTGTGTCTACAGATCAAGTGGGAGAATTCTTTAAGCAAATAGGAATTATCAAGGTAAGTAAAAAGTGTCACACTGAAGATTTCATAATTACTAATATTCTAATTAAGATACATGCATTACATTGTGTATACTGAAGTAAGCATTATCTAAATCCTGTAATGCATGTGCTACCTCATGTCTATAGGCCTTTGCTAAGTGTCTTATTTAGGTTTCCATTACTGTGATAGACTATTCTGACCAAAAGAAACTTGGGTAGGAGAGGGTTTATTTTATTTGGCATATCAGTACATCATTGAAAGAAGTCAGGGCAGGAACTGAAGTAGAAACCGTGGAGGAACACTGCTTACTTGCTTGTTCCCCATGGGTGGTTTGCTCAGCCTGCTTTCTTACACTGCCCAGGACCACCTGCTCAGAGGTGGCAACTCCTTCAGTGGTCTGAGCCTTCCCACATCAGTCATCAACCAGTCTGATGGAAGCATTTTCTCAATTGCAGTTCCTTTTCCCAGATGACTTTAGCTAGAGTCAAGTTTACAAAACAAACAAACAAACAAACCTAAAGAGCACACTAAGTACATTTTATTTCTTACTCATGTTTATCTTTCTACCTGTGCTTAAGCTTCATTCCCGGATTCTGAAATGCCAATATATGCAAACTAAAGTTATTAATAACAACTTCTTTTATGCTTAATGTCTGTACTGCATTAATCCATTATCTTGTATTTGGTTTGTTGTTGTTGTTGTTCACTTACATGCATGTACCTCTCATCTTGAACTGAAAAGCAGCCTTTAGAGCAGGGTTAAGTACTTGTTTGTGTTCATTATTCCTTGTTTTGGTTGTTGGTGAAATTACTCATTTTTTTTCTTGTTGAGGAATTACTGATTTTTTTGTTTGTTTTTTGTTTTTTTGTTTTTTTTTTAATTTAAACATGAAACACTCACACAAGTTCAGAGCTTTTCTTTGTTGTTTGAGATAGGGGTTCCCATTGTGCCCAGGCTAGCCTCAGACTCACAATCTATCTGCCTTAGCCTCCTGAGTACTGGGATTAGAGGTGCAAGACACCATTGCTGGCCACACATTTTTAATAAAGTAGAATTCTGTTTTCTACCCTCATCCCAGCCAAAGCCCAGTGTATTCCTTAATAATAATATTGATTTTATTGAAAGATTCTTCCTGTTTTTACAAAATATGCATTCTTTTATGAAACATTATCCACATTTGATTTTTATGGGTTTAACTAAATTGCACATAAACAGCATACTATTTTTTAGGGTTTGGGAGTAGTTGGGTTTTTTGTTTGTTTTTGTTTTGTTTTGCGGAAGTGGGATCCAGACTCTCACCTGTGCTAGCCCTTACAAGATTTTTTTTTCTTTTGGTTGTTGTTGTTGTAAAGTTCTGGCTGTTGTGGAACTCACTAGGTAGACCAAGCTGACCTTAAACTCTTAAGATCAACCTTGCCTCTGTCTCCAAAGTACTGGGATTGAAGGCATGTACCACCATGACCAGCCCCTTACAAAATTTTTATAGTTTGTTTTTCACTTACTGTAGCATGGAAAGTTTTTATTAACCACACCTACAGATAACTTCATTTTTATATTAGATATATAATATTTTGTAGTATAGATGTGTGGATGCCTTTTTAAAAATCTTTACCTGGCTTGAGAGATGGCTCAGCTGTGAAGATCGTGTACTGTTCTTCCAGAGGACCTGAGTTCAGTTTTCAGCACCCTTGTTGGGCTGCTTACCCCTCCTGAAATTTCAGCGACAGGGAATCGGACGGTTCTGGTTTCTGAAGGGACTTGAACTCATATGCACACCACATACATACATACATATATACAAATAATTAAAAATAATCTTTGAAAAAAAATCTACCTGAATGATTCATGATCACTTATTCCTGAAATACAACATCAATTTGGTCATTTTTTTTTTCTTAGACTAACAAAAAGACTGGAAAACCAATGATAAATCTTTACACAGACAAAGACACGGGAAAGCCAAAAGGGGAAGCAACAGTATCATTTGATGACCCTCCATCAGCTAAGGCGGCCATTGATTGGTTTGATGGTATGCTTCATTCCTGTATTTAAAATTACATATGTGTATGGGTGTTTTGCCTGCATGTATGTCTGTGCATACAGACATTTGCTCAGCTGGTGCAATTCTTTGGAGGCCCAAAGAGTTATATCACATCCCCTGGAAATGGAGGTATAGATGGTTGTGAGCTGCCATGTGGGTGCTGGGAATCAAACCAGGGTCCTAGAGGAGTAGCCAGTGCTCCTAACTGCTGAATATTTCTCTAGCTCCATTCATATACTTCAGAAGTGTTTTCCTAATCTGAAAGTGAAAACATATTCTGTGAGATCATGGTTATTTTCCAGTTTAATAGCGATCAAGAATACAAGTGTGTGCTTTTATATGCTTGTAGAAATGAGATGAATAGTTCATGTCTTTGCTTGCTCAGAGTGTTCCCTTAATCTTAACCTTGCACATTAATTCTAACCCTGATACAGATATAGAAAATTGGCTTAGTTGACATCTGCCAGCTAGGCACTTTGTTCAAAACATGCTACAAACTTCCCAAACAGTGCCACAAACTGAGGACCAAGTATTCAAACATGATCCTGTTGTGGACAATTTTACATTCAAATCTGAACCTCAGTCTTGTCCGCCTCCCTTCCCCAGTTTGTTTATTTTAAATTATAAACACACTAGGAAGCCCATATTCATGCATATGTGTGGATATATATAGTTAACTACATGTGTATGCACATGTACATACACCAATTCCCTTTAAGAAATAAATGGTGGCACAGTTGACAATTCTACAAATTAGATCCTTATATAAAATATTAAACAGGAATTAGGAATGTAGCTCAGTGCTATGTAGAGTATTTGCATTAGGCCTTGGGTTCAGTCTTCAACACTGGAAAACAAACTTTTGCCTGCATTTACTATTAGAAATATTAGATGTTTTTCTTTGTCTTTCAGCTTATGGGGAGATCTGTTCTTGTGTAGATTATGGGTTATATTTAGCACTATTGTGGAACACAGAACAGTAGTATATTTGAGTTTCTGTGGGGATGTGTTTATTATTCTTCTGAAACTAAGCCAAGACAGTCTTATTATTTTGTCGGGAGGTGGAGGTATGATGTGGCATTGTAGCATTTATTTAAAATGCTCTCCTTTTCCCTTCTTCCTTTCCCTCCTTTTCCTTTTGGAAAAGGGGTCTTATTGTGTAGCTGAAGCTGGGACCTCACAATCTCAGTGATCCTCTTGCTTCAGCCTGTTGAGTGTTGAGATTGTAGGTGTGAACCACCTTGCTCAGCCTGTTGAGTGTTGAGATTGTAGGTGTGAACCACCTTGCTCAGCCTGTTGAGTGTTGAGATTGTAGGTGTGAACCACCTTGCTCAGCCTGTTGAGTGTTGAGATTGTAGGTGTGTACCACCTTGCTCAGCCTGTTGAGTGTTGAGATTGTAGGTGTGTACCACCTTGCTCAGCCTCAGAACTGTTTTTCTTCTTAGGAAAAGAATTCCATGGAAACATCATTAAAGTGTCGTTTGCTACCAGAAGGCCTGAATTCATGAGAGGTGGTGGAAGTGGAGGTGGACGACGAGGTAGGATATTTACATTGATTTTCAGCATTGTGTAAATAAATAAAAAGGCCCAAATGCTATACATTGGATTTGTGTCTATTCTGTCCTTGCTTGCATGGAATTACTTGCTTCCCTTTTTTATTTAAAAAATATTATTATTGAGCCGGGCGGTGGTGGCGCACGCCTTTAATCCCAGCACTCGGGAGGCAGAGCCAGGCGGATCTCTGTGAGTTTGAGGCCAGCCTGGGCTAACAAGTGAGTTCCAGGAAAAGGCGCAAAGCTACACAGAGAAACCCTGTCTCGAAAAACCAAAAAAAAAAAAAAAAAAAAAAAAAAAAATATTATTACTTCTGGAAGAGCAGCCAGTGCTCTTAACCACTGAGCCATCTCTCCAGCCCCATAAATTAAAAAAAAATTTTTTTTAAAAAAAATTTTGGTTTTTTTCAAGACAAGGTTTCTCTGTGTAGCTTGGCTGTCCTGGAACTTACTCTGTAGATCAGGCTGGCCTCAACTCAGAGGTCCACCTGCCTCTGACACTCTGCCACCTTGCACCCCCAATTGGGATTAAAGGTGTGTACCACCACCACACATGCCTGGCTTTTGGCTTTTGCATGAATGGTTTGCTTGCATGTACGTATATGTACCATGTGAATGCCTAGTGCACAAGGATGCCAGAAGGTGCCGTTGGATCCCCTAGAACTGGGGTTACAGATGGTTGTGAGCCATCATATGGATACTGGCAGTCAAACCTTGGTCTTCTGCATGAGCATCTAGTGCTTTTAACCACTGAGGTTTCTCTCCAAGTCTGCCTTTTATCTTAAAATGAGGATATTCCAGTGGTTAAGAAAGTGGTAGGAAAGGTTGTAGAAATGCCTTTGCAACGCTCTACAGCTGTGGTAAAGGACCTCTGGAACAGTTATTTAATTGAACCTACTTAGGTAGTTGATGTAACTTTTTAAAAGCACTTCCTTGTGTGTGCACATGCACGCTGTGGTACACAAACTCAGTTTTTCAGGCTTAGAGCAAGTCCTATGCCTGCTGAGTCTCGCTGCCAGAGCCGACCCAATTTTTAAGCTCCCCAGTGCAGCTTCTTAATTTTTTTAAAAATTGGGTTCATTTCCTCAACTTTGGAATTTACTACATAGATTTATTTATTTATTTATTTTTTTTTTTGGTTTTTTCGAGACAGGGTTTCTCTGTGTAGCTTTGCGCCTTTCCTGGAACTCACTTGGTAGTCCAGGCTGGCCTCGAACTCACAGAGATCCACCTGCCTCTGCCTCCCGAGTGCTGGGATTAAAGGCGTGCGCCACCACCGCCCGGCACTACATAGATTTAATTTTTATAACTGAAATTCTCAAACTATGTTGACTATTATGAAAAGTAGACTTTGAAGGGTTTTTACTGTAGTTTTATATTGTGCTGTTTACCACGGCCATTCTTAACATTTGCTGCATTTCTTAAGTGAAACCTCCAAGAATTAGTCTTGCTGTACTGGAAGTCCATTTTGAAGGGGTCTGTCCAGGTATTAATGGGCACTTTATTCTTTTATTTCTTTCATCTGGTGTTCTTCCTGTCTATTGTTAATATCTGCTGCTGATTTTTCACTTCTACTTTATTCCCCCTGTAGGCCGTGGAGGCTATAGAGGCCGTGGAGGTTTTCAGGGGCGAGGTGGAGACCCCAAGAATGGGGACTGGGTTTGCCCTAATCCGTAAGTATGCCATTTATGTTGGTGGGTGTAGAGATATAGTTGGAGGGTATAAGGAATGATTCTGGGTTTATTGGAGACTTAGGAACATTTATTTCCCTTCTTTAGGTCATGTGGAAATATGAATTTTGCTCGAAGGAATTCCTGCAATCAGTGCAATGAGCCTAGACCGGAGGACTCTCGTCCCTCAGGGGGAGGTAGGCCAGCTTTTTCTTTAGGTAGTCCTTTAACAGCATGTATAAGGTGCTTGTCTTCTAACTAGCATTGGGGAGGCTTTGCATTAATACTGGCCTTATTGGTTTGTAATTTTACCTTGCAGATTTCCGGGGGAGAGGCTACGGTGGAGAAAGGGGCTACAGAGGTCGTGGGGGCAGAGGTGGAGACCGAGGTGGCTATGGTGGAGACAGAAGTGGGGGAGGTTATGGTGGAGACAGAAGTGGGGGTAGCTATGGTGCAGATAGAAGTGGGGGTGGTTATGGTGGAGACAGAAGTGGGGGGGGCTATGGTGGGGATAGAGGAGGTGGCTACGGTGGAGATAGAGGTGGCGGCTACGGTGGAGATAGAGGAGGTGGCTATGGAGGAGACCGAGGTGGTTATGGTGGAGACCGAGGGGGTGGCTATGGAGGAGATCGAGGTGGCTATGGAGGTGACCGAGGAGGCTATGGAGGCGATCGAGGAGGCTATGGAGGTGATCGAGGAGGCTATGGAGGTGATCGAGGAGGCTATGGAGGAGACCGAAGCCGGGGGGGCTATGGAGGAGACCGAGGTGGTGGTGGTGGTGGCAGCAGTGGAGGCTACGGTGGAGACCGAAGTGGAGGCTACGTTGGAGACCGAAGTGGTGGTGGCTATGGAGGAGACCGAGGTGGGGGTTATGGAGGAGACCGAGGTGGCTATGGAGGCAAAATGGGAGGAAGGTGAGTACTCAAATGTACTTGTGATCTCTTTGCCTCAATGTTTCTAGGTTTTAGGGTTCAAGCCATTTTTTGGTTTTTTTGGTTTTTTTTTCCCTTCTTTAATCCCAGTGATACCTTTCAGGAAAATGTTTAGTTCCTTGTTTAATAATTTAAAATTTTGGTTTTATTTTGTAAATTAATAAATCTGTTTTCTCATGGCTAAAGAAAATTGGGATGAAGAGATAACTTGATAATATTTAAATTAAGAGTATCATGGAGGATTTTCAACCCCTGCACTTGTTCCTTATACAAGTTCCTCTATTTGCTGTAGATAGTATAAGCTAATGAGAATTAGTTAGTATAGTACTTACATATTGTAGTGTCAAGATGCCTGGCTTCTGCTCCCCATCTTAATGTGACCTTAGACAAGTTATATAACCCTTTAGAGCATCAGTAGCCTCATCTGTACAATGGAGCAAATAATACCTAATTTGTAGAGTTTTATGAGATTATAACAGTTGCTTGCCCTTAGAAAGCATTGTATAATTGTTAGATATTACTAATAGCCTAGTTCTCATAAACTTGTTGTGTGGCAAATACTGTAGAGTATCTTTATACAACTTTAATTCTGGTCCCTGTGTCAGTCTCCTAACAGTCAGACATTTAGTAACTTTTCTGAGATCACGTACATAGTATGTGACAGAACTCATACATGAAATGTGAATTTTAAAAGTTTGCTTATTCCATTGTGCCACGGATCTGTGGCATAATAGATACTAGGATAGTTGGCATAGTAGATATCTGGAAGTATTTACAGTGGTTTTGTTAGTCCTTTGTCTAGGCGGAAAATTGCTAGAGTTGATGGATGGCAAAGCCTCTTTAGGAAACTTTGTTAAGTCTTAAAGTGATGAATTAGATTTATTAAGAATGCTTTTTTGAGTTTGAGGCCAGTCTGGTTTACGTAGTGAGTTCCAGGGCAGCTGAGGCTATATAGAGACCTTGTCTCAAAAAAGGAATACTTTTATGGGATACAGAAATAAGGTGTAGTGCCAGCTTTTATAAAAAGTATCTAGCTGGTACAGGTCACCAGCACTCTAAAGAAATATGTCCATTGGTAAAAAACCTAGAATTTAGTTTGGGTCTTTATTTTTCATCCCTAGAAATGACTACAGAAATGATCAGCGCAACCGACCATACTGATGACTGTTTGGAAAATCCCTTTGTCTCTGACATGGTCCGTAGTGGAATTGTCAAGAGTTTGCCTGCTGCTTTCCTCATGGCCTCTTGGGTAGTGAAATTGACATTTGGGTTTTTATTTGGGTGGGAGGGCTAGGGACAGTTTTCCTTTTAGAAATGTCCATTGAAATTTTCCCTTCTAGTTTCCCACCTTCTCTTTCCTAACCCTTAAAGCTAAGTGCGTTGTAAAATATTGCCAAAATGGAAAGTGTTTTGTAATACTGCAATAAAAGCTGCTTGTTTTTTTGTGGACATTGAGTACATTGTTTATCATACTTTGGACTCAGTTACAGCAAACTAACCCTACAGAATTAAAAAACCACTATTACCTAAATAAATTTAAATATAACTTGTTATTTCCAACTATTAGTTATTGAGCTCCTGCTTTGTTTAGAAGTGGTTCTCTGGGATGACTTAGAGTCAGAATCACCTGAGGAATTTAAGTCTTAAAACTTATCAAGTACTGAATAGAATATTTGATCTTCCAATTCACCTTCTTCTTAGTCTTCCTAACCTGATGTCTTTACCAGCACACCCAGGTCAGATCAGATCAAAACTTAGAATTTCTTGATTTCTAACTTACATCCTGTACATATGCAGGCCATTTTGATTCTACCTTCAAAATACACACTACAACTATATATACTCTGGACAGTTCTGATAGCAAGCTACATTTGTCTCTTTATGACAGTTGTAATAGTGTGTTCACACGTCTCCCTACACAGCTAAATGATTAAAGATATAAGTTATAATACTATATGTCAGTATTTTTTAAAACTTTCAGTGACTTTACTTTTTTTAATGTTTATTTAATTTTATGTGTATATGTCTGCACCACATGTGCAGAGGAGCCTGTGGAAATCCGAAGAGGGCTTTGGATCCCCTGGAACTTGAGTTTTGTGAGCTGCTATGTGGATGCTGGGAACCACACCCAGGTCTTGTACAAGAGCAGTGAGCACTCTTTACTGCTGAGCCATCTCTCTCCAGCCCCTCTTTGAACTGCTTTATATTGTATATTGCTATATATTGCTGTATATTTAGGCTATAACCTAAATTCCTCTCCCTAAATTACAAGATCCAACAGAATTTGTCTTTCTCACCAACCTCATACTGTAATGTCCACTCATGCTTATTGTTCAACCTCAGTGATCATCCCTCTTTTTTGAGGGGTGGCAATACTGAACCTAAGAGATTATTCATGTTGAGCAAACATTCTTTTTTTTTTTTTTTTTTTTTTTTGGTTTTTCGAGACAGGGTTTCTCTGTGTAGCTTTGCGCCTTTCCTGGAACTCGCTTTGGAGACCAGGCTGGCCTCGAACTCACAGAGATCCGCCTGGCTCTGCCTCCCGAGTGCTGGGATTAAAGGCGTGCGCCACCACCGCCCGGCAAGCAAACATTCTTAACACATCTCAACCTTTGGCCTATAATTCTTGGTCATACCAAATAGGCTTCTGCTTCAGTATCTTTGCACATCTTTGTGTAGTGTTTTCAGATACTATATGGCCTACTCCTTTTTTAATACTGCGTTAGATTATAGTCTACCATTTTCTTCCTTGTTTTTCCTGGCCATTTTATCTAAAATACTGCCCCTTCTTAGTCATTCACACATCACCTTTTGTAACATCTTCATTATACATAATTGCAATTTATGAACCAACCAATAAGTGGGAGTTGAGAGAATAGATACAATTATGCCAGGCGGTGGTGGCACATGCCTTTAATCCCAGCACTCAGGAGGCCGAGGCAGGCGGATCTCTGTGAGTTCCAGGAAAAGGCTCCAAAGCTACACAGAAACTCTCTCAAAAAACCAGAAAAAAAAAAAGGTGACTAAAAGAGGATCCTGAAACTAGGAAATAACCTGTGTGGCTAATGGGGCCTTTTTTCACCTCTTGTGCTTTCCTTTCTAGCTTCATAGCCTATACCAATACTCACTCTCACATACATTGTGAACTAGTACCTACATATGAGAAAGAACATAATTTTTGTCTTAAGTCTGAGTTAATATAATACTGGGAAAAGTGAATTTCAAGATGTGAAAACCTGATATGTGTGGTGGTGCATCTAATCCTAGCACTTGGGAGGCTGAGGCAGGAGGTCATAAGTTCAGAGCCAGCCTGGGCTACATATAGTATAAAATCCTTTCTGAAGATGATAGTATTGAGGCTGGAAAGATGTTAGTTCAGTCATGAAGATCACTTGCTGCTTTTCCAGAGAACCAAGTTCAGTTTCCAGTACCCAACCTCAGGTGGTTTACAACCACCTCTTAACTCCAGCTTCAAGGGATCTGATGCCCTCTTCTGGGTTCCACAGATACCCTCACACACTGGTATTCATTTACACACAAAAAAGTAAAAAATAAAGTAATACTCTGGATTACATATTCTCACCACCCCCTTGTTTTTTAGACAGGATCTTTCTATGTAACTCAAGTTAGTCTGAACTCTTCCCTTTCCTTAGCCTCGAAAGTGCTGGGTTTATAGGCATATATCCTGACGCATCCCTGATATCTATCTGCTCATTGGAAGCTAATAATAGCCCTTCTGCACACCAAATCCTGACAGCTAAATGTGTGCAGACATTGCCAGATGCCCTGGGGGCAGAGTTGCCCTTTTGGGGAATTACTGTCTTACTGAAAGTTTTGGTAGAGAATTGAATTCTGAATGCAAAGTAAAATAGAAATTATAGAGAACCCCCCCAACAGTGTGGCACAATGTTCAAAGACAGTAAAGATGTTTTTTCCTTGGTTGTTCTTGTAGTTTTGGATGAACGAACAATGTAATTCTTATTTCCCTGGGTTTCAACAGCCTCCAGACACAAACATTGTGTTATTAACTAAATTGTTTAAGCTTTCAACTAGTGTAAAACCCTGCCCAGATCCCCAACCCCTTTTTCCTGTATTTATGGTGTCTTTGGAGTCATGTCTTATATTACTCAACCAGATAAGCGGTCTCTGCATGGTAACATCTTGATCCTAATTTCACCCATCCTCAGAAGAAGAATTGATAGCACTGAGCATAAATGGCTTCACACAGCACCTACCATCTGGGTCTGTCACCAGTGTGTCCGAGCCTTCCCATTAGCTCCTCTCAGAGTCCCAAGATGCCTACTCAACCATCACAGTCTATTAGAACTGATTCTAGGACATCAAAATGTCACACACCCCTCTGTAACAAATCTTTGAAATGGGATCTCTGCATGCTCCCTAATAGCAAATAAAGGCTATCTACAAGCTCCACTTCTTCAAACATTGTCATCTCTTTGCTTATCTGAAATCTTGTCTTGATATAACCACTTGCCAAAGCTCTCAGATGTTGATCATTTATTCTTTGTATTGTCACCACCATACTGCATTAAAAAAAAAAATCAGTGTTTCTCTGCCAGGCTGTGGTGGCACACACCTTTAATCCCAGCCCTCGGGAGGTAGAGACAGTCAGGTCTCTGTGAGTCTGAGGCCAGCCTGGTCTACAGAATGAGTTTCAGGACAGCCCCGGCTACACCGAGAAACCTGGTCTCGGGAAAACAAAACAAAACATCATTGTTCCTCTAAAGGTCCCACACTGCAGCCAGCTACACTGCCTTCAACTTCCTCCTTTTTCTCCCTCCCTTTCTTTCACCACTTGTTTTCTTTATTGCTGTAGATAGCTCAGGCTAGCATTAAACTCGGTATCTACAGGGCTATAGATACGGTTCAGTGGTCAAAAGCCTTGTTGCTCTTGCAAAGGACCTGGCTTTGGTTAAATCTTAAAACAACTATGTACAACAGACTGACCTCGAACCTACTATTCGGGTAACATTCCAAATGCTGGGATTATGGATATACACCACCATACCTGGCAACCTTTTAATATGGTTGTAGCTTGTTGAGATTGGTGGAGTAGGTTTTGTTGACAAAGAGCAATCCAAATGTCAATAGAAATAAGAGGAAAACTAAGGCAATTTTACAGAGTTAATGGGGTCTTTTAAGTGAATGATGGTGAGGTAGGTAGGCAGCAGAAAGTTTGACTAAGCTGAGTTATCAGTCAGCACTAGTCTGGAATACATAGCTGGATGCTGTCTCAAAAAATACTCTTTTCGAGATTTTTTTTTTTTAAGGCTCAGCCTGACAACTTGGATGCCTGGGATCCATATGGTGTATGGGGAGAACTGACTTTTCCAAGTTAAGCTATGGTGTGTGGATTCATATACATATACATATAGGTACTCACGAATGAATGAATAAATAAAATTTAAAAGTTAAAATTCTCACCATTTTAGAGAGATGAATGAGGTTGGGGCAAAGTTAGTAAGAAAATGATCTGAGAAGCAAACTTCCCAGCATCTTCTTACTTTCTTTTGGCAGAGGCCCAACTCTAGTTTTGTTGCCAGATTCTGGGCACTAACAAGGGACTTGATTTAGGGAAGTGTCCTACTTTTTTTTTTTTTTTTTCTCGAGACAGGGTTTCTCTGTGTAGTTTTGGTGCCTGTCCTGGATCTCGCTCTGTAGACCAGGCTGGCCTCGAACTCACAGAGATCCGCGTGGCTCTGCCTCCAGAGAGCTGTGATTAAAGGCGTGCGCCACCACCGCCCGGCTCTTTTTTTTTTTTTAATTATTATCAACTTGACACAATCTTAGTCTCCTGGGAAAAGAAAACTTCAATTAAGGCATTGTTACCTAGATCTGATTGGACTGTGGGAGGATTATGTGGATTCCAAATTGATATAGGAGGGCCCGTTTCACTGGGTGGTATCATCCCATGGACATGTAAGAAAGCTGGCTAAGCATAAGCCTGCAGGTAGTGTTCCTGCATAGTTCATGCCTTCAAGCTCCTGCCTTTAAATTCCTGCTCTGACTTCCCTCACTGATGGACTGTGACCTGGAAGTATAAGCCAAACAAATCCTTCCCTCCCCAGCGTTGTTTCTGGTCATGGTATTTGTCATAGCAAGAGAAGGAAGCTAGAACAAGAGGAAAAGCGTAGCCACAGAGGAAGAACTTTTGGCTCTGCCCTTCCCTTCTTGCTCTGATGAAAGGAAATATGACTGCATAGAAAGAACACTCAACCACGGGAAGGCGTCTGTCTGTTCCAGTGCAGCCTCAGCAATAGTGCTTCAGAAGCTAGGTAAAGCAACAAGTATTTATTCATGGAAGAGAAAACAAAAGAGTTATCAGGAAACCATCCTGAAGGAGAGAATAGGAATTAGGCCCAAAAACCAAACTTATTTTGAGGCCTCACCATGTTCCGGAGTTGTTCCCTGATTTTTGGCTCCCAAGGGCCTGTGGCTTCTGGCCTTTGCTTTCTTGGTTTGGAGAAATAGAATGAAAAAGCAGGCGCCTCTTCCTTTTTGCCTAGCTTGTTGCACGTCTTTGCGATGAACAAGGGGCTCAGCTTAGCACATCGAAAGTCTTTGATACATAAGTCATCTACGCTCTCGGGCTCCTTCCAGCGGAACCTTGTAGGCTCTACCTTTGAGGCTTTCGGTATGTCATACACAAAGAAAACTTTATTCTGCAGCTTATTTTGGATCCAGGGGTGGCTTGAGGCCCAAACAAGTAGTGTTTCTTGTATCTGCATGGAAACAAAGACCCTGGAGTTGGCTCACTGTGGGCTGGGCCTGGGAAAGGAGGTAGCACCTGAGTGGAAATTCTAAGACATGGTTACTATGGCCCCAAGGAATTAAGCCAAGGGACAGCGTCTAAGGACTTTTGCCCCAATTCCCCACTGTTGACTGCACAAATTGGAAGATGAATGGGAGGGGTATGTGACAGGAATGACTTACACTCTTCTTCACAGCCTGGGTCTCTTCTGCATCTAGCATGTCCAGCAGCAAGTGGAACACCTGCTGATTACGGATCCCCAGGGCACCCTGGGCAGAGAATGAATAAATCTGCCTAAGTAGCCAACCCCAGAAAGGGGAGATGCCCATTCTTTCCCATTTTACTCCCTTGAGATGACTCTATGATCTACAGAGAGATATGGTTTCCCTTTCCTTGGCTTTGGGGATCTAGTTCCCATTATCAGCAAGTCAAGACCTTTTCTGTAATACCTGTAATGTTAGCATCCTTCAAGGCTTGAACCTTCAATAGAACTAGAATTCTGAAGTAAATAACCTTCCCAAACCACAGTTCTTTCTTATCCTCAGTAACTGACAAGCCATTTTCTCCCCCACCATCATCAATACACATTAAGTATTAAGTCAGAAAAAATAGCCTGCTTACCAAAGAGATGATTGCTTCCTGGCGGTCACTGGCATCTGGGCTCATCAGTTGCCTGTGTAGAAGGGAGTATGTTGTTCAGTTATAGGAAAGGGAGAGTGAGAGGGAGGCTGGTTACATCGCAAGCCCGGAGTGAGTCGGGCGTGATGAGTGCTGCTAATTTCCTTTCCCTCTCTTGTTTCTCAGATCAGAAGCTGGGGGGGAACAGATAGTGTAGTTTGCCATGAATCACTAACATGGTGATCAGGGTTTGATCGTCACCACAACTGTTGGCCTTTTGAAACTTCCCTTGGGGTTGTGGTACAGTTTTATAGTAACCCTGAGTGACATTACTAGCTTTTTTTAAAAAAACAAAAAACAAAAAACAAACAAACAAACAAAAAAACAGATAAAAGCCTAGAGTCAGAGTGGCCCGCCCAGAAGTACAGATAAGGTTTTCAGCCAACCCTTCTGTTGCCTTCTGGCCCTATCTAGTCCAACTCACGCCTCCATCAGTTTCATTATTAAAGGCTTCATCTTGAGAACTTCTGCTGTTTCCGATACAGCCTGCCTCATTGCCTGCAGAGTGGGACAACAGAAAGAGAATGAAGGCTGTACCGTTGCAGTACTTCATACACCGCTATTAATTCAACACTCAGTTTTTGTTACAAAAGGCATCTGCCTTGAGCAACTGCATGGGCAAAGGACAAGCCAACAGGCAATTCCAGTACTCTGAAAGGTGCACATAGGATTTCCTTATTCAGTGTTGGGTTCTGGGATGTCTTCCTGGAGGAAGTGATGCCTCAGCTTGTCGTTGAAGGAGGAGCGGAAGGATGGAGTGGAGGTGGGGGGCAGGGCTTTTCAGAATGCCCTCAGTAATTATACTGGTATACAAGGGCAAATCGGGATATAGCCACCCTCAGCACAGCTGGTATGTGGCTCTGAGAAGTAAAGCTGGAGAGGCTCTGAGCAGGGTGATGCACACCTGAAACCTCAGCACTTGGGAGGCAGAGGGAGGAGGAGTGTGAGTTTGAGGCCAGCGACAATGAGTCTTCAAAGAATCAAGGCCTGGAGACATAGCTCAGTGGCAGAGCACTTGTCTACCATACACAGGGGCTTGGGTTTGGTCCTTAGCACTGGAGGGAACAAACTGAAGAGGTCAGTAGGGCTTGAGACGGGACACAAAGTAAGTGAGGGCGCTGGAAACCACTGAGAAGTTTTGTGAAGAGGAGAGAGAGAATCTCCATCTTAGGACAATGGAAATGCTGCAGTTCTATCAAGTAAAATGCAATGGGTGTGGGAAAGGCAGGACTGGTGATTTGGGGAAGCTCCCCCTAGGAGGTGCTGTGTGGACCATCCTTGCTTGTCACATCCCATGTTTGCCCACAGGGTCCTCACACTTGTAACTGAGACTGGCTTTGAATTCCTGATCATCCTGCTTCTACCGTCCGAGTGCTAGGATTGTGGGCGTGTACTACCACACTGGGCTTGGAATAGTCTGGAAGGAGTAATAGCATTGTCATAGGAAGAAAGGAGAAGAAATGAATACAGGAAGCAGTTTGGGTGGCATTTTTGTACTGAGGAACTGCTTGACCAGACAAGGTAGATTAAAAACATGGACAACATGAGAGGAATAGGGGAAAACCAGTGTGATACTAGGGTGTGGGGTTTGTTAGGAACCACCATCTCCAGAGAAGAAAAAGGAGACAGATTTGGGCCCAAGAGCTATGGTCTCACTAGGAAAGGTTCGTTGTGTATCTTCCTCTTGAGCAGGTCAAATGTGAGTTCCTCCAGCCCCTGCGCCTGGATCTTTTCCAGCCCAATGGTCTTGAGCATCTGGGTAGCTTCAAAGCGGTCCTAGGGGAAGGGACAGGGAGGTGTGAAAGATGATATATATTTTTCCCATCCTCCAACTGTCCTCTTCTAGTGCTGAGGCAGGTAGCCTAGAGCTTACGTCAAGGACGTCAGAGTGTAGTTGTTGCAGAATGGCCCTGGTGACCGCAGCTGAGTGAACATTCATCATCTTGACCAGCATCCTGAGTGCCTGTGAAGGATGGGATGGCAGCAGGGTATGGTGTACCCAGCGGTGTGTTGATAGCCAAGCAGACTTTAGGGCTGGGCCTAGAAGTCACTGGAGAACTGGGAGAGGGTGCTTCTTTCTGCCCCTTGGCCTTTGGAGTGAGAGTACAAGTGGGTGTGTGCACACATAGATGAACACTCATACCAATTATATGTACAAGTGTGCACACTTACTTGCCCATGTGTTCCCATAGTCATATATTTACATATTTTATTCGTAGACACACAGAGAACTGTGCTGTGCCCCAAGCTGAAGCTTGTTTTTTTTTTTTTGGATGTGATGGTAGGCCCATACTCCACCCGAGACAACACTGACCACTGTTTTCCAAGCACTTCCTGGCTTCCTGCCTCTCGTACCTTCATCCTCTGAGGCATGGGCCCTTGGCCCAGACATAGCAGCAAGAACTCTCGGACCATGCTGTTGCCGGGCCTCAGGAAACCTAAGCACAGGGCTGCCTCCAAGGACACTTCATTCCATGACTTGTCTATCAGTTTCTGCAGCACAGGCACCAGCTTTTCCTCATTTCCGATTTCAGGCCTCTGAAAGGGAAACGGTATTGAACCGGGCAGCAGGGGGCGCTATGTCTCCAGCTGGCATTCCCCATTAATTTCATGTTTTCTTTTTTGAGATAGGACCTCATTTTATAGGTGAGCCCAAATTCAGGATCTTCTTGCCTCAGTCTCACAAGAGCTGAGATTTCGGGCACATGCTGCCATCCCTGGCTCAGGCTTCCTGTTTTCTAGAATATTGCTTCGTGTTTTTTTTTCTCTAAACTAAGCTGCTGCAGGCCGTCACATGGTGTTTGCACTCTTTCCCTTACTTTTTGCTGTTGCCTGCTCTCTCCTAAGCCATATCTCTTTAGAGTGAACTTTTTTTTTTCTTTTTTTCTTTCTTTTTCAAGACAGCATTTCTCTGTGTGGCTCTGGCTGTCCTGGAACTCACTCTGTAGACCAGGCTGACCTCGAACTCACAGAGATCTGCCCATTAGGAGTGAACTTTTTGAAATGCAAATTACATTTTGGTTAATACTTCTAATAGTCCCTTATATAGAGTAAGAACCCAGGTACTTAAAAAGTCCGCAAAGCCACATACGGTCTGGTCTGTTAACTGCTTTGAGTAGACCTTCATTTCCTGTTGCTTTTCCTATTCTGATTCCACTCAACACCACTGGCTTTTCTTGATGATCCTTGACCATGCCAACGCTGTTCCTGCCTTTGTGCTGACTAGTCTTTCTGCCTGGGACACCTTCTCTCAGGTATCTGTAAAGCATCTTCGTGTCTTGCTCAAACGCACTGTTCATATTGGACCTTCTCTGTCTACCATGTCTGCCACCGCCCATCCTCATCCCTACTTGGCAGTCTTGGTGCTCCTTCCTTTCTCCCACCACACCTGTGACCTCTAACATACTATATACTTTCATAATTAAATTATTTTGTGAGTCCCACAACAAAGGCAGGGTGCTTTGCCTTTTTGGTTTTTTGTTTGTTTGTTTGTTTGTTTGTTTGTTTGTTTGTTTTGATAATCCCAAAGGACCAACAGTGCCTGGCACATGGTAACTGTTTAATATGTATTTGCTGAATAAATGGATGAGTAATGGATTCTTTTTCACATGAAGCACTGTTGGAATGAGAGGATGAGGGCTGTAAAGGGGGAATAAGTGAGAGCCATATCAGTGGACTCCCTTAGTTTCTGCTCCTTTTTGACAGAAAGCTTGCATCAATGGGCTGCTTTAAACGTGATGGTAACGATGGTTCCCACTTAAAGAGCACAGGCATGCTGGTTTCTTATAGAATCTCATTTAATCTGTTCAACTTTGCAGAGCTTGTCTAGCTGTGAGTATATCAGCCTATACTTTTGTTCAACCTTAGAGGGAACTCCACAAGGACAGTGTCTTCTATTAAATCTAAGAGTTAGGCTACCCTCCTCTGGACTCAAGTCCCAGCCCAAATCACCAGTTACCTTGACCTTCTCTGGCCCAATTACAGATTCTCTTCCCAATCACCTTGCTATTAGGCACAGCAGCCCAGGAGTTCAGAGCGACTCGTAGCCCCACCAGGGCCTCTCTCTTTTTACTCTCGTTTTGTCCTGTCAGGTGTTTGATGAAAGCGTGGATCACAGCCTTGTCCAAGCAACCTGGGCAGGGAGGGTGCTCAGGTCAGGCCAGGGCCTCCAGGATTGCTCCTCTTTGTAAGGACCCATTTAATGCCACTTTACTCTTAAGACAGGCAGTCCAAGTACTGGTTTCCAAGAGTGTTACCCACTGTATCAGAGAGCTGGCTAAGCATGAATGGAATTTGTAGAGCCTTCCCTGTCCCTCTCTCAAATCTGTTTTCCCTTTGCATCCTACCTTCTCTCTGCCCAGCAGTACCTAGTAAGGTAGTTCCCAGACCGTGCAGAATGCTAGGTTGGAGTGGGGTCATTCCCACTTCCCTTCCACCCATACCCATAGAAGAAAGTGGCCGCACTTTTATACCTCCTCAACTCCCTACAAAGCGTAAGAACATACCTAGGATGGCCAGGGCTCTATAGGCCTCATCCTTCACTTTTGCTGAACCAGTTCGAGCCTGATTTAAGAAGGAAATAGTGAGAACATACCCAAAAGTGATAGATTATTAAAGCTTTAAGGATTGTGTCAGTGTAACTTCTACAAAGCAGAAGTCAGAGAACTAGTGGCTTGTTCCTGCTCACACAGAGTACACAGGCAGGATGGTGCAATGGGAGCAGCACGGAGCCAGGGAGTCAGCTTCTGTGCACATCTTTGTGTGGTGTCTCGTAGTCACTTGGCTTGGGCCAGCACCTGGATTCTCAGAGCCTCTATTTGTGAGGCACGATTCACTTTTCTGAGAGTTCCGTAAGATTGTAGGTGTGACTATAAAGAATAATTAGGGCTCAGGCTGGGGGTGGTGATTCATGCCTGTAATTCCAACACTTTGGTCGGGAGGCAGGAGGATTGCCCACGAGTTCCAAGCCTGGGCAACACAGCAAAACCCTGTCTCCAACAAATGACAACAACACAACTGGCCACCGTCAGTGAGGAAAGCAGGGATGCTGAGCTTAACGTATGTGAGCCAGGAGTGATGTTTCAAGTCAGGATGAACTCAGTCCCAGGGTGGTGTACGCTTCCATGTGTGGCGATAGAACTCAAGGGCCGGGTATATGCTAGCCAAGGCTTTACTACTGAGCTCCCTCCTCAGTCCCTAGTGTTTCAAGACCGAGTCTTGCTCTGCAGCCCAGGCTTGAACTCATGTAGCTCAAGCTCTCATGGAACATAGAGTCTTCCCGCCTCCACCCCCTGAGTGCTAGGAGTACAGGCATGAGCTGCTAAGCCTGGCTGCAACTCCAGTTCTTTTCTGGCTTTTTAGTCCAAAATATTTTCATAAACAAGGAGGATCTTCAGATTCCCACGCTCCTCAAGCTGCAGTCTAAAGAGGCCACAGGCACAAGATGGGAACTTCACCACACAGCAGTGGACCTGACCTTTCCTGGTACTCCAGGAAGCCTCATCTTGTGCCCATGCTCCCGCCTTCTACAGACCTCAGACCCTCTTTCCTCTTTCCCTGAATTCCATGCAGCCCCCCAGACTCACCACCTGCCACAGCGCTTCTAAGACAAACTTGTTATTGATGCCCAGGGTCCCTAAAGCCTGCAGGAAGAGGGATGGAGGGAAGAAAAAAAAAAAAAAAGAACTTGGACACCAGCTCAAGAGTTATTGTCTTCTGGACACCACTGGAATTTATACCTGGGGTGTCCCCCGCGCCCCCCACCATCCACCTCTAGCTGCTTTTTTACCTTTCCATCTCAGTTACCACCCCTGGACCCTGCCCTCCCATCCCCTTGCTGCTTCTCACATAGGCTGCATAGCGCTGCTCATCCTCTCGTGGAGATTTCAGGCTGTTTGTGAGCTCCTGCTCATCCAAGGTGGGCCAATTGAATAGAAGAAAAAAGCAGAACTCCGAATTGAAAGGTGTCCAGGCAACTGTATCCCCATTCTCCCTTCCCTCCATTTGGCAGAGGACGACTCAGGGCTGACGGGTAGGTAAAGGGATCCACAGGAAAGGAGTGTCCACAGTCCTTGTCCCGCCACTGTCCTGACCTTTAGTCTTTGCCACTTCAGGTGGTCCTTGGTGGGATCTAATGGTCCTGTCACCAACTTAGGCTGTAAAGTCAACTTGGTGATAGAGACACGAAGGTTTTTTATTTGGGCACTGTCTTTGAAGTACCTGTGTGAGAAATTGCACAGACAGCCATGGTCCCTTTCTTCCTCCCCTCTTCAGGTCCCAACCGTAGCTGTGCCACAGAGTCTCAGAGAAGAGACCAGAGAGAGACTGATGTCAAAGAGGACTCAATGATACCCATTTGATGGAGTTGCCCTTCTAGAACCCCAGCGTTCTCCTAGCACCCAACTTGTCCCACTCTTGGCCCAACCCATTCTGATTCTTCCTCTCTTTTCCTGGAGTTGTTGTACGGTATGAAGAATGTGGAGATGGGCAAAGCACACCTTGGGAGCTTTCTCCTTTTCCAAAACAAATTCTTTGACTCTCGTTCCTTGCGTTGATCAAACAGGGTGCGCCAATGTATGAAGATATCAGGGTTCTTATCACGGAAGCAAGGAGTTGAGTTTGGCTTGCTTGGATGCACCCTCCAGCGCTCTGGATTTGGGGGGAATGCTTCCTTTGGCATCTGGTGGGGAGAGAAAGTGGCAGAGCCTTCAGAGGGCTCTCCTAGGCCGTTACTGGAGTGCTAAGGCCAGAGAAAGGCTATTGGAGGGAGGAAAAGGAAACATGAGAGATAGCACTTTAAGCCTCTCATCTAGGCTGGGGCCACAGCTACCATGTCCCCCATTATATGGCTTAGGGAAGTTACTTCATTCTACCAAGGCCTCAACCTTCTCTGTAAAATGAGTCTAATTACTTGTTCTGTTCCTCTCCCAACATAGTCACGAAGCTCACACACACTCTAGATCTTGAAGAGATTTGTGGTTTTTTTTTTTTTGAAGAGATTTGTAAATTGATCTGAGTTCACAATTTGAATAAGCTACTGCTTATTCAGACATGAGCACCTACTGTATGTTACATAGTTCTCCACCTCCGTGAATTTATTTCATAGGCTACTTGAGAAAACAGGCTTCCTTCAAGTACTTTTTTTCCCCCCCCAAAGATTTATTTATTATGTATACACTGTTCTGCCTGCATGTATCCCTGCACACCAGAAGAGGGCACCAGATCTCATTACAGATGGGTGGAAGCCACCACATGGGTGCTGGGAATTGAACTCAGAACCTCTGGAAGAGCAGTCAGTGCTCTTAACCTCTGAGCCATCTCTCCAGCCCTCAAGTTCTCTCTTAACTGTGTGGCTACTCTGCTGTGTGTGTTGCGAGACCACATGTAGGGCCTTATGCATGTTAGATCCCAAGCCTTTGACTGCGTGGTACAGTTCGGACTGTAGCAGAAGGGTTCGTGTAGGCCAGTGGTTTTCGGAGGATTTGGCAAAGATCCAACCATCTTTCAAACTTTTCTATCTTTACAACAGATCTCCCTGGGCAATAGGGAACAATGGGTTTCAGCCAGGAGCTCCCAATGTAGTGACTGATAGGAACTTAAGGGTTTTCCTGTGATTATCATGATTTCAAATCATGGAATGTTGACTTGTAGAAATAGTGCTTCTATGTTTAGCAAAGCACAAATAAAAAACTTCAAAAGGCTGTCAGCTTAAATTTGGATTTCAGGTAATGAATAAAATATTTAGGACATTTATATATTTTTTGAAAAGTCCCGTGCATTGTTTATGGGATATTGAAATTTAATTGGGCAGTCTGTGTTTTATCTGGCAACCTCAGGTAAGGATTGCTGCATTAGCAAAATGATTCCTTTTAGCAAGCACTCTGCATAGCCCAGGCCTTACAGACTTTGTCTCATTAGAAACTCTACACAAGGGGGCAGGCACTATTGACCTGCAATGAGGAGACTCTGAAGGCTCACTCAGAGAAGGAAAGTAACTTGTCCAAGATCACACAGCATTAATGGCAGACCCACAGGTGAATGTCAGTAGTTCTGTGAGCTAGCTTGACTTGGGAGGGAGTTTGGTGCCCTTCCTACTTTGACACAGCTCCTAAGGTAGTAAAAGTTACTTACCTTGTAACAGGACAAAGGCAGGTGAATGGGAGCCATGGCTCTTCTGTATTCTGGCAGGAGGAGCAAGGATATATGTGTGGTACAGATAAGACAGTAGTTTTTAAAGGCATTCATTTGTTCTGCAGTTAGTAAATACTAGCACTAGGTATTTCCCCAGGACCCAGGGTGGCACTTTCACTCAGTGCTCTGTAGTCTTCCTGTTTCTGTGCCCGAGAGCCTCTCAGAAATGATCAGGAACTTCATTTCAACCAGATCCCCAGGTGCCTTCCATGTCATTGACATTTAAGGAACACAGGACTAGCGGAGTGTTGTCAACCCTGGTTGCATATCAGAATTATTGGAATGCTAGTTGAACATGCCTAGGCCCTGTATCAAACTAATTTGAGTCAGATTTGTGGTGATACAGCCTAGGCATTTTGGGGAAGCTCTCCTGGAGAGCCAAAAATCAGTTAAAGGTGACAACTGTTGGTCTCATTCATTTTCTCAAATGTGAATGTGCAATAAACTCATCTGTTAAACTCAGCATGTTAAAACCCAGATTTCTGGGACTCATTCCCCTAGTATCTGATTCTCTAGGCTTTGATCTGATCATTCTGGGACATTTTGAGAACCACTGGTCTAGCATTTGAGGTAGAAATTCTGGTCTATAGTGATTTACAAAGGGAAACTAATGTGGAAATACACACGGGCAGTATGGCTGAGAGGCACCCGAGGGGCTGAGGATGAGATATTTATGATGACCCAGACCAAGGCTTGCATATAAGCAAGAGTTAGTCAGGTGGTGGTGGTGCACACCTTTAATCGAAGCACTCAGGAGGCAGAGGCAGGCGGATCTCTGAATTTGAGGCCAGCCTTGTCTACAGAATGAGTTCCAGGACAGCCAGGGCTACACAGAGAAACCCTGTCTCGAAAAATTAAAAAAAAAAAAAAATTCATCAGAAAAGTCAGGGGTAAGAGCAGGGGTTTTCGGAGAGACGTTATGCAGAGAGCTGGAGGTGTGAGAGTTGGTGCGGAGAGCAAGGCACAGGCATGGGAGAAGCTGGGGACACACAGGTGTCCCGACTTGAGATAATCCAGGAAATCCTACTGAAGAAAGAGAGACGATGCAGGGCTGTGGGGAGCCATCAACTGTTCAAAGGCTCGCCCTGGCCTTTCCCATGGATCTGCTAAACCCAGTGCCAGTGTCTGGGGTAGGGTCTGGGTAGCTAGCTTTGCTCTCTCAGGCCCCGCCCCTGGCCCAGGCCTTCCCATCCCTTCCTCACTTTTGTTCCTGTTTCGATATTCCAGCCATGGGTAGTTGAACATTGGCTTGGGGATTTGAGAGAAATTGTCCCGTATTTCGTGGCCCATCGTGTTTGATGTAGGCCAGAGGTGAGCTAGGACAGCCAAAAACTCAAGGATGTGAAGCCAAGGGGGCACAGCTTGACACGGCCCTTCTTCCTCTAGCAAGAGAAAACAGGGAGGCACTGGGACTTCCAAGCGCTAGGCAACCAGGTTGCTATGGAAACAGAACCCATTTCCATTGTTGAGCCCCACTGCCGGCCTCTGTTGGCCTGCTGGCTGAGCTGCTCACTAAATTTCATTTCCCTCGTCAGAAAAGTGGCAAAGCCACACATGTCTGCTCGACTCCCGTGGCTTTGGTGGGCCCACAAAGTGTTTGTGAACCACCAAGCTCAAGTCAGCCCATGTTAGGGGCAGGAGTTGTTCACAGGATTGGTCATCAGGAAAATGACAGGGATAGAGAAAGCTCTTTTAAACGCATCCCTCCCTGCTGGTAGGAGGTTGTGTGGTAACTGTACGGTAAAAGGGCCAGCCAAAGAAACACACCCTGACCAGAGTCAAAGAAACACTTGGGCCCTGAAACCAGAGCCAAAGAAACACACCCTGACCCTGAGATCAGAAGCCAATTCACTGACCCTAAAACCAGAGCCAAAAGGTTAAAAAGGGCCAGTGAAAGAAAAACACCTTGGCTCTGAAACCAGAGCCAAAGAAACCCACTCTGCTCCTGACTAACTTTGCACAAAAACCAACCCATCCCTGAGCACAAAACCAACCAAACCCTAAGCACGAGATCCAGCCAATCCCTGAGCTTGTCCAAACTCAGGGATTGAAATCTGAGCAATTCTCACCCTGAAAATTTTCACCCTGGAAAAACTCCACCCCTAAGAAGCCCTATATAAGCCCTGTCTGTGCCTGTTGAGTTGGCTGCTGCCTTTTCCCACCCTGGCAGAGGCAGCCACTCTCCTGGATTCCCCCCTCCCAATAAATCACACAGATGACAAGTAACAATGTCGGTTGGAGCCAGAGCAGAGCAGAGCAGAGGGAACAGAACTGTAACGCTTTTTCTAGGGAAATGTTCCCCTAGCAGAGCAGAGTTGTTACACTCCAGGGGATCTGAGCAAAGCTGTAACAGTTCTGCTGGGCCAACCCTCTCCTGCACAGGCAGAGTTGTGACACTGGGGAAACCTTTCCCTGGAGCAGAACTGTAAGCTGCTGTGCTTACAGTGACTTTGTGGTATTCCTTGGCTCCCATCCAAGCTGCAACATTTACTGTAAGGAGCTGCTCTTCAGATCTCTTCTGATTGTTTATGTAGTTCCATCTACCTTGTCACCTTTTCCCTTCCTTCCTACCTGACTCAGACCTTTCAAATCCACGGCAATGCTACATCATTTCTGCAGGCTTTCCTCCCCAAGCTCCCTTCCCTACCTGACTCTGATGTAATCCCTTTCTTATTCCACCCCAGTGTCTAACAGTACTGGCATGTAGTAGGTCAATGTGCAGCAGGAAGCCTACTGTGTGTCTTCTTTTCTTTTCTGGTGCTGTGATTGAAATGCTCTGACAAAGGCAACTTAAGGGTGAAAGGGTTTATTTTATTTCATAGCTCAGGTTACACTCCATTATGACAAGGAAGTCACAGCAGCCTGTCAGTCACAGTGAGAACACTTTGTGCTCACCACACTCTCTTCATTCAGTACAGGGCCGGACCCATGTGATGGTGCTGCCCACATTAAAGGAAGATCTTCCCACTACTTATAAACTGATCAAGGGGCTGGAGAGGTAGCTCATCAGTTAAGATCATTAGTGATGACCTGGGTTTGGTTCCCAGCACCTACATGGCAACTCACAATGGTCTCTAAGAACACACACGGTGCACAGGCATGCAGGTAAACACTCACACACATAAAATAAATACAATTTTTAAATTTATGTTTAAAAAAAGAAAAAGGGAAATCCCTTCCAGGTATGGCCAGTGGCTTAGTTGATTCCAGACTCCTTCAGGGTTTCTCTGTGTAACAGCTCTGGCTGTCCTGGAACTCGCTTTGTAGACCAGGATGGCCTCAAACTCACAGAGATCCTTCTTCCTCTGCTTCCAAAGTGCTGGGATTAAAGGCTTGTGGCACTACCACCAGGTCAGACTCATTGAGTCTTGACGACCAAGTTAAGGTTAGCACTTGATGCTCTTGCAGAAGACCTGAAGTTCAATTCCCAGCACACTCATGGTGGCTGGCAACCATCTATTCCCCAGTTACAAGGGATCCAGCAGGCACACATGTGGTGAACATACATGCGTGCTCGCAAAACATTCATACACATAAAATGGAATAAACAAATCTAAAAAATTAAAAATATGGATCATTGAGTCATCAGACTTAATGTAAGTAAACTGACATGATATGCTTTTATGTGCTACACAGATGAAGATAACATTATTCAAATGGAATTCCTACCAAAATTACTTCATCTAAGTCTAATTATAAGGAAATAAGCAAATTTAAACGACAAAATACAAAAATACAATCTAAACATCTAAACAATTTCAGGACCAAAAAAAAAAAAAAAGTTGTTCAGTCAGGTGATGTAGCACACACTTGAAATCCCAACCTGGAAGTTCAAGGCCAGTCTGGGCTATGTACTGAGATCCCAACTCAATAAACAAATGGTTGGGCTTGGTGGGTCAGCTGTGTAAGCTCAGCACTGGAGATGGAGGGGATTATCATGAATTCCAGGCCGCCCTAGTCACATAGGGAGTTCCAGGCAATTTAGGGCTACATAGGAAAACTTCCCTCTCTCTCCCCCGCCCCACAAAAGCCAAAAAAGTGTGTTAAAGAACACTAAAAAGGCCGGGCATTGTAGTGCATGCCTTTAATCCCAGCACTCAAAAGGCAGAGGCAGGTGGTTCAGGTCACCCTTATTTACATACCAGTTCCAGGCAGTAAGGGCTACACAGTGAGATCTTGGGGTTTTTTGTTTGTTTGTTTGTTTGTTTTTTTAAATAATGCTAAAAGGTTATTCCACTAAATACAGTGCGTGTACTGAATTAGATCCCCCCACCCCCACCCTACACACACAGGGTTTCTCTGTGTAGCCCTGACTGTCTCAGAACTCCATCTGTAGACCAGGCTGTCCTCGAACTCAGAGATCCACCTGCCTCTGCCTCCCTAGTGCTGGGATTAAAAATGTGTGCCACCACTGCCTGGCCTGAATTAGATTCTTAATTTTAAAAAAATAGCTGTAGAGGGCGTTATTGAGACAGTGGGAGGATGTGATCATTTATATTTGATGGTTGTGTTTTAGAAAATAATAGTGTCATTAAGTTTCCTGTGTTTTGCACTTTGTGGTTATATAAAATGTTCTTGTTATTAGTAGATAATACTGAAACCCTCAGAGGTATAGTGGTATTGCATATACAGCTTTGAATGGCTCAGAAAAAAAAAGTATATACCAGAGGAAAAGGGAGAATTTTAAAAATTTGTTTACAAATTTTTGTGTTTAAAAAATTTGTAAATTGAATATGGGGGAACATATACCCATTTGTATTAGATCTAGTGGGTTTAGAAACTTTTAAAACTTGTTTTCCTTTTGTTTGTGGCGCTTTGGGCAAATTCCATCTTACCATGAATTTTACTGAGTGTTGAGTTTGTGAGATGGCTCCGTGAGTAAAGTTGTTTGCTGCACAAGCCTGGTTACCTGGTTACCCCTGGACCCCACAAGAAGATGAAAAGAGAAGATGGAACCCACTCACATGTATGCCATGGCACATATGTCCGTTCCCCCAGTTCTGTGTGTGCCTGTGTGTGTGTGTGTGTGTGTGTGTGTGTGTGTCTGTGTGTGTGTGTCTGTGTATCTGTCTGTCTGTCTCACACACATAATTTAAAAATGAAAACAGTTTGGTACTGTAAACAGGTCTATATTAGTGCCCACCCTAAGGTTATAAAGTGAAAGAGGGTGATGAACGTGAGGGGCTGAACCAATGCTTGGCACATAGTGCTCAGCTAATGTTATCTACAACTGTGACTACATCTGTTACCTATATGTGTTCACCTGAAGAGACCCATCGATGGGAAAGATGCTGGTACAGTTATCAAAAACCTTATCTAAAATAACGTAGGCCTCTGAAATTGTCCTTAAGTCTTATTCTAGGGACAATAATAGTGTTAGAGGAACCCACTGGAGATAAGGTGTGGGTCAGGCCAAGGTAGAAGGGTCAGTCAGTCAAGCCTGAGCAAGCAGGGAGGTGTTGTGGCGGGGATCCAGATAAACCCTTGGAGACATACAGGTTGTACATGATGATACTCAGATTCCCACCCTAGGAGGTAAGTCCCTGGTTATTTCACCAGCTTTGCGTATCTATGCTCGATTTTCAGAGGCTGTTTGCTCCCAGTCCTGCCGACTGCACAGGCCATACCTCCTCAATTTGATGTTGATATGAGGTGTGTGTGCCTAGATCTCTGCATGCCTCATACTTGTAGGGAAGAGGGTTCCTTAGGAAGAAAATCAAATCAGAAGCCAGCTTTGTCCTTGCATCAGAAATTTTAATGAAACGCTGATTTCTTGGGTTTGCTGTGCAGAGCCTGTGAGGGCCTGGCATGTGAGCATTTATATGTGGGGTTTCCATTTTCCTTCTTTTCCTGAGAGATACTCGGACTTCTTTTCTGGTTCCAAAACCAAGCTGAGGAGCCTGAAGCTCAGAGTCTGGAGCCCTCCTGTTGTCATGGGGCGGGGCCTCAGTAGACCTCCAGGCTCTGGGAGAGGACACTGTTAGAATCTCTATGGTATGGTAGCATCTCTGCACCCCTAGGAGTGAGTGGGAGCAGGGGGTTGCTGAGCGGCAAGCAGGTTAGCACTAGAACGAGCAGTGACGGGTAAGTTATACAGGAGCAGGCTCAAGAAGCCCTCTCTTCTACTTCATCTCCAAATAGTTGATGTATTCCTGAACCCACTTCTTCTTTGGGTTGGCACACACTTGACGGTTCCTTCGGGTGACAAAGCTGTAGGAGAGAAAAAGAGGTGGACAGTGGGGCGGCTTTTGGTGTCAGGAAACTGAAAAGCATACAGGGAAATGGTTATGGGAGTTGGGGAGGGCTTTTTCGTAGCTCAGGACTGTTTTTTTCCTTTTAGAAGACATTTCTTTTTCTGTTGGAATTAAAGGCACTAAGCTCCAGGCAGAGTTTCATTCATGTTAATTCCCTACACACACACACACACACACACACACACACACACACACACACACAAATCTGGAACTCAGCATTGAGCAGGGCAAGCACTGGCCTTTCATTGGCCCCTTCCCTTGCTCCAGGCCTTATGCTGAGTGCTGAATTCAAAGAAGTGGAGTATTGGTTGGATTTAAATCAGAACCTGAGTTGAGGAAATTAGGAGGGAACCCTAAGACTGGCTAGTCGCTCTTCTCAGGACTCCCAGCCTGTAGCTAGGGGTCAAAAGACCAGGATAACAACCCCTGCAGTCAGGACTGGTTGGGCTTCCCTTTCCTCCTCCTTTCTATAGTGTGTGATACCAAAGAACAAGTCATCTTGGCTAAATCTTCCCTCCCTTCCTTCCTCCATTTTTGGGGCCCTTTGCTCAGCTGACTTCCCTTTCCACCTGTCCCTTCAGAGCAGGTGTCCTCAAAGACACTGTCCCTTTTGAGTTCTCGTCTTTCCAACTCTGGCCCCAGGCCTGGCATATAGTTGATGCTTGGTGAACACTTACTGGATGAATAAGTGGATGAATGAATTACATTCATTCCTAACACACACACACACACACACACACACACACACACACACACACACATACACACACACTTTAGATAATGATGACAACAGGTCGATACTTCTTTATACCCATTTTGTGCCAGGGAGTAGTCTAAGGACTATTATTCTCTCTGTGACCTAGAGAAAATAGTGCCTTAATTACCCTCTTTTGGAACTACCTCAGAGAGGCTGAGGGGCCCCAGTTGACCAAGGGCCATAACTAAGATTCTAACATGGCAGACCAGCTCTGTAGCCAGGGGTGTTCAAGACAAGGTGGCCTAGCCTCTTTTTATTGGCAGTCCCTGGACTCTCTCCTCAGCCCTTGGCTTGCACTCCACCCAACATCTCCACAGACTGTCTCCTAGAACTTTGCTTGGTTCTTCCCTCTTTACAGTTTCCCCTCTAGACCTGTGTTGTGGAATGTTACTTTAACTAGGTAAAGATGTGTGACATTTGTTTTTGCTGCAGACTATTACTTTAACTATGTAAAGGTGTGTTACATTTGTTTCTGCTGCATGTGTTTAATTATGTAAAGATGTGCTGCATTTGTTTCACCTTGCCTGCCTAAGGCACCTGATTGGTCTAATAAAGAGCTGACTGGCCAATAGCTGGGCAGAGAAAGGATGGGTGGGGCCGGTGGGCAGAGAAAAGAAGTAGGAGGAGAAATCTAGGCTTGAGGGAGAAGGAGGAGGAGGAGAGAACAAGGGAGAAAGAGGGACACACCCGGGGCCAGAAGCCAGGCAGCTGCTGGACAGACAGACAGGAGAAGCATTGAAAGTAAGGTGTATACAGAAGGAAAGAAAGGTTAAAAAGCCCCAAGGCAAAATGTAGATGAAGAGAAACAGGTTAAGTTATAAGAGCTAGTGGGACAAGCATAAGATATGGCTGAGCTTTCATAACTAATAAAAAGTCTCCGTGTCTTGATTTGGGAGCTGGTTGGTGGCCCAAAAGAAAAAGCCTGTGACAGACTTGTACACCTGCATACCTCTCCATCTCTGCATCAAAACCTCAGCATCGTCCTTATCTCTTGCTCCTGACCATAAATCTCTTACCCTGGCTGATTCAGCCTCCAAAGCTCCCGACTCTTATTTCTTCTTGCCTCTGGGTACCACTCAGCCTACAATACCTCACCTGCGGGTGACTTCAACAGCCTCTTATCTAGATCCCTTCTTCCTAGGCTTTCCCTGTCCCAGGCCATTTTACTCTTGCCAGCTCTGTTTTCCTTCGGTTTTCTGAGACTCAAGGTGCTCTCTGCTCTCCTGCCCATGTCCCTACAAACCAAAGTAGAAGCCTGTGAACATGTTCTGGGATACACCCCATCCCCCCCACACGTCTCCTAATCTCTCCACTCATAGTCTCTTTTACAGTCATCACCTCTGAATTGCCTCCCTTACCCTTGAAGACACAACCCCTCCTCCCTTTCAGTAATGGTTTATGGGGTGCTTTCGTCATTCTCTGTCCCACGTATCACTCTTACTAAATAAAATCTCCATAGCTGAGGATGGCAATTTTATTCATCTCTGCCTGCTCATAATAGGTGCTTAAGGGATGGTTTTAAAAAATACTAATTTTTAGAGCTAAATTTAGTAATGCTAAATTTAGTAATGAAGTATTAATATTATTCTTTCGGTAATTCACCAGGACCCAAGTTCATCTTTGCCAGGGTCACAAAAATCTTTGGATTGGGGCTGGAGAAATGGCTCAGCAGTTAAGAGCACTGGCTGCTCTTCCAGAGGTGCTGAGTTCAATTCCCAGCAACTACATGGTGGCTCACAACCATCTATAATGAGATCTGGTGCCCTTTCTGGCATTCAGGAGTACATGCAGGCAGAACACTGTATACTAAATAAATAAATAAATCTTTAAAAAAAGTTTTTTTGGAGCCGGGCAGTGATGGTGTGCTTGTCTTTAATCCTAGTACTCAGGAGGCAGAGCCAGGCTGATCTCTGAGAGTTTGAGGCCAGCCTGGTCTACAGAGCGAGATCCAGGACAGGCTCCAAAACTACATGGAGAAACCCTGTCTCGAAAAAACCAAACCAAACCAAACCAAACAAAAAAAGTGTTTTTTTTTTTTTAATTAACACCCTTCAATCTTTTATTGTCCCATTTTGTTCTTTTACTTTTGGATTCATTTTATGTGTATATTTCATCTGCATATATGTTTGTGTATCATATGTGTTCCTGGTGCCTGAGGAGATCAGAAGAGAGGGCACTGGATCCCCTGAACTGGAGTTGCAGATAATTGTGAGCCTGGATCCTCTGCAAGAGCAGCGAGTGCTCTTACCCGCTGAGCCATGTCTATAGTCCTCCATTTTCATTCTGTAAATCATTAGCATCTTACATTTCTTAAGCTACTGTCACTAATCACTTTGTTTTGTGGCAGGAAAAGGGAGCCCCAGAGACAGACAGACTCCATTCCTCTTTTACTGTGCAGCATTGAGCAAGTCAGCAAACGCCTCTGGAAATCAGTTTCATTATGTGGAGATACTTGTACACATTGGTAAGGGCTATGTGTGATTTAGAGACAGCTCACATAGACATGACACCCCAGTAAGTACTCCCTGTGTGGTGGGGATTATTATATTTCCCCAAATCTGTCCATATGCATACTTAAGGCTGAATCTCATTATAACTTCTTAAATGGATAGGATTTTAGATTTTATTTACTTGATTGAAATTAGGGCCCTGACCTTGACCCATCCTGATCTTGACTCATCCTGTCCTTGATCTTGCCTAGTTCTTCAGAGTATTAGTTGAGCTGGATCGGGTATGAAATATGGAAACTTTGGGCTCTTAACTGGAGAGGAATGATGGAGTGGATCTTCTCCCAGACATTTCAGCCTGTGCTCAAATAAGAGCTGCGCCAGCAAAAATTGGTGTCCTAGGAACTGTGTCTGTCAGGGTAGGGAGGATCCTCTAAGGCAGTGGTTCTCAACCTTCCTAATGCTGCGACCCTTTAATACAGTTCCTCCTGTTGTGGTGAGCCCCCCCCAACCATAAAATTATTTTTGTTGCTACTTCATGACTGTAATTTTGCTACTGTTATGAATCATAATGTAAATATTTTTGGAGATAGAGGTTTGCCAAAGGGTCATGGCCCACAGACTGAGAACCACTGCTCTAAGGATACTGTGTCTAGTTCTTTTTATGTTACAACTGGGGACTCTGAGCTGGAGATGAGGAGCCATGGCTCTTTGAGGAGCTGAGGGGGTGAGTGGGGGTGATAGAGTACACTCTCCGAGAAAGATCATGGCAGGGCTATAGTCAGGGCATGGCGGGGGTGGGGTGCGGTGGTGGCTTCTATACCCCAAAGAGGAACCCATGGGGGCTAAGACTCACACGACCGCAGAGTTGGAGCACTTGCTGCTGGTGTAGAAATACTCCTTGACGTGGGCACGAGGCAGAGCAAGGGAGAGGTAGGAAAAGCAGCAGGGAGTGGTATCTGAGCCATCTGGGAGAAGGAAGAGAAGAAGGATGAAGAATTAATTTATTAATTGGCAGTTACACTGGGCACTGTGCTGGGCCCTTCACATGATTTATCTCCAAAGCAGTGTCTGTTGTCATCCATCTTGGCAGAAATGGAGGCTCAGAGGACACCGTGGCCGCAGTGAAGATTTGAACAGATGCTTGAAAGGATCTGTCCAAACCCATGTGGTCCTGGAGTCAAGCTTGTGCTTTGCTCTCTGTACCACAAGCCCTGCTGGGATCCTTCTCTGCTCTGGGCCTTCTGCCTTGTTCTTTCAGCTCCCCTAGTGGAGTCAAGGCTTAGTTTCTTTGATGCGTAAAATAAGATCTAGGGAAGCACCCAAGGCCAAGATTTTATAACTTGGCATTCTAAATAGGGACTGAAAGTGCCTCTAGCATCCTGGGGCCTGGCTGGGCTGAAGTGAAGGTCCCCGGAACAGAGAAGCTCTTGGTGGTCACATCATTCAAGACGCCACTAAGCGGCACACTGTCATCCCCACAGCAGAGCTGTGATGCTTGTCTTCCCAGCCAGTTAAGACTGGTTGGAATACCAGTTTCCACACTCTAGCAGTGTGCGCCCTTAGACAAGAATCCGTCTGCTTGGGCCTCTGTTTCCCACCGTAAGTCAAGAACAGCCACTGAAAGACTAGGATGGCACAAGTCAAGGAATCTGCGTGATGCCCAGCCTGTATCAGCACTTAGTTCTCTTTCTTTCTGTTTTTTTTTTTTCAATCCCTAAATTCTTTTCTATCTATGAAACGAGAGACTATCACACCTCAGGCACTTTAAAAAGTATTAGACATTTCTTAGAAACTATGCTGGTGACAGATACGAGTCAGTCATTTTTCAAAGTTGGCTTGAGCTACCCTGCCTTACAGTATGCCCAGCACCGGTTCACACTTAGGGAGTACCTGCAGAGTTCATAGTGTAGACTTTGGAGACACAGAAACGTTCATCAGGGGGTCCTGCCATAATGTGGCTTAGCGATTTAGCAGGGATGGCAGGATCTCTGTGTCAATGAAATGTAGGAATGTGCATGGGGTTGAAGCAGTACACATACTATGACTGAAAAGAGAGGGAGGGTGGGGTGGGCATCTAGACAAGGGGTGAAGGTGGTCAGAACTCACGTGGGGAGGCAGATGCAGGAGCGCAGAGGGTGGCAGCAGTGAGGATGACCGTGAGAGCAGCTGCGGAGATCTTCATGGTACCCGGGGCAGAGGCTACAGGAGACGCAGCATCCGTTGTCTCAGGATCCTCTGCAAGGATGCTCTGCAGCTCAGGCAGACCTTTTAAAGGGAGGCAGGGCAGCAGAGGAAGTGCCCCCCCCCCCCGGACTGGGGGAGTTTCCACAACAGACACCAAACACTAGCTGCTGTCATAAATGAAAATACACAAAATGGAAAAGAAAAGTGAAATCACCTTCAGAAGTGAATGACTCTGCCTCTACTACCCTACAGTCCAAGGATGACTTATTAGCTTCCTCTGGCCAAGCACAGCGGGGCATGAAAAATCCCTTCCTCTGCTGCATCCTCAGATCTTCCTTCCCAAGCAGGCCCTCCCCAGATAGCAGGGAGCTGCTGCCTTAAGGCAAATGAGGGTCAGTTAAGTTAAGGTCAAGACCTACTGATCTTCACTTGGCAAGTTCCCAAGTTCTAGCTGGAGCTTGATTTTTGTCTTTCTGTTTTGTCCATGGAAGGATATTTGTCATGGTCACACTGTATCAGAAACATAGAACACACTTGTGCCTTTCTACAATGTCAGGCTTTATTGATAACAGCAAGTTAACGAAGGAGGTGGATTTGTTGACAGCAATTTGCCAAGTAATTCTGATTCCCTTGATAACCAGGTAGATATAGAGGTATCTACTGTGTGATCTGAGAGTTAATATTAGTAATTAAGGAAGGAATAAAAGAATCTGTGTCCTGTCTGTCCATCTATTATCTATCTATCTATCATAGCTATCTTTATCATCTATATATCTATCATCTATCTATCTAGGAGCTAGGGGAACTGATAGGGAATCCCATAGGTTGCAAAAGAGTCTCTATGGGATTAAAGATTAAAAACTGTAGAGATCTGCTGGAGGTGCCTACTGCAGAATCAAGCTTCAGGATCACAACTCAGAGCAAACCTCAGAGTCTAGTCCCAGCTAGACTCTGGAGCAAAATGTAAGAACATGGATGCTGTAGAAGTGAAAGGGGAGACTAGGTCCAGATGGACAATGGACAAGCAGTGAATGGCAGGTCCAGGTAAGTGAACTAGTGGATGGTAATTCCAGTAGGCCATGCCACAGTGGGAATGGATCTGAGCTCAAGTTCTGGGACAGTCTGCAATTCTCTGCCTGTCAGTCCTTTGCCACACATACCATGTGGCCCGATGACAGGCTGGTGGAGGTTGTTACCCTCATGTTAGGTGTTCTGAAGTCAGCTGTCCTGTGTCTCACTTTGGTCCTATATCTGTAAGTCTAACTGGTCATTAAAGAATGGGGACTCCTTGAACCACGGGGTTAGAGGTAGGACCTCACTCCATTCCAAAGGATTTGGTGCATCATCAATTCAGAATTAGGGAAAATTTAGCCAGGGGATGGGGGCTGAAATTGGTTTCTGAATAAGAGATAAATATTTATCAGCAGTGACCAAACTGAATATTGAAAAGAGTAACCACATACTGAAAACACTCTTTCTTTTCTTTTCTTTACTTTTCTTTTCTTCTCTTCTCTTCTCTTACCCCCCCCCTCTCTCTTTCCTTTTCATTTTTCTTTTTGAGGCAAACAGCTTCTTTCTATGCAACCATGGCTGGACTAAACTTTTTATATGGATGAGGCTGGGCTTGAACTTACAGCAATCCTCCTGCCTGTGCCTCCTGAACACTGGGATTTATAAATGTGTACTACCACATCCACCTTGTAGTCCCAACACTTGGGAGGCTGAGGCAGGAGGATCCTGAATTTGAGCCTCTGAAAAGGTTGGTTCAAGTTTAAGGAGGTTAAGTGTGCAGCTTATGGCCATAACTTGCAATGATAGATCTCACTGAATTAGTGACCACTTTCTACCACCCTTCATTGTTTCTAGAGAAATCCAGCAGCTCTTGTTAAGGCTCTGAGATGAAGCGGGAGAAGGGAGACAGACAATATATATGTAAATATAAACTCCCCAATTGTGAACCACCTCTTCTCTGCCTTGTCTCTTGTCTTTTGTGTTGAGAAAGAAAGTGCTCACACTGTGATTTAGGTTGACCTTAAACTTCTCCATTCTCTACAGTGCTGGAGTTACAGACTTGTCTCTCAATTCTGTGTGCATAGGATCTTTTACAAATTTATTTTCTTTTATGTGTATGTGAGTGTGCCATACTGACAAGTATGTGTACCATGTGTGTTCAGTGCCCTTGGAGGCTGGAAGAGGGTGTTGGATCCCCTGGAAGTGGAGTTACAGGCAGTTGTGAGCTGTCCCGTGTAGGTGCCGGGACTCAAACCCAGGTCCTCTGTAAGAGCAGCCAGTGCTGTTAACCGCTGAGCCATCTCTCCAGTCCTGAGCACAGTATCTTATCATGTTTGTCTTCTGTATCCTTCCCCTTCTTTTCAGCGAATGTTTGGATAGGATAGGTACTAAATCAGCAGTGAGTTAGTCTTAATCATTTCTTGTGGCACATCCACTAAGTACCTGGGCTGCCTAGAGCTGAAAATCCAGATCTCTTCTTTATTTTCCACTTCTTAAAATAAATCAATGTACATTTACGGTGTATCATGAAGTTTTGACCTTGTGACATGTTTACAGCAGACATATGAACACACTTGTCTCCTCATATAGCCACCGCTTTGTATTTATGTGGTGTGAGCGTCTGAAATCTCTCAGCAAATTTCCAGCACCAGACATGGTGTGACCAACTGCAGTCCCCACGCTGGGGTTTAGATCTGCAGACGTATTCACCCTGGATGGCTGCAGCTTTGTGTACCCCCCGGGCTACCGTCCCTCCATGCCTCCACCTCCCTGCCCTTTATAACCTCAGATCTACTCCTTATTTCCTAAGGCTGCACATATTCGTGATGCAGCAGACAGTTCTCCCTGTCTGCTCTCTATTGCTTATTAGTGACTTCGAGCAACTTGCTATTTCCTTTGGTTCTCAGTCTCTTCCTCTGTGAATTAAGAAAATGCACAGAATCCATGTTGGTTGCTCAAGCCATTTAAGATATGATGAAAGCTGTGATTTTTTTTTTTTTTTTTTTTAATTTTTAGAGTCCTGGACAGACATATTTGTGGGCTTCTGAGTCATTGGTGCCAGCTCTTATCAACCCTCACATCTTCGGTGTGTGTTTACAGATGCCTCTCTGATAGGCAGACAGTCCTCCACCCATCCCCCTGGCCTGGCCTGGTCTTGATTTTGATTTCCTTCTCTCATTGACTCTTTTCCCAAGCGGAGCTGGCTTTCAGCCCAGTCACACTGATGTTATGAAGCCAGTGGCAGCCAAAGAAAATGAAACCCCATTTCACATGAATTTCAGGGCTTTAGTCAGATTTTGGGGTTTCCCCATGACTGTGTGGGTCAGCGCTTGGCTCTTCTGGCCATCCCTGTCAAAGTGTTCAAAGCAGGGAACGTCTAGTTTCTAGGCATCTGGGCTCCCAGGAAAGCCAGAAGCAAAGCCATATGCAAATTGGAGCGTGCTTCTTGATTGGATCCCTTTTTCCTTCCTTACATCTGGGACAGCAAGTTGTTGGCTCACGCCTTCTGCTTCCAGAGGGCCCTGTTGGACAAGGTGCTCCAGTGGTGAAGGCGTTGGTCCTGACCCCTGTCTCTAACGCCTGCTCTCATAACAGCTCCAACCACATTCAGACTAGAGGCTTGCAGCCTAGCCCCGCCAGCTCTTCTCACCTTCGCCACACAGGACAGTGGCTCTCAACAGCCGCTTGCTTTCTGCAGCTGGAGACCACATGTGGTGTGTTTGTTGACGGGAACTGTGCCCGGGTCATAGAGGAGCCCTGACGAGGGCCATGACCAGGCCAGGGTGGTGGGGAACATGCATTCTTCCAAAATTGCTTATCAACAGATAACTTTAGGCTTTCCTCTTCCATGAGAGAAGTGCATTTTCATTGTTTTCTTCTGCACGTTGCTTCGAGAATTCCCTTTTTTTGTTTCATACCCCTGGTGAAATTCTTTATTCTTTACGCTTTGGGAAAGCTTATTGCGAGAGCACAGCCCCTCAGTTCTTCCGCCCCTCCCCTCCAGAAGGAAGTCTGCTGGAGCAAGGCAGCCTTGAATTTGAAATCAGGTAGCACTTGCTGCCTTTTGTTACATCTACTCTTTGGTTTTTCTTATGGAAACTATGCTAAGAACACCCAGTCCTAGGACACCCAGGATGACCAAATGGAGGCAGTCAGGAAATGCCCTATTTCTAGCTCTCAGTGGATACTTAGAAAACCAGTCCCCAAATCTCCAAGCTCCAACATCTCTTTCCTTACTGTTCTCTCCTTCCCAACTTCATGTCAGTTGAGACGTTGGAGGCACAGGGTGAGAAGTGGAAAGCAGAAAGTGATGCCTTATTAACTCCAAGTCTCAGGTCAGACCTTCAAATCAGCTCCAAGACTCGGGCTAGACCCTTAAATGATTATTCAACCTAGGAAGAAACCAGCCCTGAATACTCGGCCTGTAGGCTCTGACTCTTCTCCTTTCCTGGCTGCCCCGCCCCCACAGTCCAGCACACAGACCACTTTTAGACAATTTTGACAGACAGGCTTATAAAGGAAATGACAAAAGTTCCTAGGTTCTGTTCCTTTTTTGATCTGGTTTCGGAAAGTCCCTTGTTCCTTATGACTTTCTTCCAGGCTCATAGATGGGCATCTCTGATTCCTGGTTTTTCCATGCTGCCTCCCCTTCTCCCCATTGCCCACCCACCCCTCAGCACTGAAGTCTTGAGAGTCTTCTACCCTCAGAACCTCCCTAGGTCTGTAGTGTTAGGAATGTCAGGGTGGGTAGGGAAGTCCCCTTGGGGAATTTCATCAAGTTGTAGTTTGGAAATTCTACAGTTTAGTCATTTTCCCTAAACATCCACTTTGGATGTGAGGCGAGCAAGGGACCCGGATGTAGGAGGCATAAATTTTGGTCCCAGTCGAGTGCTAAACCTAGCTGTGAGATTTGGCAAAGCTTTTGTGAATCTTGGTTTCTTCAGCAGAGAAGTAGAGGTGTAACGGTATCACCCTGAGGCCCTTTCCTTCTCATTTGAAAAATAAAATAGTGGGTGATTTCTAGTGCATTGGAGTGATTTAGAACTGGATGCTCATTCCCCTAAAGTCAGCACATAGTATTCCTCCTGTGGGTGAGGCTGGAAGGTTTCTTTGCACTTTCATTTTCTGGGGCCTGGAGACTCACTGTACAACTCAGCTTATGTACCCCTTCCACAGGCAGTTCTGTATTCCTCTGCTGTGGGATGGTCTGTATGTCAAGTGTGTTGCTGATTGGTCAATAAATAAATCACTGATTGGCCAGTGGCCAGGCAGGAAGTATAGGCGGGATAAGGAGGAGAATAAAGCTGGAAAGTGGAAGGCTGAGTCAGAGACACTGCCAGCCGCCACGATGACAAACAGCATGTGAAGATGCCGGTAAGCCACGAGCCATGTGGCAACTTATAGATTAATAGAAATGGGTTAATTCAAGATAGAAGAAGTAGATAACAAGAAGCCTGCCACGGCCATACAGTTTGTAACCAATATAAGTCTCTGTGTTTACTTGGTTGGGTCTGAGCGGCTGTGGGACTGGCGGGTGACAAAGGTTTGTCCTGACTGTGGGCAAGGCAGGAAAACTCTAACTACATTCCTCCATTTACCCATTGTGCCACTCAGTCACTTCCCCACTCCCAGCCTCCACCCATCCATCCTTCCATCTACTCAGTCACCTCCACAGCTCCTGTCTGCTAACATGCATTGTTCATAAATGGGCAAAGCCACATTTGTTGACTCAGTCAAGAAGGTGATGTACTGGGGTGAGTGGAGCGGTTTATAGAAAAGTCGGAACAGAGGAGAAGCGGCTTGGAAGAGGGGCAGGTGTCAGAGTGCTTAACTGGATACGTTCTAAGGATTCCCAGTTCTAGGAGAGGAAGAACCAGCTTTGTCATTTGCTTGCTGGGAGGAGGCATCGGATTTGTAGGACCCTGGGGAGGAGGGGTGATTCCACGAAAAGGTGCCAGGGTAACAGTGAGACCGAAACATGTATACTGTGTAGAAAAACTAAACAAACTAACGGATACCCCACTCACTCACCATCCCTGTATCTATCCGCTCCCATCCATCTATTCATCTGCTTTCTTAGCCAGAAACTCCACCTTTATTGAGTGCCCATCATGTTCCAAAAGATGAGCTAATCGCTTAGATATAGTAAGTTTGCTTTCTGTTACTGTGATAAACACCACTACCGAAGTGACTTGGGGAGGAGATAGATTATTTTGTCTTACAGATTATAATCCATCATGAAGGGAATTTAGGGCAGGAACTCAAGGCAGGAACCAAAACCAAGGCCATGGAGGAGTCCTGCTTACTGGCCTGCTCTCCATGGCTTGCTCTGTTTATTTGTTTGTTGTTGTTGTTTTTTAAATATAGCTCAGGACAACTTGCCTAGGGGTGACACCACCTGTAGGCCTCCAGTGAGATCTAGGATCTCCTCATAAGGGATTCCTCAACAGTTAAAACAGAGATGAGGACACAGGGAAAGAAATCTACACATATGTATTTGTGTACTTGGAGGGGGTGTCTAAAAGTACACCACTAGAGACAAAGCTGTTGTTCTAATCTTAGCTAATCTTTTAATAAAAAAAAACCCAGAGCCAGATATCAGGGTGAAAGCTGAAAGGTCTGAGAAGCAGAGCAGTCAGCCACTAGTTCTTACCTCTATGAAATCCTCAGCCTAAAGAGAGTGAATTCCTGTTTCCTTATGCCTTATATACCTTTCTCTGCCCTGCCATATTATTTCCTGGGATTAAAGACATGTGAGTTCCCAAGCAAAGGCATGAGATCTCAAGTGCTGGGATTAAAGGTGTGTGCCACCACTGCCTGACCTCTATGTCTAATCTAGTGGCTGGTTCTGTCTTCTGATCCTCAGGGCAAGTTTATTAGGGTACACAATATATCACCACATTTCCCCCTTTTTGTCTAAAATAATAAAAGAAGCTTATAATTAATATAAGAAAAACTATATACAATAAGTATATGCAATGTATACAGTCAAGCATTACATTAACAATGTCCAGTCCATTAACATTTGACAGATTCAGAGAAAATACTCCATTATTTACCCTATTTTAGTGAGTCCAAAATGTTGCACCTAATTCACTTTCTATCCTAACTTGTATTACCAACTGAAAACTATCTTTTGATGTCTTTTAAACTTACACACTTTACACATCTTTAGTGAGTTTCTTTTCTGAATTTGTTAACAAGGAAAACTATAACTATCTAGTCTTCAACCCCCTCAGAGATCCAAGAAGGAAATAATATATCCTAAGTAAGCAGGAAGTGCAAACAAGCAAGTTCCAAAAAATGTGGGAAATGACAGAAACCGCTGGCTACCTGGACAGTCACCCAAGATTTCTCTGCAACGTTGGGGCATCCATCTTCGGCCTATAGGCCTAGCATATCTGACAAACTCATCTGTGAAGCAGAATTTTCTAAAGAGCCTTCCTACCTTGTCTTGGCAAGGTTTGGCAGTCCTTTCTTTTGTGTCCTGCTTGTCCATTTTGGACAGCACGCTATCAGCAGTCGAAGCAAGGGCACTTTCTTGCCCAGGGGCTAACTTTTGCAAAGAAAGTTTTACAGAGAAAGTAAACTCCATATGGAATTTCTTCGATGCCCATCATCTTCTCTGAAGTAGATTGGTGCTGCCAGGAGCAGACATGTCTCATAGTCATAAAAAAGGAATCTATGTTGTGGGAGCCCATTCTCGGGTTCCTCCTGGCTTTACCCAGCAGGTCCGCATAGAGGATGATTAGATCACCGGCCTGAGTGCAGGTGTCTGGGATGGTCTGCACTTGGCTGTGCTGGGGGAGGAGGTCTTTTGCTCCACCCCTTGGCGTCTCTATAAAAACCCTGGGGCAGAGACAGTCAGGGCCCGTTGGAATAGGTTCCAGGTCCTCTCGAGGCTATCCTTTATTTTCTATCTGTTTATCTCCGCGATATTCTCCGCAATAAATCCTATCTAATATTTCCTGCTGCTCGCACTTAAGAAAACTCTGGGGAACTGTGGGGGTGGTTGGGTAAACGCCCCACACTATGTAATTAAAACATCTTAAATGCCATATTCTGCAGATCTCTGAAGTGCTTGAAGATGACCTGTTTATCTAAAATATATTTCTGTTTGATCTTGAAAACATACAAGTTTGATTATAATAGGTGACTAAATACTAACTTGCATTTCTTTATATCCTAATTAGTTGGTAATAGTAACTTTCAGGGACTAGCAATTTGCATTACATTGTTAAATGAGCTGTATAGGTACAATACCTTGAACAAGATTAGAAATATATATACAGTATTTTCTAACAAAATCAATCTCAAATTTGTATAAATATGCATAATTTGTATACAATATACAAAAATCCAATCCAATGTAAAATATTTAAAACTAGTAGTTGCTTTTTAAAAGCAGATTCAAGAACCTATTTATCTTATCAGAAAGCCACTTCATTCTAGGTATGGGGCAGTAAGAGATGAATGTATCATACCACCAGAAGGTTGCTTATCATAGGGAAGCCCAGAATGAAGCTAGGATTCAGCACAGAGTGGACAGGGTGCACCTCACCTTTCACATTTATAAAATGGGAAGAATGAACATAAGACTCTCTTCCTTGGCTGCCTTAAAGCACTGCCGTGGAGGTGAGATGAGTTAATGGATGTGGAGTCACTGTCCAAGGGGCAAAAGGAGAAACTGAGTCACCAGAGTTCCAGGCATCCCCAGAGTGGCTCCGGTGTTGCTGACTTTTGCCACACACTCACTGTCCACCACCCATCGGTGACACTGGAGAGGATTTGTGAAGTGGTTTTGATGCTCGGGTAGGCGGCATAGAGCGTTCAGGACTAGCCACCTCGGAGAAGCGGATGAGCAAAGCTCTGGGGGCCTAGGGTGGGCTGGGAATGGCAGCTGGGTAAGGATGTAGCTGTGGGATTGGGCTTGGTCTCTTGTAGATTCAAATGGCCTCAGCAATTTGAACTCTGAGCCTTTTGGGAGCCCCAACTGTTTCAGCTCATAATAGGAAGGAGCTGGGTTCTCCAAGTTGTAGCCAAGTCAACACAGGAGCTGACGTTGACAGGCCTGTGGTGAAGTAGCTGTGCATGAATTCAGCAAGACAGAAGGAGGCAAAGGTTTGTCAGACCCAGTGCGGTACAATAGGACAAGGCAATAGAGAGAAGCTATTGGCACAGAGGGACTCCAAGGGGTATTTTTATTTTAATTAAAAAAAAAAAAAAAAATTGATCACCAGGGAGGCTACCCGGAAAACAGGACCCCAAGAAAGACACAGGGATCGCCCAATGACAGAGAAATGGAATGAGATCTACATGAACAGCCTGGACATGAGTGGGGGTAATGAAAGGCAAGGGTCGAGGGAAAGAGAGCTTGGGGGAGCGGGAGATCCCAGCTGGATCAACAACAGAGAGGGAGAACAAGGAATAGGAGACCATGGTAAATGAAGACCACATGAGAACAGGAAGAAGCAAAGTGCTAGAGAGGCCCACAGAAATCCACAAAGATACCCACACAACAGACTGCTGGCAATGGTCGAGAGACAGCCCGAACTGACCTACTCTGGTGATGGGATGGCCAAACACCCTAATTGTTGTGCTAGAAACCTCATCCAACTACTGAGGGATCTGGATGCAGAGATCCATGACTAGGCCCCGGGTGGATCTCTGGGAGTCCAATTAACGAGAATGAGGAGGGTTTATATGAGCGAGAATTGTTGAGACCAAGGTTGGATAAAGCACAGGGACAAATAGCCAAATGAATGGAAACACATGAACTATGAACCAATGGCTGAGGGGTCCACACTGGATCAGGCCCTCCGAATGGGTGAGACAGTTGATTGGCTTGATCTGTTTGGGAGGCATCCAGGCAGTGGGACCAGATCTTGTGCTCATTGCATGAGTTGGCTGTTTGAAACCTGGGGCCTATGCAGGATTGTTTGGCTCGGCCTGGGAGGAGGGGACTAGACCTACTTGGACTGAGTCTACCAGGTTGACCTCAGTCTGTGGGGAAGGCTTTGCCCTGGAGGAGAGGGGAATGGGGGGGGGCGTTGGGGGGAAGGTGAGGGGGACGGGAGGGGGGAGAACAAGGGAATCCGTGACCGATATGTAGAACTGAATTGTATTGCAAAATAAATTAAAATAAATTAAAAAAAAAAAAAAAAATTGAGCCGGGCGGTGGTGGCGCACGCCTTTAATCCCAGCACTCGGGAGGCAGAGGCAGGCGGATCTCCGTGAGTTCGAGGACAGCCTGGGCTACAGAGTGAGTTCCAGCCTGGGCTACACAGAGAAACCCTGTCTCGAAAAATAAAAAAAAGAAAAAAAGAAACAAGAGGGGAAGAAGGCTGGTACAATTTACTGCAATGTGTGTGGTATGCTGGGGTAAAATTGACAAAGCAAAACCAGGAGGAGAGCTGAGGGGGCAGCTCAGTGGGAATGCAGGTATAAGGACTTGAGCTCAGCTCCCAAATCAAACAGCTGTGTGTGATGGCGTGTATTTGTACATGTGCTGGGGGGGGGGGGCTGAGGCTCATTGACCAATCAGCCTAGCCTAATTGGCAAGCTCCAGGCTGATGAGAAGACCTTGCCTCAAAAAACAAGGTGGACAGTATCTGAGAAAAAACACCTAAGGTTGATTTTTTTTTACCTCTGCACCACGTTTGAGCATACATGTACCCCCCACACACAACATACATGAACATGCGTACACACACACACACACACACAGAGAGAAAGAGAGAGAGAGAGAGAGAGAGAGAGAGAGAGAGAGAGAGAGAGAGAGAGAATACTACCTATCATTAAAAACTAGTAAAGGTTACCTTCCTGATAAGACAGTGAAGGAGGGAACCAGGTGGGTCATGGCAGGAGACCCCCTTCCCTTATATACCATTTTGTACATTTAGAATTGATATCATCTGAAACTTGTTGGCGCAAACCTGTAAATCCAGCACTTAGAAGGCTGGGTGGGAGGGAGGATCACACACCGATAATCTGTCTCCAAAAACAGAGATAATGAGAATACCCCCTCTCCCTGCCAAGCCCCCCAAACAACAAACAAACAAAGGAAGAACTTCATACCAGGTAAGTGTTCGAATGTCTGATCATTTTATGAAGTGATGGCCAGTGTTAAAGTATGAGATTCAACACAAAGCTTTTCTCAGGCCTCAGAGCTCACTGGGTCCTCTGAACAGACCCGGCTGCTCAGTAAAGGCTCCCTGAGGTGGCCTGACTCACTCACGGCCTCTCTATTCCAGCCCCCTCACCTCACCCTTTGCTGCACCAGGGAAGTGGGCTTTTAGGACCACACTTCAAATAAAACAGCCTAGCTCTGTGCCTTCCTCTCGAAGAGCAAGGGTCAGGGAAGGAGGGAGGGTGGGTCATAATCTTCTCTGACTGAGGGTGGTGTATAGGGAGAGAGCAGTCCCCAGAGTTGTGTGACTTTGGTCACTGCCTCTGAAGCTTCAAAAACTCAAGAAAATGCCATGTTCCTGCTAGGCAGTTCCTCATATATAAAATGGGATGGTTTTTCCTTGGTGCCTGGGAAGAGGAATGGTCATTTTATGTGATGCCTGGCACACAGTAGGGGTTTCATAAATAAAGGCACATGTGCTCTGGGGCCTCCGTAGTGCGTAGTGCCGAATAGAGAATTCCCATGGAGCTCAGTCCCAGACCCAGAGAGAGACCCAGCTGCTCTCAGCAGAGGCTCTCTGGGATGGTGTGACACACAGAGGCTCCTCCCTGACTCAGCCCCTCACCCCAGACCTCATCCACTCTCCCCTGTACCAGGTAACATGCTGCAGGAGCATTTCCCTTTCAATTCTCACAGTAGGTAGTGTTATCTTCCCCATGCCACAGGCAAGATGACTTGGGTCTGGTTAGCACAGCTACTGAGTCAGCAGCCCAGTGTTAGTTTCTGTTTCCAACTGTCCTCCCGTGAGCTGGCCAGTAACAGGGCTGCTGTGTCGGAAATGGGGACAGAGAGTGGCAGGAAAAAAACAAAAACAAAAACAAACACAGGCTGGAAGAGGGCAAGGGGGTGCAGAGGGTCTTGGATGACTGAGGACTTTCACAGAATGTCTCTGCCATTGCAAGGTGTCCATAGACAAGACTCAGCCAAACCGGAGGGATTTGGGGCTTTGCTGGAGGGGGAAGAGCCCCCCTTCTCTGAGGTTTCCAGGAGCTGTCCAGCAGTGAGACGCAAGAGGCAGGTGGGAGCCCAGCTAGTTCTGCCCCAGCAGCCGCAGCAGGGAGACTAGCAGGCCTGGGGGGGGGGGCGCGCGGGGGGGGGGGGGGATGCCACCGTGGGAACACCTCTGCTGACACCTACCTTCCTCGTGGGCCTCCATCCCGAGTCACATGGTCCCAGGGTAACAACAACAGTAATGACAATGACAACCAGGCGAGAAAGCACAAATACAGAGCTTCAAAGGAAAATATACAAATCATTGTAGGAAACGTAAGGGTTGGGGCTGGAGAGCTGCCTCGACGGTTAAGAACACTTGCTACTCTTGCAAAGGAACTGAGTTCGATTCCCAGCACCCACAGAATGGCTCACAACCATCCATAACTCCAGTTCCAGGGGATCCCATGTCCTCTTCTGACCTCCATGAACGTCAGGCACACACATGGAACATGGACAGACATGCAGGCAAAACACTCATACCCATGAAATAAAATAAATCTTAAAAAAACACAAAGGGCTGGACAGTGGTGGCGCATGCCTTTAGTCCCAGCACTCGGGAGGCAGAGCCAGGAGGATCTCTGTGAGTTCGAGGCCAGCCTGGTCTACAGAGTGAGATCCAGGACAAGCACAAAAACTACACAGAGAAACCCTGTCTCAAAAAAAACCCAAAGAAAACAACAAAAAACAAAACAAAACAAAAAAACCAAAGGATGCAGACGTGCACATAGTCATAGCAAGAATCTAAGTGTGTATACTTACACTGACAGGAAATGAATGTTTACTCCCATAACTTAATTGAATATACATTTTCCCTAGTATTTTGGGGCCTGGTGGGACACCCATGTTGGCCTTTCTGGGCCATGTTTAGATATTTGGGTGCTCATAGGGCTGTCTGTGTCCACAGATTCTTGTTGAACTACCGTTCCCACAGTAAACATGGCTGTGAGTCTGTCTGCTGGCTTTCTGGTAGTCTGTGGTTCCTCTTGAGAAAGGAGATGGCTCATCAGTCTGGGTGGTCCCTGCAGCCCTTCCTATCTGGGATACATATGCAACACCTGGACCCCCATCCCACACTCCTGTTGGTTTGGAGGACATCTGCTTTCTTTAAAAATTCTGGCAAAGATGTTGTGTGTTTCTTCTTTGGTCCTTCCTGTCAGGGTACATAGCAAGAATCAACTCTACTCTCTGCCTGCCTCACGAACCCCAAGTGTGCTTGAGTAACAGAAGAGATAAAAATAGGGAAATACAATTTCCTACCAGAGAAGAGAATGGCAGAGCCTATCCTCTGACAAGGAGTCCTTTCCCACAGTTGACCCCACAAACAGTGTGTCTGTCTGCACGTGAACTTGGCAACCTGTGCTAGTCCCTGAGAGGGAGCACTCCGCCACCCCAGAGGCACTTCTTCACTGCTCCCTGTGACCCTCCTCCCCACTGGAAAGATGCTGTGTTCTAAGCAGTGGACCTAGCAGAGCCCTCAGAGTTGGGTTCACCAGCCTTCCTGTGTCTTCACAGCCTAACCGCACCTCAAGCAAGACACACAGACACCACCATCTTTACTTTGTCCTGTGCAGATAACCACAGCCACTGTGAGTTCATGAGTGCCATGACTGTGTCATATACAGAAGACAGCATTTCACAACACTCCCCGCCCCCATCCTTCTGCTCTACATGCTCCCCTCCCTCCTCTTCCACGAGGCTCTTGGAGTCTTGCCGGGATTGATACATATGTTCCATTTAGGACTGAGCACTCCACAGTCATGTATTCTCAGTGGTTTGACCAATTATGAGTCTCTGCCTTAGCTCTCGTCCACTGCAAAAAGAAGCCTTTCTGACCAAGGTTGAGAATAGCACTACTCTATGGGTATAAATATAAATATTTAGAATGCAGTTTGACAACATGAGCATCCTGGAAAACAACTGTAGTAGGTTTCCCACTACAGTTTATGATTTCCATAGCCATAGGATTTAGAAAACAAAAAATAAAATTTATTTTTTATTTTATGCATTTTTTATTTTTTGCAAATGAGTGTTTGCTTACATGAATGTCCGTGCACCACGTGCATGGGTGATATCTGAGGAGGTTAGAAGAGGGCATACAATCCCTCACAACTGGAGTTACAGATGGTTGTGAGTTGCCATGTGGGTGCTAGGAATCAGACCTAGGTCTTCTTCAATAACAAGTGCCCTTGACCATAGACCCATCTCCCCAGCCCTGCCCTAGGTGTTCTGTGTTACATGGGTCAGTGGAAGAAAGGGAGTCACTCCAGCATGTTTTTGGTTTCTCCAGCACCAGCAGAGGAGTTAGCTTCTGATGAACTGACTGCCTCACGACTTTGCAAAAGCCTTTTTATTCTTACACAAAGACACTGTCCAGCAAATCAGTTTCTGCATATTAAAACCTCCATCTGGAGTCATTTGAAGGAACCAGTACCTAAGCAGTTCTCAGCCATATGAGACTTCCTGGCTTGCCAGGTTAGTCTCAGGACTAAGTTCTGGAAAGGTTCTGAAATTCCTCCAGGAAGAGCAACTCAGATAACAAGCACCGACTTTAAACAAAAGGTTATTTTCAGAGCTTAGGTGCTAGCACTCGGGAACTCATGCCAGATGCAGTGGATCTTTCACTACATATAGGAGTTCGAGTGGGTTTACAGTATCCGGAATGAATCCCCTTCTTAGAGTAAGTCTAAGATCCAATCAGAAAGCTGATGGCTGCCCTATAGCATCATGGGCACATCATTCAGTGCACCAGTGCTGGACCAATGGGCACATCATTCAGTGTTCAGTGCCAGGTAAGACTGTTGATGTCTTTTCTGCCACAGTGGAAAGCTAGCTGGTAGGGAGGAAGTTTCCAGGTTAGTTCCTTATTTATTTCTCTATGTACCACAACCAAACTTTATAGTGTCTTTGGCAATAGGATCTTGCCATCTAGTAGTGGTGGCCAGACAAGAGCATTGTCTGGGTTGTTTTGAGGGCCTATGGGGCCTCCCTGATCCCATGCCCAGGACTGAGATTTCTATTTAATAACCCATGTCTTCTGGAGAAAGCACTAGTATTGATTACCACCCCCAGGCCCCCACAACCCCTTTTTTTTTTTTTTTTTTTTTTTTTTTTTTTTTTGGTTTTTCGAGACAGGGTTTCTCTGTGTAGCTTTGCGCCTTTCCTGGAACTCACTTGGTAGCCCAGGCTGGCCACGAACTCACAGAGATCCGCCTGGCTCTGCCTCCCGAGTGCTGGGATTAAAGGCGTGCGCCACCACCGCCCGGCTCCCACAACCCCTTTTACAATCTACTTTTAATCACTGTTTCTTCTGTATGTTGCCCGGGTTTTTTCCTCCCCACTAAAGATGGGCTTACTTCAGGCAGAGGTTCGTGAAACGGACAGAAACTCAGGTTAAGTTTTTCGTTCTAACTCAGCCAACCCTAGTAAGATTGAGTTTCTTTCTCTGTCCCTTAGGATGTGACTCCATCTGGCCTGTGTGTGTTTGGAGGCCACATCTGGAACTCATCTTTCTGGTGAGTCAGGTTTGGCAAGACTCTGGGAGACAGACACTCCCACTAAGACTACGTGCCATGCAGAGTAGATGCAAAGCAGTCCCTTTTCACTTGAGGGGTGAATGTGGGGCAGGACACTCTTCCCTTCACGACCCTACCCTTTTTTTTTTTTCTCAGAACACTACCAGCCAGTGTGTGGGCACAGATCCGGCTTCCCTGAATGGTAGGAAGGGACATTAGATGGCTTAAGTAACCAGAATGAAATGGCAGACACCCCAGGCTTTGGTGTCTTCTGGTCTGGCCATCACCTGGGATTTCTTTCTGTTGGTCACTCTCTTGTATTGCTGTCTTGTCTTTTGTCCATCTTTTTTACTTTCTCTCTTCCTTTCTCATACCTTCTTGCCCACATCACACACCCTGCAGCTTTGTTTCTTCCCCCTCACCCATCACATGTATTAAGATTCCTTTCTTCCATTTACCTTTCATTTAACAAAGGCAACCCCCCTTTTAAGAGCGGTTGGGATTACTGGAGGATCTTTTTCATCTTACTCATCACCTTCAGATGAGGTACGTCAGTACCAGGCCCGAACCCAGACCCATCACAGCTGTGTTAAGCACACTTCTGCGATTTTAGTGGAACGCACTGGGAAGAAAGAGATGGTACTACGGAAAGTCAGAACCACAGCCACTCCAGGCAGAAGACCTGGCTGAGTTTCAGCACTGACTGTGTCTGAAGTAAAGATTTCCTTGTCAGATACCAAGCACATGATGCCACCAGCGTGTAGAATACATCCACCTCGATGATGGAGAGCATTGCATTACTCAGTACTTAGATGATTTGCAAACGTCATTTAAAGATGAACTCAGTAAAAGTTTTACAGTCTTACTAGATATGAAGCAAGGGATACAGAAGTCATCTTGTCCTTCCTCACACCTTTTGCCCTGGCCTCCCACAGCGGGACTTGCAGATTTCCACACGCAGGTTTGGTTGCTCCTTGTGAAGCATTTCAAGGCTGACTTGAAGACCGCTATGAGTGGTAGTGAGCCTTTTTAAAGTTGGCCGTGGTTGGCCACGGAAGGCAATGCTCCAGTACACATCCTGGGATGCACATTATACAGCTTCCTTCCAAGTACCTAGTGCCACACTGGCATGTAAAAGATACGTTGTAAATACCATTATTACCATTACCATTTTTCTCACCATTGACTCCAGTTAAAGAACATGGACTTGACTTTGATCTTTTGAGTTCTTGTTACTTACTATTTTTTAGCAACTGAGGTCTGGATTGCCCTGAATTCTTTAAAACAAAATGGGTGATGGTGGTGGTGGTGGTGGTGGTGGTGGTGGTGGTGGTGGTGGTGGTGGTGAGATGTCTCAGAGGTCAAGAACACTGATTGTTCTTCCTGAGGACCCAGGATTCAATTTCCAGCATCCACGTAACAGCTTACAACTGTCTGTAATTCCAGTCCTAGGGGATCCGATACCCTCCTCTGACCTCCACAGGCAGCTGGCATGCACATGGTACGCAGACATACATTCAGGAGTTCTAGGTGGTTGTGAGCCATAGAGATGGGCACTAGGAACTGAACTTGCATCCTCTGGAAAAGCAGTACTTGCTCTTAATCACTGAGCCATCCCTCCATTCCCCCTTGCCCTGAGTTCTGACTCTCTCCTTTGATATTTGCAGTCCATCTATCAAGTGTATATACCATTTTCCAAGGCAGAGGCTCTGATCTTCTCTCTTTTATAAAAAACCTTTTGAAAAGATTTATTTATTCACTTCTAGTGTCCTGTCTAACTTTTGGGAAAGTAGACAGGGAAGGTGTGACAGAGAGGTCTAGTTTTATTGCCTGCCTCACGTCTACCAGCCTAATTAGCTGAGAATCATCAGTTCTTGGCTGGTCTGTAATCACCACCATTATTCTTCCTCTTTCTCCTCCTTTTAGGTGAAGTCAGTGCAGACTCTTGATGACAACAATCACAATAACTCTAATGATAAATACAGTTAGTAAAATCTATGGTTGAATGTGGTGGGGTGCAAGCCTTTAATCCCAGCCCTCAGGAGGCAGAAGCAGGTGGATCTCTGTGAATTCAAGGCCAGCCTGGTCTACAGAGTGAGTTTCAGGACAGCCAAGGCTATACAGAGAAACTCTGTCTTGAGAAACAAAAACCAAACTAAACCAAACCAAACCAAACCAAACTAAACTAAACTAAACAAACAAACAAACAAAAACTATAGTTGAAACTGGCCAAGTACTGATTCACTGCTCCAAAGACACTACATAAATATTTCAAATAGATCATCCTTTTTAGCTCCTAAAATCCTTGTGGCAGGGGTGCACAGAAATTATTATTTCTGTGTTATCAACTATGTCACCAATGCACACTGAAGTTAATTAAATCAAAGCCACATGTAGCTAAAACTGTGGTAATGTGCTCTGTGGCAGACATACTTTGTCTTATTTAAAATAAAGCAACCCATTTGAGATATTGTTATTATGCTTCTTATCTACACACCAACTAACTGAGATGTGATGCATGCACAGAAAATAAGTAAATAATAAATAAATAAAATATTAAAAAAGAAAAAGAAAAAATTAGGCTGAGCAAACCATGAAGAACAAGCCAGTACACAGCATTCTTCCAAGGCCTCTGTATCATATTCTGCCCCCAGGTCCTGACCTGACTTCCCTCAGTGATGGAGTGTGACCTGAGAGCTGTAAGTTGAAATGCGGCGTTAAGTTGGTGCTTCACTATCGATTAGGTTTTCTAATATAGAGGTAAGACACCTTTATATATAGTTTCTTTTGTAGAGATGTGTACTTTCTTCTCCATTGGAGTTTTTTCTAGGCCTACTGTCTCCCCAAATAATAAGATCAAAATAATCCTCGTGCCAAAATGTTTGGGATGGCATACCCTGGGGTGAGAGGTCCTGAACCTCGTTTATATGTATTCCAACTTCTTTTCACAGCCCTGTCATTTAGAGGCTATTTTTAAGATTGGAAGCAGTGAAACTGAGAACGCAACAGATTTTTCCAGGCTCTTACTTTGTGGTAGATAGATTAGTGCTCTGTTTATCACCGTTCTCAGCAACCGGCTAATACATCTACACCTTTTACCATATCACCCCATGATATAATATTTCATTTGTGATTCAGGGCTCCGCTGTGACACTTGGTTTGGTCAGTGATACTTTTGCAGGTGAGACCAAGCTTTGGCTAGAAAAGCACACACACAGGTTAGATTGCATCTCGAGTGTCTCTAACATCACCACAAAAAAGATATGCCTTGGCTAGCCCACTGTTCCAGGAAGATGAGAGACACAGAACATCCCCTCAGAACCGAGAAAGTGGAAAACCATCCTGTTAGTGACTAGACTGTGGTAGACCTCAGTACCAGCCAGCTGCGAAGTTGAGAGAAAACTGTTTCTCTAGGATCACTTTGCAGCCTAAACCATGTTGCTTACAGGCAAGCGATCACTCAGTGCCACTAAGCCTGGTGACCTAAGCTCCCAAACCCGCATAGTGGAAAGAGAGAACTGACTCTTGCAAGCTGTCCTCTGGCCTGCATGTGCGCACTGTAACACTGGCCCCAGCCCCTGCCATAAGTAAATCAACAAGTGTAATTTTAAATTTAAAAATGATAGAAGAATAAACAAAACACCTTGTAACAATCTTTTTTGAATGACTGCTATTTTTCTGTTTCTTTTTTGAGACAGGCTCTTGCTAGGTATCTCAGGCTCTGAACTCGTGATCTGCCTGCCTCAGCTTCCTGGTGGAGGATGTATGCCACCATGCTTATCTGATTACCGTTTTCTTACCTACCATTTTCCCCAGCCTTGACTAGTTCCTTCTACTTTCTGGATAAAGGTAACTGCAATTATTATTAAATGAATTCCAGCTTCTTCTTATTCCCTCAAAATATTCAGCAAAAGCCCAAGCTGTACAAAAGCCCCTTGTTACTCTATGCTTTGGTGACTTACACCTGCTGCTGTGAATAGCCTGTTCTAGAGTAAATAGAATCAAGCTTTGTTGGTGTTTATGGGGCAGTCTTTATCATATGAGCTCTTTTAGGCACAAATAACAGAGTTTAGCCATTTGGCCACATTCAGTTTAGACCATACGACCTGCTGTCAGTGAAGCGAATCCTTGTTGTCTACTGAGGTTTCGCAGTTGCTGGGTCCCGAGTTTACGTCTGAGTGATGGGGCTGGGATTCAAACTGAGGTCAGTGCGATATATGGCTGCTGTGTTGTGCATCAGTGTCTTCTGGGAGATGGGTACAAAAGCAGCATATCACTCTCTAGCTTCCACCCTTGCCTAGGCTGTGTTTTTTGACTTCTGTGTGTAACTAACTCCACATGATCATTGAGACTAGAGCCTGATCTGGCATGGCAGGTCACTTGGCATTTGGTTTCTTAGATGAGCAAAGCATCAGCACCTGTTCTATGTTTTTAATCCCCCAGGAAGGTCTGTGGTAGACTTCAGATATGAGGGTGACTTTTCACATTTATTTATTTATTTACTTACTTATTTATTTACTTATTTATTTTGTGTGTTACAGCATATGGAGGTCAGAGAACAGTTTGTAGGTAGTTGATTCTCTCCTTCCACTGTGTGGGCTCTAGGGATCGAACTCAGGTTGTTAGGCTTGGGGGCAAGTGCCTCAATCCGGTGAGCCATCTCACTGGCTGGATTTTTGTTTTTTTACAGTAGCTGTTTTAAAGTCCTTCTCTGCTGATGCCATTATCTGATTCACCTCAGAGCTGGCCTCTATTGCTTGAGGTTGGATCTCATTTCCTGTTGAGTCAGTTCGTATTTGTGTCTTGGACACTATGAGTATTACGTTGTCCTGACTCTAGACTCTACCATACTGCTCTGATGAATTTTCTGTCTTTGTTTCACCAGGCCATGGGCTTGGGTTCAAACTGCAAACTGTCATGGATAGCAGCTCAGATCTTAGTTTAGTTCTTTAGCTGCCAAATGCTTTTAGTCTAATCAAATTTGTACGGTTCAAGGGCCAGCCAGAAACTTGGACTGAATTTGTGCAAAGACCTTGGGATTCCCCTCTGTTGGCTTTTTCCCCTTCTGTGGTTCCCCTCTGTGGCCCAGGCTCCTTCCTTTGGTCTGTTGTCCAAAAATACCACGTAGTTTCTATTGGGTTTTAATGAACCATATCCATCCTCAATGGCAGCTTCAGTTGACCTCATGTTACTAGAGATTTTTAAGGTCAAAGCCTGGGTTCTGGCCACCCTAACAAGTTGTCAAGAGGCAAGTCATAGTGAAAAGCAGAGAAAGGAGATTTATTCAAGTGTGGCCACTGTGGAAAGAGATTAGTGTCAACCCCTCCCAAGTCCCCCCCCCCCCTTTTTTTTTGGACAGGGTTTCTCTGTGTAGCCCTGGCTGTCCTGGAACTTGCTCTGTAGACCAGGCTGATGTTGAACTCGGAGACCTGCCTGGGTCTGCCTTCTTGAGTGCTGGGATTAGAGACATGCACCACCAGAGTCTGACCCAACTCCTTCTTCGGGGTACTGACGTGTGGTTTAGATTTGAGTAGAGGACAACAGATATTGGTAACTAAGCAGTCCTGCTCAAGGTGTGGTCTGCCGCATCATGAACCCATCCTTGGCTCCTGTCTGGCTTGCAAAGTGGCCTGACAAGTTGTCAGAACCGGGAGGAAAATTGCTCCTCAGTGGCACCAATCTTCAGATTTCTCTCCCCGCTGGCTCAGATGCCTGGGAATATTCCAGTTCTTCAGGTTCATTATTTCAGTCATCTGATCGGCAAAGGGAGGGTGTTCTAGTGCACTTCCTTGTTGCCATAAATAAACACACTGAGCAAAAGCAACTTGGGGAGGAAAGGTTTTATTTTAGTTTTCGGTATAGTCCATCGTGTAGGGAAGCCGGCAGGAGCTGAGGCAGGAGCTTGAAGCAGAAACCAATGTAGGACCACTGCTAATTGGTTTCCTCTCTGGCTTGCTCAGTTAACCTTTTATAGCCCAGGCCCACCTGTCTAGGGATGGTGCCTACCGCAGTGAGATGGGCCCTCCTGCATCAACAAGCCATCAAAAAACAAAAACAAAACAAAACAAAACAACAACAACAAAACCCGCCCTACAGACATGCCCATAAACCAATCTGTCTGAGACAATTCCTTAACTGAGGGTCCTTCTTCCCAGGTGCCTCTAGTTTATGCCAAGCTGACAAAAACTAGCACGGAGGGTTATAAAGTATCTCTTTCAGACACGTTTTACTTATTTATTTATTAATATTATTTTATTGAGACAAGATTTCACTTTGTAGCTCTATCTTTAGATTATCTTTACTTGGGGCTGGGGAGATGGCTCAGTGGTTCATAGCACTGACTGTTCTTCCAGAGGTCTTGGGGTTGATTCAGAGCACCCACATGGCATCTCACAGCTCACACACAGCTCACAACCATCTGAAACTCCAGTACCACACAATGCCCTTTCCTGGCCTCCATGGTACACAGACATACAGGCAAGCAATGTAAGGGCCAAAGCTAACCTGTAAGCCCCACTTGTCCGAGGACAGATAACTTCCTAGAGTGCTGGAGGCTATTGTTTATGGAAAATAACAAACCACATGTTTTCAGTTCCCTACATTTTTTTGACTCAATTGCGCTGGATGTGTTTGATCACATGTAGGCGGGAGGTATGCAGGCAGGAAGATGTATGCTTGTCCCTGATTGAATGTAGAAGGGAGGTACATAGGCAAGTACGTCAGGATACATGCTTGCCCCTGATTGGACCTGATGGAAAATACGGTGGCCTCATGGTTTTGTCTTTTTAAGCCTCTGCAAAATGTGACTTATCGTCATTTTCTGGGAACCCAGGAATGGACCTGGCCATCATCCTGGCCAATATTTAATTAAAGCTTGCTTCAAATTTGACTCAAAATTATGGTAATGGTCTTATTCTCACCCAATGGGATTAACAGCAAAGTACTCATATGCATAAAATAAGTCTTATTATTCTATTTTTAAAATGTTTTTATTTATTCTTTGAGAGTTTCATACAATATATTTTGATCATATTCTTTCCCCTCCCCCAGCCCCTCTCAGCTCTTCCCTCATCTCCCACAGAGTCTGATTTCCATTGAACAAATACTCTCAAGCATGGGGCCTGCCCTGGAGTGTGGCTGACATACTCAGTGTCACTCCTCTGAGGGAAACTGACTTTCCCTCTCCCAGGGGCTATCAATTGTGAGTAATTTCTTGGCTAGGGGTGGGACTTCGTGGCCACTTTCCCTTCCCTGTGTTGGGATTTTCATCTGGTCTTGTGAATGCCATCCCAGTCCTTGTGAATTCCTAGGTGCACCTACTCTGTCGTGTCTGGAAAATGCTATTTCCCTGAAGCCATCCCCCACCTCTGGCTCTCCCAATCCGTCTGCTCCCTCTTTCCCATAGGTCCCTGAGCCTTGAGGGGAGGAGCATGATAAAGACATCCTGTGGAAGGCTGAGCACTCCAAAGTCTCTTCCTGTCTGAAAGGCTCTAGAAGGTCCAAGCATGGCAAACACAACACTGACCGGTTTTGCCTTTTACCTTCTCCCCCTTACATTCCTAAAGCTAGCCACCAAGGTCTGTTCTCTTATTTGGCCGCTTCCTCCTCCAAAGTCTGACCACCAAGGTCCAGCTATTGAAGTATTGAAGTCAGCGATCAAAAGCCTCCTTTTGACTAGTTAACATGCCCAATCAAAACAAGCCAACTCGTCCTAACACGGGGTTTCCCCTTTTCCCTTCACTAACTGTCATTTTTCCTGTGAGCCACATCTGTTATGCAGAGGCGGTCCTTTGTCCCTCCAGGGCAAATACCCCTCCCCCTCTCCCTTGTCCCTTTTCCCTTCTCTCTCATCCTCTGCCTCCCATCTTTGTCCCTTAGTCTCTGCCCTCTGTCCCTCTGGGGCAGACACACCTTTGTGCTGAGAACTCGGTCGTGGTGTGTCCTGTGCCGACTCCAGTCTTTTCACTGTGTGCACGTTGTCTAGATGTGGGTCTCCGTGCTAATTACCATCTACTGTGAGAAGAAGCTTCTCTGATGAGAACTGAGTGATGCTCTAATCAATGGGTATAGCAATATGTCATTAGGACTAATTTTCTTTCTGTTTATTTAACGGAAGGGCAGTAATAGGTTTTCCCGTAAGTCCATGAGCTATCTGGTCTCAAGTTCTTAGCCTCATTAACAGTGTCAGGTATGGCTTCCATCCCATGGAGTGGGCCTTAAATCCAGTCTGTAAAAGGTGGCTGGACCCTTCCATAACTTTTATGCCCTATTGCACCAGTCGGCGTATCTTGCAGGCAGGTCGTTATTATAGCTCGCAGGATTCGTAGCTGGGCGAGATCAATGATTACTTTTCTCCTCCAGTAACATGGCTAGCACCTTTCAGCTATGAATGCTAGCCAGAGGGGTGAAGCTTCCAGATGAGTACCAGTTTCATCTCTCCATGTTCTATGCCATAAATATGTGGGGTCCTCAGCAATGGCACCTTACTATTGTAAAGGGTAATCAATAGCATTGGCATTAGCCTGTAATTTATGGGATCCCTTTGGCCAACTGCTCAAAAAGATGCAACCCATTCTTGACTCCGGGGTTTTTATTTGGTAGCATGTGATGCCTGGTTGGGGTGCTATCTCCTCCATTATATGGTATCTCCACTTCCACACACACACACACACACACACACACACACACACACACACACACACACACACATATATATATGTATGTATGTATATATATATATATATATGGAAGATTCTATAGTAGTGAGTTTCCATATGGCCTCTTTTTTGTTTTGTTTTGTTTTTCGAGACAGGTTTTCTCTGTATAACAGCCTGGCTGTCCGGGAACTCCCTCTGTACTCTGTAGACCAGGTTGGCTTCGAACTCACAGAGATCTGCCTGCCTCTGCCTCCTGAGTGCTGGGATTAAAGGCCTGCACCACCACATCTGGCTCCATGTGGCTTTAAAAAAGATATTTAGTGTTAGTTATCCCTCATGTCAAAATCATGACAAAATTAATAGTAAACAAGGCTTTAAATTACTGTTATTTAAAGTTAGTTCCTTTAAAATTTTACTAAAAGTAGGTTAGCATTCACAGAAGTGTCTCCTTAGATCATTTTCACTTCTGCCGGCACACTAAACACATACACACACACACACACACACACACACACACACACACACACACACACACACAGAGGAATTGCTGTCTGTCGTTAACTTCTACTTTCAATGACCTTCCAAAGTCTAACTGCTTCTGTATTTCAAGTTTCTCAGTCATATTTTCAAAACTGCTCTTCAGAGTTTATTGCCTTTCCTTGTGTAACGATCAGTTAGTGAGGCATTTTAGGTGCTTGGGTCTCTGGGCTGGGAAACCTAATCCACGGGCGACTGGTGAATCAGGACCTTAATGAGGCTCCACTAGCGTTACCTTTCTTGGAGGGTCTTATCAGATGGTACAAAACTGCCCTTCTGCGATCTTCACCATCACTCCCACTCAGCTTCATTAGGTTTTACGGAAGCTCATATGTCAGTGTATGGTCTGTCTACTCACTCAAAGCTGGCTCTATGAGAGCAAGGTTCAATCCATGTCCTCAGTTTAGACCAAAAGCCTCAGTTCCCCGACAAGGAGCGAACGCAAAGAGAGGAGGGAAGGTGTGGGTAAGAGGAGATGCCCGGGTAACCGGACATACAGACACACTGGTGTTCTGTAACATGAGTTTGCGAGCCCTTTAAAAGGAAACGAGTGGATGAAACCTGACTGTGTTACTCTCCTGATTGTATCAACAAGTTTTCACATTCAGTGTTATTCATGTTAGGATGAATAAGGAAAATCACTGCATAGAGGAGTGTGGATTTCAATTGTATTTTGACAGCGTTATGTGTGGCTCTTGAAATTCAAAATTTTAGTTCAAACATAGAAGCAAATGGGGAGGGTGTAGGGGTTGAGATTAACCTGGAATTCCTAAGGATTTTGTGACAACAGTAGGAATGTTAAGTAAACAATTATTATTTTTCATCTGTACTATTTCATATTTAATAATGATGTTAAAGAAGTGATAGAAATTAATCCCGTTTTAAAAATGTTTAGAATTTTATTGACAAGAATTTAATATAAAAGTGTGAACTTACTATAACTGATACTCAAAATATGCAAATACTTTTAGTAAAAGGTGGCAGAGCTAATAAATAAATAAATAAAATTAAATAAAATAAAAAGAAACGAATCGTCATGGCTTTTAACCACTGGGTGGCAGTAACTCACCAAATTCCCCAGGATTGAGTTCGTACTAAATCAGCTCCAAATCCTTCCCGTCCTCCAAGACAAAACTTAAAATCGTGTGGTGGCACATCTAGACCCCAACCCCTGGCTTGCAGCCCAAATGGCAGCATAACAATGACTCCCATGCCCCACCCCAAAGCTTTGAATCTCATGATAGATGTTTAGTGAGCCTGCCAAATACCTAGGGCTTTAGATAGGAGCAGTCAAATGAAAAGAAGCAGTTTGTCCCGACCAAGGGAACTGGGCAGCTGGGTTCAGCTGCCTTGAACTGTGCCCTGAATGCAATGGATTCACTTCTCTCCTGTGCATTTAAGAATGGAGACAGGTCCCACATTATCCTTAGAAGAACTGAGAAAATTATCAACTCAAAATTTCTGTGCTCTGTGATGCCCAAGAGAAACCCCATGTTTAGGGTCCAGAGGCAAAGACTTCCTGTCGGGAAGGGTCAAGTTCTGAGAGTGTGTTCAGAGCACCAGGGTGTGTGCTGCTCATGACATGACTCCTTTTCCACCAGCTTCTCTGTTGTTATAGACAATGTGGGGAACATAAACCACCCTGTGCCTCTGTCTTCCCTTACCAGCGAGTACCTGCTAATAAGCAGCCTTTCTCTGGGGAGGGTGCCTGGGAGTATGGAATCTGCTGTGAGTGGGCCATGGGACTAGGCACTTCACACATGTGAACCGGTACTATTCTCCATAAACCCACAACTGAGAGTGTCTCAGGCTCCATTTTACATCAAGGCCCCTGAAGCCTAGAGAGGCAGAGTACTTTACACATCAATGTACATGCATGCTCTACATTCTCACATCTTTAAAATCCTCCCTGGTGTGGTGCCATGAGCCTGCAATTCTAGCACTCAGAAGGAGCACTGAATGAGGCAGGAGGATCACCAAGGCCAGCCTGGGCTGTGTAGCAACAGTCTATCTCAACAACCCATACCAATCAAACAACCCCCTTTGAACCTGTGTCTGCTTCTGGCTCTTGCTGAAGTTTTGCTTCATTTTGTAAGAACATCTTAGTGTTGTTTGTAACACTGGCCCAGCTTCCACAACCTCATTCTCTTTCCCACCCCTTCGGTTGGTTGGGCTTCTGTCAACACTGCTGAACCATCTCATCAAGGTCACTGGTGAGTTTCAAGTCACTTCCAGTGACCGTGTCTCTCTTCTTCCATAGGTCAAGGTAGTGTTCATGAGACTCCAAGGTTCTGTGCCTCATACCACCCCTCCCTTAGTTCCCACACCATCATACACTCCTGATATTCCTGTCTCCCTGGCCACTCACCCACTCTATTCTTTTGCTGAACCCTGCTCTCCATCATGACATGTTCAGATGCTCCAGGGTCTCTTACTCATGACACATCCTTCTTCAATGACCCCACCCTTTGCTCCCATACTCTCTTGTTCCAGCTTGACTCTTTCCTGGCCCTTCAGGCTCACGTAGTCCACTCTCTACTCAACATAGCTGCATGGTCAAGCATTTCCAAATTAACACTGTCTGGGCAAAGTTCCTAACGCCATCCCCTAAAGGGCTTTCCCCTCATTTCTCTAAAGGACACCAACACCCACCTAGTTGATTAAACCTGTCTTTCTCAGTGTGTGTTTCCAGTTGTGCCCCTCAACCATTTCCCTGATTTCCTCACATCCTTTTACATCATCTGTTCCTCTTTGGTCCAAGCACCATCCCCTGTAGCCTGGATGGCTACAGGAGTCTCCTAACTGGTCTCCAGGTTCTGCATCAATCCATCTCAGCATGGCAGTCAGTGCTGCCGTAGACAGTTGTATCAGGTGATACGGCAGTGGCTTTCCAGCGCGCTGGAGATAAATTACTCACACCTTCCTCTCACTCACACAGCTCCACCACCTCTCCTCCGCCCTCCTCAGTACTATACTGCTGCTTTTTCATGCCCTACTCATTGTACTCCTAAGTACCAAGTTAATACTTCTGCTCCAGGGCCTTTGCACTGGCTCCACCCTCTGCCAAGAAAGCTTTCTTCCCTCAGTTCTCTCAGTGATATTTTCCCTCATCTCATTTAGCCCTTAGGTTAAAGATCATCTCTTCAGGAAGGCCCTTGTTACCACCCTCTTACGAAGTTCACCAATCTCATCCCTGGCTTTTGAGACCCGTTTGTAATTCTTTTCATTTTCCCAGTTACAGAACCCAAATCTTCCACACCATGCCTGTCAGTCTTCAAGGACTTACATCATAGTTCTCAGTTTCTAATTCCCTGCTTTGGGTGCCGGCCATATCTCAGATCATGTGGTGCTGTAGGTCAGAGTTATCTCTCTTGCCTCCTTCCTCTAAACCTCTCCTGTCAAGTATGCCGGGACCAGAGAATTGATGGGATCTCTGAGGGTCCCAGGGAGCAAGGTGTCCTTGCTGGTCGCTACACAGTCTCCAGTTTCTTTCCTTGACCTTTTCTCTCCTTCCCCTTAGATCCTAGGGCTAACCAGTTTCTTCTCTAAGTCGACTCAGGAAGCCTTCAGAAGTTTCTGCCCTAGTCAATACCCACATCCTGGGAGGGGAGTTTCTTAAGTGTGGTTGCCAGCGTGCTTTCTTGACGGTGTTTGTTTCACACATAGGATCTTGTTTGGGTTTTTAAGAGGATGGCAGTGTTTTCTACTTGCTTGTAATGACTGTTCCAGACCCCATGTTCCAGACACCTCGATGATGCTTCAACTCCAGTTTTGTCAGATGAGAAAACCAGGCTCAGGGGGTTGAAGACCATTGCTCATAAGTGCTGCACTCTGGGGAAAAGTAAAAGTACTTTCCCCTTGTATTTTTGTACATTGCTTCTTCAAAGCCTTTAGTGCTGTGGGATGTTCTGTATGGCAAATGTGTTGCTAATTAGTCAATAAATAAAACACTGATTGGCCATTGGCTAGGCAGGAAGTGTAGGCGGGACAAGGAGGAGAATAAAGCTGGGAAGTGGAAGGCTGAGTCAGAGAGACGCTGCCAGCCGCCACGATGAGAAACAGAATGTGAAGATACCGGTAAGCCACGAGCCATGTGGCAAGGTATAGATTAATGGAAATGGATTAATTTTAGCTATAAGAACAGTTAGCAAGAAGCCTGCCACGGCCATACAGTTTGTACCCAGTATAAGTCTCTGTGTTTACTTGGTCGGGTCTGAGTGGCTGTGGGACTGGCGGGTGACAGAGATTTGTCCTGACTGTGGGCCAGGCAGGAAAACTCCAGCTACAAATGGCGTCCAACGTGGTGGCAAGAGTTTCCATCTAAAAACTGAGAAAAAAGATTCTAAAACGGAGCTAAAAACAGTTCCTAATTGTCTCTCTCAAATGAGCTACTGGTGGGTTCCTGGAGTGTGCGCCCGACCTGCAGTATGGCCTGAATGAGGCTTCTGCAAATGGCACATTAAGCTGCATGGTGGATTTAGCCTTTTCTAGTACAAAAAAAAAAAAAAAAAAAAGAGGTTTCTGGACTACACGATGCTTAGCTAAAAGCATAGACCCACGACAGCTCCCAGAGCTGGTGGTAAAGTACCACGCCATGTTGGGAAGGTAAGGTGGGTGGAGCCAGCAGCCACAGCTGCTGCAGTTTAAGGCAATAGATTCACAATAAGACAGATTCAGATGTAATAGTTTACAATGTGTGTAAAAGATACGTAGGCTTGAAAGAGACAAAAAAGGTGATATATAGAGTTATAGAAACAAATACATAGTTTTAAAAAAATAAAGTCTTTAAAGAGACAGTAAAATTAATATAGAAAATAAGCCACGTAAAGATGAATATTACACAGAGAATCTGGATTGTGTTGTCTTTGGGATTTTTAACTGCAGAAAAACATTTGATTGTAAAAGCTGTTGAGTTATGCCAAAATGTATATTTTAAAGGTACCTTGACTTCAAAATTTGGATATAAGGATATGTTGCTTTGGAAAAGAGTCTCTGCTTTTGTTCCCACAGAAAGCCAGAGGCTATGGATTTGTTCCAGGTTAAGATACATCAGGTTTGACCAGCCAAGACCCCCTGAAAGGTCTCCGATGACACTATGGCCCAGATGATTCAACATCCAGAATGGTTTCAAGGCAACTGGCTCAGATGATACAGCCTCACGGACTATTCCATAATCCTAAAATTTTTTTGTATCCCCATAAGATACAGCGCCCCCCTCCAGCAGGAAGTAGTAAGAGAAGCTACGCCCAAATTCCCAAATTATATGTAATTTTACTTTGTTAAGGTTAAAACCTTCCTTTTTGAAAAAAAAAATGGGGGAAGTGCTGTGGGATGTTCTGTATGGCAAATGTGTTGCTAATTAGTCAATAAATAAAACACTGATTGGCCATTGGCTAGGCAGGAAGTGTAGGCGGGACAAGGAGGAGAATAAAGCTGGGAAGTGGAAGGCTGAGCCAGAGAGACGCTGCCAGCCGCCACGATGAGAAACAGAATGTGAAGATACCGGTAAGCCACGAGCCATGTGGCAAGGTATAGATTAATGGAAATGGATTAATTTTAGCTGTAAGAACAGTTAGCAAGAAGCCTGCCACGGCCATACAGTTTGTACCCAGTATAAGTCTCTGTGTTTACTTGGTCGGGTCTGAGTGGCTGTGGGACTGGCGGGTGACAGAGATTTGTCCTGACTGTGGGCCAGGCAGGAAAACTCCAGCTACAGCCTTTCAACAGGAATTGGAAAATAGCTGAGTAGAGGCCAAGCCTCAGGCAGCCCACACCATGGGCCAGGAGGCCTCAGGCTCAAGTTCAGGCGTCCCTTCCTTTAGCCAGATGAACCCAGTCTCTTTCATACTCAGATGAGGCTCAGGTTTGCATAGATTTGAGATTTCATTTGTTTAAAATATGCTTTCAGGAGCTGGAGAGATGGTTCAGTGGTTAAGCGCACTGGCTGCTCTCCCAGACGTTCTGAGTTTCAATCCCCAGCAACCACATGCTGGCTCACAACTGTCTATAATGGGATCTGATGCTCTCTTCTGATGTGGAGATGTACATGCAGACAAAACACTCATATACATAAAGTACATAAATAAATAAATCTTTAAAAAATAAAATAAAATATGATCTCAGAGTTGGAGAAGGATGGGGACTGATATGATCAAACAAACCGTATATATGTTTGCAATTCCCAAAGAATGAATTTTTAAAAATGTCCAGCCTTCTAGTATCAGATGTACTGTGGTAGTTTGAATGAGATGTCCTCCGTGAGTCTCAGCATTTGAATACTGGGTCCCCAGTTCTTGGTGTTGTTTGGGGGAAGCTTAGGAGATGTGGCCTTACAGGAGGAGGTGTGTCACTGGGGGTAGGATTTGAGCTTTCAAAAGCCACACACCATTCACAGTTAATTCTCTCCACTTCTTGTTTGTGGTTTGAGATGTGAGCTCTCAGCTGCTGCCCTGCCACCTCCACCAAGCTATCATGGGTCCTCTGGAACCATAAATCCCCCAAATAATTTCTTCTTTCTATAAGTTGCAATAGTCATGGTGTTTTTTTATCACAGCAACAGAAAAGTAACTAATACATGTACCAATGACTTACAGTGTGTCCTTGGTCAGGTTCCTTTTGCAATGAGAGAAAACTCCATCCTCATTTTCTTAGTTTCTTCTCTTGTTGGTGAGTGTGATAGTTTGAATGTAATTGGCCCCCATAAGCTTATGGGGAGTGGCACTATCAGGAGGTGTGGTTTTGTTGGAGTGGGTATGGCCTTGTTGGAGGAAGTGTGTCACTCTGGGGGTGGACTTTGAGGTTTCCTATGCTCAGGATACCACCAGTGTGTCAGCCGACTTCCTGTTGCCTGCAAGATGTAGGACTCTCAGCTAATCCTCCAGCACCACATCTGCCTACATGCTACCATGCTCCCCACCATGATGATAATGGACTGAAACTGTAAGTGAGCCACCCCAATTAAATGTTTTCCTTTTAAGAGTTGCCGTGGCCATCGTGTCTCTTCACAGCAACCCTAACTAGGACACTAATAAGATACTCAGACAAAAGCAATTTATGGAAGGAAGACTTTGTTTTCACCCACAGTTAAAGGTACAGTCAGTAATGGCAGGGAAGTCAAGGACAGCAGGAGCCTGATGCAGCTGCTCACATCACATCCATCATCAGGGAGCAGAGAGAGAAGAGTGTGCTGCTGCCCAGAGCCCTGCCGAAGGAATGATACCCACCTACAACAGAGTCTTCCCACATCAATTAAAGTAGTCCAAACCAACCAACCAAACCAAACACAAAACCCCACCAGCATGCTCAGAGGCCCATGTTCAGAGGATTTTAGATTCTGTCAAACTGACAATGAACAGTAACTGTCACACTGACCTGGAGTCTGTGCCCTAAAAGGAAGTCACACTAGAATAATAAGGCCTATTTGCTGAGCACCTACTAAGTACTTCTTCACGTGGCTTCTTACTCCCTCCAACACTGAGAGGCAGGTTATTATTGGTCCATTTTAAAGATTAGGAAACCAGGCCTTCAAAGGACTTAGTATATTTCTAAGGCCTCACTGACAGTTGCAGAGCTGGAATTTGAATCTGGATTTGCCTACGTGAGTTTGGAGCCAGTGATTTTAATTGCTTTGTATTTATTTACCATTCTGTTTTTATGTGTATAGATGTTTTGCCTTCATCTATGTCTGTGTACCATATGCATGCCTAGTATCCACAGAAGACAGAAGCAGGTGTTGGATCCTCTGAGACTGGAGCCGTCTTCTGGATATTGAACCCACAACCTTGGTGCTCTCAACCACTGAGTTACCTCTCCAGCCCCTAGAGACAGTGGTTATATTTTATTTTGGTTTTTTGAGACAGGGTTTCTCTGTGTAGCCCTAGCTGTCCTGGAACTCCTCCTGTAGACCAGACTAGCCTTGAACTCACAGAGATCCACCTGCCTCTGCCTCCTGAGTGTTGGGTTAAAGACATGTGCCACTACTGTCCTGATGAGACAGTGATTTATTTTTTTTATAAATGTATTTAGTTTACATCAGACCACAGTTTCCCCTTCCTCCTCTCCTCCCATCCCCTCCTGTCACCCCACCCTGTTCCCACCTCCCAAGCCACTCTTCCTCTTTCTGTTTAGGAAAGGGCAGTTCTCCTTTAAGTACCAACAACACACGGCATATCGAGTTGCAGTAAGACTAAGTACCTCCCCATGTATTGAGGCCGGGCAAGGTGACCCAGGATGGGCAGTAGGGTCCCAAAAGCCAGTAAAAGAGTCAGAGACAGGCCCATTCCCCCTGTTAGGAGTCTCACAGGGGACTAAGCTACACAACTATAACATATATGTAGAGTGTCTAGGTCAGTCCCGTGCAGACTTCCTAGTTGTCTGTTCAGTCTCTGTGAGCTCCTATGAGCCCAGGCTAGCTGATTCTGTGAGTTTTCTTGTGGTGTACTTGACCCCTCTGGCTCCTACTATCCTTTTCCCCCATCTTCTGCAGGATTCCCTTAACTCTGCCTAATGTTTAGCTTGGGTCTGCATCTGTTTCCATCAGTTGCTGGATGAAGCCTCTCTGACAACAATTGAGCTAGGCATCTATCTGGTCACAGGAGATGGCCAGTTCAGGCTACATATCCACCATTGCTAGGAGTCTTAGCTGGGCTCATCCTTGTAGATTCCTTGCACCAGGTTTTTACCTGACTCTGAAATGCCACCTCTTTCCAGTAGTCTCTTTCAAGTACTCTCCCCATCCATTCATACACACACCCCCACACACCTGATCCCTCAAGTTCCCATCCAAATCCACCTCTGACAGAGGGATGATTTCCAAAATATGTAAGGAACTCAAGAAACTAGATCTCAACAAACGAAATACTCCAATAAAAAAATGGGGTACTGCTGTGGGATGTCTTTCTGTATGCTGTGAATGTGTGTTGTTCCCATTGGTTAATAAATGGACTGCTTTGGCCTATGGCAAGGCAGCTTATAGGCAGGTAGGAAATCCAGGACAGAGATAGGACAAGGAGAAGCACAGGCAGAGGGGAGTCACCAGCCAGAAACAGAGGAGGTAAGATGACAAGGCAGAACTGAGAAAAAGTACCAAGCCACATGGCTAAATATAGATAAGAATTATGGGTTAATTTAATTTAAGTGTAGGAGCTAGTCAGTAATAAGCCTGAGCTAATGGCCAAGCAGTTACAAGTAATATTAAGTCTCTGAGTGATTATTTTATAAGCGGTTGTGGATCTGCGGGGGTCAGGCAGGATCCAAGAAACCTTTCTACTACAGGGTACAGATCTAAATAGAGAATGCTCAACAGAAGAATCTCAAATGGTCAAGAAACACTTAAGGAGATATTCAACATCCTTAGCCATCAGGGAAATGCAAATTGAAATGACTCTGAGATTTTGTCAGAATAGCTAAGAGCAGAGCACAAAGGATATGGAGCAAGGGGAACACTCCTCCGTTGCTGGTGGGAGTACAAACTTGTACAAACACTTTGGAAGTCAGTGTGGCAGTTTCTCAGAAAACTGGGAATCAATCTACCTCAAGACCCAGATATACCACTCTTGGGCATATACCCAAAGGATGCTCAAGCGTACCACAAGGACACTTGCTCAACTGTGTTCAGAGCAGCTTTATTTGTAACAATCAGAACCTGGAAACAACCCAGACATCCCTAAGCCAAGGAATGGATAAAGAAAATGTGGTACATTCACACAATGGAGTACTACTCAGCTGTTAAAAATAGGACACCAGGAAATTTGAAGGCAAATGGATGGAACTAGAAAAAATCATGAGTGAAGTAACCCAGTATCGGGGACTAAAGGGGTCCAGCCCCTCGATAGTCCCCTCCCAGGGTCCGGGAAGAATCTACAACCAGCTGATAATTAATCTTTGATGAGAAGAAATGAATCTATGTACACGAAACTCCTTAGTCCATATACTTTATTATTCTGTGTCAGTTACAAGCTTATATTCTGCTCTCATATTTAGGTCTTTTCTTGCCTGATTTCTCTCTACACTTGTCCGCGGTCCCCTCTGGGTTCTATCTTAATTCCTTCATCTTGTTCTGCCCCTTCTAGGTTCTCATCCATCTTGTTCCTTCCCAAATCATCTTTTCTCCCATCTCCTTCTCTCTCCTCATCTCGTTCTTCCTCATCTTGTTGTTCCCCATCTGGCTCTTCCTCATCTTCCATCTCTTTCCTCTAGTACTCTCTTCTAGCCCTTCAGTCTAGTTCTTCCCCATCTCAGTTTGTTCCTCTCAAGTTCTTACCCATCTAGTTCTTCCATTCTCTTTTCTCTTTTCTGACCTCTGCCCTGGAAGTCCCGGTATATAAAAGGAGGGTCCGAACTAAATTGTGTAAAGCTATTACTTAACGTCCACCTGACCTAGGCGGTGTCTCCTTGTGGAATTTACCTTAAGTCAGGAGACTTGTATGTGGGCTGTTATCACTGTTAGTCCTCGGAAATTGGGCGACCACCTGGGCGGTGTCTCCTTGTGGAATTTACCTTAAGTCAGGAGACTCGCCTGTGGGTGGTTATCACTGTTAGTCCTCGGAAGTTGGGCAACCACCTGGGTGGTGTCTCCTTTAGTCCTTGAAAGTGGCTAAGGGAGATATCTGATTCCAGAGAAAGCCTTTCCTGAGGCTGTTCTCCAAATGCCTGGAATGTATATGTCTAGAGAGTGATCAGTCCACATTGTTAGCCCTTCTAAGGGAAAAGTCGATTGGGAAAACTATGAAGGCACACATGATTTTCATAACAGAAGACAGCTGATATATAACAAGCCAAGGAACACCAAAAACTCCTTGGGATTTGGCTTCCTCTGGAGGAATTCCCTGATTCCTCCAGGTAGTGACTTTGCCATAACCGGCTGAGTTCTTATGATATATTCCTGCGGCCTGCAGCAACCCAAACCAAGAAAGATAAACATGGCATGTACTCACCAATGTGTAGATATTAACTGTAAAGGATAACCACGCTACTATCCACAGACCCAGAGAGGCTAGGTAATAAGGAAGGTCCAAGGAGTACTCATGGATCTCACTGGGAAGAGGAAATAGAGACCATCTCCTGGGTTAACTGGAGACAGTGATTTAAAACCATGTCCCTGAAGTCCAGCTCAGTCTGTTGGCAATAGTTAGTCATGTGTATGTTATACGGACTCTCCTCAGAAGCAAATGTGTGTTCACATGGCCTCTCTGAAGGCCACTAACATTTGTAAAGATATCCTTGGGATACCCGGTTCTCCACCCTAAATCTTCATGGTGGCAGAGAGGGAACAGTTGACCAGAAACTGTTCTTTATATTATCCAGAGTTACTTTCCTACTTTCTTTCTGTCCCAACTTATAACTCTTGTTTTTGTGAGGCTTTTGTGTGTGTGTGTGTGTGTGTGTGTGTGTGTGTGTGTGTGTGTGTGTCTGCCCCTCGCCTCCCGAGACAGGGTTTCTCTGTGTAGCCTTGACTGTCCTGGAACTCACTCTGTAGACCAGGCTGGTCTTGAACTCACAGAGATACATCTGCCTCTGCCTCCCAGAGTGCTGGGATTAAAGACATGTGCTACTATTGCCCGACTGTTTTTATGTGTGACCTTTACTCAGTTACTTTCCTACTTTCTTTCTGTCCCAACTTATTGATCTTGTTTTTATGTGTGAACTTTACTCACTTAGGGTCAATCCTTTGGGTCACATGAAAGTAGAAAAAAAATCAACAATATAGATTTTATATTCTACTCCAGGACAACTGGCCTCCTGTGTTCCACAAAGCTGGTAGTTGTATAAGATATTTGCAAATAGGTTTATATGAGTGAGGTCTTTAGAATGAATAGGGCTTAAATAACCCTGTTATAGAAATGAGGAAATGTGTGAGTTGAAAAGATGAGGAATAACTCTTCAAAACACATAACTAACCAAAGTCCTTCTGGCCTGGGAGTTTCTGGCAAGCTTTATATTCTATTCCGGGTGGGGATTTGCCTTTATATATATGTACAGTCTCAATTAGGTCTCCAGGTTGATAGCTAACTTTGAATTCCTTCAGTGAACAGGGGAAAAAGTCAAGGCTATTTCAGTACCAATCTGCCAGTCACGGCCCTGCGCTTCCTGTTTTCAGTTCCTTCATATTCTACAGGACTTTGAACTTTAGTTCCCTGAGTTTGACCCTGGTACTGGCTAAGGACTCTGGTACTTTTCCTGCCTTGGGTGTAGACTCTCATACTGTATTGGCCCCTCTGCTACTGGCCCTCACCCCATGCCTAACTCTGCAAACAAGCAGCCAGACCTGACTATATATTGATTTTGCTGGTGATTATGTAACTATCAGGTTGTGAGCTGGGGCAGGGGCTGGATGACAAGTAGCTATAACCCTTGAGGTCTGATAGAGCATAGAGCAGAGATAGATAAGTTCCTAGGACAAGATGCAGGAGCTCACATCTCAGGGAGGGACAGAAGCAGTCAGTGCTGGTCCTTGGATAAGGGTTGAGGGTAGAGTCATCCACTTTACCTGTCTCTGTGTCCCCACCTGGGTGTAGTGGTAACTAATGGGCCATTATACACACTAAGATGCTTTTGCTACAATGATAGAAACTAAGATTCACTGATGAACTATGAGTAGTATTTTAAAAAGGGGGGGGAAGGGAGATGTGAGCCAGGTGGTGGCCGCACATGCCTTTAATCCCAGAACTCAGGAGGTAAAGGCAGTTGGATTTCTATGAGTTCGAAACCAGCCTGGTCTACAGGGCGAGTTCCAGGACAGTCAGGACTCCATAGAGAAACCCTGTCTTAAAAAATCAAATAAATAAATAAAAAATAAAAAGGTGATGTGTGAGAGTTGAAGTCATGTTTTAAGTTTTTTTGTTGTTGTTGTTGTTTTTTTGTTTTTTTGTTTTTTTGTTTTTTTGTTTTTCGAGACAGGGTTTCTCTGTGTAGCTTTGCACCTTTCCTGGATTTTAATTACTGTGCCTAAGGGATCCATGAAGTAAAAATTCCTCTAACCTGTAAGTCCCTTGCCCAAGGACAGATACCTCCTGAAATGCTGGAGGCTGTTGTTTATGGGAGATAACAAGCCACATGTTTTCACTTCTTTACATGAGTTTGTTTGATTCAACTGCACTGGATGTACTTGACCACATGTAGGTGGGAGGTACATGGGCAGGAAATATGTCAAGATGCATGCTTGCCCCTGATTGGACCTGGTGGGAAATAAATGGCCTTATGAGTGTGCCTTTGTAAGCCTTGGCAAAACTGACTTGTGAGCACTTTTTGAGAACCCAGGAATGAACCTGGCCAGTCTGTTGTGGGATATCCTGTATGCTGTAAATATATGTTGCTATGATTGATTATAAATAAAACGCTGATTGGCCAGTAGCCAGGCAGGAAGGATAGGGTAGGTGGGACAAGGAGGAGGAGAATTCTGGGAGGTGGAAGGCTAAGTCAGGGAGACGCTGCCAGCTGCCACCATGAGGAGCAGGATGTAAAGTACCAGTAAGCCACGAGCCACGTGACAAGGTATAGCTTAATAGAAATGGGTTAATTTAAGATATAAGAACTAGATAGCAAGAAGCCTGAGCCATTAGACACTAAGATAAGTGTCTGTGTGTTTATTTGAGTCTGAGTGGCTGCCAGCCCAGGTGGGACTGGAGATAACTCCAGCTACAAGAGTCCATCATCCTGGCCAATATTTAATTAAAGCTTGCTGAAAATTTGACTCAACATTGTGGCAGGGGTCTTATTCTCACCCCCTGGGATTAACAGAGGCTGCATGTCCATTGATGGACAGGCTGGAGAAACAGACCGTAGAAGATACACACCATAGAGTATTTTCAGCTTTAAAAGAGAGTGACATTCTGATGAATGCTACAACATGGATGAACTTTGAAGGTGGGAAATTGCTTGACATAAGGCAGTCACAAAAGGAAAACTACTATGTAAATCCACTTCCTGGAACAGTGAGGTTCATAAAGACACAAGGTAGAAGGATGGTTACCAGGGCTGGGGAGGCAAGACTAGTGACTTGGTAATCAATGGGTACAGAGCTTCCGAGTGAGATGATGAGACAATTCTGAGATGAGTAGAAGTAATGGCTACACAAACATGTGAATATACTGGAATGTACATGCAAAAATGATTAAGACAGAGAATCTTATATGTATTTGAATACACATGCAAAACCAACCCAAACCAATGAATGTTACTCCAGAGATGCAAAATGCCACCAAGGCCTCATAGGATTTTTATTTTTATTTTTTTTGTTTGGAGGGATAATTGTTAAGATGCTGGGAGAATATCGTGGAACTAAAAGAGGAGCTGAATCCCCAGCTTGGAGCAAGGTCAGGAGGCAGGACAACTCAGGAACCGCAGGGTAAGAGCTCATAGGCCAGTGGTTCTCAACCTGGGGGGTCAAACAATCAGATAGCCTGCATATCATATCAGATATTTGCATTATGATTCATAACAGTAGCAAAATTGCAGTTATGAAGTAGCAATGAAGCAATTTTATGATTGGTGGTCACCATAATATGAGGAACTGTGTGTAGTAAAGGGCTGCAGCATGAGAAAGGTTGAGAAGCACTGTTAGACTCTTCCTGTAGGATGTCTCCAGAAACCACTCAGTGCTTCTAGCCTCTGAATTTCCATTCTTTCTGGGAGAGTCTGATTGGCCAGCTGGGTCAGGTGGATGAGCTTGACCTAGGAGGTGTGGCCGAGTCTTCTAGCACCGCCCCTTCGAAGCAGTTATGAGTTGTTTAGCAGAATTCAGTTTCTTGGTCAGTTCTTAGAATCATTACTTCACTGCATTATTTGTTTCTTAATCATTTAACTTTAGCTGATTTGTTTTGTTTGCCTGCACAACAGCATTTTGGGAGGAATGTTGAATTCTGTTGGAGTCAGGTCGCTACTGTTGAGCTGAAGACAGAAGAGGAAAGAGAAAGGGAAATCTAGTGTCTGTCCTTGTGCAATGGAACTCCCTAGTCTTTGACCTTGACAAAGTTATTAAGGCATTGTAAAGAAACCCCCGGAAAAAAAAAACTTGAGATTAAATCTCTCTTGAGTTAGCAAAAATGTTAAGAATCAAATCAGCAACCAAGGACATTTATTGCAAGCATGAAGTGTTTATCCCCAACCTGACTTAATGCACTTTTCCTGTTCTGCATTGGTGGAAGGTGGATCTGTGCCTCTTCTGAGTCTGCCAGCCTCTGTGTGCATTCCACCCCAGGAAGATTGAGTAAGGAGGGTACAGCAAGGCTTCTACAAAGGTGAAAACTGCTAATGTGAGTAGTCTCATCCTAGCCTGCTAAAATAAAAATTACACACACACACACACACACACACACACACACACACACACACACACACACACATTTTTTTTGAGACAGGGTTTCTCTGTGTAGTTTTGGTGCCTGTCCTGAATTTCTCTCTGTAGAACAGGATGGCCTCGAACTCATAGAGATCCACCTGGCTCTGCCTCCCAAGTGCTGGGACTAAAGGAGTGCCCCACCACCGCCTGGCTAAGTTATATCTTTTTAAAGACAGGAATTATGGGGCCTGGAGAGATAGTTGAGTGGTTAAAAAGCACTTGCTGCTCTTGTAGAGGACCCAGGCTCAGTTCCCAGCACCTACACGGTGACTCACAGCCATATAATTCCAGTTTCAGGGGACCCAAGGCTCTCTTCAGACCTCCTCAGGCCACCAGACACACACATACATGCAAGCAAAACTCTCACACACATTAAGTAAATAAATTGAAGATCAAAAAACAGCAAATAATAATGGGAGAAAACAGAGCCAGGAAAAGAATAAGATAGATAGAAAATTCAAGAGTTCTTTGAGGCTTTTAATGGGTCAAGGTACAGAGGCTGTCTGTCTGTTTGGGAACTGGAACATATGGAAAACTGGTGGATTGATGTGAGGCAAGGAACTGAGCTCAGAGAAGCAAGAGATGAGAAAGGTAGAATATGTTGTAGAAGGTCTGGATATGGCCCAGTGGTTAAAGTGCTTGCCACCCAAGCATGTGGACAGGTGTTTGGATCCCTAGAACCCACACAAATGCCCAGTTGGTGTGGTGGCCCAAATATAATTCCAGCCTCAGTTGGTGGAGACAGTTGGTGGATCATGAGAAATCCGGCTAGCAAGACTAGCATATCAGACTCTCTGGGTTTGATTGAGAAACCTTGCCTCAGTGAGTAAGGTGGGAGAGTGGTGAGGATGATTCCTTATCCTTGGGCTTACACACACACACACACACACACACACACACACACGCACGCACGCACGCACACACACACACACACACACACACACACACACAGGAAAAGAGGGATAAAAAGAGTATGTTTTAGCTAGATATGGGGGCACATACCTGTGATCCCAGCCTTTAGGAGGCCAAGGTAGGAGGATTACTGTGTTTGAGGCCAATATGGGCTACATAGGGACTTGAAGGACAGAAAATCCTATCAGAGAAAGAGAGAGAGGGAGAGAAAGAATATGAATCTACTTTCTACTTCCCCTAACTTTGACATTTCTTTTCAGGACTGAGACAATTCAAAGAATTGCTCTTTGCTTTGGCCATTGGTTAAAATAGTCTGCTCCTCTGCCCCTGGCTGTGACGTTGCATGGCCATGTTCTCACAGGCTTTCTCCTCCCTCCCCCAAACCTAGGCTTCCATAGAAACATAATCATCAAGAACTGAGGAGCTGGGACTGACCTCTGATAATCGCAGACTAGGCTAAATTCTTGTGAGGCATCAAAGGTATTTTGGGATCCTTGATGTACTCTTTGACCCAGTCCTCATTAGGGTTGGCACAGACTTCTAGGTTCTTCTTGGTGACAAAGCTGTGGAGACAGAGTTAGACTGTCATGAGCTGTGGTACAGGATGGGATGTTCCTGCAACTCTCATAGCTCATGTTTTCTAGAGCCCTTCTTTGCTTCTCTGTATGGGTCCCCCAAGGCCTCTGTGGCCTTTAGACCTGACCTTCCCTTCTTCCGGACCTTACCCATTTAGACTGGACACCCAGGCTTGGGTTTTATAATGGTGGTAATTTATTGAGTGACATAATTTTAAGTGGCAAAACCAAGGATTAAACCCAGACCCCAGAGAGCTGAAGCCCAATCCCTTAGCCACAATTCAAAGGAGTCTAGGATGGAGACTTCTTTCTTGTGCATCCCATTCCTGCTCCATTTCCCCCTCCCATCTCCGTGGAAATATATGTGGGAAATGCTTACATGATTCCTGGCAGGTGGCAGCTGAGGGCCTCTTTGTATCCAGCCACCCGTTTCTTTGGCAGTACTTTCTCATAGTACTTATGGCAGCAGTTGGGCACAGGTTTTATCGACTCAGGCATTCCTGAAGGAGTCACATTGTGAGTTGAGTCAAGGAGCAGAAAAGGAAGCCATGGTGCTCACCTCCCTCTTCCATCCGTTATATGATGAAGAAAATGCCCAGTCGCAGGGACTGATGATAGTGTGATGGGTAATGGGGAAACTGAAAAGGACGGATGTGCAGGGACATGCATGTGGCACCTTTAGCCTCTGAACTGAGTGTTATCAGGTGCAGCGAGCAACTCAGACGTTCATATTTGCCAAGGAACCGGGAGGAGCTGGCTCACTTCTGTTTCCTGGTGACCAGATTAAGCAAATAGGAACTGAGATCGTGTTACATGCCAGGCTCTATGGGGTTAAAACACGAAGAGGCTGGAAATTGTAGCCAATGAAATGGGTGCAGCTTATTATTTAACTAATTCTGGCATCGTAGAAAGACACAAACACATCAACCTGTGTCTCTTCCATCTCTTACTCAGGACGACTGTTCTCCCTGCCTCTACCCTTTGATACTATAGACCAGTTATAGGGTAAAGGAAGCAAAAAGTTAACTACAACTGCATGGGGTCCACTAGAGAACAGATGGGCAGGAGATGCCATGGGAACAGAGTGAGGGCACCTAACCCAGGGTTGGAGCTGAGGGGAAATCTCCAAGCAGGTGGTGGGAGCCTAAGTGGGTTCCCAGAGGATGAATAGGAGCTAGACAGAGGGTTTGTAGGATCTGGAAGAAAGCAATCGGGGAAGGCCTGAAGGTGTGTGTCTAGTGAGTGCTGAGCAACTAGAGTAGCTAGAAAACAAGAAAGAAAGAGGGAGTGAGAAGAAATGAAAATGGGGTGGGGGAGGACAAGTTACACTCCAGCCGAGCTATGGTGGAGTCTGGACCCCATCCTGTAAGCGTTAGAGAACCTGAGGTCTGGGAGATCGTGAGAAAGTGGGGCACGCAGGAAGAGCAGGTAGAGGGCACGTGATCCAGGCCTCAGGTCAGCTCGGATCAGAGTCTCGAGTAAAGGATTTTTTTTTTTTTGACACAGGGTTTTTCTGTGTAATAGTCCTGGCTGTCCTCTGTAGACCAGGCTGGCCTTGAGCTCAGTGATCCACCTGCCTCTGCCTACCAAGTGCTGGGATTGAAGGCATGCACCACCACCACCCGGCATGGAATAAAGGATTTTAATCATGGGTAATTTCTTAATTTCTCTGGGTTTTAGCTTTTCCCTTAAATGGTGCAAAACGATACATGTGTTTTGTTTTGTTTTTTTCTCCCAAGTGCTAGGATTAAAGTCGTGTGCAACCACCGCCTGGCATAAAAAGATATATATGTATGTATATATGTATGTATGTATGCCAAAGACAGCACAAAGATACTTTTATCCTAGAATCATGATGAAAATGTTTGAGAAGATGCCCAACTCAAGAGCCTGAAATATAGAGAAACTCAATCCATGACTCACATATTTGAGAAAAAAATGGTGGTGACTACTTGCCTTGGAAGTGGCTGTTTCCCTCCTCTGTGAGGCTGGGTGGGTACTGGCCTTGGCTAGTGGTTGCTGTTCTTAACCATTTCTAACTACTCACCAGCTGAGGATGCTATCTAGGAAGTCAAGCCGGAGACCTTCCCTTGCACCCAGACATTCAGAACACAAATCTTTTTGTCATCTTATCTCATGCCTGGGGCTGATGACTAGAGTCGGGAGCCCCATCTGACTGACTCGGGCTTTTGTCAGGCCATTGTCTCTTCCTCCGAGCCTGGACCCGCTGCTCTGAGATGACTGACTTTCCCAAAGGCCACCGTGGCCTCTTCCCAACCACCAGACACACTTAATTCCTGCATAAATGACTGCACCTAGTTCCCGTCAGTGATCCTCATGGCTTTGCTTATCAAATCAAGGTTTGCAAAGGCGGGGTCATCCTGAGAGTCCATGGACACACTGCACATTGCACTTGACCTTTGTTCCTCTGTGTGTCTGCACAGGTGGAGCCAGGCCAGAGTCTGTGCTTAGGGCAACCTTAAAGGCGAAAGTAAAGGCTATGGCGGCCTAAAGCAGTAGCTGCGTAGAAGGGCTTAGTATTTTTGTGCCTCCTTTGTCACCAGGGACCCACCAGTGATGGCAGAGGCCAAGGGTAGGAGTGACCAAACGCTATTCTCTGTAGGTCCCAGTTCCCTCTCTTTCCACAGCTCCACCACTGTTAACGCTTTTCATTTTTTTCTGCAGGCTTCATTTCATCTTGGCGGTGGGGGGAAAATGGTGGGGTAGAGAAGGGAGTATAGATCCTCAAACAGTACACTTGATCACTCCTTTGGGACTCAGTTTGATTGCCCAATAGCTCCAGCAATGAATGCCAGCACCGAGAGGCAAGGCTATCTAGGTTCAGACATCTCATTCCTAGACTTAGAACCAGGGATAGCTTTGTCTTTTTTTTTTTTTTTTTTAAAGAGACAGGGTTTCTCTGTGTGCTTTTGGTACCTATCCTGGATCTTGCTCTTTAGACCAGGCTGGCCTCGAACTCACAGAAATCCGCCTGGCTCTGCCTCCCGAGTGCTGGGTTTGAAGGCGTGCACCACCACCCGGCTTTCCCCATCCCCTTTTATCATATGCATTTACAATTATTTCCCTAATACTTTTTTTTTTTTTTTTTTTTTTGGTTTTTTGAGACAGGGTTTCTCTGTGTAGCTTTGCGCCTTTTCCTGGATCTTGCTCTGTAGACCAGGCTGGCCTCGAACTCACAGAGATCCACCTGGCTCTGCCTCCCGAGTGCTGGGATTAAAGGCGTGCGCCACCACCGCCCGGCTTCCCTAATACTTTCTTATTTTCCTCCCAAATGATTCCTTCTGATCGCAAGATCCCCTAAGGAGACGTGCCTTGGTTTCCTAGACTCACCCACCTTTAGAATCTCTGGTCTCGACCAAGCCCAGCTCTACTAACAAGGAGAAATGGAGGACAGCTGCTGGGCTCGAAGGGGCCCCAAGACTAATGCGACCAGAGACCTGACAGCCCCTTTAGCACCACCCCGCTGCCACCGGCCTGTTCTCCCTTCTCATCTCTGCCTTACAGAGACACGTGACTCACTCGGCCGGGAGGCTGTACTGAGGATGGCGAGGAGGAGGAGGAGGAGGCAGGCCAAGGAGACCTTCATCTTCTCGGCGGGGTGGGTAGTGCAGCGCCAGGGCAGAGCTGAAAGGAAATGCCTACCCAGCAGGCCGTCCTCACTCTGACTGCTCAGGTCTCTGGACTCTGACCACTTCGGAACGGGTGGTGGAGGAGGAGGTGGTGCTGGCTGAAAGAGAATGTGTGGCGTCCAGAGCTGGTGCACGGTTCAGGGCCGTAGGATTGGCGTCTGCTGCGTCAGAAGGTGAACGGAGGTCTGTGTGACAAGGATGTTCTGTCAGCGAACTTGCATGCCCTTCCTTGTTTAGCAGTGTGGTGGGATGACCATCCACTGAGGCCACAGACATTTAGAGAGGGTAAGTGAGTTGTCAGGGCCATAGTAGGAGGTGGATAGGTTGTACCTAGAACAGAGCCTTTGATTTTCTTTCTTTCTTTTTTTTTCATTTTTCTTTATTAAGAAATTTTCTACTCACTCTACATACCACCCACAGATCCTCCCTCCTCCCACCCCCTAGCCCTCCCTCCCAAGCCACCCCACATCCCCACATCCCCCAAATCAAGGTCTCCCATGGGGAGTCAGCAGAGCCCGGCACACTGAGCCTAGGCAGGTCCAACCCCCCCCCCCCCCCCACACACACACACACTGCACCAAGGCTGCACAAGGCATCACACCGCAGGCACTGGGCTCCCAAAAGCCTGCCCATGCACCAGGGATGGATCCTGATCCCCCTGCCTGGATGCCCCCCAAACAGTTTGAGCCAAACAACCGTCTTCCGTATCCAGAGGGCCTAGTCCAGTCCCATGGGGGCTCCACAGCCACTAATCTAATACAGTTCACGGGCTTCCACTAGTGTGGCCGGTCATCTCTACACGTCTTCCCACCATGATCTTGACGTCCCCCCAGCCTGCAGAATCCCTCCTCTCTCTCATCGATTGGATTCCCGGAGCTCAGCCTGGCGCCTGGCCGTGGATCTCTGCATCTGCCCCCATCAGTCCCTGGACGAAGAGCCATTGATTTTCACTATGTTTCCTACCACCGTCTCTGTGGAGGTGAGGGGAGGACTGAGGGGCGCCTCAGTTTCCCCTCGGCGATTGGCCTTTGGGAAGGGCAGAAAGTGGGTTAGAGAGAGTGGAGACTAAGACAGGGACAAGGTCTAGTGGCCAGTGAGGAGACTATCCCCCGTCTCCAGTCCAGGAACGCGGAAAGGAGCAGCTACAGGAGGATTGCTGGTCTGCTAGGGATTCTGAGGCTCTCAAGGTGAGGGAATGTTGAGAACTGATCACAGAGACTAGACATTTTTGTAAGTAAGAGGCAGAAAAGCGGTGATACCTTAGCAATTTTACATCCTGTCTGCTTGCTAAGGGTGGCTTGAACAAAGCTCAGAGAGGCAAGATTTAAAGAAGACGTTGCTCCCCATTTCCCGCGGCAATAACCCCTCTGTAGCAATCCCTTTCGTCTCTAGGTGTTTACTGTGTCTGTAGGGCGGAGGACAGTGGCTCAGACTTAGCCAGAGATCTCAAGGCTGCTGTGTATTCTGTGCTCAATTCTTGCTCTAAGCCTGGAAGCAAGGCCACGTGGAGCTTGATGACTTGATCTGCTCATCTGGGATCTAGTGAGATGAGGTCTGGAATCCCCCCAGGTCAGGTCTCATCAGCCAGGCCCAGGAAATGCTCATTGAAACCCTGAAGTAGGCCCTCTAGTTCCCAGCCACACCACAGAATGAAGAAACGCATGATGCTCAGGAGAGGGTTCCTTCTGTAATGGCTGTGGTATATACTTGCCACTGCTCCTAATGGTTTATGATTATCAGCCCGTTTAATCTTTACAATAGCAGCTGGGGAGACTGAGGCTCAGATGCAAAGCCTTTGTTTTAATAGTTGGTAAGTGAAACTGGGGTTCAAAGTCAGGCAGTTTGAAGTCTATGAGTTTTAAAGAAATATGGGAGCCCCAGGTTGGCTTGGATTCTCTACAGCTAGTCCTTAGTTGTAGCTCTTCCTGAGCTTAGGGAATGGGGACCTTTAGGGTCTTTTCCTGCTTCTGACTTTGTCATAGAGAGACTTTGTTTGGAACCATAGAGAATGCCTAATAAGGATGGATATCTGGTTTCAATGAATGGTGATGGCCTAAAGCTCTATGTTTGAAGTACCTAAGTCTATGTCCTTACTGGGGTAGAAACCCTATAGCTGATGTATGGTTTCTGTTACAGGGTAGCTTATGTGCTGTGTATTAAACTGGCCATTTATTGAATGAAGCAGGGTGGGGGTGGGTCTCCGATAGGAACAGTGAATTGTTCCTGTCCATACAATGATTTGGATGCAGGACAGGCTCTACCTCTACAGACTCTGAGTCTAGTGGCCTTTATCATGCTGTTCTTGGGGCCACTGCAGTTAGGGGGTTGATTAGTTTCCCCTCCTTACCTGGAATAATTAGTGATGGAAAATCTATTCTTTATCATTCTCACAGAATCTAGCATATAGTAGACTGTCCTCCCCCACCCCTCTCTTTCTCTTCCCTCCCCGCCCCAGTGTGTGTGTGTGTATGTGTGTGTGTGTGTGTGTGTGTGTGTGTGTGTGTGTGTGTGTGTGTGTATGTGTGTGTGTGTGTGTATCAATGCTGGGAATCAAACCAAAGGCTTCATGCATTACAGGTGAGAATTTGCCACTGAACTACAACTCCTGCCCTAAATACATGTTTTTAAGAGAAGGAATAGGGCTGAAGAGACTCTTGGGTAAGGCGATAGACATAGAAGCCTCGTGTGAACAAATAGAGGATTATTTATATTAGTGAAGCAGAGGGTCCACGACTACTGCACTACCAGTCAAGCTACTTCTGTCATGCTACACTATCAAATACTTCTTCACGCCACCAGTGACCTTTCCTCCATGACCTCACTAGGAACCTACTGCTGTAGCCACAGCAGTTACAATCACGGGGGGTCCGTCTGGCTAATTGCCCGCATAGACACTCTCTAACCTAACCTGGTGCCTCCTTTGTCTAATGGCCTACAAAAGATGCCATTAGATGCACCCTAAGTACATTTCTATCTCATAGGGATTCTTGGGGACCACTGTTTCTAGGGACTGCCCACTTACAGCCACCTCACAGCTGACAATGCTGATGCACAAGGTGGCCTGACGTACATCCACTGCTAACCCTGCCTGAGTGGCAGAAGCCTGTTCCAGACCAAGGTGTCAGCCACCCTTCCTGTGAATCACCACCAGTCATCTCCATGACGGGGTGAAGGCGCAGCTCTGGGAATCTGGGCACGAAGCCTCCACGACTGAAAACTAGATGTAGACTGTAGAGTGCAGACCCAAGCAGGGTAAGCACTGAGTACAGGGCTGTGAACAGGTAGCTGAGCATGGTGGCGCACACCTTTAATCCCAGCATTTAGGAGACAGGTAGGTGGATCTCTGTGAGTTTGAGGCCAGTCTGGTCTACATAGTGAGAAGTTCTGGAACAGCCAGGGATCTATAGTGAGATCTTGTCTCAAAACAAACAAACAAACAAACAAACAAACAAACAAGAGACAGCAACACAACAAAACAGAAAATGAGGATAAGAAACCTGAGCAGGAATCTACCAGTCAGAGAAGACAGTTTCCCTCCCCTACAGTTCAGGCTGTGATAGGGGAGGGCAGTGCTCTTCCTGCACATAGAAAAAAGACAGTTGGGTAGGTCTACCACATCCCTTCAAAGCCCTGCTTGTGGGAAGTCCACATTCTTAGTCACAGGTGTCAGGTTTTTATCTCCTGATGGGAGAAAGGAACCCAGGCCAGGAAACTCTAGTCGGAAGAAGTCTGTACTTACAGAATGAATGAAATAAGGAAGTAATTTCAGGATATAAAAAAATATAATTAGAAAAAGGGGTAGAAAAGGAAAATCAAATGGAAACAATGCAGGAGACGAAAAACTTGATAATTCAAAAAGCTCATCGGAAAGCTTCGTCAACAGACCAGATCATATAGAGGGTAGGAGAGCTAAAGTAGAGGATTGGATTACTCACTCAAAGTTAATGATAGTTTTTGTTTGTTTGTTTGTTTAGTGTAAGAATGGCACATGTGAGGTCTTTGGGATTCCATAGAAAAAACAAATCTATGAATTATGGGCACTGGAGAAGGAGTCATGTCAGAGGCATAGAAAACATTTTCAGTAAAACTGTAAAAGGAAATTTCCCAAATTCTTGGTAACCAACTAGGGAGAAGCCTGGCCAGGTACAAGAGACAAACAAAACACCAAGTAGACAAACAGAGAAAACCCCACATCACTTCACAGTCAAACCACCAGAGATACAAAACAAAGAAAGCATATTGAGAGTCACAAGGGAGGACTGATATGGAAGCACAAAAGACCCTGGCTAGCAAAAAGCATAATGCTGGGGTTATTACTATATCCAACTCTGTAGTATAGCAGTAAAAATGGCTCAGTACTGGCACAAAAACAGACAAGCAGGTCAATGGAATAGAATAGAAGACCCAGATATAAGTCCACAGAACTACAGATAACATGCTAGTTATATGTAAATATATTTATATATAGTATACATGTTGGAAAGAAGACAGCATCTTCAGCAAATGGTACCTGGAAAACTGATAACTGCATATAGAAGAATGAAACTAGGTCCTCATCTCTCACCATGCACAAAAATCAACTCCAAATGGTTCAAAGACTTTAACATAGACATGAGTCTGCTGGAGGAAATATGGGATACACTTCAAGACATAGGGATAGGTGAGGACTTTCTGATTAGGACTCTAATTGCTCAGGAAATAAGGCTGATTATTGACCAATGGGACCTCATGAAAGCCCTGGCTTTGGTCACTAGCATTGCACACACACGTGGTGGCACATGCCTGCCATCCCAGCAATAAGAAGGCGGAGGTAGGAGGCTCCGGAGCTCAAGATTATTTTGCCTTTCCATGGCTTGGCTTCCCTCTTATTTCCACGCCAGTTGGTTTGCTCTGTTGCTGATGCTGGTGATCCCTTCGCTGGTGGCAGAACCAGTGTTTCCAAGCTTTCGTTGTGGACTAGGTATCAGTGGCCCTCCAGGAAATTTCCGGGATTCTAGCACCAGATTTGGACTACTAAATCACCTGCCTTGTAGACTGAGTTATCAAGGAATTGTCCCCAAGAGAGAGACAGCTATTGTGGGACTACTCTGTCTGTCACCCAACTTCAAGGACCAAGTAACTACCAGGTTCTGAGCATCTAATGTGTATTTAGCTGTTGTTACTGCCCCCCCCACCCCCCCCACCCCCACCCCCACCCCCCGCCGCCGCCACCACCACCACCACCACCACCACCACCACCACCACCACCACCACCACCACCACCACCACAGGGTTCCTCTGTGTAGCCTTGGCTGTCCTGGAGCTCTTGATATAGACCAGGCTGGCCTCAAACTCAGAGATCCACCTGTCTCTACCTCCTGATTAAAGGTGTGGGCCACTACATCGTTACTATTTTAAAGCTCACTTAATAAATTCACATACACACAGACACACATACCTCAAGGATAAGGACTCAATCCCTCCGAATTCCTAAAATGTCTAAAACTGTATTTTCAAAGGAATAATAATAATAATAAAACAATTGGCTTTGGAATTTGGCCCTTGTATTAGATGCTAGACTACAACTAGAGGTGTCTGCAGTATTCTAAGAAGTCTGAATGTATACCTTTATATTCTTCCAAGTCGTTCTTCAAAGGTAAACAAAAACTGCTGGGATTTCAAAGTCCTCCAAAAGCTTATTCTTCCTATCAGTTGTAGGTGTTTTTGTTGCAAAGCAGTAGAAACTGACTCTGGTTGATTTAAGCAAAAAGAAGATATTTCAAAGATTTGGGGTCATGCACAGAGTTGTCAGGAAGGCTTGGGAGAGGCATAGAAATCTATAGAGATCAGTTCCAGTGCAGTGGCCTGATCTGCCCCAGCTGGTGTGGACGCTGCCCCCTCTGCTGGGCACTGCAATTAGTGGTACTGTTGGTCTTGAGGTTTGTGAGCTGCCTCGTCTGGAAGCTGGTGCATCACCGCTGTCACAGAGCAAGTCCTTTCTTTTTGCACTTGCCTGTGACACTGGTGCCAGGCTGGAAGCTCTAGAAGGGAGTATTAGCATGGCCACCCAGGGAGTTGAACGTTCCTGGCCTGGATCCCACTGGCACAAGGGAGAGTGTTTGCCTTGTCATCTTGTACAGAAGGAGGAAGTTCAAGGGGATAGTCTAACATAATGAAAAAGGAGCCCAAGGGAGAGATGCTGTGAGCTGCCTGTCATGGGGGAATGAACTCTGGCATGTGATAAGGAGGCTTTCCAGTGTGACAGGCTTTTGTTTTTGGCAGGCATAGCATATTCTCTCTGAATCAAATGGAAAGTTAGGAGGTCCTGAAAGAACTTTCCCTAAGAGGGAAGTAGTTACCATGAAGTCCATGGTGTTACTGGAAACAAGGAATAATATTAAAACAAAACCCAGATTCTCTGCTGGCTAGTAGAAAAAGTTATGGGGAAACCAAAGTCTATATGAGACTTTTGATGGATCACAAACTATAACAGTGTGGCTTAGGCAAACGGGGACTAAGAAAAAGCTGTTTTCTGAAATCCTAAAGCACTTCATCCCAGACTTGCAGGGATGGCTCAGCCAACAGAAATCAATAAATGTAATCCACTACATAAATGGACTCAATGACAGAAGCCACACAATCATCAGCTCTTCATGATGAAAGTCCTGAAGACACTGGAAATACTAGGAACGTATCTCAATGTCATGAGGGAATAAACACAAGCCTGTCGCCAATGTCATGCTGACGGGAGACAAACCTAACCAATAAGGCAAAGGGGCTGTGCAGTAAAAACTTCAAAACCCTGAAGAAAGAAATTGATGAAGACCCCAGAAGATGGAAAGACCACCCATGCTCATGGTCTGTAGGCTTAATATTGTGATTTGGTAGGCCATCCTACCAGAAACAATCTACACATTGAATGCCATTTCCATCCAAATTCCAATGCAATTCTTCACAGAATTTGAAAATAACAATCTTAAAATTCATATGGAAACAAAAAAAATCTTAGATAACCCAACAGCTCTGAACAATAGAAACACCGCTGAAGGAATTATCATTTACAGAGCCATGGTAATAAAACAGCTCGATGCCGGTGCAAAACAAACTGATCAATGGAATGGAACTGAGGACCCCTTCAAACAAGGACTAACCCCACAGATTCTTAGATCAATGTAATGGTTCCCTCAGTAGTGGGTAATGTACGTCTTTTATATGAAGTCTACCTTGGAATAAGCTGTGTTCTTAGAAATTTAAAAATTATACCATGATGTCTTTTGTTTTGAAGAAAACAGACGAAGTTGTGTGATTCCCCGTTTTCTCCCTGCTGGAGATTCAAATAAAGTGAGTGAGACACTCCATCCCCAACAGCCCAGTTTCAACCCATGGTCCTACAAAACTGAAGAACAAGAGACAGGCAGACCTGTGACTGCATGAACGATCTTTATTAGGGGGCTTACTGATCTAGGGGTAGCGGGAAGATGGGTCCCCACAAAGACAGGCATATGTATAAGTTAAGGCAGGATTTATTTCATCCTGGTTGAATGTATCCGGCTTGCCTTAAGCTCATGTCAGAACCAGGCACATTCCCAAGCCCCACAGACCACTCTCAGTTTATCCATTTATAATCTGCTGGGAAACTATGCAAGGAAACCCAAGAGTTATTCATTCTGAGGCAATCATGGTTACAGCTCAAGGTGGTGCTAGTCATGTCAAGCTGAATTCATAAAAATACTATAAATACTATTAATTAAAGAGCAGACTAGGGTATCAATTCCCCTGGAATTGGAATTACAGATAGATTGAGCTGCCATCTGAGTGGGAATTGAACCCAGGTCCTCTGGAAGAGCAGCCAGTGCTCTTAACCGCTGAGCCATCTTTCCAGCCTTTGCCCTCTTATCTTAATTAAATGTTATGTGTAGTCAGTGAGGTCAGCATCAGGCTTTTCATGCATTTTCTCAGTTTTCAGATCACTGGGCTTGGCACAGACAAGTTCCCCTGGTGACAAAGCTAGATGTGTTGCTCTAAACCGGAACAGGAAAGTAAATGTTTTTATATTAATAAAAAACAAACGCTGAGAGCCTCCTAGGTGGTCACTGGGGAAGGCAGAAGAAAGTGGCTGGCAATACATGCCCTCCTTCTCAAACAATGACTTGGTCCCCAGGTCTTGGGTTTTGCGTCAGGCGTTTTATGCACTCCTGAACTCTTGGATCACTGGGGTTGGCACAGATCTGGTTCCTCTTCTTGGTGACAAAGCTGGAGAAAAAGGGGAAGAAAGATTACAAACAGAGGTCTCTAGTAAATAGAGAAGGGGAGCCCCATCCTCTGGACCCTCCCATTTACACTCAACAATCTGTTCTTTCCAGGAGATGACTCAGACCACTTCCTCTCTAGGGTCTTTTCTAGGCCTGTGAGATTCCCTAATGGAGTGACTCAGGCAGTCCCCTTCTCTACACTCTGAAGTATCCTCTCCACCACCTGGCAGTGTCCAAGGATGGGGTTTTCCTGGATATCTAGTAAGTCTTTTAATATCCCAGAGGCTTCCTTGCTCCCAATACACAGTGAGTGAACTTGACACTTACATGATGCCTGGCTTGAGACAACTACCACTGGTTGGAAAATAATATACAAATCTTGAACACTTGATCCATGAAGTATAGAAGAAGCAGCAGTCTGAAGACTCTCCAAAGCCTGTAGGAAGAGAAAGGGCCATTCAAGGGCCAAGTCTTTGCTCTTAAGAGTGCTGGGGGGGGGGGTCCCAGAGCAGTACCAGGACTCAGGGGATGCTCTCTCCTCACCCTGCCTCATTGTCATCTCCTTTCACACTCTGTAATGGGCCTAAGGTGGACCACAGTAGGGCTAGGAGCATGTCACCTATGGGCAATTTCTGCTCCAAGTGGGCAGACTCGGTGCATAGAGAAGGGAATACTGGAGGGAATACTCATGGCCCATCCTGATCTTCCTGGGAATGTTGCTGGAAATTCCTTAACATCCCTAGTGATTTCTGGAGAGCATCCTCAACCACCCTCATGACGTTGTTCTGTCCTATCATCAAGGAGAATGATGCTCTAGGGCTGATGGACAACCATTTGGTCCTTCTCAATACAAGCTGTAATGAAATATTTACCCAGGGGAAGCACATCAGGTTCAAGTCCTTCCTTTGCCTCCAGGACTTCTTTGGTCTCTGTTGCTGGAAGAAACAGAGTGCAGAGAGCAGCGTCATTGTCTCAGCATCTCCACTTGCTGCCACCACCCCCATTCTCGCCAAGGCAGACAGGCTCCGATGCTGGGCCCCCATCACATGCTTGGGTTCTAAGGTCTGTCTCTGGGCCCATTCGTCCCTTTTGGTGACACGAGATTTTTCTGAGATTGTTTGAAAACATCCTGCTGATAAAGTACTAAAAGTGAAGTGTAAATGTAATACAGTGACATTAATGAAGTGTCTACATACAGTGGAACACTCACAGTTCTTGGTACATTTTTCTGCAATCTTTAGGAATTTGGAAACTGCATGTTTTTCCTCAACTCCTTTGGGGACACAAGGACCCTTGAAGTGAAATGAGGCTCCTAATAGTCTAAGTTTATATAAATGTCTGATGAAGGGGTGCTCTGCAGAAATCATCAGGGATGTTACCAGCATATGGTATCCAGCAACATATCACTTTTTAAAATCTAGAAAAATCCTGCATCCCCAAATATATCTAAGCCCAAAGATTATTGCTAAAGGATTGAGAATTTGCATTGTACTAAGAAAAGGCAACTAACCCTTTACATCATGTTTTCAATAGTTGCATATGAATAATGGGTAGTAAGGTGTATGACTACTTTTTTTTTAACATGCTTGATGTGATGTGGGTGGGCTTCCAAAGCAAATCTTAAATAGCATTACCTTTTCTTAAACACATCATTACTAATCTACCTCTTAATTTTGTCCTTTACTGTTTATATAGTCTTAAGTTATCAAAGGCTTCTCTGTCTCAATTTTCTCATTTGTAAATTGAGCACAGGCATAATAATATACAAGGCTATGCAAAATTGCTTGTCTTCTGATTTCTTTTTTTTTTCCTACAAGAATGGTGTATTTCTGTTTGTCCGACCCCTCAGGAATGCTGGATGAGAAACGAATCAGCATCTGTAAGACAGAACAGTAGCTGCCTGGCACATAGGGAGTGCTAAATAAACCCTTGTGAGAGAAATAGGATGGCTAGGCCACTCTACTAAGCATATTTGTTTTCTGCATCCTATGTATTCTGACATACTTAAGATCTTGACAGCGGGGAGAGGTTAACTGTTTCTTAACAGAGGGTTCAAACCAACTCAGGCTGAACCTTTATCTCACCCTCAACGCCGTGCTGGTGTTTCCCTTGCCCTAACTCTCTAAGTTAGACCCTGGGCAATCAGAAACCATCCATATATTCAAAGTCTGCCAGACTTCTTCAGGCTAGGAAGTCTCACCTGTACCCTGCACTGTGCCCTGCCTCTTTCCCAATATCCCTAATAAAGAACGTGAAACGAGTTTCTCGACTTCTATTGCTTAGACCTCCTGACTCAAGTCCAGTATTCTCCTTGGCTTGGTAGGGTATGGTGTACCCCTCTGTCTTGGAAAAGTTAAGGAATACATCTTTTATTTTATAGGACCTCTCTGTGTTGAGCCCTAGCTACCTCCATAAACTAAAATATCATAGCTTCAAATGAGACAGTGACCTTGGATGAGCCATTTGCCTTGCTGATCCCAAGGCCTTAAAAAAGGATGGTTTTATACTCACTGACATCTAACAGTTCTAGCATCACAGAACTCTGTTTATTTTCACAAATTTACAATTTAATTATAGTTATTTTGGGGTAGCTAAAACATTAGCTAAGATGATCTTAAGCCATCAAATAATTCTAGCTATGAAAAAGGAAGATATTGTTTCTCCAAATGGAAGCGAATCATCAGTGTACCAGGATCCGGAGCAGTGGTTCTCAACCTTCCTAATGCTGAGGCCTTTAATACAGTTCCTCATGGTGTGGTGACCCCCAACCACAAAATTATTTTTGTTGCTACTTCATAACTGTAATTTTGCTACTGTTATGAATCATAATGTAAACATCTGATAGAAGAATATCTGATATGTGACTCCCATGAAAGGGTCGCTACTCACAAGTTGAGAACCACTGACCCAGAAGCTACAGACAAAGGAAGGTCTATACTTTGGTGCAGTTTCTAAGTAAACGCCATTGCTCTGTCGGGGATAGAGATTATTCACAGCAGTCCACGCTGCCCTTCTCCCCAGACTTCCAGTTCCCATGGTACTCACCATGTATGATCTGGGCCTGGAATCCAAGAGCAACTGCAAGAAAGAGGAAAGAGAAAGCAGTAGAAAAAGACTTCATCCTCCCGGTGGGCAGAGCCAACTGGCCTTCAGACTGCTCGCTGTCCCCTGCCTTGCCTGGCTATTTATAAAAGTGAGAGGACCAGGAAGTCCCCGGTTAGGGCTCATAATGCTGTTCTTTAACTACACGATACTCAACATGCTAATTCCAGAAAAGGGAACGAGGCTTGGAGTACAATGGGAAGTAGAGGGCAAAGGTGACCCGGGGCTTTCCAAACCGTTCCAATCAATTCAGTCAGAGAGAGTAAATATTTCCAGGAGGATTCCCCCCCCACCCCGAGAGATTCATTCATTTCTTCAGCACTGACCACAGGGTGGGAGTGGGGGGTCCTTCCAGACCTCCGATGAGGGGTTAACTTGGAGGATACTTACTTATGCTCATTTCCAGTGGACCGAGACATATAGATTATAAATGCAAACTTATATGTCTTACTAGAGATATAAAAAATTGATGTCAGGTCCTTTTTCATTATTTTTTAGAGATTTATTTTGTTCTATATTCTTGAGTGTTTTGCCTGCAGGTATGTGTGTGTACTACATACATGCAGTGCTCATGGAGGTCAGAAGACGGCGTTAGATCCCCTGGAACTGGAGTTACAGATGTTTGTGAGCCACCATGTGGGTGCTGGAAACTGAACCTGGGTTTTCTGCAGGAGCAGCAAGTGCTCTTAACCACTGAGCCTACTCCTCAGTCCCCTTAGATATTTTTTAATATCCTTTAACTCAAGAAGAAAAATCTCTTTAGAATGTCTATCAGGAGAAACATCTAAGGCTGGATGTGGTGGTGCTCACCTTTAATTCCAGCACTTGGGAGCCAGAGGCAGGTATGTCTCTGTTAGTTTGAGGCTAGCCTGGTCCACATAGTGAGTTATTTAAACTCTGTGAGTTAGTAAATGTTTGTTGTTTGTTTGTAGTTTTATTCCAATGTGGTCAAATAAAACAAGAAGGGAAGCCTAGAAAGAAAGCTCATTGGTTGAGAGTGATTTTTGCTTTTATAGGGGACCCAGGTTTGGCCTTTTGAGGTTCATAAGCCTATTCCTATCATGGGAAGTTCTTCCATTCGTCTTCAGTTATGACTGAGCACTTTGCAGGTGATAGTGGTCTGGACTGGAGGTTGATGTCTCCCAAAACTTGAAGAACACCATACTGAGCTCTTCTGTTCTTTAAATTTTCTGCTGAAAACTGTTACTCTGATGGGCTTCTCCTGATGTGTGACTTGGTGCTTGTCTCTTGCTGCTTTTCACACACCTTTTTTTTTTTTGTTGTGAATATTTAGTGGTTTAATTATATATGATAAGAGGAAGTTCAGCTCTTGTGTATTTGGTGTTCTAAATGCCTCCTCTGTTTGAATAGATTTTTTTTTTTTTTGGCCTGGTGTGGGGGAAATTTCTGCTATGATTTCATTGGAGATGTTTTCTATGCATTTGGAAAGGAGTTCTTTACCCTCGTTTACTCCTGTGATTCTTAGATTTTACCTTCTCCCAGTGTCCTGAATAGCTGGAAAGTCCAACTCATATATTTCCATGAATTCATCTTTGTTCTTGTCATATTCTAGTCCCTATACCTTACCTTCAGGCTCAGATATGCTGTTCTTCCATTGGCTGATTCTACTGGTGAGGCTTTCGGCAGAACTTTTAATTTGATTCACTATATTTTGGATCTCCAGTAGCTCACTATGGTTTTTCTTTAGTGTTTCTATACCCTCATTGAATTCCACTTTCATATCATGTACCATGATATTTAATTTATTTAATTATCCTTATTTAATTCAGATGTTTGTTTGTATTCTCTTGGGATTCTCCTTTTATGCACAGAGATGGGAGAGGACCAGTTGAGCTGTAGACTCTTGTATTTCCTATGGTTTGTGCTGGTATTGAGTCTGTACTGGACAGGTGTGTGACATCCATCTGCACGGTCTTTTGCTTTTGCAGTTCCCATTCGTTGCAGAGCAGAGGTTCTGTGGGCCTCATAGGTTTCCTTCTGTGTTCTGGGCAAATTCTTTCATCCTCCTAAGACTTGCCAGATTGGGGTGCTTTATGTTTTATCTGGAGGGTGTTTCCCAGGTGTGTTGGGAATGTGGGAAGAAACCGCAACACCGAGGTTGGTTTGAGCAGAGGACCTGTCTTCATACTTTCAAGACCTCTTGAGTATGAATCACCCTGCTGGGGGAATGCCACTGTGAGTATCGTGTTGGTTACTTTAACTGGCAATGTGCCATAGCTTAGAATCACTGGGGAAGAGAATCTTAAGAGGAATTAGCTAGACAGGGTTGATCTGTGGGCATGTGTATGGGGGATTGTCTTGGTTGTTAATTAAAGTGGGAAGACCTGTCCTGAATGTGGGTGGCACCGTTTCAGGCACTGAGCCCTGGACTGTGAATAGAAAAAACTGGCTGAGAACTAAGCAAGCGAGGAAGGAACACGCATGTGTTTATTTCTCTCCGTTCTTGACTGTGGATGTGCAAACTCCTGCCACAGCGACTTCCCTGCTATGATGGCCTGTGATTTGGGTTGTAAGCTAAACTAGATCATTTCCCTCCCCATGCTGCTTTTTGTCAGTATTTTGTACATTCTTGGAACTTCAGAGGCCTTGGGCCTATGGAGGCAGTGAACAACCTCTGGCTCTAGGATTTGATCCATCCGCCTGCTTCAGGCTCGAACTATCAAAGCCAGGGTTATTCTCAGTTGATGGGATCTGTTCCCTGTCATGGAGGGCGGGGCTATCTCTCTTATGCACGTCTGAGCCTGAGCTAACCCTGCTGTGACTTGACCCTTCAGCTCATTAGTGTCCAGCCCTCCAACTCTCCACAGCTCATCCACTTCCCTCACCGAGAGGTTGTGGCGAACCAAGTTATGGCTCCCCAACTGGTAGAGGTTCCCTGACCTCAGGAACCTCTACCAGTTTTGAATAACTCGTAACTCAGTTTTTAAAATAACGGATTTTATCTCAGGATGGCGCCTGACTGTTGCCCCTCTACCCAGGTGTGTGAACAAAAGGTATTTCTCTCCACCACTGACCCATCCAAATGAGAAATTACTGCCGCAGCAAAGCCTATGACGGGATCTGAGCCTCATGAGAGGTGCAGGCTTGCCCTGTGACTGGAAGCTGTCCCCTCCGCCTACTGGGGAACAGCGTGGGGTAGGCTGCATTCATCAGTTACTTCCCTGCATGGGGGAGGGGTTATTTTCTGCCCCCCCCCCCCCCCCCCCGTTCCTTTCACTCCCTTCCAGGGTTCTGAAGCTCCTCTTAGCTTTCTTTCTGGGATAAAGTGTATTTTTTCTTATTCTGATCCTCCACTTGACTTGCTTATTCAGAGGTAGCCTCTAGTCAGCCATTTTTACCCTCAAATGTGTATTTCATAAGAGCATAATATTGTAGCAATACAAAGAATATCAGAGTAGGTAAAGGGAAGGCTTGAGTTCATGGCTGATGTTGCCTTTGTTCCTCAGCCTGTCAGAGGCCCCTATCATTCCTTAACCCCACCAAACAGAGACAAAACCCAAAGACATTTTAGCCAATTTAATGGTTCCCTCACTAGTGGGTAAAATACCTCTTTGATATGAAGTCTACATTGGAATAAACTGTGTTCTTAGAAATTTAAAAATTATGCCATGATATCTTTGGTTTTGAAGAAAATATCCAAAGTTACATGACTTGCCCTGGAAATTCAAGGTGAGTGAGTGCGATAATTTCTCCCCAGTAGTCCAATTTCAGACTGCCCCGTGGGTCTGTGAATCTGAAGAAAAAGACTGACAGACCTGTGGCTACACAGATGCACTTTATTTTTTGGTGATGCTTTACTGCTCTAGTGTGGTAGGAAGAACAGCTGGGTCCCCACAAAGTTGGCCATATGTATGGGCTAGGGCAAAACTGACTTCATCTCGGCTTGATGTACCTGGCTTAAGTTAGTATCAGAACCAGACACATTCCAAAGCCCCCAAAGAGTGCTCTAATAATTTATCCACTTATAATCTGCTGAGAAACTATGCAGGAAAAACTCAATAGTTACTCAAAGACAATCATGATGGTTACAACTCAAGATGGTTCTAGCCATGCCAAGCTGAGTCCCTATAAATACTGTTGACTACATGAGCCATTTTAACCAGAACAGCAGGACAAGTCCTTTAAATATCTATAAAAATAAATGCTTAGAGCCTCCTAGGTGGTCACTGGGGAAGGCAGAAGAAAGTGGCTGGCAATACATGCCCTCCTTCTCAAGCAATGGCTTGGTTCCCAGGTCTTATGGTTGGCCTCAGGCGTTTTATGCACTCCTGAACTCTTGGATCACTGGGGTTGGCACAGATCTGGTTCCTCCTCCTGGCAACAAAGCTGGAGAAAAAGGGGAAGATAGATTACAAACAGAGGTCTCTAGTAAATAGAGAAGGGAACCCCATCTTCTGGACCCTCCGAGGCTCCACTCAACAATCTGTTCTTTCTAGGAGATGACTCAGACCACCTCCTCTCCAGGGTCTTTTCTAGGCCTGTGAGATTCCCTAATGGAGTGACTCAGGCAGTCCCCTTCTCTACACCCTGAAGTATCCTTCCGCTTACCTGGTGAGATCCAAGGATGGGTCTTTTCTGGAAGCCTATCCACTAGGTCATCTAGGATCCTGGAGGCTCCCCCTCTCCCTCCCACACAATCAGTGTGTTTGACACTTACATGATGCCTGGCTTGATGCACCCACCACTAGTTGGAAAATAGGACACAAATCTCGAACACGGGATCCGTGAGACATAGGAGAAGCAGCAGTCTGAAGAGCCATGAACGCCTGTAGGAAGACAAAGGGCCACTCAGGAGCCAAGTTGTTACTCTCGAGAGTCCTGTGGAGGTCTTGTGGAGGGTGAGAAGGCCCAGGATTCAGGACATGCTTCTGCTCTAAGCAGCTGGACTTAGGGCACCCAGGTCATATGGAGAGAGGGCGTCACTGGAGTGAGTCCCCATGGCCATGCTGCTCTTCCCAGAGATGCTTGCCATCCTCAGGGCCCTTCCATCCTGTTCCATCAGTAGGGGAGGTGAAGCTACAGTACACTATCCACCCAATCCTTTAAAATTGGTCATATCTGGCCATTTACCTTGATGAATTACTGGAGGTTTAAAGTGATAAATTTCACTCCTCTCTTCTTCTAGTATTGTATCTGAAAGAAACAGACAAGGCGAGGGAAAGAAATTTGTGGTTGGTCAAGGCGAGGGAAAGAAATTCGTGGTTGGTAGCGTTATATTAGCCCCTCCATTCACCACATATCCCACCCTCAGGTTTTGGTGAATGAGGAATGATCTTGCCATTCTGCCCAGGGCGGCCTTGAACCCTCAATTATACAGACTCGGCCTTTTGAGTGCTAAGAGTACTGTGTGTACCAACATGCCCTACTCCCTTTCTCCCATCTGATGGCAGGCAGGCTCTGTTACTGGATCTCTGCTAACCTATCTGGGTTGAAGGTCTGCCTCAGGCTAGTGTGTCTTTTTGCTATGAGATTTTTCCCTGCCCTATAATCCTTCAAAAATATTTGAGAAATAAAAACATTCTATAGATTCTGAAATCCTAAAAACCAGCTGCAAATCTAACACAGGTAAGTTAACTGAAAGTGCATTGTGTGATAGGTCACATGTGTCTACACATCTGGAATCTATGGGACTCTAGAAACAAATTTTCTAGCAACCCATTTGGTGGTATGATGTCCTTTATAGTGCAGTGAAGGGATTTTTTTGTTATTTTTTTTTACTTTGTTCCATTAGTACAAAGATACACATATATTATAGGAACATTACTTTGTTTGATTACAGTACACTTCCTAGATCAGATCTAGGATAAGGAACAGTCAGGTGTGTGTGTGTGTGTGTGTGTGTGTGTGTGTGTGTGTGTGAGAGAGAGAGAGAGAGAGAGAGAGAGAGAGAGAGAGAGAGAGAGAGAGAGAGTGTGATGTGGGTGTGCATGTGGAGGTCAGAAGACAATTTAATTTCGTGGATTAGTTCTCTTCTTCCACCTTTATGTAGGTTCTGGGGTCTAACTCAGGTCATCAAGCTTTCTTTACTACTGAACCATCATGCCAGCCCCATGTAAATATATATTTTTAATTATATTTTTGCTTATGCATTTTCCTGTTTTTATATCCCAACTGAAGTTTCCCCTCCCTCCTCTCCCCTAGACCCTCCCCCATCTACCCTCTCCCCCACAATCCACTCCTCCTCTGTTTCTCTTCAACCATTTAAATAATTTTTAAGTGTCCAGTTTAATGGTATCAAGTAATTCCAACTAGTGTGTAACTACCACCCCACCCACTCATAACTTCTCCATCCTGCAAAACTGAAATTCAGAACCCATTAAATATTACCTCCTATCTTTCCCCCTCTCAGCTTAGCAATCATCACTTTACTCGCTCTGTGTGATTTCTTTTTTAAAGACCAGGTGTTGCTGTGTTGCTCAGACTGACCTCAAACTCAACCCTCCCACCTCAGCTTCCCAGCAGCTGGAATTACAGGCGTGCACCACCATGCCTCTTTTGTCTTTACGAATCAGCTTCTTTAAGCATGGCAATGGAACCAGGCAGCACTAGCCCTTCGTGACTGGCATATTCCACTCACCATACCAATTCCTCAGTGTTCATCCATTTTTGTTGCACACACCAGAATGCCCTTCCCTCTCAACACTGAGTAATATTCCCCTGCAGAAGCATGCCAGTTACACTTTACTTATCCACTCATCTGCTGATGGATAGGTAGAATGGCTCCTCCTTCTGTGTGGTGTAAATAATTCCACTATGAACATGAGTGTATCAAAATTTTTCCATGTATCTACTCTGAAGTTTTTTGGTCAATACCCAGAAGTGAAATGGTTGTGTTATATTAACTTACTAAAACTCTACTTCTGCATTGCAAAGCTCATGTAGCGCCAGAGATTCCAGATCAAGATTTCTAAACCTGCCTTATTAGGCAGATGCACCTCAACCAGCCCTTCCTTCCTCCCTTTCTGCCTTCTTCTCCCTCCCTCCCTCCCTCCTTCCCTCCCTCCCTCCTTCTTTCTCCTTTCTTTTCTCTCTCCTTCACTGCTCTCTTTGCTAACTTGAAGTTACGTTATCCTAGCCGAAAAGGTAGCTTTTTGTTGTTGTTGTTGTTGTTGTTGTTGTTTTTCGAGACAGGGTTTCTCTGTGTATCATAGCCGAAAAGGTAGCTTTTGTTTGTTTTTCAAAACAGGGTTTCTCTGTGTAGCTTTGCGCCTTTCCTGGAACTCGCTTTGTAGACCAGGCTGGCCTTGAACTCACAGAGATCCTCCTGCCTCTGCCTCCCAAGTGCTGGGATTAAAGGCGTGCGCCACCAATGCCTGGCCGAAAAGGTAGCTTTGAAAGTTGATATTTAAGCTGTGTGTGGTGGTGTGCACCTTTAATCCCAGCACTTGGGAGGCAGAGGCAGGCAGATCTCTCTGAATTCGAGGGCAGCCTGTCTACAGAGCCAGTTCCAGGACCCCCAAGGCTACACAGAGAAACCCTGTCTTGAGTTGCCCCCCCCCTCCAAAAGAAAGTTGATATTTAGTGGCTGGAGAGATGCCTCTGCTTTTACAGAGGACCAGAGTTCAGTTCTCAGCACCCACGGCAGGGGGCTCATATTGCATGTAACTCCAACTCCAGGGGATCCAACACCTAGCCTCTGAAGGTATCTGCCCACATATGTGCATGCCCACACTCAGACAAAATAAAACATGCATGAAAATAAAACAAATCTAACTAAAAAATTGGTATTCATTTCTTATATCAAAACATAAATAAATGCTTTTGGCAGCAACTCATCCAACAATTGTTTTCCAGTGTTCTTAGCTTATTCCTTTTGTTGAGTTGGTCTACCACATTTGGAGCAGAAGCAGAGTGGAGTGGAAACAGAGTCAACCATGGAAAAATGTCCTGAAATACAACTGAAGCACTAGAGACTCCTTCTTGTCATCATCCCCTAAGCAACAATATAATGAGTATTCACTGGCATTTAACTTGTTTGAAGTCTTATGAATGGCTCGAGTTTTTTATGCACAGATGAGTATGTGCATGGGACAGGAAATCTGTGGATTTTGATATTTACATGGGGTGGAGGAATCATGACGCCAGGACACCAAGAGATGGTGTAGTCAGCTTGGCTTACATAAAGGAGGCCATGTGGATACATTGTTACGTGTTTCACCTGTTCTAGGTGGAGCTTGCAAAACCCAGGAAAGATCCTAAATGACTGACCCCACCTTTTTATATCCCATTCTAGGATAGCTTCTACTCCAGTTCCACCGCTTACCAGCCTTCATCTTAAGGCTTTGACTTCTATGATTCAGTTTTCTCATTTATAAAGTGACAGCAGTCACAGCAATAGAGAAAAAAATATAAAATCACCGATAGTCTGCTGTTTTCCCCTATGAAAAAGGCAAATTTCCATTGTTTAATCCCACAGGCTTGTTAGGAGGAATCAATGTGCTAACAGCCATAAGACAAACAGAACGGTAGCTGTCCAACACACAAGAAGTGCTGGATGTGCATTTGTCAAATAAAAGACTAGCATGGCTAAACGATTTGGGGTAGAGTTGATCACCTGCCCATCTCACGTCTCCAAAATGATAGAGTTATTGGAGGTGGTGTCTGATACTTTATTTTGTAAGTCTGCTTCCCTCAGACTTAGAATTTCATTCCAGTTCTTTGGAGTTAGCACAGTCAGCTAGCGAAACGTATCAAACATAATTGCTTCCCCAAATGAGACCCAGCTTCTGTGCCTAGTTTCCTCCAGGGTCTAAAGGCTGCAGACAGAGGCAGGTCTGTAACCTGATGCTGTTTATAAGTAAATCCCATCACTATGTCAAGGATGTAAAGTATTTCCAGGAGGGCAGGGGTCTCCTTCTCTGTCCCCTCCCCAGTTCTGAAGCTCCCACAGACTTGCCCACTGGGTGAGCAGGCTCAATGAACTCACCGTGTATGATCCCAGCCTGGGATCCAATGACAGCCACAAGTATAAAGAATGAAATGACAGTCGCCGAGTTCCTCATCCTCCTGAAAGGCAGGCCCAGCTGTTCTGAGGATTTCTGCTCACTGCTCCCTGATGCACTGGCCTGCCCTGGTATTTATATGCTAGGAGGATCAGGAAGTCCCAGGGTAGAACTGAGAATGCTGTTCCTGCCTATATAATACTCGACATGCTAGTTCTAAAAGAGGGAACAAGACTGAAATTGCAACAGGAAGTAGAAGACCAAGAATGCAACAGGAAGTGGGTGCAAAGGTTACGGTGGGCTAGAAAGCCAGGGAAAAGAAAGGGATGTGGGACTTCTTACTCAGAAGTCTTCTTGAAGATTGAGGCCTGCTGGTGACCACAGCTAGTAAGTGGTGGAATCAGGGTAGGAGCTAGCCTGGAAGTGAGTATGGAAAAACATGATCATTTGGGATCTTTCTGGTTTTTGCAAACTCCACCCAGAACATGTGAAGCATGTACAAGCTGAGAGTCAAGAATTCCAGCATAATTAGCAACAAAAAAAGTTGCCTATAGAGACAACACTCCTTGTATACAGAGATATTTTAAATAAGAATGTTACTATAGCAATGGATTATGCTGCTTATATACTTATTAAATAGCAATGAACTGTGTTCAGTAATATTTGACATTTAAGTATGGACTAATTCCCTTCTCAGATGTGAATGTGGAATTTTTCTGAGAATCTTAGAAATAAGACTATAAATTTCATTATAGTGAAAATGTATCTTAACTTCCTTGTCAGATCCTCATGACCTAGGGCATTACCGTACCAGCTGCAATCCTACCCAGTGTACCCCAAGAGCCGCTCTGTGATCTCATTTACTGAAAAAGAGAAAATAAAACTCTTAGCAGCCCTTTGGGATGTAACTTCAGAGGCCGACAAAATTATGTGTGGCTGTCGTAATAACTTAACTCTAACTTAACGGTGACTCTCTTAGGAAGCCCAGGCTACACCTGAGTGTGTACTGTTCATACTCATATTTCCTAAGTGTCTCTGTTCATACTCATATTTAAGTTTATGCTTAAAAAATTCTCTTCTTAATAAACTCCAATCCTAGGGCCGGAGAGATGGCGTAATTGTTAAGAGCATAAACTGCTGCTACCGAGGACCAGAGTTCAGTTCTCAGCACCCACAATGGGGAATTTACAATTGCCTATAACTCCAGCTCCAGAAGGATTTGACTAATACCTCTGGCCCCTGTGGGAGCTTGCACAAGTGTGCACCTCACCCACACAAGACACAATATAGATACATGATTAATAATAGTAAACAAATCTTAAAAAAAAACAAACCTCCAACTCTGCTTCATATTGCCTGCCTCTGAAATTCTTTTATGAGATGCATTTAAGCTTCTCCTGTGCTAAGGTCTCCAAAAAGAACTCTCCAGACAGCTGGGTAGTGGCACACACCTTTAATCCCAGCACTGGGGGGGGGGGGGGGCAGAGGCAGGTGGATCTCTGAGTTTGAGGCCAGCCTGGTCTACAGAGTGAGTTCCAGGACAGTCAGGGATGTTACATCGAGAAACTCTGTTTCAAAAAGCCAAATCAAAACAAACAAAAAACAAAAGAGCCAAAAAACTCCCCAGGCTGGTACAGGTAGCAGCAGGGAGCTGTGTGTCCAATTCATACCCTACTACCTACTGCTACTGACATCTTTCCTGGTGACTGCAAAGGGACCATGTCTGAAGCAGTGGTGGTGAATTTCCTTGACAACCACTTAGCTCCTCTGCTCTACCCTTTCGGCTTACACATCGCTCTCATTTCTTTCTCTCTGTTTCTGGCCAGAGACTCACACAGTGTTTGATGAGTAACACTGGCCTTGAAGACAAGAATCTCCTAGGAACCGTCCGTACTGCTCTCCTGGTCAGATGGAATAATCAGGGAGGTTCAAAAGGACACCACTCTAAGGACTGTTCTACCGGTAACTTGCACCACTGTTTGGCCTCTGGGAGAGCCATTGGAGACCCTGTTGGTGTGAACTGACCATGGTGTGACACCCAGAGTCCCAAACCTCGTTAAACAGTGTGTGCTGTATCCGAAACACACCAGGAAAGGCTGTTTCTGTGTGTGACATGCTCTAGCCCCTCTCTTTTGGATCCTGAAATCTTCCCACTAGTCCTCTCAGATGTTGCTATTTTCTGTGAGCCTAGTCACCTCAGATAAAGGGAACTGGGCAATCTCCTCACCAGTGTTTTACAGCCAAAATGTTCTTCTGCTGAAGATTCTGATCCCATTTTAATTCCAGAGTCTCACCAGAGGATGCTTTGAGGCTTCTAGAACCTATCAGTGCCCTAACAGGCAATTTTAGACTCCGTAATTCTCCTTTCCTGAGAAGGTTAAAACCCCATCTGTTGAATGTAACTGCGAAGAGACACAGTTCAGAGAAGGTCTCCAGGGAAGCCTGGGCAGAAATTCTTCACCTGCGCTTTAGTCTGTTCACGACCCTGAGAGACAGGTTGTTAGACTGTCCAGTCCAGGCTGATTTCCTTTAGAAACACGAGCACAGGGACATAGTTTAGTCTCGGAGTAAGTTAAAAAGTGGGGGACTGTGGCTCAAAATAATATTCAGTAAATTTTACGCTGTAAAGGCGTCACCTCTCCCTCTGTAGTTCAGCATTTAGAACAGGAAAAAGGTATTAAGTTCCGCTCAAGTGTCACATTTTAGCTTTCACTGGCTGTCTACCCGAGCCCCGTCGGTAATGAGCTCAAGCTCCATGCCATTGAGACGCATTCTTTCTAGCTTTTGTTATTAAGGGTTGTACATGTGGAGGCACAGACTTTAGACTAAGGACTGTTTAGTGCCGTGGAGGAAATAATCAGACCTCACAGATGATAAACGTCCATGAAAGCTACGGAATCTTTGGTCTATTTTTATGTACAGCTGATCATGTGTGCCGTCTGCGTGTGTGCTGTGTTCATGTATTATTTACATGGCACCAAACTGTCTTAGAAGATAAATGCTTGTCCGTGTAAACAGAAATGTTCAATTAGGTCAAACTCTTTTTAGCTCGTAATATGACAGGACTTTTAGAAGAACACAAGTCCTGGCCTTGGCAGCCCCGGCAGGTTTAGCTTGGCTACTGTTTCTCATTCACCAGTTAAAGAGATGAGTTATGGTGAACTTTAGATTTAAATAGAGAAGGGATTAAAACACTAGACAAAAAGGTGTGTGTAACTCGGCAGTCCCCGTCAAGCTGTGACCTTGTTGGTTTTCCCCTGTTCTGGTCCTGCAGTGTGGTTAAAATAACTCCTTATTGCTTGGAGGGACAGCTGGCGTTCAGGGGGTAATTGCTCGTGCTCCAGGGTGTGGCCCACTTTCACAGATGATTGCTCTCATCTGGAGCTGGGCCTGTTGGGTTTTATTCTTCCTGGAATCCGAGGCTTTGAACAATAGCTCCTCTTTGTACTTTCAGTCTTCCTGGGGTGGTTAAGGTGCTCCCCTGTGAGATAAGTAGGTCACAGAGAGAAAGGGGGACAGATACACAAAAGGAAGGCTTTGTCCTGCTGCGGGCTGCCTTCTGGGCCCAAATAAAGCTGATGCTTTTTGACAAAAGCAGTTCCTAAGTGCCTGTGGCAGTAGCATTAAAGTCCCTGACAAATCCATTAACTTACATTTGTTAGAAGGAAAAACATAAGTGTCTTTAAGTTATTAACACGTTCTGCCTATGTTACAGATATGGCTTCATGGGTTTTCACAAAAATATAGTTATTAAGAAAGAAATATTTTCTAAACTTTGTAAAAAGAAAAGAAAAAAGCAGAATTATCAAGTATGAAAGAGAGAGTTGGAAGGCTGTAGGTTTAGAAATGTATGTTGGGTAAAGAAACCTTAAAAAAAAGGAAATGCTTTAGGTAAACGAGGATTTTAGGTAGTAACTTCGACCTAAAATAAAAGGATTGTTCCAAAATGAAATAGAAAGGAGTGTGGACAAAACCAGAAAGTGTAAGCACATTGCAGAAGTAAGTTTAAGTAAGTGTAATGAAAGGACCTTTTTTAAAAAATCTATTTTGTCAGTTGCTCTGCAGGCAGACAATGGGACCCCAAATTAACTTTTAAATTTGTCTTTTGAAGTTTTCAACCACAGAGAAAATTTTATTTGCAGTGCAAAATGCCCGGGGGAAGCAACTGCAGCCACACCGGTTGTCGGCTTTAGCCCTGGAGAATACTACACTTCCCCAGGCAGATAAGAACCTGCCCCCTTAGAGAAGCCCCAGGCCAAGAGGATTCTAACAGACCCATGGGTGCCACAGCTGTTGTTAGCCTGGGCACTGCAAGGGTCTAAGAATCCCAGGGCATTACCTCCTCTATTAAGCAGGCAACTATGGTAAGGGAGGGGGCTGTCCCACTCCCCAAAGGGAGGGTGGACCTTCTGAAAGTGTCCAAAGTGAATTCCTCTCCAAGCCCCTGCCAGCAAACACTGAGGGGCGTCAGGTGACTCCTGATACGGTGGACAAAAATATTAATTTTCTGGAGTTGGAGAGGTGGCTCAGTCGTGGACCTGAATCTGGTTCCCTACAACCACCTGGCACTCCAGTTTCAAGAGACTGGACACCCTCTTCTGGAGTCTGGGGCACCTGCCCTTACCTCTCCACCTACATGGAATTAAAATGTGATTTTTCTTTTCAACACTGGCCTTTGTTGTGTCCCTCCACTGTTACTCAGGACCCCAAGGAAGCATGTGCAGTAACTAGTGTCAGTGGACAGACATCAAAGTCAAAGGTGTCATTAGTGTCAGTCCTGGCCTTGGGATTGCCCTAAAACATGACCCCTAAGAGTCCCACCCAGAGCCAGCAAAGGTGGCTTAGCAGGCAGAGGCCCTTGCCACTCCAGTCTGATGACCCGAGTGTGACTCCCAGATCGCATGTAAAGCTGGAAGGAGAAAACCCATTTTACAGAGTTGTCCGCTGACCTCCACATAATGTGCCATGGAATGCACACACACACATGCATAATAATAATAGTGGTAATAATAATAAATGTAAAATTCCAAATAAACTGTATGGTAGCTGGGATGCTTACAAACTGTGACAACTGCACTATGCTTTGGGGCCACGCATGGGTTCTGCGACCTCTCATCCATAATCATTAAACACAGAAACAGGAAACACGAGATCCACTCACTATGAATGGCTCGTGGGCCCACTTAAGAGAGCAAGAGGATCTTCCTAAACAACTATTGAGAGACTTCATGACTCATAGCATCTCAAAAGACAGTCATTAACTGTCCTACTCACTTGTGCCTTTGAGGAAAAAAAACCAAAATTCCACAGTCCAAAAATGTCATATGGGCCTATGCTTTCCTTCTCTTTAATAACCCAAGAGCTTAAGCAAAATTACCACCTTTACATAACCTAGGACAGAGGACAGGAACATTCCAAGGAAAAGGTTGACAAGCAGATTTCACTTAGATACTTCCCTGTCAAGGGTACAGATATCTTCTGATGGAGGCTGGTGCTTTTTCAGGCTGGATACAGGCCTTACCGCGCTTCCCTCCACCCCCTCAACCCCCACTCCCCCCACCCCACCCCTCCGTCAAGCCGTGAGGAACTGAAAGGCTAGCAAGGAATCCAATCCATTGAGTCTCCACAGTCTCAAATGTGTCTTGGAGATAAGGCTACTTATCTTGAAAACTGTTCAAAGAAACTTAAAAATTCTTCTCAAGCAAGAGAAAAAGACACGCTAACCTCTTAAATGCAAAGGGAGCCCCATTTGTTACGGCAGCCTCACTGTGCGTTGCTTGGACTCACGTTGATGTTTTTCTCTTAGGCGCTCAGTGCACACTTGGTGATTGCAGTCTCACACAATTTTCCCCTTTGATCAACCCCGCCATGGGATTCCTTCTTGTCTCAGTATTAGTGTCTCAGTATATAGTGAACACAGGATAATGGGGGTAGTAGGTCCTCAGTCCTCTGAGATTCACACACTCAAATTAAGGCCCTGCTGTTCTCGGTGCTAATTTTGGGATCAGGCATAACAATCACTTATTGTTTATATGGCTTGATATCCAGCTAATACCCTCTCTTCCAGATTCCCATGGAAGGACAATCCAAATCTGCAAGCCCAGGTCCTTCCTGTATTCCCTTCCACTTTATACCACACAGGCTGAGACTTAAAAAAAAGATCGTGTGTGTGTGTGTGTGTGTGTGTGTGTGTGTGTGTGTGTGAACATGACTGTGCTCACAGAGGTCATTGTGTCTCCTGGAGCTGGAGACACAGGTGATTATGAACCACCTGATGTGAGTGCCAAGAACCTAGCTTCCATCCTTTGGAAGAGCAGCAAGCATTCTTAACTGCCGAGCCGTCTCTCCAGCTCCCCGGTTGAGACTTTTGAACTCTTTTTTTTTTTTTTTTTGGTTTTTCGAGACAGGGTTTCCCTGTGTAGCTTTGCGCCTTTCCTGGATCTCGCACTGTAGACCAGGCTGGCCTCGAACTCACAGAGATCCGCCTGGCTCTGCCTCCCGAGTGCTGGGATTAAAGGCGTGCGCCACCACCGCCCGGCTTTTTTTTTTTTTTTTTAATTTTTTATTTATTATGTATACAGTATGTATACAGTGTTCTGTTTGCATGTATCCCTGCAGCCCAGAAGAGGGCACCAGATCTCATTACAGATGGTTGTGAGCCACCATATGGTTGCTGGGAATTGAACTCAGGACCTCTGGAAGAACAGCCAGTGCTCTTAACCTCTGAGCCATCTCTCCAGCCCCGACTTTTGAACTCTTAATAGGCAGGTTCTACATCCCTGTTCAGCAGTGAAGAAGCTAGGAAAATGGTTCTTTGTCATCAACTGCTAAGATTGAAAGCTCAAAGTCTCACAGGGGAAACTGAGTCAGGATAGACAAGGTAATTTAAGGAGAAATAGAAGAGGAAAAGAGAACCTCACGGTGGAGTCTGGTTGAGACTTTTGCCAGCAGAGAGGCAAGAATTCCAGCGCCATTGAAAGTTGTCGTGAAGACTGCCTACACAAAGGCAATATTCCCTGTGTATAGAGATACTTCAAATAAAAACGTGTCTTACGGACCCTGTGACCCAAAGCTTTACTTTATCTACTGAAATCCTACCCAGTGTTCCCCAGGTACTGACCAATGATCTCATTCAGTGGAGAAGGAGTTCCTTAGCAACGCTTTGATATGTAACCTCAGAAGCTACCACAGATAGACATCTCATTACTACTCTAAGCCACGCAAGCCTGACTCACTGGAGAAGTGTCTGCCCACACTTGAGAGTGTACTATCCTTCTACATGTTCATCTTCCCGTTAACAACCAGGCTTAAATTGATGTTAAACTTCTTTTTTTTCCTCCATACATTTTTTTAAAAAATAAATCTACACTATATATTTTGACCATGTTATCCCCTCCCCCAGTTCCTCCCAGAATCCTCTTCACCTTCCTACCCATTCAACTTTATGTTTTTTCTATCTCTTTCAAAACAAACAAGAAACAAAATAAAAAACAAAAAGAAAAGAAACACACAAAAAACAAAAGGAACAAATATCAATAAGACCGCTCCTCCGCACTGAGTCAGCATCTGAAGACTCAGGCTTGTGTCCCTGGCTTCCACTTTCACGGCTTGTATGAAGATGACTTGACGGTCTGTTTGGAGTTCCTCAACTGTCCTAATGGGTACAGGCAGAGGAGATATTTTAAGGAGGATTCCCTTCTCAGAGGTTCATTTAGCCTGAGTAGTTCTTTTCACTTCTTTAAGACTTGACCAACCCCACGTTCCCAGCAGCCAGTACGCCTAGGGAGGCCACCACAGGGACTCTCTCATTTGTAGACCTGGCCTTGTGGTTCTTCTCACACTGTCTGTAGATTATATTGTTTCTCCTTTTGTCTATATTCCACATCTGATTCATAAACAAATTCTGACTTGGCCCTCAAGAACATATCTAAAATTTTATTTCTCCTTGAAAGAAAAGCTGTTTCTTCTGTAACTGGAATGCCAGAGCACATCACTGCCTGTCACTTGCAGATTCCAGTCAACAGAGACAAGAACCTAATCTTTAAAACTGTGCTTTGTGGGGCTCAAGAGTTGACTCGGCCGCTAAGAGTACCTGTTGCTTTTGTTGAGGACTGGAGTTTGGTCTCAGAACCCACATTCGGTGGCTCACAACTGCCCGTAACTCTAGCTTCAGGGGATCTGACTCCCTTTTCTGGCCTCCGTGGGTACTGCATACATGTGGCACCCCACCCCTCCATACATACACACACATAAATTTAAGAAATATTTTTAAAACAGTGCCTTATTCAGACAATCTGAGAAGATAGTAGATTAACACCCTAAAAAAAATCCCCAAATATGCATTTCTTATTGCTCATAATGTCACACTCCTCAGCACTGCCTCTTCCTCCCCTTGGCATGAACCACCCTTGTCTGTCACCAGAATTATTGCAAAAGTCCTCCACCTTGTCTCCACCTCTTCTTCTTTCTCTCTTATCAGCATTGTGGCCACAGAGATCCTGTTAGAGTCACAGATCAAATGAATCCTGTGTGAAATCCTGCAATGGACTTAAGAAACAAAAACAAAAAAACACTCATCATTGTGCAGCCCAGTCTTTATGATAAGCTAACATCCCTAGCCATCCCTGTTTGGTCTGTTTTCACAACCTGTCACCCTTCCCTGCCTTCAGAGGGTCCCGATCATGCAGGCTGCTCTAGTCTGTGACTTTCCATTTTCCCTGGCTATATTGCTTGATTCTCTCTCAAATACTCTCAGGCATGCCTGCTTGCCTGCTCATCTCACCATCATTTTAGTTAGTCATTACTTAACCAAGCCATCTAACTATCAGCTCCCCTGCCTAGCTACCAAATTTCCCTATATATTTAACACTCTCTAATGTGCTACGTATTTTACTTCTGAAGCTTCTAATGGCTGCCTCTCCTGCATGACTCTCTGCAGTTCCCCTGGCTCTCTGTACTCTGGGTATCCCTGAAAGCAGAGCACAATAACTATTAGGTGCACTTCGTTGATGTGGGAAATATTTCAGGGAGCAGGGATGGAGGACTAGACCAGTTTGGGGATTTGTGCCAGACTGGACTTGAACTGATATCCTCCTGATACCAGCCATCCAAGTGCTGGGACTATCCTCAGGGGCCACCATGCCTAGCTGGGTTTTTAAAAAGAGGACTATGAAGTTTCACCTGGGAGAATGAAAAGGAACACATTTAGCACCTTTTTGTTTGTTTGTTTGTTTTGTTTTGTTTTACACATGTGGTACTTTAAAAACATAGCTCCAGGGGCTAGAGAGATGGCTCCATGGGTAAGAGAGCATACAGCCTTGCAGGGGTGCCTAGTGTGATTTCCAGCATCCATGCTGGGTGGTTCATAACTGCCTGTGACTCCAGCTCCAGGGAATCTGATGCCCCTGGTCTCCATTGGCACTGCATTCTTGTATACACACACACACATACACACACACACACACACACACACACACACACACACACACACACACACATAAAATAAATAAAATACTTTAAAAATTGTAAAGTATGACTACAAATTCTTAGACACACCTCGTATTGAGCAATAGAGCTTGTGTCTTTCCCCTTGAAATCAAGAAGACTTATGACCTGTTTAATCATCAGAGAATATCACATGGCCTCTAAGGCTCATTCATAGAAAGCCCTGGAACATCAGCCTCTGTCACTGGAATACTCGCTTTTGATGCATTCACCTACTAGGCGAGGAGGCTGCCTAGCTTGGAGAAGTCACATGCTTGGTAGAAGGTAGTTCTAAATGAATGTGGCCTTCAAGTCATCTCAATCTATCTTCTAAAACTGTGAGTGGGGAAGACTCTAGATCTACAGGTCCAACATTTTGATGAGGAGCCTAATGTGGCTACTGAACACTTGAATGGTGCAGTCTAGATCAAATTTCACTGAAAGTGTGACCTACATACACACTGGGTGTCAAAGACTTAGTACCTCACGTAAAATGTAAAATATCTCAATAATTCGGCACACTGATCATATGCTGAAGTGGCAATATATTGAATACACTACATTAAATACAATATTATTAAAAATGAATTTCATCTGTTTCTTTTTACTTTTTAAACTACAGCTGCAGGAAGTCTGAGTATGTGGCTCAGTTGGTAGGATGTGCAGGATTGACACTTCAGCATCAGGTAAAACTGACATGGTAGTCCATGCCTGTAGTGCCGGCACTCAGGAGGTAGAGTTAGGAAGATCAAAAGTTCAAGGCTAGCTTCTGCTATATAACAAATTCCAGCCCAATCCAGAACTCATGAGACCTTTCTCTCTCTCACACACACAAAGAACCTACAACAATTACTCGTGTGATTTGCCTTAAAGTTTTACTGGGCAGCACTGGTCTAGATAATTCCAGTTGCCAATCATTTGAGTCGTTTCTTGCTACTTGTGCCTTAAGTTGGGACCCGATAATCATGAAGCAGAGACAAGGTCCATCCCGCTGTGCCCTGTGGGAACTTCTTTCCCACTGAATGGATGAGCATGAGCATAATGAAGCAGGTGATGCTCGGCACCACTGCCCTTTGGGTGACTTGTTCCGTGGAGAAGGATAACGGATCCCCCACCTTAAGTTCTCCATACTTCTGGTTTGTTCACACATGGATGTTGGGCATGTTTCTGAAGGTTTTATATCTCAGTATCAGAGAAGCCCTGGAACAGGAAGGAAGAGTTAGGAATCACAGGCTGAGGCAAGGCATCTCTAGGAGGGTCATCTGAGTCAAAGAATACGGATGACTGAGGCATTGGCTGTGGTATCAACTGGGAGGTATTCATGACTGCAACCCACCCTGCTTCCCTTTGATAGGTTACCGTCTTTATTATGTCCGATCTTTCCCTAAGCCTCCGTCAGGTTGGATACATTAGTTCTACCATGTTCTGGGGGAACCAAATAGTGGACTTGCCTGTCCACTGCCCAGCCCAAGAGCTCTAATCCAGTATGACCTAATGCCATGAGGAAAAAAACTGCAAATCAACCACTGGAAAGAGAAGGGCTAATTCCATGTCACTCTTACATCCTATGTGTGTTAACAATTGGAGATATAATACAATTTGCCAGCCTTTCTTTGGAGCATGTACTGCATCCCAAACTATAAGCTCCCATTCTGAAACTTATGTTATTAGCTAAGTTACCAACACTGTGTTGCAAGGTACTACCCTCCCAACCAAACTACCACCATCCTTACGAGATCAGCTGTGCCTACTTTCAAGACTTCATCATGACAGAACCTGTGGACTGTTAACATTCCTTCCTAGAAGGAGGGGGCAGGGAGGGTCATTGGACCCTCACCCGAGTATCCAGATACTCCTCTTAGCCATTTGTATGCAATTCTGTAGACTAGGGGAAGGGACATCCGTCTATGAGGATGTGGGGAAGCCATCATCCATGCTGAGTGAAGACTTCCCAGTGTGGCTGCTTTGGGGTCACCCACACTCCTGCCAGTAACCCCTCACCCCTGCTTTCCGAGTAAGCCCAATAAACTCACTGGTTCCCCAGGGTAAACTGTGGTGGAATTGTACTTTGGCTTGTCATTGGGACCTTTGAATCGATGCTGCAGGCCTTCTAGACATCCCAGTACTAGTTGTTTACTGTACTTGTTTCATAACGTTGCCTAGCACACCCCGCAACTTCTGCCTTTACAGAAATACCAAATATCCTGTCAACATAGCCCTTACAACATCCCATGACGTGATCCTGCACAGAAAGTGATCTTATAACATTGCATGGGAGTACAGGGCAAGGGTCAGAGTATGTGAATCAAAATGTCCCCTCCTTGGGTAGCCTACTGTCAGACCTGCTGTTAATCTAGAATTTTTCTTCTAAAAAAGATTTATTTATGTGTGTGAGTGTTTTGCTTGTGTGTATGTATGTGAACCATGTGTGTGTCTGATGCCTGTGGAGGTCAAAAGAAGACCTTAAAATCCCTAGAAATGGAGTTACAGATGGTTGTGAGTCACTGTGTGGGAGCTGAGAACCGAACCTAGGTCTCTTGCAAGAGCAACAAGTGCTCTTAACTGCTGAGCCTCCTCTTTATATTATTTTATTTTATATATATATATTAGTCCTTTATATTATTATTTTCAATTTCACCTCTCATTCCTTTATTATTGGTCCATACAGCATGTGTCTGTGTCACTGATTTGTCACCAAGCCCCAGAATGGCTGTCACAAGTACAGCTCCCTGCAAAGGAAAGGGGCTGGCTGGCACTGGGTCTTCCCTGTATAAGCTGCTGTTCCTCAAGTTTCCAGTGGAGCTACTTCAGGTGCCTGAGCTCACTGGAGGAATCAGGAATTATACAGAGGCCGCCAAAGATGCCCGTGAAAGGTCGAGTTGGATGGAAGTCAAGCCAGATCCTCTGAGATGACGTAGCAAGAGCTCTCCCTACTAGGCATTACCTGTATTAAACAGTGACACTGTAGCCCAAACAATTCTTCCAGCTGTGAAGTCAAAAATGCTGGTGAGAAAAGTTCCCTTGAGCTCAGAATGTTGTCCCAAAACAAGACAAGGATCTCTCTCTCTCTCTCTCTCTCTCTCTCTCTCTCTCTCTCTCTCTCTCTCTCTCTCTCTCTCTCTCTCTCTCGCCATGAGCCATTGTCACACTCTATGGGAAAGGAGCCATAAGCATGCAGGCTTTGGAACTCTGTACAGCAGGACACATAAGGGTCTTGGTTCTAAAACCCTTCCTTACCAACAGGTGAAGAACCCTCACAGACTGAAGGATTAGTCCTTTGTTCTTTCTACATACCTGTGTCATTCAACAACAGGCCAACCCCGTGACCGTGTCTATTACTGATGAGGAAGAATGGAGCATCACCCTCTATTCTTCTAGATGGGTCCACTAGCCATGGGTCACCAAACTTCACTACTGAAGTTGATCCTCCTGTCCGTCTTCGAGTGAGTGAAGTGCTGTTCTGTCCAGGGCCTGCAGAAGCAATGTTTTTCTTGACAGTCCCAACAGCTATAAATTCTAGAGTGGGTAGACATCCTGAGACTGCAGTTCCCTTCTGTGCTGGGCCCCAGGCCTTAGGGAACTCCTCCTATCACAAACATACAGCCAGATATTGTAACAAAGTATCTGAGAAAAGCAACTTAAAGGAGCGAAGGTTCCTGGGCTCACAGTCTCATAGGCTTCAGCCCATGCTCAGCTGGCTCCATGGCTGTGAGTCTGTGGTGAAGCAGGCCATCAATGGCAGCTGAAGCATGTCCCAGAGGATGCTGCTCACCTCATGGTGGACAGTAGGTGGAGAGGTTATGAGGAGTGGCCTGAGGACAAACTATACTCTTCAAAGACACCCCAGTGACTCCCTCCAGTGAAGCCCTACCTCCTAATTGTCCATTAATCTATGAATTCTTTAATGATTGATGAGGTTAGTGCCCAGCATGACTTGCTGTAGACCAAGCTTTCATCATATGAACTTTTGGAGGGACTCCTCATAGCCTCCCCCCCACACACACCCATGCATAACAAATGTGTCAGGGAGCACAAAGGACCCAGCACTCAGGTCTGTCACAGCAGGGCTCAGTGTCCACTCATCCTCTCCTGGGATAAACAAGGAAATGCTAGCACCTTGACCATCAGTGGAAATGCCTGATGGATGCTGCCAGAGTTTCTGGGTGGTGGCGATGCATGGCTACATGTGCGGCTGTAGGGTGTGGTGGTATTGCGTTCCCCAAAATATTGTGCACCCTAATAAACTTATCTGGGGTCAGAGATAGAACAGCCACAGTATTAAACATAGAGGATAGGCAGTGGTAGCACACACCTTTAATCCTAGCATTCCAGAGGCAGAAATCCATCTGTTCAAGGATACAGCCAAGCTTGGTGACTCACGCCTTTAATCCCAGAAAGCGAGCCTTTAATCCCAGGGAGTGGTGGTAGAAAGCAGAAAGGTATATAAAGCGTGAGGAGCAGAAACTAGAAGCATTTGGCCTAGTTAAGCATTTGGCTGGTTAAGCATTCAGGCTTTTGAGCAGCACAGTTCAGCTGAGAGTCTTTCGGATATGAGGACACGGAGGCTTCCAGTCAGAGGAAACAGGATCAGCTGAGAAACTGGCAAGGTGAGGAAGCTGTGGCTTGTTCTGATCTTCCAGCATTTCACCCCAATACCTGGCCTCAGGTTTGATTTTACTAACAAGACTTTCTAACAATTCATGCTACAGTAGGGAGGAGCTGAAAACCTGGGATGGGAAGGTTGCCAAGGAAGCTGCCAAAGTCTCACCTTCCAAAAGGCAGGTACGCAGTCTCTCCTTGCTCACTGGAGACTTGTTCCCTTGGGGCGCTCTCTGCTCAGTTATCTTCTTTCCGTGTTCCAATCTATGCAGAGAAACTCACAAATCAGGAATGTACATGCAGAGGTCGCAATATTAAGCAATCATTTTTTGCTCTTAAATTGTGCATTAGCTTCATTTAATCTGGGAGCCTCCTTATGGATTCTTGCCCTGAACCATGTAAAGATGGGAACAGACCTGGCCAGGACCTATAAAGTTAGGGTGGCTGGTGAGGAGAATCCTTGGGCCACACCACTTCCCATCTGTCCTTACCACAAACCCTAGTGGTTAGAAGTCATCAGGTGCCATTTCTTCCTTGGCTGTGATCTTAAGTGACCGGACCGTTGCCTAAGGAAAGCTTTCTTTAGTACTAAGGGGAATCATGGAGCTAATCAAGCCATCTTCTTGTTTCTCTTGCTATCTGTAAGTCTGGGCTCAGGCCTTCCTTAGAGAGAAGCAAAACAAATCCAAGCAGGGCGTGGTGGTGCCTGCTTTTAATCCCAGCACTTGGGAGGCAGAGGCAAGCAGATCTGTGAGTTCTGGGCCAGTCTGATCTACAGAAGGAGTTCCAGGACAGCCAGGGCTACACAGAGAAATCAACCCTGCCTCAAAAAAACTAAAGCCAAAACAAACCAAACAACAAACAATCAAATAAATGTAAGCAGACTCTCACAACAAAGGCCCACACTGGCTGAGCTGGCCTGAGAAGAATAGATGTTCATCACCTTTAAGCCACCAGACTTCAAGGTGATGTATTTTGTAGCCGCGGCGAACTGATCATCCTCTTTGGTGGCTGTGGAAAATGGATTTGTCTTATCTGTAGGTTGGCGAAAATGATGGTTTCTCATTCAAGAAGTCGATTTCTGCTTTAAATGAAGCCAGGGCTTGCTACAGTGGGACCACACAAATGTTAGCAAAGATGCTTTATTCTAATTCAGGTAGAGATGGAGAGGAAAAAGGACGTCTCTGCATCCAAAACTGGGGAGCATTTGTGTCCAGTACGTGTGTGTGTGTGTGTGTGTGTGTGTGTGTGTGTGTGTGTGTGTGTGTGTGTGTGTGTGTGTGTGTGTGTGTGTGTGTGTGTGTGCAAGCCTCCATTTCTCTGGGATAAATGTTTAGAAGGCAATTAACACTTGACATGATCACAACTCTTGAAGAGCTGTTTTGTGAAGTGGTGGGTCTGTGTTTGTTTCTTCCGGTACCCTCTTTACTCTGAAGAGATGTGGTTCCCTTTCCTGAGGAAAACTGCCCATGCAGTAATTATTTTCCAAAGCCACAGCCCCACCCCAGCCAGTCACAATGCCTGCTTCTTTGCTGTGGCGTGGACCCACTTCCCAAGCTGGATGGTAGGGGATGCTTTGGAGGGTAGTTTTTTCAGATTGTCATAAAGGGAGAGCTGCATTGTTTGAGGCAGTGAAGGTTTGTTGATAACGATGGTATCCTGATCAACCTACAGATGCACAAACGAAGCTGACCCCAGAGTTCTATGGAGAGCTTGCCTTGAGCTTCCCACCCCCATGACACCCCTGTCATTCTGAGAGTATGAACCCATAAATTGTTTTTCCCTTAGTGCATTTTGAGGGTGCTTTATGGGGTATGAAATTAAAACTCAAGGAGCTCCCGTTTCCCATTCCTGGACTCTCTCCTGGTCCCTGCTCAGGGTTCTGATGCTTCCATTAGTTCTGAGACTCCAATATTGAGTCTATGCTGAGGCCTGGAGCCCCATGGCCTCCTTGCGTTCTGGACAGTTGGAAGTCAAAGCAGAGCTCAGACGAGAACAGAATCCAGGAACATGGGTAAGAGCAAAGAGGGGAGATGTTTAGAGTAAAATTCAAGGCAGGGCAATCCCCAAGGTCCAACAGAGGTGAGGAGTGGGGATAGGAGACTCAGTTTCCCTCTCTTGCTGCATCCTAAGCTGGGGTTCCAGCTGTGATGTAGCTACTGGCATTTGAGTTGCACTTGTGTGCATGTGAGCTATGCAGCTGCCTGTGTTCTGCTCTCGGCTTCATAGCATGGTTAACCATTGTCTTGAAATTCTTAATAGTATTTGAAAGGGGGCTCCATGCTGTCATTTTCCCCTGGGTCCTGCTTCAGATCAATGTGTAGTCATGGATACAAGTGCCATGGAGGAGGCGTCCATGTGTTGGTCTTGGGTGATGAAGCTGCGGAGTGAGAGAAGATTAGTTGAACTACACCAGGGTTCCCATGTTCCTTAAGGGGTCCTGGAAATTGACCACTTGGACTGGGTCTCTTTTGAGAGGGCTGTTCCCTGCTCCCCAGGACCTAGACACACCCAACTCGGTATCATTCTTTTCATCATCCCTCCTTGCCATGGTTCCAGGTCCCTTCTTCTCCATGCAGGCTTTGCCCAAGCTAAAAGCTGCCCTGCCTCTCACTTTGTCCATGCCTGACAGGTGTTCAGAAGTCTGTACACCCCCTGGAAAGTACCCAGCACTCCCTGCTGTCCCCAGATCCTATTATCAGTCCCTTATCAGTCCCTGAGGACAGCTTGCAAAGCCAAACTTACCTCTCTAAAGACGGTCATTGTCCTGATATCATATCTTGTTCTTGATACAGCAATTATTTTAGTGATAGTGTCACTTATTAAGTTCTCACTCTGCAAAGGTCAGAACCAGGGTGTGGTGTGAATCAGTAGTGTTGGACACACACAAAAAAAAAACCAAAAAACAAAACAAAAATAAAACAGATTATTGGTAATCCAGATAAGCAATAGTTTATTGCAAAGTGATAATTAAATGCAACATTTTAAAAGTATAAAAATCATTGCTATAAATTCATGGTGAACAAAATATTTAAATAGTTTAATATTTTGTTAAATAATGAACTTTTTTTGTTTTTTGTTTTTTCGAGACAGGGTTTCTATGTGTAGTTTTGGAGCCTGTCCTGGATCTCACTCTGTAGACCAGGCTGGCCTCGAACTCACAGAGATCTGCCTGGCTATGCCTCTCGAGTGCTGGGATTAAAGGTGTGTGCCACCGCTGCCCGGCAAATAATGAACTTTTAAATTATTTAAATAATAAAAATAAATAATTTAAATAATGAACAAAGTTTTAAGGTAAGAGTGAATCACTAGCAGTTCTATTCTGAGCCGTACAAGAACTTGAGGCAAAAGGAAACACCAATTCCTGTAGGAATATTCATCCATTTTTGCTGTGGAATAATCCTTCTGTACATTGTGAATACGCGTTGCTATCATTGGTTAATAAAGAAGCTGATTAGTCCATAGCAAGGCAGGATAAAGTTAGGCGGGGTAATCAGACTGAGTATACTGATATGAAGAAGGGAGCAGCCAGGAGACATGCCAGCCAGCGCTCTCTTGGGCTGAGGAGACCGGGTCAGGCGGCAGAAAGCGGAAAGCGGTCCCCATCCGCCTTAGGAAAACGGAAGCTGGGTCAGCCGTGGATCTGCAGCATGTCTACCTTGCTTTGTGGATCTGCAGCATGTCTACCTTGCTTTGTACTAGTGAGTCTGTTTCCCCATCTCACCCCTTAATAAATACACACACACACACACACACACACACACACACACACACACACACACACACACACACACACAAGCCTCTCTGGGCTCTCGTCTCACCCCTGTTAACTTTTCTACCAATCTTTTCTTTCCTGTCCTTCTGTTGCCCCAAAATTTGCAGTGTGCTTCCTGGATTTGGGCCTCCGGAAGTCCAAAGAGGAACATAGCAGAGTCCCTGATTCACCCAACCCGTCCTTGCTCTGGCATTAGAATTCTCTGACCCCTTGGCAGCAGCGCCCTTCCAGTTTAAAGGAAATAAACTGCTCCTGTTAAAAAGACATAACTATGATTTTCTAAAGAGTAAAAGCCTCACCAACTCTAAATTCAGTTTGGAGACTGAATTTTATGATCTATACGTTTCCCTTGGCAGCCAGGCAGGATTCAGGGGACCCTTATCCCTGGAGAGCCGGGTGCACAGAGAGGAACATTACACAGTCCTGGGCCTGGTTTAACTTCATCTGGGGTTGGGATTTACAAGATGCCATATCAGGCAGCGAGAGACAGATGTCAAGTGAGCAGCATCCTCCATTCCCTGGCACCCCTGTACCCATCAATTAGTTGGTCCTTTAATAAAGAATGTATCTGAACTGGGCGGTGGTGGCGCACACCTTTAATCCCAGCACTTGGGAGGCAGAGGCAGGCGGATCTCTGTGAGTTTGAGGCCAGCCTGGGCTACACAGAGTTCCGGGACAGCCAGGGCTACTCTGAGAAACCGTATCTGTAGCCAGTTGTCTCCTGTTCATTTTCACTGCCGTTGTCTTACCCCCATTTTTCTTTCACTTAGACTACTGGAATGGTCCCCCACTTAACTTAGTCTCCCTACTTTTATTCTTAACTCCTCTCAAATCCGTTCTCCATCCTGAAGCAAGAGTGATCTTTCTGGGCCCTTAGTCAGGCCCACTCCTGTTGGCCAACAACCCTTCACTGACAACACTCCATTGGCCTTCTTGTCATTTGGGAGCACCCCGAGATCATGTCAACAACAGGACCTTTACTGGGGTCTCCGCCTGGGGTGCTTTCCTTCCTTGGCTTCATTTTTGGCAGTCTTCCTTCACTTTTCAGGCTTCAGGAAAACTGTGACATTCTTACCCAGGCTCTCTGTCCATTCCTATGAGGCTGAACGCCCTGGCTGGTCAAGGTTCTTCGAGGTCCCAGCTGCCATCTGTGATCACTTTGATTATCTGTACACTTGAGAACTGACCCCCTCCCTTCCCAGGAAGAGGGAAGTTCTGTGAGGGTGGGAACCGTACCTGTGTAGACACAACACTTGCAGACACGAGAGAAGAGCCAAGTAAATATGGAATGAGGTATCCTGGGAGGCTGAGGTGGGTGGGACGGATGGTGGGGTTGCAGAGAAGGACAAGGTTTGAAAGACACCTTGAAAAGCACACAGAGAGTGTGAAACTGAGAATGGTGGAGAAGACAGGAACCCCAAGAAGAAAATACAGAGAAGTAAGAGACCAGGGTTCAGGTTTGGACTTCTACAAAGAACAGTGATGACCAGCTAACATGCTGTGTTTTATTTCATGGCCACAGTGTGGGTCACTTGTCCCCTCTTCATAAGACCTTTGCTGCTTCTGGCTTCAGGCTCCAGTTCTCTCTGCTTCAATCTGAATTGCTGGCTTCTGTTGACCTGATTGGGTCCAACATGGCTTTCCCATAGCACCCCCTCTGCTATCTCCAACGTTCAGATAAGATGTCCATAGATTAAAGTCTAATGTTATAGTCAAAGGCTCCCACACTCTCGAACATCACAGGGCTGGAAGAAAGAATGTCTGAGAAAAGCTTCAGGAAAGAATGGAATTCAGCACACTGCAGACTGTTGGGAAAAGTGGGGATTCATCCATCTCAGGAAAGATGGCTTCCAAACAGTGTGACCCTGTCCAGGCCCTCCCTGCCTCGTGAGCTAGACATCATGGCTCATCCTGTTGACTCTGGTATGAAGCCTGCCCCAATCCCAACCAGGTGGAAGAAGTTTCCTGGTCTCTAGACTGTGAGATAAGGACTCAAGGGTGATTTAGTGAGGCATATGAAGTTGAGGACAGTGCAGCACCCTTCTTCCTGACCCCAGTCATCCTGCATATCTCTGCCTTCTTTTTTTTTTTTTTTTTAAAGAGGGATGGAGTGAGCCCGAAGATAAGCCAGACCAGAGTCTTGCAAAGGTCCTGACATGTTTTGGTCAGTGGTCCCAAACAACAGTGCAGACTGAAAAACAACCACAAGGGTGTCTGAGCTAGTTCTGTGCTGTTATTTGCCCATTTTGAAGTGTGGAATTTCAAATACTGTTTTTCAAAATCATTATTTGCTGGCTCAGTTGCTCATCCACTCCACTGTCTTCCAGCCTCCCCTCAGCCTCCTTCCTCCTTCCGATGCCAACTTTATTATCACGTAGGTCTACCTCTACATGACAGGCTCCAAACCCTGAAAGCCCCCCTCTACAATGGTGGTCTTCTGCCTCCCTGCCCCCTCCATGTCTGTACTCTTGGCAGGCCCCTGCTGACCTGTCCAACAGTTTTCATCCCACTGATGGTGATGGAGTATGGCTCACAGAAGGGTGGCCTTGAGCCACACTTTACAGATCTGACAGAAAATAATGTATCAGCTATCTGGAGTCTTCTGGAACCTTCTGGAATCCTCCAGGAGGCACAGCAGCAGTTGCTACTGTCCTTTTTTATAGCTAGGAGGAAGCAGGCAGAGCCAGGCCAAGCCATTCCCCAGGGGACCCAGACCTGCTACTCTGTTTCCCCAAAATGGCTGAAGGTGACTTGTTCTCAGATTAGAATGGGTCTAAACCAAACACCAAACAAACAAATAAAACACTAAGCCAAAACAGCAACAACACCAGAACTGACTCGCAGCTGCCAGAATGTGACCTTTTGCTCTGTGTAAGCTTCTTCGTCCTTTACTTGTATTTAACCAAACACAGCATCCTTTTTTGTAGGGGGCAGTCAGTAAGCTTTGTAAGATGTGAAGGAGTCGAGGATACGCTGCCCTGGCATATAGACTATTTTGAATTAGAAGCACTTAGAGAAATCATGGGTGCAGGCTACTCTGACCTTCATTTCAGTTCTTGAAAGCAGGTACATTCCCATGTGGAAAACGTTCTCCTCTGTGTAAATTTTGTTATCTTAATCTTCATCTTCAGAGTCATTATTTAATTCCAAATTATCTACCTATCCCAAGCCCTCTACTTTATCATTCATGACTTCTATTCTTTGCCTAGTTCAGCCTGTAAGTTACTGATTGTAACGGTCTCTTCAGGTCTTCCTTTTCTTATGTCCCATCCAGCACATGCATTCAATGAACACTCTCACTTTTCCCATCAGTCTGTTTACACCAATCTCATTCTCAGCCCAGCTGGGACCGTAAGAAGGACGTAGAGTTTTGCTTTCCCCTACATTTGTTAGATATTTCCTACATAGTGTTTAATGCTCCCTCAAACTCTAGTAGGCTTGACAAGGAACATGTGGTCATGTGGGTTAAGGAACTTGTCAGTGGCCTGGCTATAAAGTAGCTGGGAGTTGAAGATGGCGTGTCAGTTCTGAGGTCCCAAAGTTAAATCCCTGAATTAACATCAAAGGTTCATTTGTCTATAAAGGCCACAAACCTTTCTCAATTAGTTTCCACACTTATGAAAAGGCAATTTATTCCCTCTCTCTCTCTCTCTCTCTCCAATGTTATGCTTAGAAATGATGTAATCACTAAGTGTACTACTGTATATTGCAAACGTTTTTTAAGTACTTATTAGGAGTCAGGGGTGCTCTTCTGGGAAGGACTTGGAGTCTCCACTTGGGCCTGCAGATACCTGATGGGTAATAAAAAGGATAAATCTTGGAGTCTCTGCCCTCATTTTGCATCTGTCTCCACTGTCCTAGAACGTTGGATTAGATTCCTGCTTGACTCTGCATGGTGGTGTGTTAGTCATTTAAGGAATGTCTGTCTAAACACCAGTGATATAAGGTTGTTTAGCTCCAAACTGACTAGCCTTTCTCAACCTGCCTCAAGACTAAAGACATCAAGATAAGAGTGACTGAAGTATTTCATTGTTCACTTTTACAACATCCTGTGCCAGATCCCTGGAAAGCAGGCACCTCCTGAAACCCAAAGTCATCTTGGATTCCAGGAACAGTGAGCCCAGACAGAACAGCACATAAGACTGCCCTCCCACCCAGTGGTGCAACAGCCACATGATAGTAACTGGGGCTGTCTGCCCAAACAGGACATTCATGGGCACAGAGCTACTTCTTGGAGTTACAGCAGAAGTGACGTCTTCTGAGCCACTTCCGTTCACCAAGACTGCTGACTTAGGCACGGCTCTTACCCCTTACCCCAAGTCTTCCTCTATGTAAGTGTTAAGTTCTGGGATGCCTGGTCTCTTGTCTTTCCAGTTGGCTACACTGATTCATCCTTCCTTGCTTTCTGTCACTAATTTTTCTGTTGATTTACATATGCCCCTGTTTATAAATATCATAGTGCATACATTAACTCATTGAAAGATGTTACATTATTTTTAGTTTGGGGTTATTTGCAAATGAGGCTTCTACATATATATTTGTATGTAGAATTAAAAAAATATTAGCTTTAGTATCTGCTTATTTCCTGATACACAGAACTAGACCTAAACCCTATAGAAAAAGAGCTGCTCAAAACACCAGAAAAATCTAATTCCCTTCTTCTCTAACAATTAAATAAAACATCAATGCAAAGTCTTTAAGAAAAGTATACAAGTTACTGCTTGGATATTAAACTTTAAACAAGACAAAATTTAAAAGTGAAATCCAAATAGAAAACTCATTTTTTTCTTCCAAATAATAATCCAGAATAAAACGTTGAGATAGTATTCATTGTCTATTGCTTTATTGATTAGTGAATGGATTGAATGGTTGATTAAAACTGGCTCACAGTTTTTGAGACCAGAACAAGAAAAATTGGAATCTAGTGGTGGATGAAAGGGATGTGCATTCTCATGTCAGTTAGATGGTACAGAAATGGTTATGTGAACCACTCAAATCACAAACTGTGATGGGTGGCCAGAAGGAAAAAGCCCAGGGTGCTTTGCAAGAGGATCACAGAAAATCCCAAAGTGGATTTCTGGGGCAGGGAAGGCCTCTCCTAGGATCCGCAGAGTGGAAATAAGCTAGGGACAGAGTAGGGGAGAGCCCTCCAAAAGGGGAGTTGGAAAAAATGTGAAAGACTTTGAAGTGAGCCCCACCCTTCGCACAGAAGATCAACGTGTGTCCTCGGATTTCTCTTTGGCTTTTCTTGTTCTACGAAGACACGTCCCTTTCATTGTCTTAGAATTATTTTAGGAAGCTGTACATTGTAGAAACTCATAGTGAGGTAGAAAGACCAGTGAGTTTGTCTGGAGGGAACAAATCTGTATCTGTAAATTTATTTCAGCTTTCTTGATTACTAGTAAAAGCATGTATATGGATTCTCCATTGAATCATTTTTCTTTTGCATATGAATATCCAAATGTTCCAGCAACACTCGCTCAAGGGACTCTTCTCCTCCCCCACATCCCTGGCTTGACTTGCATACTTGTTTAAAATATATGTGCTATATAGAGAGGAAAAATGTGCTAAAAATATAAGGGTTTCTAGACTCTTAATTCTATTCCATTGGTCAAAATCTTGGTCCTTATGGCCCCACCACATCATCTTGATTACTGTAGCTTTGTGGTAAGTTGCAAAATCAGGAAGGGTGAGTACTCTGGCTTTGTTCTTCTTTTTTTAAAAAATAATATTTTGTTGTTTTTGTTCTTGGTTCCCTGTGTTTCTGTATGAATTTTGTTCTGAACTGGCAGGAATAAGGGTCCTGAATGGTGAGGTGTTGAATGGGAGGACCAGGGATGAGAAACAGAGAAAATGAGAAGTAAAGAAGACAAAAGCAATAGCTGAGTCTTGCATAAGCTGATGATTTAGGCCAAGCAGGTTCATTAGGAAGTTCAGCATCTCATATGCTATTTGCAGGGGTAAAACCAGCCAAGGTCAGCAAAGAGCTAAGTCAGACAACATTGGCAAAGGCATCAAGGGGCACCTCAGACACAGCAGCCTAAGGACTGACAACCGCAGCCGGGGCCTGGGGGAGTCTGGTCCCCAGAAACCATAACCTTGACTCCTCTGAGGAACTGGCTCCAGCATCAGGCCAGCCTTGCTGAGTCTGTTCCTAAACAAGGACACAGAACTAAAGTTCCCTTTGTCCTTTTTCATCAGGGCCTCTGAGAAAGTTTTGGGTCAATTTGGTTCCCCACAAATTTTATGCTGAGTCTGTCAATTTCTGGAAAAAAAACCCTGGGATTTTGATAGTAATTGAATGGCTTCTGTAGCATGATTAGGGGAACACTGCTTTTTTAATAACATTGTCTTCAAGTCCATGAATATGGGATATTGTTATATTTACTTAGCTTTTCCTTAATTTCTTTCAAGTTTTTTCAGTTTTCAGTACACAAATCTTGTACGTCATTTTAAAATTAATTTCAGGATTAGCATACAAAGTAGTGGACTTCGCTATCACATCTTTACACATGTAGATCACTAGAATGTGTTCAGTGTCGTTCCCCTCTCTTGCTGTCCTCTCCTGTGTCCCCTGCTTCCCCTCTGGCTGGCTCCCTTCCACCCCTCAAGGAGGTCTTGCTTCTGCTTTCATGCCACATGTCTCTGTCACCCTCTTTGTTCTCCTTCCTGCATTTCCTTTGTTGAGTTTTTACATGTATATTTTATTCTTTTCGATGTCATTGTAAATGAAACCCAATTTCACAATGGAATGTTGATCGATATTGCATAGAAATACATTTGATTTTTACATATCAGTCTAGAGTCCTGTAACCTTGCTGAATCCATTTATTAGTAATAGTAATTTTTAGTGAATCCCTGTGGATTTTCTATGGATAAGGCTGTGCCTGGATTCTTCACTCAACTAATCATACCAGCTTACTGTTTACCTTATAAATAATTTAAAAGCAATCTTGATACTTTTTAATATGTCCATATGAGAGTCGCTATTTTAACTGATAGAAACCATTACCCTTTACCAGGAAACAGCTCACTGGAAGGATCAGAAGAAGCAGCTGGTGAATTTGTGAACTAAATTTGGGCTGGTTGGAGAATTGGGAGGATGGGGCAGAGCAGAAGGAAAGAAAGGCAAAGTTTGCACTCACCAGACATTAGAGAGCAGAGTAAATAGTATGTTTCTGTCCTAAAAGCAAAGACATGCCCCTGGAGTGTTCTAAACCAGAATTATCTCCAGAGAAAGAGCCTCGTGTATTTGGAAGCTCTGGCTGGATACAGATGAGAGGTAACACTGGCTGCACTAGAGACCTCAGGGATAGAGCAGAGGGTGAATTTGAGATGTAAGATGTTTAGGAAAATAAGTAACTTGAGAACTTGAGAATTACCTGTTGAGAATGAAGGATATAGGGGTTGACTACTAACTTCTTCCACTGTTATCAAGCTGAATGAGATGCCTCTGATAGCAATATTTAAGATATTAATAATACCCAAGCTGTAACAAATATTAATATGGCAACAACAGATTACTCTTCTTGCTAATCCTGAAGAAATAGCACACAGACTTGCTCCCACCTAAGCATTCTTCCTACATGAAGGAGAAATGAAGACAAGATTTTTTTGTGCGTTCTAGAGAGTTGCTAAGCATCAACTCACTTAACCCACAAAACAAACCAAGATATGGTGTTATACGTATGGACTCTCAAGGTTATTGAGGGTCACAGAGTCCACAGCAATGGTGAAGTGGGAACCACTATGTTCTGCTCCACTGTGTTCACACTTTGAATACCCACGACTGTGTAAGCCTGGGTAAATACGTTATCTTTCCTTAGTCTTGTTCTTCATACTTGTGAAATGGACCAAATAATATCCACCTTACTGAGTTGTTCTGATGAGTAGAGACAATATTTAATAGAGGATCAACATGAATTCCTAGTACATAGTTGGTACCAGCAGAAAAAAATACAGAGCTCTTGATAAATTATAATGATGATGATGATCTTTCAAAGTACCCAGGGCCTTTCTTCCTTTTTGTGAGATGCTGTTGAGTTTGGAGTGGGTAACCATGATCTACTTATAAAATGTTGTCTCTCTGTGAGTTCATACGAGTGTCAGTCCTGTTGTGTCTGGAAGACACTGTTCCCTTGGTATCATCCATCTCCTCTGGTTCTTACACTCTTTCCACCTCCTCTTCTGTATGATTCCTTGAACCCTGAGGGGAAGGATTATAGGAGACATCCAAGTATTCCAAAGTCTCTCATTCTCTGCACATTGTCCAGTTGTGGACCTCTCTGTTTCCATCTACTGCAGGAGGAAGCTTCTCTGATGATGACTGAGCAAGACACTAATCTATAAGTACAGCAGAATGCTATTATCATTTTATTGCTATGTTCCTATGGCAGAACAATAGTATTTGGTTTTCCCCTAAGTCCGTAGCCTATCTAGCCTTAGATTCTTGGCCACACAAATAGTGTTGAGGATGGGTTCCATCCATCTCAGAGAGTGGTCCTTAAATCCACTCAGATAGTGGTTGGTGACTCCCACAACATTTGTGCCTCTATTGCACCAGCATGTCAGGCAAGCAGGTCACCATTGTACAGGGAAGGATTTGTAGCAGGGTTTTTACTTCAAGCACTATTTTGAATAGGCAGGGAGAAGTGGACATCCTTGTCTTATTCCTGATTTTAGTGGAAATGCTTTGAATTCCTCTCTGTTTAAGTTGATGTTGGCTGTGGGCTTGCTGTAAATCACCTTTCTTATGTTGAGAAAGGTTCCTTGTAAGCCTAGTGTCTCCAGCACTTTTATCATGAAGGGGATGTTGGATTTTGTCAAAGACACAAAAGGAGTTTCTTAAGGTACAGGAGCTTGCCTAAAACAGCAGGGTCTGGAGGTCATAGAATCCTTCTCCACTAGGCTCCTCTGCTTCTCCCCCACTGCCCGTTGGAAAGCCGACTCCGGCCTGCTGTTATTGCCGTTGATATTATACAAACTGTCTGCCTTCCCAGAATGCACAGGGTTTGTCAGTATTTACTGTGCATTGCCTCGTCTGCTAAGAAAGGCTTCATCCACACCAGGGGCTGAGGCACCACCCTGGTAGCACTTGAGTTCTTATCTGAGTATTAGGCCCTTTAAAGACTGTGTGTGCCCAGAAAGAACACATAAAAAGTGGAGACCAAATGTTCTTCCTGACCTCATTCACCTGTCGATGACTACTCTTCACTCATTTATTAATTCACTTATTTCTTACATACAGTCGCACATCAGAGTATGTTTGGGACCAGTCCTAGGACCCCTATGGACACTTGAGTCTGAGGAAACACAACTTCCTTATACAAAATGACACAGTAATATCCCCATGGATACTTAAAAAATTGTTTACTTTTTGACTTTTTTTTTTTTTTTTTTTTTTTTTGGTTTTTCGAGACAGGGTTTCTCTGTGTAGCTTTGTGCCTTTCCTGGAACTCACTTGGTAGCCCAGGCTGGCCTCGAACTCACAGAGATCCGCCTGGCTCTGCCTCCTGAGTGCTGGGATTAAAGGCGTGCTCCACCACCGCCCAGCTTACTTTTTGGCTTTTTGAGCAGAGTCTTACAATGTAGCTCAGGCTGGCCTTGAACTCATGATCCCCCAGCTCAGCTTCCTAAGTTCTAGAATTACTGTGTGAACCACTATACCCTGCTTCCCTCCCATGTGCTTTGAATAAGGCCTATATTATTTATCATACCAAATACCATATAAATGGTAGATCAACAATATTGGTATATTGTTTAGGGGCCAATGACAAGAAAAAAGTTTGTACATGTTAAATAAAGATGCAATCAAAAGTAACTTCAATCTGTGCTGATTGAATTCTCATACATGGAACCCAAAGTCACAGTATTTATTGATTGCATTCTGAGGTCACTGGCAATTCAGTCATAAATAAGAAGCATTGGTATTCTGAGCTAAACAGTACAAAATAAGTGTTTTGACTGTCATTCATTAATTTAAAAGCAGCTATCAGGAACTTAGAAAATATTTATCAAAAGGGAGTAATAGAAATTGTTTTCTTTCTGCATGCATGCTTTCTCTCTGGATGGGGTTATAATACAAAAGTCATAAAAAGTGTTTTATGAACAATTTCATTTCCTTTTTGTATGTAACTTTAAAATTATTTGTCGTGTGTGTGTGTGTGTGTGTGTGTGTGTGTGTGTGTGTGTGTGTGTGTTCCATACACATGATTGTGGGCATGTGCCAAGACCTTGGGTGTCTTCTATTGCTTTCAGCCTTATTGCCTTCACTGAGCCAAGCTCACCTTTTCAGCCAGGCTGGCTGGCTAGGGACAGCTTGCTCCCAGGATCTGCCTGTTTCCAGCCCTCATCTGCATTCCTGCCCCCATCTCTGCCCTGATTTCCATTCCTCAAAACTAGGGTTAGAGGCATGGACACCTTGTCCAGCTTTTAAAGTTGATGCTGGGGATCTGAACTCAGGTCTTAAGGCCACTGAGCCATTTCCTGGGCAAGCATTCTATGTGAGTCATATCCAGCCTTTTCATAGAATTACTAAGGAAGAGGGGGGGGAGGAGGAGGAGGAGGAGGAGGAGGAGGAGGACTGCTTATGACTATTAATATTGTGGTGCCTAATTTTCTACTGATTTTATTAGATCTGATAAAAATTATATGTGTATGCAACTGACATCATGTGGGATATATTTTTTCTAGTCTCATTTCTTGTGTTTATCTTGATTATTTTGAGAACCATAAATATTTATGTCTTAAAATGGTTTTTCTTTTTTTATACTTCTTTCCTCCTTTTTTTTGTTAACCAGATATCTTTTAGTACCCCTTTTCTCCTACTTCACAATTTTACACTACTGTATAGATGGTGTGAGCATCTGAACACACTCTCCAAGTGTTTTCCCAGACTGTGTTTACCCATTCATTGTCTAAAGTTTCCCTTCTTTAAATGCTATCTATCTCACAACACATTTATTTTTGCTTAAATGATTGATATTATTATAAAGTATATTATCTAACAGTATTAAAAGGGCTGGGATGCAGTTGAGTTGGCAAAGTGCTGCCTAGAATATAGGAAGCCCCACGTTCAATTCCCAGGACCCCAGAAAACTTGGCATGGAGTTGCAGACCTGTAATCCCTTCACACTGGAGATAGAGGATGGAGGATCAGAGGTTCAAGGTCTTCCTTGGCTACACATGGACTTTAAATCAGCCTGGTCAATGAAACTGTGTCTCAATGGGGAAATAGGAGGAAGAGGAGAAGGAGGAGGAGGAGGAGGAGGAGGAGGAGGAGGAGGAGGAGGAGGAGGAGGAAATTAAGACTTTTTTCTGTTTTACCAAATATTTATCATTTTTGTTTCTCTTCATTACCCTTCTGTAGGTCCAGCATTCTGTCCAATATTTCTTCCTTTTTGTCTTAATAACTCCTTAATTTTTTTGACATCAAAAAATTGGAAAGATGGTTTAGTGGTCAAGAACACTTACTTCTCTTCCATTGCCAGGGTGGACATGGGGGCTCACAATTGTCTGTAATTCTAGGTCCAGGGGATCTTGATGTCTTCTGGTCGGTGGTCACCAGGTGCACACATGGCACACAGATTTCTATTTATATTGATGTTTCACTGTGATTAATCTTTTTTCCATATTTAATTTTTTATATCCTTTACTCTTTCACCACACAATAAACTCGCATCATAGCAAATAAAAGGGAAAAAATTCAAAGTTTATCACAGCATAAAATGAGAACAGAAATTTAAACCTAAGTTCCAAAGAAAACAAGGATGATGATATTTTAATTAAAAGTGTAGTTTTCTCTAACTGCTTAGTATTCATGCTCTGAAGATTTGCTCTTTCATTTTTTGTCCATACGTTGGGCCTCACTGTCACTTTATAAACTTTATCAATCATTTGTTTTCCATTTTTCTTCCTTATTTTCACATCCCTCTCTCTTGGAGTCCAAGTTCATACTCACGACACTACTTTATACTCTACTTCCATATATGTCTTAGTTTTTTTTTTAATTCTTAAGGAGATATTTTCTTGCTTCTTCACATGTATCATAATTTGTTATTGTATACTGGGCTTTCTAAAAATAAAACACCAACGGGGACTGAAATTAGTAACACAATTAGAATGGATTGCCTCTCCTTTCAGGCTGCTGGAGTGTGACATGGTTCAATGTGACCTGCAGCGGGATGTGGCCTTTGGTGCAGTGTTAGATTGGCTCAGTTTATCCTGGCTTCAAATGTTCTATGGTTGAGATCAGAACTTTCCCCCACACTACAGAGCATTGGGTCTGTGCCCTAGTGAGGTTCTTTTTTTTTTTTTGGAAAAGATTTATTTATTTATTTATTTTGCCTGTGTATATGTATGTGTACCATGTATGTGTTTGGTGTTCATGGAGGTAGAAGAGTGTATCCCAGGGGAATGATCTGGTTAGCCAGAGCCAGGGTGCCTCATTGTGGAACAGGGAATGCTGGGTAAATTCTGTTCCTAGAATAGCAAAGCTATGGAAATGCAACATGCTGGCACACAAGAATGAAGCAGGAGGCTGTGCTCTCTAGGTGTCAAGGTTTTAACTGGCCTGTAGGGATTAATACAATATGCTATTGGCACAAGGTAAACCAGTGGGACAGGATGCAGAATCCAGTAACAGGCCACACATAGGTATATCTAAGGAACTACAGAGCGATGGGACGTGACACGATGATTGAATTTAAGCATCAACTTGACTAGGCCAGAAAATTCCCCAATGAAAGAGTCAGCGTTTCTGTGAGGGCATTTTCAGATGAGATTAAGATCTACAAGTAGAGCAGATTGCCATTCTTTTTTTTTTTTTTTTTTTTTTTTTTTGGTTTTTCGAGACAGGGTTTCTCTGTGTAGCTTTGCGCCTTTCCTGGAACTCACTTGGTAGCCCAGGCTGGCCTCGAACTCACAGAGATCTGCCTGGCTCTGCCTCCCGAGTGCTGGGATTAAAGGCGTGCGCCACCACCGCCCGGCCAGATTGCCATTCTTAACGGGATGGGCCTCGGTCAATCAGTTGATGATTGGGTTGGAACCAAAAAGTGACTCCCCTGTCTCTGAGGGGAGTTGGTTGTTCTTGTTTCTCTGGGCTGAATAACTATTCCCTGGGACAACACTATTAATTCTCAGCTTCCCAACTTACTCCAAAACATTGGGGTTCATCAATCTTCATGATTACATGAGACAGCTCCCCAGTTTTATATTAGCATTCTCAGGGTGGCTCCTTGAAAATCCCTGACTAGTACAATAAAAGATACCATCAAATAAAAGATGCTAGGTCCATTGGATACTAATTGGTGGGTTTCCAAAGGCTTTTTCATACATTTTTAGTTGTGGTTAACCCATGCACTGCCTTCTCCCCTCCCCCACCCCCTTGCCTTGTCATCACTTAATCTTTTCAAAGCTATCCCAGCATCCCCCACCCTTCTTTCATTACACACACATTCCACTATCCCTCTAATTAGTTTTTTAGTTGGGTTGTGGATAGTAGGCTTCTGAGTGCGTTTCCATACACTCTCCCTTTATGTCGGTCCTCCTTTCCACCCCGGTTTCCCCCACACTCCCCAACGCCCCCTCACACCTTTCTACCCCCTCCCCTCCTTCATTTTGCCAATAACATTCTCTCTCTTTCTCTCTATCACACACACACACACACACACACACACACACACACACACACACACACACACACACACACACACACACACACGTGTACACCTGTTTTGATAACCTTGAACTCCCTCTTCTCCTGTCTCCACCTTCCAAGTCTCAGAATTACAGGTTCGTGCCACTATGATAAACTCAAGGCCATCATTTTCCCAGTTAAAAATTGACCCAAGCCTCCCCTTGCTTTTCAGACCTAGAGACCAGGACAAATAAGAGTCCTAGGAGGCCAGCCCTGAACAGTTGGACACCTGAAGTGAAGTTCTTTTTTTTTCTTAGATAATTTTGAAGCCACAGGAATATATATGGTTCAAATGTCTGACCAGAGCATGAGAAACAACTTTAAAATGAAGACCAAGCTTAAGGGAGCTTCAAGGACTCCCTGAAACTAAGCCAGTGATTCTTCATCTGCTGGTTGAGACCCCACAGGGGTTGAATATCAGATATTTACATTACAATTCCTAACAGTAGCAAAATTCAAGTTATGAATTCAAGTATCATAACTTGAATTATCAACAAGATAATTTTATGGCTGGGGGTCACCACAGCATGAAGAACTGTGTTAAAGGGTCACAGCATTAGGAAGGTTGGGAACCACTGGACTAAGCTGAGGGCTGCAGTGAGGAGGATGTCAAGAGAAACAGCTGTGGAGACCTATGTGAAGTCCAGCCAGCAGAGGATTGTGGGTAAAACCAAGGTAGGGTGCTCAATGCTGACTGCACCCTCCTGGGGCTCCAGCCATGTACCCTAGTCAACTATGGACTAGGAGGAGTTGAGAGCTAGGAACAACCAGAGGAATTGCTGAGTGCTGCACATTCTAGGGTACGGGGAGGACCATGGGTTCAGGATGTACAAGAATATAGTTCATTTGCTCACTTGTTGAGGCTGACTGTATGGAAATGATGGCCACAGCGAGGGGAGGTGGGATGATGGTGATGGCAGTAGGTTCACAGGAGATCTACAGATTGAATGTTTCCTCCCACAGAACCAAACTCTGACCTGTGCTGGGCAAACACTTCTCTGACCACAGAGGGTGAGGTGCAGTATAAGTAACATTTCCACCACATCCTGGGTGGTGAAGGATTGTGACGTCATGTAGCTTGGATGCTTCTAAGGAAAAAAAAAAGTTAATCAGTAAGGGGTCCAAGCTAAAGACACCAGAATGATGAACTCAGCCTATAGCCCCAGCATTCCAGAGGCACAGGCAGGAGACCCACATGTTTGAGCAAGTTTGAGGCCAGCCTGGGGTACAGCGCAAGACCGTCTCAAAACAAGAAAAAGAGCGATGAGCTCAGCCTTTAAGTAATCGTTTAATTCGTGAAAGCAGTCAGTTGCTTATCATAAGCTGCTGTGGGTTTTTGACTCTGCCTTATACTTATGAATCTGCGTTAGATATGGGACACAAATATTTTTTTTGGGGAAAGATCTCTCTGTATACGTATATACATATACATATACCAGACTGGCCTGGAACTCACTAGGTAGCACAGGCTGGCCATGATCTCATGCGGTCCTCCTGCTTCAGCCTCTCAAGTGCTAGGATTAGAGACACGACACAGCACACCCATTGCCACCCTCAACCTTGCTTCTCCTGCACCTGTGGCTTCCCTAGTTCCGCCATCTCCACACAAGACACGGTCTCAGCTTGAGTCGTGCTTGTCAAGACTCCGTGGCATCAGCCTCTGTGGCACACGGCATGGTTGGGATAACTGGAGAGGTTGCCAGGAGGCTCACCTCTGAGGGAAGAGCTTGCTCTGCAGATCTGCTCTGGCGAGAAGTCGCCAGCTACCCAGCAACACAACATCACACCTCCTCTCACTGTGGAAACCATTTCCCCGGTGAGTAAGCCGATGAACCATTCTTGCGAACTGCCTGAAACTTTGTGGTGACCCAAGGCTCTCCTGGTCCATGCAGTGTAGGTGCCAGTAACATGGTTAAAAGTCCCTCTTGGTCTTCCCAGTGTTTCAGTTTCCAAAGCCCCAGAGTGTTTATCAAGAGAGATGATGTCTTAGATCCAGGAGGCATGTTCTTCACTGGAACCCACTTCTCTTTCATTTGCTCTGCCATCTGTCACCCTATCCTTCATGTCTGTGTCTGGCTGTGCCTGGGACCACAATGCCACAGGATGTGCTTGACACCCTCTAAGTAGGGAACCCCAGGAACTTCTAGATCACTTCCCAGAGGATTCTCCTTTGAGAAAGGTTTTAGCAATTCTCTTCTCTCTGGGAGGCACGGGGAGTGAGAGTCCTCGTTTCTGGATGGGAAAAGGAGGCCTAGCAAATTTGGTAAGAAGTAGAACATTGGGTCCAACTAGCTCCTAGCTTTGTGGCAGATCCTCGACTTTCCTGTGAGCTACAGGTGGCATTTCTCAATGAGAAGCAGAAATAATTTTGATCAAAAAACTAAATTCCCTGTAGAGAGATGTAGAATCTCAAACTAAAAACAAGGAACACCCAAAGAAAGGAAAATACACAAATCTAATCAAAATGTCAGGGGAAAGATGTCAATTTCCTTTGTCCTCACCATGAGCGCTGTCTACACACACTTCTGCCTGTTCCTCAGGGCAAGGGCACAGAGTGGCTAGCTGGCCTTTTCTTCTGCACAGCTCCTTAGGTTTTTCTCTTCTGTCTCTCACAGAGAACATCCCTAACCAACCCGCCTGCTGCTTCTTGATGATCTCATGGAAGATCCCACAGAGATTGTGAATGGCTATCATATGACCAGGAAGCTGGTGGCACTGAGAGGGACTCTCTCCTAGTACTTGGTTCTCTATGACTCATCAGGAAGGCTCCTGGGTGCTCAGACCTGATCTAGGGCCTGCATAGTCCCTGGGCACTGTGAAGACAGGGAGTGCCAGAAGGAAGCTGGATTTCCAAAGACCTTGTAGATACTCAGAGGGAAAGGACCCAGCAGCTGCCATAACAGGCTGTCAGTCTTCTCTCAGAGATCAGGCCTCAATTTCAGTTTCCTGAGAATTGAACAAGCAGTTTCTGGGAGGACCATGAACAAAAGACATAGTCCTTGCAGTAGCTCCCTTTCTGCATGTACTCTGACCGCTCAAGGTTCAGCCAGTTGTTTACTGTCTGGGACCCCTCACCAACTTAGAGCTACATGCATGAGTCAAGGACAGAGCCTAGGCCACTGAGTCAGCCTCCATAGTCAGTACATGCTAGGCCAGCCAACCTCCATGGCAGCTCAAGGAAAAAGCCTGGGACTTGTCCAGGCCTGCCCAAAAGTGGTAACTGTAACCCCCAATTAACCCTAGCTAATTAAAAGTTAATAACATGATTGCCACTCGAATAAACTAATCCTGAGTCTGTTCCTATGTAGTCTGTAGACCCCAAGCACCCTTGCTTTAAAAACCCTGCCCGATTGCTATTTGGAAAGTACCAAGTTAACTCATAATACAGAGTCTTTGCTTTTGCATCGGGTTCGGTCTCTTGGTGGTCTTTGGGGGACTCTGGGTACAACACAGAGTAGATCCATGGGTCCCAAGATTGGGGAAATTTGGGGAACATGAAGTCAGGCCCTGAGATGTATCATAAGAGAGGGATGCAGGGGTCACTAGGCATCCCCTGTGGATGGCCTTAAGGTTCCACCCTTCTCCCTTCTCTGCAGTTCCCAGGTCAAGAGAGGCTGGCAGATCTGTGCTGATCCTAGCCAGTACTGGGCCCAGGAATACATCACTGACCTGGAACTGAACTCTGGAAGGGTCTGGAGGGAGCAAGGAAGTGTAACATCTGTGGGCCGAATGAGGAGGAGATGCTCGATTCTGCAGTTCTGAAGGTCACCTCCTCTGTGGTCCCACCCTACAGCTTACCCACACTCTGGGTCCCTCCTTGACTTTAATCTTGTGTATGTATCTCATTTCACCTTTGCACTGTTTTCATTTTTTAATGGTGTTATACAATGAGTTCTTTGTGGATATCTCATGACTTCATCCTTTTCCGTTCCCTTCAGCTCTTCTCAGATACCCCCTGCGAATCAATGAGTGTGATTGGCCTTCTGAGGGAGATATCGAACCACGCATATCAAGCAACACATGACTATTGAATAGCTTGACTTGGTGCTACGTTTAACACACTGAAGGCGCTTTAATAAAATGTCAGCAAGATTCTTCATTGTGATGATTCTTGATTTTGTTTTCCTCACAAATCAGAATCACAGATTGGCAGGGGTACTGCAAGAGGATGTGGAAATACAAGAAGAGGCAGAAGCCACAGGGATGGGCAGCTCACAACAGTACACCAGATGTTTCCCAGAGGATGCTTTCCTGGGGAATTGAAAAGGACACCAGCATTTTCTAAAGCAGATCATAGTTGATATGGTCTAGGGCAGCAGTTCTCAATCTGTGGGTCGTGACTTCTTTGGTGGGGGTCAAACGACCCTTTCAACAGGGGTCACCTAAGACCACTGGAAAACACAGATATTCACATTACGATTCCTAACAGTAGCAAAATTACAGTTATGAAGCAGCAATGAAATAATTTTATGGTTGGGGGCCACCACAACATGGAGGACTGTATTAAAGGGTCACATCATTAGGAAGGTTGAGAACCACTGGTCTAGGGAATTGCTCCCCTGGAATGAATACCAGAGTAGTGTATTCTGCGTGTGCATGTATGCTCACTTTCACAAATATGTGATAGTTGACATTTGTTGAGAGCTTGTGAGGTGCTGGGTTCTGTGTTCAATGTTTGCTAATATTAGTGCCAGTCTAGCAAGCCTGCCTGCAGAAGCAGGGACTCCCTGCTGGTTGCCCCAGAGGCTTGGATATATCCTCTGCTGTCCACTTCTCTGTTTTCTAGGAGAATGTTTTCCATGGTCATCTCCGTGGTGAGGCTTAGGTGGCAAATGAAAATACAGAATTATATTTATCTTTAAGAATACTTATCTCTAAGGATAAGTATTCCTCATGTATATTTAGAACATACAGAAATTGTTTTTTATTCAGAACTTGAATTTTGCTGGGTCTTTCTGTACTTTACCCGGCTACCCTCTTTGGAGTGAATACCTTTTATTCAAGCATCTATTTCCTGATGGAGATACCTGCTTAAGGGTTGGCTTAACTGCAGAGAGGTAATTCCAGAGTTGAGTTCACATTAGTGTCAGCCAGGACCTTTCCCCAATTCCAATGTTGGCTCTTACTCCCAAAGTTACAAACTTAATTTGTACCTGGATTTAGTAACTTTAAAACTTACCCAGTGATATTAAAGTGAGTTAAGACTGAGAACCACCATCGAGTTAAATATGGGCTGGATTGAGTCAGGGCAGTCTCTTCTGAGTTTTGGTGCCTTCCATCTGTGGGTTTTGTTAACTCTGTTGGATGGCACAGATCTCCATGCACAGTGTATGTCTCCAGCAGGTTTGGAACCTCCCAAGCCCTAGTTACCCTCTAGGGTCTCCTTTGTATTACTTTCTGTCCCCACGTTACCCCCTGCTGGTGGAACAATGTCACAGGCAGGGCGGGCGATGTGGTTACTCACTGACTGTAGTTCCCCAGCTGCACCTTCACAAAGACCACAATTGTTCATTGTGACAGTTAATTCTACGCTGTCAACGTTACAGGGCTAAGTATTACTTAGAGAAAACATTATTTCGGGGTGTGTCTGGGAGGTGTTTCTAAAGGAGATTGGTATCTGAACCAGAGGGCAACCTGAATTCGATCCCCAGAATCCACAGAAAGGTAGAAGAACTAACTCCACAAAGTTGTCCTCTCACCTCCACACATGTACCTTGGCATGTGCATGACCATACATGTGTACCGCACACACACATGATGATGATGATGATGATGATGATGATGATGATAGCAGTAGTGGCAGTAGTGGCAGTCAGTAGTAGTAGTAAAGGTAAATAAGATCGGAATGTTAATTGGAAAGAAATTTTATGACTGGGTGTGGCCAGAAAGTGATGACTATGTTGAAATGTTTAGGAGGAGCCAAAGATTGGAGAAAGTTAAGCACCCCACATTCTACTCTACAAGAGTCAGCAGGATTTTGTTATATGTGCAAGTTTCCTGTTCACATATGAGCTATGTGGGTTAGGTAATTGGTTTCCAAAATTCAGCTGCATCAAAATTCTCTCTGGAGTTTGTTTCCATAGAGTCCCAGAATTCTCCCAGGAGACCCTGAGTCTACAGGATGGGGACATGGCTCAAGCTTCTGCCTTTCTCGTGAGCACTCAGGCGATGCTGCTACAGTGGAACCAAGAACTACACTTTGTGTGATGCCCATCTCATAGCAGCTCTCTTCCAAGTGGTGCCTTGGGCCTTCAGGATGCTCTGTCTTTACCTGTAGACTCTGTGAGGAGAAAGGCTGGAAGGGCACACTGACTTAACTGTGTTGGTCCAGAAGTGACACATTCCACGTAGGCTTCCAGTTCACTGGTTGACCACTGTTAGTCACATGAGCATCCTGGTAGTGAGATGAACGCCCGGATATTAGCCAGAGTAAGCTCCATCTTCAACAAGCGTCCATGCCACTGTCCTACATGCCCGACTGAAGTGAAACAAGCCTCCCACAGCCAGACAGTGTTTGCCAAAACCAGTAAAGTCCCCTGTAAGGGCAAGCACAGAGCACACCGAGACACATGACTGGAGTCTGGCTTTGCCTGGGCCTTGTGCTGTCTAAGGCTGCTGTCACCTCTGCAGCTTTAACACCATCTAAAACCTCTGAACCTCGGTTTGCACCAACCCTGCTGCAAAGTCACAGCATCTGAACTAAGAGCTCGGTAGGTAGGACAGTTGGGGACTTCAGGAAAATACTGCCATTTGGAGTTTTCCACTGCTCTGTAAGGAGCCCCTATTGGTGAAATTATTAAGGCCACTCCATGTAGTTAAAAGATTTATTTAATGGCGTAACTTACAAATGAAGGGATAGGTAGGTCGCAGGGTCTGGGGAAGGTGTATTGCAGTCCAGCGGTGTTCTCTGGAGCTCTGCTTGGTCAACCTCTACCGTCCCAGGGTCCAGGAACAGAGAGAGCTCGCCCCTCCAGATCTCGGGTCTCGGTTCTCCAGCGTCCTCTCTTGGCCCCACCTTGTAGGCGTGACAGTTACCGAAGCCTCAATGGGGGTTGGAACTTCCAGATCAAAGCTGGAATGACTACCCACTACAAGCCCCTAACAAATTCATTTTACCTATCGAGAGGAATTTATACGATGGTTAACACTGATTGCCAGCTTGATAGGATCTAGAATCACTCAAGAGGCAACGCTCTGGGCATTTCTGTGAGGAATTATCTGCATTAGGTTAGCGGAGGCAGAAAGATCCACCCTACATGTGGGTGGCACCATTCCCTGGTTTGGGACCCTGAACAGCACCGAAAGGAGAAGCGTGGCTGAGGCTGGCATCAGTCTCGGCTTCCAGACTGCAGCTGCCACGTGATCACTCACCTCCAGCTCCTGCCACCATGTCTTTCTGCTGTGATGGTCTGGGTCTCCTCAAACCCTCAGCCAAGATACGTCCTTGCTCCCTCTTCTTGCTTCTTATCAGACATTTTGTCCCAACAATGAGAAAAGTCACTAATACAGCATGAGGAGTTGTTCTTGGATCTTTCCATGAGATCCCGTTTTGGAAACAGATGTTCGTTTTCCGTCTCCATGGGAAGTCACTCAACAGTCTTGCACCAGCCTCCTGAGCAACCTCTTCTGTTTACTCATTAAAATATTTTACCAAGCCGGGCGGTGGTGGCGCACGCCTTTAATCCCAGCACTCAGGAGGCAGAGCCAGGCGGATCTCTGTGAGTTCGAGGCCAGCCTGGGCTACCAAGTGAGTTCCAGGAAAGGCACAAAGCTACACAGAGAAACCCTGTCTCGAAAAACCAAAAAAAAAAAAAAAATTTACCAATGTGAACTCCCATGTTAGTAGAATCACTTCCTACTGTTTCTCTTTCCCCCTGTTTATTATAGGATGTCAGTTTAGTATTCTTGTTGCTCATGGGTACTTCGTGAAACATTCTTGACTTGACCCTTTTTGCATTTTACCAGAGGAATCTTGGTTCTGTCTAATTTTCTTGTACTTAAAAATGCAATATAGGCCATGCATCCTTAAACTTTTCCTATAAATATTTTTAGCTTTGCATTCCATGTAGTCTCTGTTGCAGCTATTCATTTCTATCTTGCTAGTGAAGAAGTAAACAACAACAACAAAACACTGAATGAATGGGTATGACCCTGTTTCAATAAAACTTTATATTAAAAAAAAACAGACAATAGGCTGCATTTCTTCTGAGGACCAGCGTTGATGAGCCCTAATCTAGGCGATCCGTTTAATAGAAAAGATGACAGCACCAAAAGCAGTCTTGTTGGGTACCACTATAGGTGGAGTGAGTTTCCCCCAAATGCCCATGTATGAAAGGCTTGGTCACCAGCCTATTATGCTATGGGGAGGTGTGGAACCTTTAGGAAGTGATGCCTAGGAGAAGAAGATAGGTCATTGGAGAAATGCCCTAAGGGATTGCAATGTTATTTTTGCTTCCTGAGGTCAAAAAGTGAGTAGTCAGTAGTTTTTGATATGTGTTCCCGTCATGATGTACCATGCTGCCACAGGTCCAAAGCTGTAGGACTGACAACCATAAACTGAAATCTCTCAGTTAGTCAGAATGAAAACCTCTTCCTTTGACAGTTGATTATGTGGTGTATTTTGTCACAGTAATGGGACACAGACTAACACATATGTTGGCCAATTGCCTTTTCTTTGATGTAAACCACTGATGTTTGTGGAACATGGAGTCTATGAAAATAATACTGTAAAACATGCCCATTTCTATAGGTAACTTGTTTTTAAAAAATAGTTAAGTCCTGAGTGATTAAGACAGTAGTTTTTGGTCTTTGGTCTGCATGTAAATCACTTAGGGAACTTGAAAAAAAAAATCCTAAGTCCAAACTTCAGAAATTCTACAGTTTAAAATGAACATTTCATGTGATCCTGGAAGTCTCAGTCAGGCAACGTAAGCATAACATGTTAGCTATGCTTTCGGTGAGCTAGCTACACAATCGTGGACCAGGGACAAGTTGTTCTGACGTCTTAGACAGCATTTCCCATCCCATCAACTCTGCACTTAGTCCTTCCCAGAACTATTAGAATTTGAAAAAAATGGAACGAAACCTTTTCTCCCTTTTGAGAGAAGATCTTGCTATATGGTCCAACGTGAAATCCTCCTGTCTCAGCGTCTCAAGTGCTGGGATTACAGGCAGGTACCAACAAGCCAAGCAAAGTTGCAGGATTCTTAACAAATGTGGACCTGAAAGAAAAAAACAAAACAAAACACCAAGTTCGTGAAGATCAAGATTGAATTTGTCAGGGCTGGAGAGAGTGTTTGGTGGTTAAAAACACTGGTTCTTGGATTTTGAGGACCTGGGTTTGATTTTTCTGGCCTCCATAGGCTACCCACTATGCACAGGTACCAAGCATGTGCCAACGTAGGGCACTACACATACATGTAGGCAAAACATGTAAAATTAAAAATTTTTTGAAGATTGACTTTATCTAGCACAGAAACATCATAGACTAGGTATGCAGTATTTTGTAGGATAATCATTGTCTCATAAAATAATATTTTCTTTCAGGAGTCTGAAGCTAGAGGCACTATGGCCATTTCTCGTCACCGACTCCTCCGTTCCCATTCATTGCCCCCCGTACCCCCCCCCCCAGCCATTTTTCCTACCAGTGACACTGACTTTGCAGAACAAGGACAATAGAATCATCCATTTTAGGAGTGGGACATTCAAAAAACAAGTCATTATCTCACACATCTGAGTTCGGAAATGGCAACTGACAAGCTGTAAATATGTGTTGGTTGGTGGCTTTGGAATAAGGTCTTACAGAAAAAGCCTAACAATTACTCAACTGTGTGCAGAGTAGGTGTCAACCACTTTGTTGGTGGTGGGACTAGGGGAGGGTGGTGTAAACAGTTACCGGAATCTCTTCAGCAAGTGGCTAGAACACACAGAAACGCTTTACAAAGATCTTAGACTAAACCAGGCGTGGGGATGCAGATCTGTGGTGCACCTAGGGAGGGAAGACGGGAAGACTGGGAGTTCAAGGCTGATCTAAACTATACAGTAAGTTTGAGTTTCATCTAGACCAGTGTTTTGCAACCTGTGGGTCTTGACCTCTTCCTGGGGGGGGGGTGTCGAATGATCCTTTCACAGAGGTCACCTAAGACCATCAGAAAACACAGATATTTACATTATGATTCATTACAGTAGAAAAATTACAGTTATGAAGTAGCAACGAGAATAATTTTATGGTTGGGGGTCACCACAGCATGAGGAACTGTATTAAAGGGCTACAGCATTAGGAAGGTTGAGAACCATGGGTCTAGACTGCACGAGCCCCTTTGTAATGTACTTTATATTGGCAAATTGTTGTATATTGTTTAAGCTCATTGAGAAGCTGGCTTGGAAGGAGGGTTGACCCCTCCTCTGTCACAGCCAAGAGTGCGTATGTCAAGTGTCCTTCAAGACCCTTGGTCTGAGGCTGGGCTGGCCCCCACCTCCTGCCCTAACAGGGGGGTGGGGAGGGGAGAAAACAGCAAAGCAGTCTCAGATGAAAAACATTGTGTCATTGAGAGCAGCTAAAAACTAAACTATTTCTAACCAACATGACTATTGTATAATCCATAATATAAAAGTGCCTACTGAGGGAAAGAGAAGGCAGAGGCTCATCCCGGACCCAGAACTCTAGATTGGGAACTTCAGGAAGACTGCTTCGAAGGGTTCCCCAGTTGTTTCTGCTCAACGATGCTGATGATGCTACCTTTTGTGTGCCTTCTCCATTGGACTACTCCAGCTGTGGAGACAGCTGGCTGGATGTAGTGAGCATTTTGTTCTCTGTTGTTTCTATCTGCCTACTTGCCATGCATTCTTTCACTTAATAAACTCATTCAGAATGGAAAGCACAGATGTCACAGACCATTCTTCGGATCTCACAAAACATTTGCCTCAAGACAACAACAACAACAAAATTAATAGTAACAATAACTAGGCGGTACAGAATGGGATACAAAGCTCTGCTGACTCTTCATATAACAGAGGATTAGTATCCAGAATAAATAAGGAAGTAAGATTAGTTAACACCAAAACACCCAAGTGATTCAGTCAATAAATGGGCAAATAAACTGGACAGACACTTCTTAAAACAAATACCAGTGGCAAATAAACACATGAAAAGATGTTCAGTCTTTAGCTGTCAGTGAACTGCAACACAACATGACATTGCAACTCTATCTCAGCCCCACCAGAATGGCTAAAACAACAAATTCGGCTGAGGAAGTGGAGGCGGAGGAACCCTTGTACAGTGTTGGCAGAATTGTAGAGTATAGCAAAGACAGAAATCAATATAGGGATTCTTCAAAAACAAAAGGAGCCATTACATGATTCAGCCATACTGCCTTTGGTATATGCTCAAAGGTATCTAAGTCAGTATACAGCAGAGACACCTGAAACCCAGGTTTATCATGACACTATTCACAAAAGTCAAGTTTTGGAATCAGTTTATGTGCCCATCAACAAGCTAATGAATAAAGAAAATGTTAGCCAGGTGTAGTGGCACACACCTTTAATCCCAGCTCAGGAGGCAGAGGCAGGCATATCGCTGAGTTAAAGGTCAACTTGGTCTACAGAGTGAGTTCCAGGACATCCTGGGCTACACAGAGAAACCTTGTCTTGGAAAAAGAAAGAAAGAAAATGTGATATATATATGAATATGAATATTATCCTTCCGTAAAGAACAAAGAAGTGGAGATCATTATGCTAAATGAAAAGAGCCAGCCTCAGGAGAAATGTCTCATGTTTTCTCTTATACGTATAACACAGTGGGAGGGAAAAAGACGGAAAGAAAGTAGATGGGGCACTATCAGGGAAGAGAAGGTAATAGGGGAGTGTATATGATCAAAATACATTACACACATAGATGAAAATGCCCCAATGAAGTCCATAGTTTTGTACAATTAATATGCACTTATAACTTTTTGATTAATTTAGCTAAACAAATCAATATTCATTAAGTATCCAGAGTATAGTTTCTTGGCAACCAGGCCATCCTTGGATCTCTGTTCCCTAATCTGTCTGTAGATGTAACTGGTATTTTTGTTGTTTCCAGGATGCAGGAATTCAGTTCTGTGTATACTTGACTGACACCAGTGCCTGGTAGAGTTGGTGTAGAACTGTCAGTGTTTGACTTAGAAGCTGTGAAGATTGAGGAATAGGCAAGGGAATTTCTGGTTTCACCCTTCTCTTCACCTCCTCTGGCTTGGGAAGCTAAGCTTAGGCTCATTCCAATTTCTCGGGGCTGTCTCCCCAACCTGTCCTAGACCTTTCCATAGTGACTGGGGTGGTGACAGTCTCACAAGCCGGCCTCTTCTTCCTCTGCCTGAGACGGCTCCTCCCTGGCTCCCTGATGCTCCCAGGCCAGGCTGGAAGTCCCCTCCTGGCCTTTCTCTGCTTCCTCAAAGGTCAACATTCCCTAAGACCACAGAAAATCCCCTGTGAACTTGTTTCCCATGGTTACTTTTGTCTAAGTATTTTGGCGATGTGGTCTGACACGAGCTAGAGACAAGAACCACAGCTGAAGGTAGACTCGCCTGAGGAGGCCCAGGAACGGAGATGGGGCGAGTGAGGAGGACAGCAAGGGCCTCAGAGTGTGGGCAGAATGAGATGACCTTGCCAATTACTTTCATAACAGTCACCTATGGATTTATTAGGGGCCAGCTGGGGGATGGTGTGTGGTCACAGAAAACGTCACAGATGCTTGAGGGTCTGGGTCAACTCCGAGGGAAGACACAGGCTGAGCCCAAGACAGTTTTCATTGAAACAAATGAATCATATATACATATACATATATATATATATGTATATATATATACATATATATATATGCCAATGATAAAATCAGAAGGAAGTAGAGGGAACAACGCAGCTCAAGGGTAAGGACTGGGGGGAACTGGAAGGCAATTGGAGATTGCTCTTTAATCGTCTGGCCCCTCTCAGTTCTTTTCCTGCTTTACAGTTGGTCACTACCTCCCCCTGGAGGAAATGCCGCTAAGTGAATAATCTGTCTCTTGCTCCAGCTCTACTGAGGAACTCCAGTCTAAGAAGAGACCGACCCTGCAGATCACCCCTGACCGATCTGCAGATGGCCGCTGGGATGCCAGTGTTCCAAACAGGACAAGACCTCAACCTTTCTTCTGAGATATATAAAATAGGAAGCTGAAGAATTTCAGAAAGAAAACCCCCCAAACCTATAGCCTAAGGCATTTTGAAAATCCCCTGTGAACTTGTTTCCCATGGTTACTTTTGTCTAAGTATTTTGGCGATGTGGTCTGACACGAGCTAGAGACAAGAACCACAGCTGAAGGTAGACTCGCCTGAGGAGGCCCAGGAACGGAGATGGGGCGAGTGAGGAGGACAGCAAGGGCCTCAGAGTGTGGGCAGAACGAGATGCAGCCTGGGCACTCACTCGTCATCGTCCGTCTTGGGGCCAGTTTGTATCCTACTCTCTTAATAGGGAAACCCTGGGCTATGGGGAGGTGGGAGCTGGGGGGTGATGGAGAGGAAGTGTTTTAGCACAGCTGTGTCCTGTTGACTTGTACGTGCAAGAGGGGTCTTGGGTAACCACAGGGCTCAGGTTAGGTGCTCACTCAACTTGGGCTGTTTACAGGGAAGTGGTTTCCACAGTACGAGGAGGTGAAATGTCAGTGTCATCCCAGAGTTACACTTTGAGGGCTCCTTCTCACTAGAGTTCTGCAATCATAGTTTCCCCTAGAGAGCAGAAAGTTCTGTCGTATTCCACAGCTGTTCTAACCGCACAGATTTGAATAAGCAAAGATGTCACAACTCTTGGAGAATACAATATGATTCCATCCCGAACTGGTTAGAGCAGTGCCAGCCAAGTGCTGAGCTGGCAAGCAGTGAGAGTACAGCCAGCCTTTCAGCGGGCTGCTCCTTCCAGAGAGACTCCTCAGGAGTACCCCACACTCTCCACCCCTCCACCCCCGTCTCCCACACAAAGTACACTAATCAAATGGCATTAAGGCCTCTCAAATATGAGAGTTCATGTTCTTAGCCTTTGACCAAGGAAATCTGCACCTGAAAATTTATTTCCTACCTAGAAAAATCCTACCCTGAGGGAGGGGTCATATGCACACACATGTTTAATTTCCAGTACATTTACATCAGTTTAAAACTGGATATACTTTAAATCATCAGTAATATAGAAATGGCTAAGAAAAATTCTGGTGTCTATGAGGTAGCCTTTATACATGGCGTGATGTCATAAGAAATGTCTACATGATGATAAAACACTTGAAAAACCCAAGATGCAAATTGTAGCTCATTTTAAGCAAGACCCATCTACCCAGGATCTGGGGATCTGATGACTCTTACACAATCCCTTCTTGCAGATGCTGTTCCCAGAAAAGAAAGGGAACACTAAAGGACTCTCCACCAGTGATTCATTGTTTGAAGTTCGCTCACTTCCCCCATCCTCCACAACTGCCAGTGGAAGTGGGTGGTGCTGGTGACAGCCCAGCTCTGCCCCTCTGCGTGCGTTCCAGAGTGGGTGTGTAGCATCATTTTCTGGTGGTTACCACAACACCATAAAGAGTAGTAATGTTCTTTTAGCCTCAGATATGGACAATGGTCTTTCCTTGGGCAACAGGAAGTACACAACTCAACACCTCCAAGAGCAAAGGCCCCCAATGACTGAACTTTTCTAATCTACAGAACAAAAGAGAAGAAATATATACCTCACCTACAAACAGTGAATGCCCTTCATATGCCAACAAAGAAAATCAACAGTAGCCCACACCTCAATCTGTTCTATATCCTTTTCCAAAACAGAGGCTGGTATTTCCTTTGGGAAGACACCCTTCCTTGTATTTCTCCAACTTTAATTGATATGAAGTTATGTAGACATCTGTACCTTGATCAACCTAAGTAAACAGCAAAACCCATCACCAGTAATTGGTTAGGAAGTGAAATTGAGAAGAATCTCAAGTTTTGTTTCGTTTTGTAACACATTCTTCCCTGAGCACAAACAAACAAACAAAGGATTCATGTAACTCTGGCAGGTTCTGGCTGTCTTCCTGGAAACCCATCTAAGGGACATGTGATTCCAACAGGCAGCTGCATCCAGGTCGCCAGGGGCCACAGCTCGCTTTGTAGCTGACAGTCAAGGTTCATTAGCTCAGGCCTCTTCAACTTAGGTTGGATTGGCTTCCTCCTTAAACCAGCTAACAAGCACCCTGAGAAGGGCAGAGCACTCTACCATATAGAAATATGGTCCTGGCTGAAGTATGGAACGGACTGAATAGAAAAGGGCCATTAAGTGGTTTTTAAACTCCAGTGTGCGACAGCATGCCCCAGAGGCTCATGAAAACACAGCTTGATGGCCCCACTGCCTAAAGGTTGGGAAAGGCTTGGAATTTGTGTTTCTAGTTCCTAGGTGATGCTCACTCAGCTGTGAGGCACCACCTTTGGAGAACCATCACCGCTTTAGCAATCTGCTTTGGACTCTTTTGTTCTCTTCAGATGGAAATCACAGATAGTCCAGGGGAGCCCCTCAGTGTCAGCAAGCCTGGCCCCCGACACACCCGGTTAGAACTGATGTTTACAGCTTTGTCAGTCACCTTTGGTGGCTGCTCGTTCGCAGCCCCCTGCCACCACAGCTCCCCTGCTACCACAGCACTTGCCTTCTGCGGCCTGTTGGTTTTCTGAGGCCTTTCTCCATTCTCTGTGGTCTCTCACCTTCTCTGAACTTGTGCTGTTGTTTGAAGACACAGCTCAAAGGTACTGCTTCCAGACACGCTCTGAAGCCCTCTGACTCCCCGCTAGCTGCTGGCTGAGCCTAGAGCAGGCAGCCCTACATTTGTCTGTGCTTTGTGTTGCCAGCTGAGCCCACTTTATCAGTGATCAAAGACCGCAAGTCACCAATGAAACCACTTGGATGAGACTTTATTGGGCCTTAACAGCAGGACATTTTGGGGTATGACATTTTGGGGACTGACCTAAAATAAGTGTGAGGAGGGCCGTTTGTTTGACCAGCCATGCAGATGGATGGCCTCCTGCCTGCTAACCACACACCTTTTGCTTATTGCCCCCAGTCTGTTCAGTTGTCCCGGGCCTGTCCACTCTAGCTGTCACGAACATGTGCTTCTTCCCTCTGTCCTAAAGACGGCTTAAAGATGGACAGAGGCATCCAGAGCAGCGATAGACAATATCACCTGAAGCTGTTGGGCTGCTTGAGGCAAACTGATATCTTTTTGAGCGATCTCAGAGTATCTGGAATGATGGTGACTGAAACAGAGACATGCACATAATGAACCTTGGAGCTTATGCAGGAGTTTCCACAGTGGCCATGACGGCTGTGGCAGTTTCTGCAGGTAGACTGAAGTCTCCTACAGTTTGGGCAGCTGGACTGGAGCCTCCCTGGACAGCCATGAGATATTTAAAGCAGCTCAAGCGTTCATGCCAGCTTCCCTGGTTAGAACAGAAAGGGCTGGTTGACTAATAGCTCCATAGTCTGCAGGTAAAGTAAGAGGCTTAAGTAATTGCCTCTTTTGCTGGTGGAACTTCAGGATAGCAACAATGTCATTTTACAACCCTGCCAACCTGGGGACAAGTAGGCTACAGTAATGGTAGCCTGTCCTTTTTTAAAAAATACTTTTGCTTGTTTGTTTGTTTGTTTGTTTGTTTTGTGTGCATGTGGAGGTAAAATTTGAAGATGTTGGTTCTCTTCTACCACATAGGTCCTGGGGCTAAATTCAGGTCATGAGGCTTGATGGCAGGTACCTTTACCCACAGACCATCTTGCCAGCCCTAGTCATGGTTCTCTATTGGACCGCTGGCTCTGCTTGGTCTGGGGTAGTTAGTTGCTTGATTGGGCAGTTGCTGCAGGTCAATAGTTAAGAGAATAGTCTGGAAGTGAAAGTGGAGTTTGGCAGCTCGCTTGTATCATTTGCGCTCTGACCTTGGCCAGGTTGCTTCAGCTCTCCGAGCCCCGCTTTTCCTTTCTGTCAGGTGGAGATGACTAATTGTGCAGCCTAAGATGTCCTCCTGCTCTGGTGGGTGTTTTAATCTGCGCTCCATCTCTGTGACAAAACACCCAAAAAACTCAGCTCAAAGGAAGAGAGGCTTATTTCTGCTCGTGATTTCTGAAGTTGGCCATGGTTCTGTCAGCCAAATGGTGAGGCCTCGTCATGGCAGAAATGTGAAGAAAAGCAACCAAGAAATAGGTCTTGCTTCTGTCGCAAAAACCGCACCCACCTCCCTAAACCTGGTAAAGTCTGACTTCAATACAGTTCAGGAGGTCAGAGCCCTCATGAACCAGTCACTGCTGAACACTGCTGTACTGGGGACCAATCCTTTGGTACATAAGCTTTGTGGGGAGGGATATGTGGCCTGGTGGTGCCTCTAATCTTAGCACTCAGGAGGCAAAGGCATGCAGTTCTCTAAGTTTCAGGCCTGACAGGGCTGCAGAGTGAGACTCTGTCTCAAAACAAAAACGAAAGGCAAGATTGAATGGACAATGTATAAAAAAAACACGGAGTTTTGAGTAATCCTCAAAACTGTTCTTAGAAAGCTTGATTTAATGGTATGCATAACTAATACTCCCTTTGATGACATTTATTTAAAAATGGACTTTTTCTAGAGTAGGTTCATTAAGAGTTGATTCACGAAATAGTCACCACTTCAGTGTTCCAGAACATACGTCCAGTACAAAGTGAATGCCTCCATGGAAGCCCACCCATCTTCACCTTTCCCAACCCTTGCCAACACCCCTAACTTCTATCTCACATCTTTTTATTATTTACTGTTATTCCTCTTCGCCAGTAATTCCGATTTTCCAGAAAAAGAAAAAATAAAATAAGACTCAATGCCAGTCACTTTTTTTTTTTTTTTTGTTTTTTTTTTTTGTTGGTTTTTCGAGACAGGGTTTCTCTGTGTAGCTTTGCGCCTTTCCTGGAACTCACTTGGTAGTCCAGGCTGGCCTTGAACTCACAGAGATCCGCCTGGCTCTGCCTCCCGAGTGCTGGGATTAAAGGCGTGCGCCACCACCGCCCGGCTAATGCCAGTCACTTTTAAAAGAGCGTATTTATTATTTCTCTGGTATAGACAAAGCATCCATTGTTTATTTGTCAGTTTGTGACCTTGTCACCACGCCTAGCTAGACAGAATAGGCTGGTGACAGCCACTTTGCTGTCACTAAACACAGTCTGAGCAAAGGGGGTGGGGGTGGGGAATGGGTGTTGGGAAGTGCCCTGAGATCTTTCAGAACAAAGAGTCACAAACACAAGTGTGACAATAAAATAAATTACAAAATTAAATAGTATTAAATTAAATTAAAATTCAAGTTAAGAGTCCCTGAGTGTGGCTACTTGGCAGCAAACAGCTTGCAGGAAATGGAGCTGTAGAGGTGGTGGGGATGTTCCCGAGGCTTAGGTCCTGGCTCCCCACAAGGCCCATGGAGGTTTCTGGGTTCCTCGCTGCCTCCAAGCCTCTCAGGCCTTCAGCTCCAGGTCAGTGATGTATTCTTGGACCCAGGTTTCATTGGGGTCAGCGCAGACCTGCCGGTTTCTCTTGGTTAGGAAACTGTGGAGAGAGATGAGGGTCAAGAACTGGAACATCCTGTGGGAGAGTCTGATGTCCTTCTCCATCCCACTTGTCCTCACAGTGATGCTCTGGACAGCTTTTCTCACTGGCCCCCTTTAGAGGATCCTGGGCTTCCCTTTGTATTTTTTTTTTCTTCCTGTGGCTGAGAAACCCTCCCTCACCCTGTTCCACACCCCACCATATCAGAGAAAGCAGGAGAACGGAACTTACATGACACCTGGCTCAGAGCACTGGCTGCTGGTCTCAAAATAGTCAGCGACAAATTTGCGGGGAATCTGCCGGCCATAGGAGAAGCAGCAGGAGACTGGGGTGTCAGCACCATCTGCAATGGAGGAGGTCAGAATGAGTTCAAGTCATCATCGAGCAGGAAAAGTCAGCCAACATAACTTCTTGACAGGGTGAGGAAGGTTAGGGCCCTGACAGCATTTGGGACCAGAAATCCCCTGTGTCTTCTGTGTCTCTCTCTCTCTCTCTCTCTCTCTCTCTCTCTCTCTCTCTCTCTCTCTCTCCCCTGTGGGCTTTTTCTTTCTCTGTGGGTTACCCCATGTTCCTTCCACAGCTTTCTCTGATACAAGAATTTAGCAAAAAGGACACCTGGGCATGGCTTAAGGCATCCCCGAGACAGAGCTCCTTAGGCATCCTAGGGCTGGCTGGTAAGCATATGCTACCAACTGCTCTCCCTCACTGTGACTCCAAGTCCTGGGTACCTACAAAAGGGTAGACATCCCCACCCCACAGAGAGGAAAATAAAAATCTTAAAGAGAAAGATCAATTTATTTTTCTCTTGTAGACCCTGAAGCCACAGAAAAAAACTGTTGTGGTCTGCCCAAGACCAGAGAGTGGGGGACACCCACTGAGGTGGTGTGGGCACCCGCTGAGGTGGTGTGGACTCACATGGTGCTGAGAAGACTTCACTCCAGAGAGCCATAGTGCAGAGGAGGACAGCAAGGGCAGCTGGAGGGACCTTCATGATGCAGAGCAGGTGATGGAGTGTGGGCTCGTCAGCAGAGACTGGTCCTCACTGCCACTTATGTCCTTCTGGTGTCGGAAGCCATGTACCCCTTCTCTTTATAGTTAGCCCTGGCAGATGGGGAAATGGAATCCGGGGGTGTGGAGGGAAATTTTTAATAACAGCAATGGTGTCGTGTTGAATATTGCACAACCCAGGGTCCCCAGTGACTACAGGGGCTCAGGATATCCAAGAATAGCATCACTGAGAGAGAGCCTCAGCTCTCAACTCGTGACCTATTCTTACTTCTTGTGAGGAAATAGTTTCTCTTATGAACGGGAGGAGCTTAGGACACTGTCAACCCAGGGCTATTCTTAACTGATCCCTTCTCATAAAAACCACTTTGTGAATGAGCACTCCAGCCCCGTTCCTTGCCATGGAACGGAAACTCTGTCATTTCTCAGCTTTTCTAACCACGCAGACGGAATAGCTGTAGATGGTGGCACAACAGCCCCTCCCCCCACCACCATGAGGGATGGAGTTAAAGCATTCCCAGCTAGAGCGATGGGGAACATGAGGCCACATTTCAGATATTTGTCCAACCATCAGTCACAGAGTGACTAGGTCACTGGGTTAAACAGTAGTTGTGGGTCATAATGATATTTCAGGTGAGGGTGTCAATATTCGAGGAGCCTAAAAATATTTATGCCCATTAATCTAGAAAAAGCCTTTCTAGGAAAGGTGTGGAAACAACACAAATATGAAGGTATCTTTAAACACAGAGACAGCTGGCCAGGTGTCATTATAACTCTGAACTAAGGAGACTGAACTTTCAGTATGAAAGATTTATAAATCAAATTACAGCGTGTTCATTGGATTGCTTATTTATGAAGCTCTTAAAATGAATAAAATGACATAAATACAGTCATAACATCAGTGCTAAAAATATCAAGAAAAATTGTACAACTTTTACAAAGCGAAGAATTCTAGAAATATACACAGATTTCCATGTCAAACCCATGCATTATACATAAGTAATGTGGAAATAAAAACCATTAGAAAGAAAAGTTTTAAAGAATTAGTAATACTTTGTGTGATTTTGAGATTTTCTTATTTTATTTAGTGAGATTATTACCTTCCAGGTCAGTTATATACCCATGAACTCATTTAAAGCATTTTTTAAAGTTTAAAGCATTTTTCAATATCATCAGTTTAAAAGTAAGCTGTTATCAAATGTTTTAATTTTAAATGCTTTTAATTTCAGTTTTTTGGAGGCAAGGTCTCACTAGGTAGTCAAAATTATGATCCTTCTGCCTCAGGCTCAAGAGTGCTAGGATGGCAAGCATGTGGCACCATGCCTGAAAGCAAGTGTGTGTGTGTGTGTGTGTGTGTGTGTGTGTGTGTGTGTGTGTGTGTGTGTAGTCTGCCTGTGTGTGAGTGTATGTGTATGTGCGTGCATAAGGGAGACCAAGATTAACGTCAGGAATTATAACACCATCAGTCTTCCATATTATTCCTTGAGGCAGGGTCTCTTAATCAAATCCAGAGCTCACTACTATGGCTGGTCTTGCTATCCAGCTTGCTCTGGGGATCCCCAATCTCTGCCTTCTAGGACTAGAATTATCAGGCAGGCTGTGGCAATGCAATATTATGATAAAAATGTCTCATACATTCTAAGAGACTAGAACTTTTACTGGAGTTCACACCCAGAGTTAACAATGTACCTTGAGATCACGTAAGACTTCAGACTGCTGTCCTACTGTGTACTCAGCCTGCTTGTTTAACCTGCCTTTAAGAGAACAATCTAACTATCAACATTATTTGCCTTGGATTTCCCATGTAATCAACATTTACATCCTAAGAGGATGCACAGCTTTAACATTAAATTATGTACTCTTCCATGTCCCCAATCCAGAACAATGCACGTATATCATTTGCTGAAAGCAGCAAATACAGAGGACGAAAGCAACCTTCTAAAACGATTACCCATTAGGCTGGGCAGTGGTGGCACGTGCCTTTAATCCCAGTACTCAGGAGGCAGAGGCAGGCAGATCTCTGTGAGTTCGAGGCCAGCCTGGGCTACAGAGTGAGTTCCAGGAAAGGCGCAAAGCTACACAGAGAAACCCTGTCTCAAAAAACAAAAAAACAAAAAAAAAAAGAAAGAAAAGAAAAGAAAAAAGAAAGAAAAAGAAAAATCACACTTCATCAAAATGCAGAGCTGTAGAGTCACACAGCTCCTGTACTCGGGGGTTATTGCAGCAGAGGGGCAGAAAGATGGTAAGGGCCAGAGGACTAAGAAGTCTGCAGTGAGATCCTAGAAATATCAGAGAAGCTACAATGAAGTCCCACCAACATGGCTGCCTGACCATGACCTGAACAAGGGCGACACCAATAGACAAGCCATTGGAAGGAGGAAAGCGTAGGAGGCCTCAACACTAGACAGAGAACTACAGGCAGCTAAGGAATGCTAAGAGAGGAGAAAGAGTCTTCCTCAGGGGAGAGCACACCAACTGGTTATCTAATACTAAATGATCAGCCCTGAAAACATGCATACAAGTGACACGTAGACTGGGCAGGTTATATTTATGTATTTAAGAACACACACACACACACACACACACACACACACACACACACACACACACACGTGAGGACAATTAAAGAAAAAGAGGTCATGAATTTGAGAGAGAGAGAGAGAGAGAGAGAGAGAGAGAGAGAGAGAGAGAGAGAGAGAGAGAAAGTGGAGTGTGTGGGGGAATAAAAGGAATGGGGAATTTATATAATTATATTATAATATCAAGAAATTTTAAAAAAAATCACACAAGATCTGAATGTACATGGATGGAGTAGGAAGGTGTGACTTTGTGGGTTCAGTGGAATGACAGACCATTTTGGGGGAGCAGGATGGTGAAACTAAATTGAGGTGGGCTGAACCAAGGAGGCTTCAAAAATCTCCCCCAGAAGAATTGGAGTTCGTAGATTAGATAGAAGAAAATGGTGAGGGCTTCAGGCATAAGTAAAACAAGAACACACCTTAGGAACTCTGTCCTTCCCAAGTGTTATAGAGTTACATTTGGTTTTCATTCTTCATTCTATTACCGTTATTATCACTATATTACATGTGTGTTTATGTGTAAGCCATGTGCCATGTGTCAAAGCATGTATGTGGAGGTCAGAGGACAGAATTCATTCATCATTTTCCTCATTTCAGGGAACTCAGATAGTCAAGCATAGGAGGCAAATGATGTCGCCTGCTAAGAAATCTTGCCAGCCCTCTAAGGCATTTTCTTTTCTTTTCTTTTTTTTTTAAAGATTTATTTATTATGTATACAGTGTTCTGCCTGCATGTATGCCTGCAGGCCAGAAGAGGGCACCAGATCTCATTATAGATAGTTGTGAGCCACCATTTGGTTGCTGGGAATTGAACTCAGGACCTCTAGAAGAACAGTCAGTGCTCTTAACCTCTGAGCCATCTCTCCAGCCCATCCTCTAAGGCATTTTGAAATGAGGTACATTTCACTACCTGTCCCCTGAAATGAAACACCACCAGAACAATAATATGATGTGCTGCTTATAGCATCAAAGGCTTCCTAAGATTGAACTTTCCTGATTCTAAGATTTCGTATTAGGAATTCTCATATCAGGAGGGGCTTGAGAGATGCCTCAGAAGTTAAGAGCATTGGATGGCCTTGCAAAGGACCTGAATTCAGTGTCCAGCACCCACATGACAGCTCACAATGACCTGTAACTGTAGTTACCAGGGATCCAATGCCCTCTTCTGACTTTCTCGGGCATAAGGCAGTCACATGGTGTATATACATACATGCAGGCAAAACACTCATATGCATACAATAAAAATTAATAAAGTTTAAAAAAGAATTCTCATCTAAGAGGGAATGGAAATAAATTACTAGTGACTAGAGGCTAAGTTTAGTGGTTTAAAATGTGCTTCACTCCTATGTCCTTAAACATTTCTTATTGTTACCATATAGCATTTTTTAACTTAATTTTTTTGAGAACATTAGTACTGTTGTTGGGAGCACAGATGTCCTGTGCTCACAGGCAAGCTCTGGGAAACCAGCAATGTTAAACACACAGGGTTATCTCTTCAATGGGAGAGATGTATAACCTGTTTTCCACCCAGAAGGCTGGGAATGGAGGTAGGTAGTTAATAGCTTGGTGATCTGTGCTTTCTGTAGGGCCATACCAAGGTCCCACAAGCAAGACCAGAGGTAGAATGGCGTAGGTGAACTTTGAATTATTTATTTGGCCAGGGGCTCCCCCAACTCCCCCACAACCACCGCTGGAGAGACTTAATAGTCTAGGTGACCTTTGTATAATCTGCATGTCTAGGGGCTCCCCCCAGATCCCACAACCATGACAGGAAGTGGCTAATAGCCCAAATGACCTCTGTGCTATCCGTGTGACCAAGACCACACCAGGTTCTCCCCTGGGCCCTTAAGATAACACATGCAGCCTCTCTCTAGAACCCATCTTCATGGAAGAAGTGACTTGTATTTCGAGAAGAGTTTCAATGTAATTATGCTTCCTGGTGCACAGGGGATTGTCACACCAGGAAACTTTCCACCCCGAAACTGTACTATACTTAAATGTGCCTAAAATAAAGTGCCCAGTATCAGACTCTAAAATTCTGAACAACACAGGCTGTCGAGTAGTGTTGAACTGGGTTTCCTTCCGACCGCCTTTGGACTGACACTCACTCCACTGGTCCCCACATACTGTGGTACATCATGCCCACTCCTCCCCTCCCCAACTTCTCCCATGGCCCCCAACTCCATCTCAAATTCATGAACTCTTCTTCTATAATTATTACTGTTTTATATATATATATATATATATATATATATATATATATATATATATATATATATATATATATATATATATAACCTACTGGGCCCATTTAGCATTGCTCTTAGGTACGTGTGTTTGGGGCTGATCACTTGGATTTGGATAACCCATTGGAGGATCATCCTTGGAAAAAACTGATTGTCCCTCTCTCAACAGCTGGCCTGTAGTTTTTCATCTAGCAGGTGGGGCTTTGTGAAATCTCCCCCATTCATATTGGGTTGTGGACTGGTGCTTCTAGAAGCACGTGTCCCAGTCAGTCCTCTGACTCTTTTAGTCTTTAAAGCACACAGGCTCTGTTTCCATTCCTCCTGATGACTGCTAATGCTGGTAGCAAGAGGCGTGAAACAAAGACAAGATCAAGGGCAATGGCAGTTTCACCGGGGATGGGGCATCCAACTTCCTTCCCACTTGCTATCAGTTCTAAAGAAAAGTGTCATAATCACTTGTTTCATTGGAAACTACATCCCAGGAAAACCAAGAGTGGTTAGACATGCCTGTAATTCCAGTACTCTCAAGCTGGAGGCAGGAGAATCAGAGGTTCAAGGTCATCCTCAGCTACATAATTAGTTTGAGGCTAGTCTTGGGTATGTGAGACCCTGTCTCTCAAAACAACGCACAGTCATCCCGTACCACCTTGAATGTGCCCAGTCTCATCAGGACCTTCTGAACAGACCGTGTTTCTTTGTTTATCTACTGTTTCTGTCTCCCAAGCATCAGTCATCCACACCGCCCCCCCCCCATCACTCTCTCACTTCTTAGGAAGCCACCTTCATACCTTTGGTTCAGTTTCTGAGAGCTGGATTCTAAGAGCTGAGGGAGCTAGAGGAGGAAATGAAAACTGCCAAGTCAGTCACTTTTCGGCAATGGACACTTTCTACTTCCAGCATTACAGCACTTCCAGCAATGGGTCCTCAGTCATCTATGTAAAGTTTCGTTTTAAAATTTGAATGATGCCCTGTTGGTTTTAAACAAATTCAGACCATGTCTTCTTGGTGGGGTCTAGGTAATAAATCCTAGCACATGATGAATGTAACATGGTGGGTCTCCTGACCTAGTCTCTAATTCTTAGAATTTCATTCTTTGAAATGAAGGCAATTGATGGAATATATAATCCTTAGTGTCTATAGAGTTGTAAGAGTTCTTATATCAATCACCAAGCCAGGAAATAGCCCTTCACTCTGTTTTCACTTGGACTGGAAAAATGCTTGTATGTGTAGTATGTGCTTAACACACACACATTGGATGAGTCATGGAAAGGTTGAGTTAGAGGAGTCTTAGAAATGCTCTAGGTGGCAGATTGATGTTTCCAGGAAAAATGTCTTGCTTGGGGTCACACACAGAACTGGTCAGCAATACACTTCATCGTGGGCATTATTTCTACTGCATCTGCAACAAAGTCACAACTTCTGACATGTAGTCAGGCTTAATAAATATTTGGTAAGTGAATAAATCACAGATTGGATAAAATGTATTATGCTTTAAAACTCATCATAGAATTGAAATACTAATAGGAAGAGAAGGATAAAAAAAAAAAGACCATAGTGGCAAGATCTTCATCTTTAGGGGAAACACCAAGATTGATTAGATAGTTGGGACAGAAAGTAGCCAGTAGTCAAGACAATGGACCCCCCCCCTTGGGGTGGAGGGGCTTAATTGGTGTCCTAGATTTCCAGTTCACTCCAGCCTTCTCAAGGCCCCACCACAGTCCAGCAGAGTATCCCACACATGAGTCCAGAACCCCACCACAGTCCAGCAGAGTATCCCACACATGAGTCCAGGGAGTTCTGGCGGGGAAATTCATCTTTGTCATTGCCTCCAACTGTTCTGTTCCCCTTTCTCACTTCTCACACTTCCCATGATCCAGCTCTGCCAATTGGTTTCCTTCTAGTTTCCCTGTCATGGTCCCACTTCCCTGGGTATCAGTCTCAGCTCTTGTTTGGCAGCAGTGGCCCCTGGGTGGGCTAACTGGTAATAACTCCCTGGTTAGGTCTACCTCTGGCTGTCTGTAGGTGCAGTAGACAAGGACCCATCACTCATCAAAGCAGAAACAGCATCCTAGAGTCAGGGCCCCTTTCTCACATCCAGGAGAGACAAGGAAGGACTCAATGATGCCATCTCTTCCTTTTGCAGTGAACCCTTCACTTCCTGCCTAAGTTCTTGCCATTTCCTCTGGTCTGTGTGTGTGTTCATCCACAGTAGATAAGGTTGTATATCTTGATACTGGACTCTGTATACTGTATCATCTGTCCCCAGAAAACATCTTGTCTTATCCAGCTTCCAAACCAGAGACCAAGAAGTGACAGTCACTTTGACTCCTCTCTCTGCTCCCACAACTTCAAACTTCCTACCATCTATTAGTTACCTACCCTAGTCTACACTGGATATTAAAACTGGGGTGTGAAGGTGTGCTGGAGAGATGACTCAGAAGTTAAGAAAGGGCTCTTGCAGAAGACCTGAGTTCAGTTCCCAGCACCCACGTTGGGCAGTTCACAACCACCTATACTTCAGCTCCAGGGCATCAGATGCTTCTGGCTTTCATGAGCACCCGCTCTCAGGTACACACACACACATACATACACACACACACACACACACACACACACACACACACACACACACACACACACACACACAAAATTAAAAGTAAAATAAATCTTTAAAAAACAAACCAAAAAATGAAATGAAAGCACCTGAAACAATTTCTTTTTTTTTTTTTTTTTTTTTTTTTTTTTTTTTGGTTTTTCGAGACAGGGTTTCTCTGTGTAGCTTTGCGCCTTTCCTGGAACTCACTTGGTAGTCCAGGCTGGCCTCGAACTCACAGAGATCCGCCTGGCTCTGCCTCCCGAGTGAACAATTTCTTTTTTTATTTTTATTTATTCTTCTCTCATATATTCATCCTGACCATAGTTTCCCCTCTCTCCTCTCCTCCCAGCCCTCTCCGCATCCACTTCTCCATTTCTTTTCAGAAAAGGGCAGGCCTCCCATGGATATCAACCAAACATGGCTTATCAAGTTGCAATAAGACTAAGTACCTCCCTTATAGTAAGACTGGACAAGGCAGGCAAGCATGAGGAAAGGGGTCCCAAAAGTAGGCAAAAGAGTCAGAGACAGCCCCTGCATCCACTGTTAGGAGTCCCAAAAGAAGATCAAACTAAACAACAGTAACATATATGCAGAGGTCCTAGGTCAGCCCCATGCGGGCTCCCTGGCTGTCAATTCAGTCTCTGTGAGCCCCTATGAGTTCAGGTTAGTTGATTCTGTGGGTTTTCTTGTGCTGCCCTTGAACCCTCTGGCCTATACTCCTTTCTCCATCTCTTTTGCTGGATTCCCTGAGCTCTGCCTAATGTTTGGCTGTGGATCTCTGCATCTGCTCCTGTCAGTTGCTGGATGAAGCCTCTGTGACTATTGGGCTTGGCACCAATCTATGAGTATAGCAATCATGCAATCATTTCATTGACTTTTTTTCCAGTCATGTTTGGTTCTATCCTAGGTTTCTGGGCTATCCAGCCTCTGGGTTTGGCCCTCCAGCAGTGTTAGGCACGGGCTCCTTCTCATGGCATGGGTCTCAAGCTAGACCAGTCATTGTTTGGCCACTCCCGAAATTTCTGAGCCACCTTTACCCCAGCACATCTTGTAAGTAGGACAAATTGTAGGTCGAAGGTTTTGTGGCTGGGTTGGTGTCCCAGTCCATCCATAGGAAGTCTTGCCTGGTTACAGGAGGCCAGTTCAGCTCCATATCCTCCATTACTAGGAGTCTTAGCTAGGGTCATCCTCATAGATTCCTGTGAGTTTCCATTGCACTAGGTCTCTAGCTCCTCTCTGAGATGCCCCTGCTCCAATTCCAGTTGCCCTGTCCAATACGCTCTCCCTCCATCCACCCCAACCTGATCCCTCCTTTTCCCGTGCCTGCCCTCTATGCTCCCCATTTGCCCCCAACACCATCCACCCACGATATCTATTCTATTTCCACTTCCCAGGGAGCTTCATGCATCTCCCATTAAACTCTCCTTGTTATAATTTATCTTAAAAAAAAATAAGCAGCAGCAGAAGAGTCTCCACATTGCTGACATCCACACTGCTGGGGTCAGCCCTCTGAGTTACTCAGCAGGGCCACAATCGACAAACTAGAAGCAGGATTTCCTCCCAGCTTTGCCAAAGTGCTCTTGCTAAAAACCCCAGACTGTTTGCTCTTCCGGTGACATTCCTCAAATCCATTCAGTTGTTGTTTCCAGTGACAGGGAAACTTCCCTGTGACCTGGCCCAAGCCTGCCTACCTGGATTTCAAACCGTTCTTCAGACTTCCTGAATGCCAAGACCATGCTTCTGGGAACTGCCAGGGCCTGTCTTTGATGAGTGGCAACTTGGCAAGGGAGAGTATCCTTTTTCTGCAAATCACAGGGCAGAGTGAAACATCATGGGCACAAGTCCATCTCATGGAGGCATGGGGATCCATATTTAGGCCAATAAAGAAAATTTCTAGTTTTTAGTGTACATATAATTTTACTACTTAAAAAATTTATTATATATATATATATATATATATATATATATATATATATATATATATATATATATATGGGTGTTTTGTCTGCATGTCTGTCTGAACACCAGAAGAGGGAACTAGACCCCATACAGTTACAGACAGTTGTGACCTGTCATGTGGGTGCTGAGAATTGAACCTGGGTCCTCTGGTAGAGCAGTCAGTGCTCTTAACCACTGAGTCATCTGTCCAGCCCCCAGTATCTTCATTCCTTAAATGTAAATCAGTTTGCTCCTCTCCCATTCCTGCTGCCCCCATCCTTCCCTGGTGCCCCTCTGCTCTCACATCACATGTGTCTGTGTGCTGCCCCACCCCCATCTTCTTGAAGACTACTATTAAAATTACCAAACTTCTAAGATGAGAGAGAGAGACAGAGACAGAGACAGAGAGGGATGTTGATGGATTCTAAAGTTCATAATCATGTGACCCAAGAGACTGTGGCACACTGACAGGATGTGGCCTTGAAGCGTCTACAGAAATTTATAGTGAAGAGTTTCCTTTTCAGACTTACTTATCTTAGAGCCAGACTTTCTTGGTTTCTTTTCCAAATCTGTGGTGTATCAGCTGTGTGTTTTTCTGTAGATTACTTACATCTCTGTGCTCCGTGCCTTCATGTGTAACAGAAACTAAAAATGACACCCACTTCAAAGGATGACTAGGAGAATTAAACAGATTAGTACTTAGGATAGTACTGGCTCATGGTAAGTGCTGTGTTAAGTGTTAACCACAATTCCTCTCATTTACATGTTTTTGTAAATCGCCAGTTTTTTAATCAAAAGTAATTTTATATTGAAACACAGACTTTACATGTTTACAGGCACCATGTAATATTTTAATCTGTATAACTGTATGATGTCCAAATCAGGGTCTACATCTCTATCAGGCAATTTCTTGGTGGTGAAAACATTCACAATCCTTTCTTCTTACTCTGTTGAAATATACAGTTCATTACCATTGTCTTTACCTGCCCTACTGTGAAAAAGGCATAATAAATACATCTCACTTAGAAGAGCACATTTTTCCTGGATAACCACCACCTACTCTTTGACTAGCTAATCACCCTTCCAGTTCTCAGCTCAGTTTAGAGAAAAGTTCAAGCAACCAAATGGATGAACCTACCTAAGTACTAGACTCATTAAATACAAATGTTAGGACTTCCAGGCCGTGGAATGCCAAGTATTCATCAGTGCTGCATTTCAGTATAGACTAAGTCTTTAGTAACTCTGGTGAATATTAACTAACAATGTGAAGACATGTTGATGTGAGAAAGTACTATTAAGTACTAACAGCTAGGTACCTAATGATAGAGAATTTTCAGTCTTAAGTATTAAATCTTGAGAATTTTAAGATTCAAGTCTTCCTATAGTTTGTAAAATTTTTACAGCAAGCACACATATTTTTCGTAAAAGAAAAACAACCTAATATAATTTTTTGAAAAAAAAATCATACTTCACATTTTTATCTTTCCTTTATTCTTTGACGATTTGACATGTGTATACATGGATCCTATCCACCACTAATTCCTACCCCAGTGATAATCCCTCACATGCCCCTTCTCCAACCCTGTCATGTCTCTCCACCCCTCTCTCCTACTTTCTCCCCTACTCACCGGCCCTCCCCTACCCGCTCTACTCTCTTCCCACACCTCCTCTCCCTCCCTCTGGTAACCCACTGAGTCCATGAGTGCCTACCTGACAAAGTTCTGACTGCTTTGGTGGCTTGACCCTAAGCATATCTTGTGGAGAAAGGCATAATTGCAGTGAGTTCGTGAATACAAGAGCCAAGACATCGTCCACCATGTTCCTCCCCATGCTCTGGCTGTTACACTCTTGCTGTTCCTCTTCTCGGGCCCCACATTTTTGGGAGCCTCTCTCAACACTTTGCAGCCACCATTTAAAATAGGAACCTCCAACACCGACACAGTGCCTGTCACATTGAAGGTGCTCAGTAAACCTTTACAGGATCTCCAGCACTGATACAGTGCCTGTCACATAGTAGGTGCTCAGTAAAGCTTTAGTGGATTGTTGTCTTGTCTCAGGGGAATGGGAAGAAGCAGAAACACATGTATGAGCATCAAAGGGAGAGACTTCCTAAGAAATGCAGAAAGTTTCCTGAATCCTCCAAATACTGGTGAGACTGGTGCTTCTCTCAGGAATGTAACACCTTCTGAAGTCACTGCCCTCTACCCCAGACACCCTGACAGCAGAGGTGCAGGCTGTGGTGGTGAGTAAGGCCTGGTGGCCAGCGTCTGTAGATTGCTGATGAGTTTCTTCAGCTGGGGCCCTCTGCTACAGATGCCATTCTGAACCTTCACTCTGCATATCTGTCCACTTTTCTCTTGCATCCACAATCCAAAGTCTGCTCCCATTTCCCCAAAGTGACTTAGATACCACACTGACAATATCACTTCTTGGTGTATTGTCGTTGCAAAATGGCTCTGTGTCCCAGCTCGCCTTGGCTCTCCTGTTTCAGTAACACCCTAGTTTCAAGCATGCTCCCACTTTTGAACCCCAATACTCAGTGGTCTCCCTAAGAGTCTTAATCCTTACAGTGTCTGCAGAAGAGGCCAGCCTATCCACATAGACATATTTTCTGTTTCCTCCAGGAATCTTTAATCTCTCCCAAGAGCCTACTGCCCTCTAGTACCCTGTAGATAGTCATAAGACTCAAGTTCCCACTTTCCAAGAGTTGACAACCGCTGGTAAAAAGGACCAGTATGAAGTCAGACTGTTGACTGTCTCTGCCCCACACCACTGGTTTAAGAGAGTCCTCTGCATACCCCAGTTTTTCTGTCTGTAACATGAAGGCAATGTGATGTAGTGTGAGACTCGCTCTAATTCTATCCTTTTAGAACAGTCTTCACCTCCTCTGAGGATGGCATGCTTACAGTAAGATTACAACTCACAGATCAACCATTCATTCATATCTACCATCTTCCTGTGCCCCAGAGAAGGTGGCTCTGATTACCTCAGTCAAATGGAGATGATCACTCTCGCTGATGTAGACAGAGGCTCCTCCTTAGCACAGTGAGTTCCAACCTTCCTCAGAACTCTCTACCTACACATGAGGGACAGCCTTCATCCTCAGACTCCCTGATGCCACGTTACTATCTCTCATGTGCCACGTTGTTCCACCTCAAGGGACACTTGTTTCTATCACTGTCCCTGCATCAAGAGGCTAAGATCTCCTTGAGGGAAGGAGGAGGCTTTACTCCACCATCTCTGCCCTGACAAACAGCAGATGACTAGAAAGTTGATTGAATTGAATTGCCATGGAAAATGAGGTCCATGTGGACCAAGAGGTAAGACACAGGCCTTTGATGTGTGACCATGAAGCTGCATCACCCTGAAAGGTCATGAGGAAGACTGTGTGCTGTCAGTGAACCCAGAACACAAGACCTGGGGAGGTGGGTGATTAGGCTGAGGGCAGAAAGAGCAGCAGAGACAAGGGAGTGCGGTCTGGGCTTTGGGAGAAGAGGAAAAAACGAGGAAGGACAAATTTGTCCTTTGTGAAATGATCATGAAGGACCCCAGGATGCTGTCCTAACTCTTCCAGCATTTAACATGGAAGCACTGAAGAGGCCTGGTTTCCTCTTCATTCTTTTGTTTTCTGTCAGTGAGTGTGGATGATGCAATGTAAGGTCTGGGTCCATCATCCAGTTTCCCTCACTTGCCCTACTTTGAGTCTGACTGCACCCTCGGTAGGCTGCATCTCCTACACAGGTCCCCAGAGGCTGGGAACATGAGGCAATTCCTAGGGACTTGTTGGACAACACCCATACACTTGGGAGGGTTACACATTCTGTCTGGAGCACATACTCATCACTAGGTATTAATCCTTATTTGTGTACTAGAACATTCTTTGTCTGGGTCTCCCAAACTTGGTTTCATTTTCTGCCCCTCTCATCATTCCAATAAAATATCGGGAACCCCCTCTCACATGCTCATTCTCTCTCTCTTTCCTATCCCTTCCTTGTTCTACATAGGCTAAACCAACTCTTCTGAATGCTACTGACTGGATGGTATTTTTGTGTGTGGAAGAGTCTGGAGTGGTCAGTGTCTTCTGTCTGTGGTCACACCCTATGTTTGTTCCAGAGATTCCAGACAATCTGGAAAGACTGACATGAAGGCTCCACTGTCTGAGGTGCCCAGTGCAGCGAGTTCCTATCCACAGCCCGTGCCAGCAGGTGTCAACACTGCATCCGTCCTCTCAGGTTCACAATCACACACACCCCATCTCAGTCATTATGTTTGGTGTACCACTTCCCCCTCCAGCATGCACCCCGCTTCTGCCCTCCAACTCCCTCCTTTCTCTTCCGTGATGTCACTGCTTGGGGAAGACAGTCTGTGAGGAACTCCTCACTTTTGGCCAATTTCAGTTTCCTTCTTGATACCATGACATCATCTTTATTCAGGATATTTCGTTTTCCTCCCAGAACCCACCTCTGTCCCAGGCCCCAGAGTCCCTATAAAGAGGGGTTCCCAGCTCAGATCAGCACAACACTCAGCCAGCTTCTGCAGCTTCTGCAGCTTCTGCAGCTTCTGGGCTCTGCAGTCTCAGCTCTGTACCAACCTCTCCCCCAGCAACACCATGAAGCTGTGTGTGTCTGCTCTCTCTCTCCTGCTGGTCATGGCTGCCTTCTGGGCTCCAGCGCTCTCAGCACCAAGTAAGTGGACTCTGCCATTGCTGCTCCCTTGACGACCCAGTGGGTTCAGTTTTCCAGCTGGGGCCAGACCAGCAGTGGGGTTTGGTCAGGGGACAAAAGGGAGCTGGGAGATTCCCGACTCTGCTGTTCACAGTAGAGACTACCAGACAGTCACCAATACTTAACGTCCTGTTTCCTTAAGAATTAACAAGCAATAGTAGAAAATGCTGGCCTGGAAGACAGATATTGAATTGGCTTTCTCTCTGGTTTAAGCTTGTCTGTGTCTATGCCTTGATTTCCCTACCCGAAACATGAAAGAATTGAGAGGTGTTCATAGACTCAATCCAGTTTCAATCTTCTGGAATTTTTTTTTCTTCTTCGAGGACTGTCTTTTTAGAGTAAAAGTCTCATTCTGGGTGGAGAACCTTGCATTCAAGGGACCATGTTTAGGGTTCTAGTAGTCCATAGGGAAGATCTGGAATGAACAGCAGGTTTGACCTTACCCTCACTTTTTATTCCAGTAGGCTCTGACCCTCCCACTTCCTGCTGCTTTTCTTACACCACAAGGAAGATTCCTCGGAACTTTGTGACAGATTACTATGAGACCAGCAGCCTTTGCTCCAAGCCAGCAGTGGTGTAAGTACACACTGGGGTGAGGGCAAGACTCAGAAAGGGCCAGGTTCACGTGAAAAGGCTAAGAGAAGGGATTCAGTTCTAAGGGTCAAAGTGGTTTCAAAGAACAGTGAGGTCATGAGGTCACTTTTTGAGTTCTGATAGTGACTGGATGGTCATTAAAATTGGAGGGGGCCTCTTGGAGAGGAAGATATCTAGATCATGAAACCAGAAACAGTCAAAATGATTTATACTCTACATAGAAAGGCTAATTCAAGGAGCATTGAAAAATGGGAAGACATCATCATATTGATCATAAAACCCACCATTTCCTAATATAGGGAACCCCTGGGCACAGCTACACACTCAGTGCACACAGTTCCACGAAGTCTCGTGTCAGGGTTTTCCAAGGAGGATCCCCTCCACCATGGCTGCCCATAGAAGCAATGCTCAACAGAGTGAGATGCCTACTACAGGCCAAGGGCAGTTCTAGATGTCCTCTAAGGTACCATGGGATTCTCATCTGTCTTCTCCTTCTTCTACAGGTTCCTCACCAGAAAAGGCAAGCAAGTCTGTGCGGACCCCAGCCAGCCCTGGGTCAATGAGTATGTGAATGACCTGGAGCTGAACTGAGCTGCAGGAGGAACCACTTCAGGGAAGGCCTCCTGAGCCCTGTTGCTCCTCATTGAGAAGTGTCTTGCTCCTTCCATTCAGAATTCCTCTCCCCCTTTTTAATCAAGTCTTTCTATAAACTTTGTTATTTTATTTGGTGTTATTTCTACTATTTATATTTAATTAAAGGACATGTGTCTCCCATGGAGATGGTCCACTATTACTGTTCCTCTTCTATTGTGGATATGACCATGCAGTTGATTTCATATACTTTCATAATAAATCTTATTTTAAAATATAGTTTGTGATTTTAAATGGATCTTCATTTGGGTTGAAACTGCCTGGTGCTATTAGGGATAAAATACAGTTTGTAAAGGCAGTGAGAAGGAGTAAATACTGAGATCTTAATGTGTCCTCTTATCTACATGGACTCAAAACATCTCCTCTTTGCTTCTAATGAGAATGGGAATAGCTGGATGAGGGTGGGGCCTGGTGCCTACAGTTTTACAGATTAAGAAACAGATACAGGGACAAGGGTTCTCTGAGGCTTGTAGATTTGCTTGGGAAACATCAGGAAAGCAGGACCCAGAGGGACAATGTTGATCCTAAGGGTCATTAGATTGACATTCCAGAGGGAAACTGTGACTGGGACAACAACACAAGACAGAGGGAAGGGATGTGGTTCAGTCTTAAGGGGACTTCATTGTCTTATTATCACCGTGACATTAGAACATCACTTTACCTTACTAGAGCTCAAGTTTTCTGAAATGTATGTGGGGTAATAGTACCCATGGTATTGGAATGTATAAAGCACCCCAGAAGACTTATCTCCCTCTCTGAACACAAGCTTGTGTCCCAGGGAAACAAGTATTTTTGAAGTTCATATTAGCTCATGGGTCAGCGACCTAAACCACAGAGTAAATGGGATGAGAGAGTCCTAAGTGTGTGTTTTGGCTGTAAAACATCATACACCCAAGCCTTGACTACTTAATAAATCTCAGTCACACTCCACCTAGGACAGAGAGAAACGTAGAATTGAATGAACAGTAGTTCTGGTCAATGGTTCATAGACTGGCAGTGTGTTGGAGTTGGGAAAGGACCCCTTAGATCATCCAGTCTATCTCTCATTTTGTGGAAACTGAGATTAAAGACTGAGAAATAACTTGCCAAAGGCCACTCAGTGTGTGACAGAGCGGCACTGCAGCTGATGTCAACCCCCAGGTCAATACTCTGTACTGGGTATCTTTCCTAGTGACACACTTCTGTGGTCCCCAAAGGGATGACTCCCTGAGTAACATAGACAAAGAGAAGATGGCCCTGAAAGACATTTCAGCATTGCCTGGTGAATAAAAGTGTAATCAGACCCTCTTCTCTGAGCCAACAAGCACATTTCCTTCCTTGTCCCACCCTCAGCCACTCCTGGCATCCAGGCTACTCCATAGCAAGGGACCTAGAGCAGGTCTGAGAGGATGGGGACTAAGAACTGTTGGCTTCTAGTTTCCTTTGTCAGGATTTGAGCTATCCAATATGCTAGCACTGGCCAGAGTGCCTACTTAAATTTCAATGAAATGCAACTAGAATAAAATTGAATTCTGCCTCTCAGTCACACTATTCACAAGCACTGAAGGATACCGTGTTAAAAGGACTAGTGTAGAACCTGTCCAGAACCAGCCAGTCATTACAGAAAGATCCGTTGCATGGCACGTTCCCAGCAATCCTGATCTAAAGGAGAATGATGGTCAGGAAAGTCAGGGTAGCCTCGAAGGTTATAGTATAGCTTGAGAGATACACAACTCCATTTTGAGTGGATGGGACAGGAGAGAAAATGGATGGTCCTCAGAAGTGAGGCAAGGTGCAGTTCACTGTAGAAGACTGAACAAACGACTTCCCAATAGGACCACATCCTTAGCCCTAGAACCTGTCATTGTTACCACACAAGGAAGATGGCATTCTGCAGATAGGATTAAGCAAGAATCCTGGGGCACAGACCCAGTCAGGCCCCCTGTGTAGCCATGCACCCTGCTAAGGGAGGCAGAAGGAAATTGGAAGAAGGGGACTAGACAGCCATGTGACAACTGAAGGAGATGTCATGCCGTTGCCTCTGCAGAGGGCAATGGAGGCCGTGGGACAATGGTTGGAGAGATGGCCCCGAGGTGAACGGGGCTTACTGCTCTTGCAGAAGCCCTGGATGTCATTCCCAGCACCCACATGACAGCTCACCGTCATCTCTGACTTCTTTTTTTGGGGGGATTCAGTGACTTCTTCTCTTCAGACCTCCACAGGTAGCATATACATTATATACGGTGCATATACATACATGCAGGCAAACAGGGAATGTTTTTAAATCTTATAAGAAAAATGTAGATTTAGAAGCTAGGAAGGGTAAGGAAACTTCTTCTCCCCCAGGCTGATGAAACTAATTTTGGACTTCTGACTTCCCGGAAGGTCAGGGAATTAAATGTGTTTAGTTTCAAGACACCAAGATTGCCCTGATTTGTGATACCAGTAACAGGAAGTGGGTACAATTGTCAGCTGAAGAGTCACTCACTGACAGTGGTGCCCCCAAAGGTACAGAAGAGAATGGAACATTCTAAAGTAAGCCAAACATCCCTATAAAGTTCTTTATAAGAAAGGCTTGTTATATCTGTGTGTGATTTGTTTGGGAGCTTGGTGGTGGGCCCCCAAAGAGTAAAGAGTAAAAGAATAAACAAAAGACCTATTACATCCTTCCTCTTTCTTTTGTCAATTTAGCTAAGGGTTTATCAATCTTATTAACCTTTTCAAAGAACCAAATCTTAATTTAATTTATGTTGTATATTGTTCTTTCAATGTCTGCTTCATTAATATCTCCTTAAATCCTTATTATTTCTTGTCTGCTAGTGTGGTTTGGACTGACTGTTCTTTGATTTCGAGAGTCTTGGGATGTATTGTTCAGTTATTTATTTGCTACCTCTCAGCTTTTTAAGTACAGGCACTTCCTACTATAACTTTCCATCTATTTATTTATTTATTTATTAAGTTTTTCCAGACAGGTTTGTTGTGTGTGTGTGTGTGTGTGTGTGTGTGTGTGTGTGTGTGTGTGTGTGTGTGTGTGTATGTATGTATGTATGTAGTTTTGGTGCCTAGATCTTGCTCTGTAGACCAGGCTAGCCTCAAACTCACAGAGATCCACCTGCTCTGCCTCCCGATTGCTGGGATTGATGGCATGAGCCACCACCGCCCAGCACTATAACCTTTCCTATTAGGATGACCTTGGCTGCATCCCAGAGGTTCTAATAGAATATGTTTCATCTCCAGTTGTTTCTAGGGATTTTTTATTTTTTCACTGATGTCTTAGATTACCCATTGTTTGTTCAAAATTTATTATTTAGTCTCCAATATTTTTATGGTTTCTATACTTCCTCTTATTGTTGATTTCTAGTTTTATTGCATTATGGTCTGACCAGAAACAAAGATTTATCTCAATTTTTTTTGTATTTGTTGAAACTTAATTTCTGTCTTGTGAAGCAGTCGATGTTAGAAAAGGTTTCATGTCCTGCTAAGAAAAAATCCTATTCCCTCTCATCGGATCCAAATATATATAAGATAAATGTGTCCAGTCACTCTCATAGTATATTTTAGCTTTGAACTTCCTTTGTTTTTAGTTTAGAAGACCCATGTAAGTATAAAACTGAAATGTTAAAGCCCCCGCCATTATTCTGTTAGGATTTATGTGCCTCTTTGTGTCTGTTATTGTGTGTTTTATGAAATTCAAGACCCAACATTTGGTGCATAGATATTACAAATGTTATACCTTCTTGATGAATTATTCTTTTTGTTAATGTGTACTGTCTCTTTTTAGTCTCTTCTAGTTTTGAAGTTTATTTAATATAAGGCTAGCTATGCCTGCTTTTTAAGTTTTCCATTTGCTTGGTAGTTTGTTTTCTATCCTTTGATAATACATTTCCGATATCTTCTTCTTTTTTACGAATGTGTATCTTGGAGACCACACATGGTTCTTGTTTTTCCATGCATCCCATTAGCCTGTATCTTTTGTGGAAAGTTAAGAGTATTTACTGTTATTTACAGAGAGGGAGTTCCTGTTTCCTAGAACTGAGTTAGGTGATTCTTTTGTTTTGTTTTGGTTTGTTTTGTTTTGTTGTCTTATTGGTGTTTCTATTCCTTTCCTTCTGTTAATATTGAGGGTTTGCTGAGTTCATGTGTTGGACAATGTTGTTTCTTTGAAAGGTTCAATCTGTCTGTTTGTAGTGCTGATGAAGTGGACATTTTGATGTGTTTGCATGAAGAAGGACCATCTTTCTTCCTCCCTGGAAAGTATCCTACTAGAAACATTCTATGCTGATGGGGTAGCTGTTACAGATTGCCTTAATTCGTATTTGTCTCAAAATGTATTTACTTTTCCAGAAATCTTGATAGACAGCTTGGGAAAGAACCTGTAATAATGGACCTTATATAAAATTTAAAAGGAATTAAAATATACTCAACCAAATGTAAGTGTTCCCCCTAGCTGCATCCCCTACACATTCGACTCCCTTCCAGAGACTGACAGCTGTCACTCTTAGGAGTGCATTCAGACATTTGCAAACCCTCACAAAATGTCAGCAACCAGGACAATGTAAGCAACAAGAAGTGACCAGTCATCTGGGTCTTAGCTTTGCTTTCTCGAATTTCTCCTGAAGTGCTTCAGCTTTCATCCACAGCCCTCTGTGATAAAATTTAATTCAGACATAAGCTTTGAAAATGTTACCTTTTCTTCCCTTTATTCAATTCACTAAATAAGAGTTACTAGAAACATCCTTGGTAAATTTCACAAGACTGTCTTACTTCAGGAGATGCTCATGCATTTTGTACTCACCAACTTTGATATAAAAAAATTCTAAAGTTACTCTTTGCACAGCTGAATCCAGTTCCCCATCTCCATTTCTTCGTGTGGCAGACAATTTCATCTGGCTGACAAGATAAACATGGCGGCTTCCTGGTTCTTTTCCCTATTGAGAATGATCTCTTGCCTGTCTGTCTTTCCTTCTCCTCCTCCTCCCACACAAGCCTGGACTCCGCCAGTATCTGATGAGAGGCCTCTCAGCACTTTGGGACACTGGATCAGCTCTGCTGATCTGTCAGTTACTTTACATGTCCTCTGAGGTCATGTTGCTGCTCTGCCCCTCTTGCCCACTCAAGCCCCTCTGAACAAGCATGGTCCCAGCTATGACAACTAGGGACAAGGAAAGGGTTAAACAAGCCACCATCAGTGATGAGAAGTAATAAGCAAAGGCTATAATAATAATAAGATTGAGGACTCTGGAGGGCTACCTGGAAACTCACTCTTTAGAAGGTGTTGAGATCAGACTGTAATCTATCCTAAATTCTCCATACTGTGTAAAACAATTGTTTTTCAGACTGTGAGACTCACTGCCCTGAGAGACTCCATTTCTAGGAAAAGTGGCTTTTGACTCTATTTTGAGAATGAAGAATGACTGTGCACCTGGATGGGCACATGAATGGTGCCACCTGTCTGGCACCACCCACCCAACACAGGTGAAAAAAAATGATTTACTTTAAAGAGTATAAATGGTGACAATCTATAAATTTATCAGTTTAATTGTGACTCTATGGGGCACATGAAGTATACCATATTTGAATGCCAAGCCCAAGAATTTACAGGACAATTAGACCAATGAAAGAGTGTAATTCCTCATTGGAAACCATAAAATGGGGGACAGATAGCACTGTGAAAGCCCCACCTACCTGTTATCTGAGCTCTTGGTTTGTGTGTCAAGGATCAACAGGCAGAGAACTCAGGACTGTCCCAGGGTTTCAGGATGGCTCCTTATCTGCTGTAGATATAGCTGACTCTACTGTCATTGGTTTATCTTCTTGTTCCCCCAACTGGACCTTCCATCCATCTGTCCTCCATCCTTCATCCCAGCCTGGTCCTGCTCTGTGCTTCTGTAGCTAAACTCAACTCTGCAGCTTTGATTTCAAGCAGGTGACCTGAAGTGGCCTGACTTACAGTTACCTCAGTTTCTCCAGCTTCTCCCTACACCCTGGTTTATTATCTTATCAATGTAGATTCTACTTACATTCCTCTGTTTCTCTGCTCCTCAGGACTTCAGAAACCTCTTGAATTCTGCTGTGGCCTATTAACACTTTACAGCCATTTCTGTAATACATGTATATATGTATGTATGTGTTTATAATAGAGAGATGGATTTACTGTTTTGTATATTATGCTATTTGAGAGTGAATATTAGTAATTAATGTTGAATTAAAAAACCTGTGTTTGCCTTTACCAGGGTTACCAAGAAAAGAAGAACTGCCTGGACAGTTGCTTCCATTAAAACTGGTGTGTCTTGAGCCAAGTGCTGGTGGCACATGCTTTCAATCCCATCAGTTGGGATTCAGAGGCTGGAGGATCTTGAGTTTGAAGCTAGCCTGGACTACAGAGCAAGTTCTAGGAAAACCAGGGTTGCAAAGATAAACCATATCTAGGAAATAAACCCAAAACAATGCTTTGTCTTGTGAATTTATGGTTATTCCATAAATTGTGACACTATAAACAAACACAAATGAATTTGCCTATATTTCTGACACAGCATGCATACCTCAGAGGGGAGAGAGTTACAGGCACCCAGGCATGTCTCCTCAATCTGAAGGAAGGACTGGAAACACATGGAGCAATGCATGTAACCAAAGAAATCCCCATCAATCCCTGAGAAGTAACCGTACAAAGTGAAATAACTTCAAAGTCAGCGACAGGAGGACTGGGGCATTCCTGAAGCTGCTGGTGCTTTACCATTATAGCTCGTTCTCTGAGAGTCTCTAATTGGGACAGCAAGAGGCAGGCACTCACAGGAGACCACTTCCTAAATATAACACCCCCAGTAGCACAGACACTGAGAGTAACAATTAATAAATGGGACCTCCTGAGACTGAAAAGCTTCTGTAAGTCAAAGGACACGGTCAATAAGACAAAACAACAGCCCACAGAATGGGAAAAGATCTTCAACAACCCCACATCTGACAGAGGGCTGATCTCCAAATTATATAAAGAGTTCAAGAAACTAGACATCAAAATACCGAACAATCCAATAAAAAAAATGAGCTACAGGCCCTAGTTCAACCTTCCTAAGATGAAGTGAAATGGGGAAAAAATGAAGCCAGCCCCATTTCCTCATCAAGTGTTCATTGGGAGAGCTAAGGCACGCACGGGAGACGTAACCTACAGAAGACAGGCAGTTAGTAAATAAACATGAAAGAAAGTCAGCCCCACACACCTGTGTTCTACAACCACTGATGACGTAAGGGAGGTAGACAAACATCAAAGGCCGCTTAAGGGTCAGGGTCTAATTTCCATAGAGCAAGGGCTTCTGTCAGGCCTGGCAGATACTTTGACCCCTGAAACCTACATGGTGGAGAAAGAAAACCACAGTTGTCCTCAGACCTCCACTGGTACTCCAAACCACTACTGCGCTCTTGCTCGCTCTCTCTCTCTCTCTCTCTCTCTCTCTCTCTCTCTCTCTCTCTCTCACAAACACACACACACACATACACACACACACACACAGAATAAAAAAAGAAATGCAAACTAAAATAATGGTGAATTGGAACTATGCACTCCAATGACAGCTAATGAGTATTTTTGTTCGAGTCTACTATGAATTTATGTATTCTTACATGTTTGATGCATTGAAATCCATGCTCACCATTATTATTTTTAATCGACAGTTATATTTAAAAATATAAAATATAAAATGAAAAAATGAGCTACCAAGCTAAACAGAGAATTCTCAACAGAAGAATCACAATGGTTGAAAGACATTTAAGGAATTGTTCAACATCCTTAGTCATCAGGGAAATGTAAATCAAAATGACTCTGAGATACCATCTTACACCTGTCAGAATGGCTAAGATCAAGAACACTGATGACAGTTTATGTTGGAGAGGATGTGGAGCAATGGGAACACTCCTCTACTGTTGGTGGGAGTGCATACTTGTATAACCACTTTCGAAATCAGTATGGCAGTTTCTCAGAAAATTGGGAATCAATCTACCTCAAGTCACAACAATACCACTCTTGGGCATATACCCAAGGAATGCTCAATCATACCACAAGGACACATGCTCAACTATGTTCATAGCAGCATTATTTGTAATATCCAGAACCTGGAAACAACCTAGATGCCCCTCAACCAAGGAATGGATAAAGAAAATGTGATACCTATACACAGTGGAGTACTACTCAGCAGTGAAAAACAATGACATCACGAAATTTGCAAGCAAATGGATAGAACTAGAAAATATCATCCTGAGTGAAGTAATCGAGACTCAGAAGGACAAACATGGTATGTACTCACTCATAAGTGGATACTAAATGTAAAGCAAAGGATAACCAGACTACAACCCACAGCTCCAGAAAATCTAGCTTAAAAAGGAAAATCCAAAGAAGGATTCATGTATTGCCCTGGGAAGGTGAAATAGATGAGATCTCCATGAGTAAACTGGGGAGGGAGTGGCAATGGAGGGTAGGGGATGGGAGATGAGAACATAAGGGAACAGGATGGTCAAGCCGGAACAGAGATGGAGTGGGAGAACAATGAAAGAGATACCAAAATAGAGGTAGACACCATGGGGATAATGAGAACCCAGGTGCTAGGGAAGTTCCCAGGAATCCACAAGAATGAACCCAGCTTAGACTACTAGCAATAGTGGAGAGGGTGCCTGAACTGGCTTACCATTGTAATTAGATCAGTAAATACCCTAACTGTCATCATAGAGTCTTTCTCCAGTAACTGATAGAAGCAGATACAGAGATCCACAGCCAAACACCAGGCCGAGCTCCAAGAGTCCAGTCAAAGAGAGAGAAGAGGGATTCTATGAGCAAGGGGCATCAAGATCATGATGGAGAAACCTGCAGAGACAACCAAACCAAACTAGTTGGAACTCATGAAATTTAGATCAATACCAGTGGAGCCTGCATGGGACTGGGCTAGGCCCTCTGCATCAGAAAGACAATCCTGTAACCTGATCTACTTAAGGGGACCCCTGGCAGTAGGATATGGATCCATCCCCGGTGCATGAGCAGGCTTTTTGGCGCTCACTACCTGTGGTGGAACACCTTGTACAGCCTTGAGGCAGGGGAAGGAGGCTCAGACCTGCCTCTACTGAAGATACCAGGATCTGCTGACTCTCCATGGGAGGCCCTACCTACTTGAAGGAGGGAATGGAGGGTGGGGTGAGGAGGGAGGCTGGAGGGGTGGGAGGAGGGAAGAGGACGATCTGTGATTGGTATGTAAAATGAATAGAAAATTTCTTAGTAAAAAAGTGAACTAGAAGAAAAAAAGAGTCTGGCAATCTATTTGGGGACTAGGATACTGCATGTTCTTCTATATGACTCCATTCCTTCTCTATTCACCTGTGCAACCTTCTTTCTAAAGACCTGTCTTACAGAAAAGCCTTGGTTAAAGATGACCAAACTTAATAGTGGAGCTTATCTCTTTATTTTCAACTGAATGTAGCCACTTTGAAATCTTTGAGTATCCATTTCTTCCAGGACAGACTTCATTGCCTACTTCTGCAGGGAAGAGGGGTTCAGATTCCACACCTGTGTAGGGAATCCTTAGAGCTACAAAGGACAGACCCACCATTTGTCCCAGAAGCATGCCACATCCTTACACAACTGGATGTCCAGGAAGCCCCAGATGGCCCTGACACTCCACAGTGGCTGTCTCAGCATCAGCTCTCACTCTGAGCTGCTGAGCTACATGGAAATCATTACATCTTTTGCTCACCAATCATAAAGGGTTAAGCTGTGCTGTAAGGAGGAACATGGTGCTATAATGTGTCTTGACATTTTCTGGTTATCATTTGCATCTACCAAGGAAAAGTTGGAGAGAAACCAGTTATGTCATAGTAAACGGAGCCAGGCTATTGGCAGGCAGCTTCTGGAACGCTCTTGTTATTATAGACTTCCCATTGACTGTCTCCAGTGACACCCATGCTTCTGGCATTATGGAGGCTATAAATTAATTTGTGCATTCAGCCCAGCCAGAGCCAACATGAAGGCAGCCACAGTCTTGGTTCTGGTGACTTTGATCACCATGGAGATGGACAAGGCCTATGCTCTGTCTTCTCACGGAGGTAAGTGTATTAAGGGGATCCAAGCTGAAAGCAGAGAGGGATCATAGCACACTAGGGCCTGAGGCTCATTTACAACAGGGGAAAGTCAGGTGCCCACTGCTGGGATCGAATTCACTTCCTTTGGCCTGTAACAGTGATCCTCTTATCTTTCTTAAGAGAGAGAGAGTTGCTTTTCACAGAAGCCTGGAGAGATCAGGAGAGCTCTCCTAATTTGGAGATGTGCCTTGAATGTGGGGTTCACTGGAGTTGCTGCTCAGAGATGAGCCTGAGGTATGGTGGGATGAGAGAGCGCTGACTGTCATTTAGGGTTTATAGCATCTTCTCTGATGTAAAGAAGAGGCTGTGACAGTACAAAGGTCTTTCTACTGAGACTGTACAGGCTTGGGGAGGGAGCACACTCCCCCAGTGGCCAGGGATCACTCAGGCCTAAGAGAGAAACTGGAGCTGGTGAGGCTGAGGGAAGAGCCCCGGGTGCAAAGGAGGATATAGAATAAGCCAGTTTCCTGCAGGTGACCAGGCTTCCGGACCTCTAGCATCAACTCTCAGTCTTGTCTTTCTGACTGCTTCAGGCTCCATAAGTACCATTTTTTTTTCAGAATTACAAAAACCTGGAGCTTGTCCCCATTGGCCCCCAAATACTGTTGGACCTTGTAAGAAGAGATGCTCAGGAGATGAATCATGCCCTCGTAAAATGAAGTGCTGTAGCAATGGGTGTGGTTATGTCTGCTTGAGGCCTGTCTTCAAAGTGAGTATAGTCCTGTGACTTACTTTCCTATGGTTGTGACAGCTTGACCAAGGCAACTTATAGAAGAAAGAGTTTATTGGGGGATTACAGTTGCAGACATTGAGTCCATGACCATCACGATGGGGATCATGTCAGGAGGCAGATAGGCATGGCGCTGGGGCAGTAGCTGAAGGCTTCCATCTTGACACATAATCATGAAACTGAGAACAGGCTAACTGGGAACACTGTTGGACTTTAAAAATTCCAAGCCTGTCCGCTGTGATAGATTGCACCAAACAAGGCCACAGTTCCTGCTCTTTCTGCAAATGCTCTAACAGCTAGGGACCAAGCATTCAAATATATAAGCCCATCGGGACCATTATCATTCACACAACCACATCCTTTGAAGGTATGTCCAAGGGAGTAAGTGAGTTCCAAGGATTTTGCTGGGACAGTCCCATGTGGCTTGTCCACTGACTCCACACAAGAGACTGGATGTGTCCAAGAGAAAGAACTGGAAGTACAGGGCAGCAGGACACTGGGTTACATGATCTGTGGCCCTCTCCTCTGCAAAGACAGCCACACAGTGTCCAAAATGACACAAATCACAATTACTGAGGTCCACATGGTCATAAACGGACATACCACACTCTTCCTCCACTCCCCCAGCCTAGAAGGACTGAGTCTCCCTGAAAAGAGGTGATCCTGGGAGGAAGAGAGATAATGACGTGAGGGTGAGCATTTATTCATTTGAACACCTTATGCATCAGGCAGGCAAGTGTTAGAATGGAGATTAAAAGGTAAACATAACTAGACCAGAGGAGCAGGCCTGTGTGTCAGCATGAGCTCTGCAACAGCTTCTGCTAAGTTCTAACAATGGTGACTAGCATTGCCTGGGGGGAGGTGGAGAGATGTCAGAGTGGAGGTCAATGAGGAGAAAGCTTAAGTTAGGATACACAAAGCCCACCAGACGAGGAAGGCAAGTTCAGAAGGTGGGAGATATGCTGGCCCTCCTTAAAAGGTGGGAAAATGATTGCCCTGGGTTTCTGGGGTATGGGTTGGGGTGGGGAGATACTACAACAAGGCCAAAGATCCAAACAGCAATGAGCTGCCAGACATAGAGTGAGGGTTGAACAGCTAGACCTTTCTAAAGAGATGAAAATCATGATCAAATTTGTATTGGAGAAGACTGGCAGCCCTGGAAATAAGGATTTCGATATTTAGAAGCATGACTGACGACCAGTCCCAGAGGATTTCTTCTGAGTCCACGGAGCCCAAGCTTGCCGACTCCCTAGCTCTAGAACTGCATCCTTAGAAGATGAAGATCTGAGATGTGGTGACTGCTTCCTAGTGTCTGTGTCCAAAATAAACGATCCTTAGCATTCTCTTGTTGAAGAGTTCTTTACACATCCTATTGACTATTCTGATTAGCAGCTCTGTACCTATAGCCTCTACAGAGTCCATGGACACCAAACCACCAGGATCCTGGCAGATTAGGGGAAATGTTGCTCCTCAATAATCCCTCTTCTCATGCCATCACTGTACCTCCAAACAAGAGAACATAAGAATATTTTCTGGGTGCATTTTGTGATCATCAGTCTGGCCAAGCAAACAAAATGATCTGAGCATGTCCCACAGAGCAGGCCTGCTGGAGCTGCATTTACTGGGACAGATTTCAGGAGGAGCAGGAAGGGCTCAGGAACTCCCCATTTAAGGTAATACAACATCCTGCAGGACTGGATCTCTACCTCCAGGAGCACAACCATGACTTCTGGGGTGTGGGTTTGTTTAGCATGAGCTAAGAGGCTGGGGAGCTGGTTCAGTGGTTAATAGCACATGCTGCTCTTCCAGAGGACCAGAGGTCAGTTCTCAGCATCTGTAACAGGCGGCACACAACTTCCTAAAACTCCTGCTCAAGGGGTATCTGACACCTCTGACCCCCTCAGACATCTGACCTCAGGTCACCTATATCCCACCCTCACACCAATACAATACACATAATTGAAAATAATTTTCAAATTGTTAAGAAGCATGGATTAGAAGCACCAGTTCCTGTCTGCATGAGGAGTTAGAACTGAATTGAAATACCTCTAGGAATCTGGAGCTATCCACATCCTTCAGGCTCAGCACTGGTTTCTGGGAAGTGCTTCTGCTCCTCCCCTGGCCTGAGCTGGATGGCCTACAAGCCATGTCCAAGTTAGATTGTCTGGTTCCCTCAGCATAGTTGGTTTTTTCAAAGGATCTGTAATGAAAAGTAAACACATCCTTTTGGGAGTAGAATTTAATCCAGAAACAACTTTATCACCATAGTTTAGTGTCCCATGTCTGCCAATATCACAGCATTAGTCCTCTATATCACACAGCTGACCTTAAAACTGATGGCCTCTGTCTCCTTCTATGTGGTTCCCTCCTCTGTCGAACTTCATGTTCACCTACCTCGACCTGCCATCCATCTGTCCTTCAGTTCCTGCATCTAAGCCTAGTCCTGCTATGGCTTCTGCAGCCAAACTAAACTCCACAGCTTTGCTTTCAAGCAGGTGACTGGAAGTGTCCTGACTTACAGTCCCCATAGTTTCTTCAGGTTTTCCCCTCCACCCTGGTTCATTATCTTATCAATCTAGATTCTCCGTACATTCCTCTGTTTCTCTGCTCCTCAGGACTTCTGAAACCTCCTGAATTCTGCTGTGGCCTATTAACTCTGACAGCCATTTCTGTAACACATGTATATAGGTATGTATGTGTACAGAGATAGAGAGATGGGTTTAATGTGTGTTGTGTAATAAGTGATATTAGAGTTAATATCATCAATTAAGGTTTGAAAAAACCTTGTGTTTGCTTTGGCCCGGGTTATCATGGAAAGCAGAACTGCCTGGCCTGTTGCTTCCATTAAAACTTTTGTGTCTAGTCGGGAGGTGGTGGCGCATGCCTTTAATCCTAGCACTTGGGAGGCAGAGCCAGGTGGATCTCTGTGATTTCAATGCCAGCCTGGGCTACCAAGTGAGTTCCAGGAAAGGCACAAAGCTACACAGAGAAACCCTGTCTCGAAAAACCAAAAACCAAAAAAAAAAAAAAAAAAAAAAAAAACAAAACAAAACTGGTGTGTCTAAAGCCAAGTGGTGGTGGTACATGCCTTTAACCCCAGCACTGAGAATGCAAAGGCCATTGTATCACTGATTTTGTGGCCAGCCTGATCTGCAGAGCAAGTACCAGGATAACCAGTGTTAGAGAAAAAAATACTTTTACAAAAAGAAAAAACGAAAACAAGAAACCCACCTAAACAAACAAGCAAAACACAACAAAACCACTGCTGTATCATGTTAATATATGGTTATTCCATAAATGATGGCAAAATAAACAAACACAAATATATTTGCCTATCTTTCTGATATAGCATGTGTATAATACAGGGGGGAAAGTTACAGACACCTAGGAATGTTTCCTCAATTTGAAGGAAGAACTAGAAACACATGGAGCAAGGCATGTGATCAAACTAACCCCTCTCTATCCCTCAGAAATAACCCTGCAAAAACGAGTTAACTCCAAAGCCAGCCACCAGATGACTGGAAAATCCCAGAGCTGTTATAATTTTACCACTACAGCTTCTTTTCTGAGATTCTATAATTGGGACAGCAAAAGAGTCAGGCACATTACTCGGAGACTAGGGACACTGTACTTTCTCCTATGGCTCCCATCCCTTCTCTGCTCACTTATGCAGCCTTCTTTAAAGACCCGACTTACAGACAAGCAATAGTCAAAGACTACCAACCGTCATATTGGAGCTTGTCTCTTTACTTTCAACTGAATCTAGCCACTTTGAAATCTTTGAGTATCCATCTCTTCCAGGAGACATTTCATTGCCTACTTCTGCAGGGAAGAGGGGTCCAGATTCCACACCTGTTTAGGGAATCTTATCCTTAGAGCTACAAAGGACAGAGCCACCATTTGTCCCAGAAGCATGCCACATCCTTACACAACTGGATGTCCAGGAAACCCCAGATGGCCATGACACTCCACAGTGGCTGGCTTGCCATCAACTCTCATTCTGAGCTGCTGAGCTACACAGAAATAATTACATCCTTAGCTCACCATTCATAAAGGGTTAAGGACCACCATGATGTCAGACTGCTGACTCGCTCTGCCACACACCACTGGTTTAAGTGTCCTCTGCATATCCTGGTTTTTCTGTATGTAACATTAAGACAAAATGATATAGTCTGAGACTCACTCCAATTCATCCCTTTTAGAATAGCCTTCACTTGATCTAAGCATGCTTACAGTAAGACTCCACCTCACAGACCAAACATCCATTCATATCTACCATCTTCCTGTGCCCCAGAGCAGGTGACTCTGCAGTCCCTCAATCAAATGGAGATGATCACTCTCGCTGATGTAGGCAGAGGCTCCTCCTTAGCATAGTGAGTTGTAACCTTCCTCGAAGTCTCTACCTAAACATAAGGGACAGCATTCATCCTCAGACTCCCTGATGCCCGGTTTCTACCACTCATGTGCCACCTTATTCCACCTCATGGGACAATTGCTGCCTTCAGTGTCCCTGCATCAAAAGGCTAAGATCTCCTTGAGGGAAGGAGGAGCCCTACTCCACCATCTCTACCTGACACACAGCAGATGTACCCACAGCCTTGGTAGGCTGCATCTCCCACACAGGTCCCCAGAGGTTAGGAACATGAGGCATTTCCTAGCGACTACTAGAAAACACACAGTTGATTCTGTGGGCTACACATTCTGTCAGCAGCACATACTGATCACTAGGTATCAAGCCTTATTTGTTTACTAGAACACTCTATGTCTGGGTCTCCCAAACTTGGTTTCATTTTCTGCCTCTCTTATCATTCCATTAAATCTCTCTCTTTCTCTCTCTCTCTCTCTCTCTCTCTCTCTCTCTCTCTCTCTCTCTCTCTCTCTCTCTCTCTCTCTCACACACACACACACCTCTGTCTGTCTGTCTCTCTCCTTCTGTCTCTCTTTTTCTATCCCTTCCTTGTTCTAGATAGGATAAAACAACTCTTCTGAATGCTGCTGACTGGATGGTATTTTTGTGTGTGGAAGAGTCTGGAGTGGTTAGTGTTTTCTGTCTGTGCTCACACCCCATGTTTGTTCCAGAGATTCCAGACAACCTGGAAAGACTGACATGAAGGCTCCACTGTCTGAGGTGCCTAGTGCAGCGAGTTCCTATCCACAGACCTTGCTAGCAGGTGTCAACACTGCATCCTTCCTCTCGGGTTCAAAAACACACACACCCCATCTCAGTCATTATGTTTGGTGTACCACTTCCCCCTCCAGCATGCACCCCGCTTCTCCCCTCCAACTCCCTCCTTTCTCTACCGTGATGTCACTGCTGGGGGAAGACAGTCTGTGAGGAACTCCTCACACTCAGCCAACTTTAGTTTCCATCTTGATGCCATGACATCATCTTTACTCAGGATATTCCATTTTCCTCCCAGAACCCCACCTCTGTCCCAGGCCCCAGAGTCCCTATAAAGAGGGGTTCCTAGCTCAGATCAGCACAACACTCAGCCAGCTTCTGCAGCTTCTGCAGCTTCTGGGCTCTGCAGTCTCAGCTCTGTGCCAACCTCTCCCCCAGCCACACCATGAAGCTGTGTGTGTCTGCTCTCTCTCTCCTCCTGGTCATGGCTGCCTTCTGGGCTCCAGCGCTCTCAGCACCAAGTAAGTGGACTCTGCCATAGCTGCTCCCTTGGATACCCAGTGGGTTCAGTTTTCCAGCCAGGGCCAGAACAACAGTGGGGATTGGTCAGGGGACAAAAGTGAGCTGGAAGATTCCCGACTCTGCTGTTAACAGTAGAGACTATCAGACATTCATTAATATTGAAGCTCCTGTTTCCTTAAAAATTAACAGCCAATAGAGGGAAATGGTGGTCCGGAAAGAATTGGCTTTCTCTCTGGTTTAAGCTTGTCTGTCTCTATGACTTGATTTCCCTAACTGAAACATGAAGGAATGGAGAGGTGTTCTGAGACTCAATCCAGTCTCAATCTCCTAGAATTTTTTCTCCTTTTCGAGGACTACCATTATAGAATAAAAGTCTCATTCTGGGTGGAGAACCTTGCATTCAAGGGACCATGTTTAGGGTTCTAGTAGTCCATAGGGAAGATCTGGAATGAACAGCAGGTTTGACCTTACCCTGGCTTTTTCTTCCAGTGGGCTCTGACCCTCCCACTTCCTGCTGCTTTTCTTACACTGCTCAGAAGCTTCCTCGGAACTTTGTGACAGATTACTATGAGACCAGCAGCCTTTGCTCCAAGCCAGCAGTGGTGTAAGTACACACTGGGGGGAGGGCCAGCCTCAGAAAGGGCCAGGTTCAGGTGAAAGGGCTAAGAGAAGGATTGAGTTCTAAGGGTTGAAGCTGTGCCAAAGAACAGTGAGGTCATGAGGTCACTTTCTGAGTTCTGATAGTGAATTAATGGTCATTAAAATGGGAGGGGAGCTCTTGAGAAGAAGATAGCTACAGCCTTTGAAATCAGAAACAGTCAAAATGATGCATACTTACGTAGAAAAACCATTTAAAAGAGCAATGAAAAATTGGGAAACATCATCATATTGATCATAAAGCCCACAGTTTCCTAACATAGGGAACCCCAGGGGCCACAGCTACCCACCCAGGGGTCAGAGTTCCAGGAAGTCTAGTGTCAGGGTAATGCATAAAGTACCCCATCTACCATGGCTGCCCATAGAAGCAATGCTCAACAGAGTGAGATGCCTACCACCCGCAAAGGACAATGCTAGATGTCCTCTAAGGAACCATGGGATTCTCATCTATCCTCTCCTTCTTCTATAGATTCCTCACCAGAAAAGGCAAGCAAGTCTGTGCGGACCCCAGCCAGCCCTGGGTCAATGAGTATGTGAATGACCTGGAGCTGAACTGAGCTGCAGGATGAACCACTTCAGGGAAGGCCTCCTGAGCCCTGTTTCTCCTAATTGAGAAGTGTCTTGCTCCTTCCATTCAGAATTCCTCTCTCCTTTCTTAACCAAGTATTTATATAGACTTTGTTATTTTATTTGCTGTTATTTCTACTATTTATATTTAGTTCAAGGACATGTGTCTTCTATGGGGATGGTCCACCATTACTGTTCCTCTTCTATTGTGGATATGACCATGCAGTTGATTTCATATACTTTCATAATAAATCTTACTTTAAAATATAGTTCATGATTTTAAATTGATCTTCATTTGGGTTGAATCTACCTGATTCTATTATGGATAAACTACAGTTTGCAGAAACAGTGAGAATGAGTAAATACTGAGTGAGACCTTCATGTGTCTTCTTGGCTAAATGGACTCAAGACATTTCCTCAATGCTTCTAATGAGAATGGGAACATCTGTATGAGGGTGGGGACCAGTGCATGTAGATTTGCTTGGGAAGCATCAGGAAAGAAGGATGCAGAAGAACATTGTTGATCCTAAGGGTCATTAGATTGACATTCCAGAGGGAAACTGTGACTGGGACAACAACACAAGACAGAGGGAAGGGATGTGGTTCAGTCTTAAGGGGACTTCATTGTCTTATTATCATTGTGACATTAGAAAATCATTGTACCTTACTAGAACTCAAGTTTTCTGACCTGTAAAGTGGGGTAATAGTGCCCACTGTATTGGAATGTATACAGCACCCCAGATGATTTATCTCCCTCTCTAAACTCCAGCTTGTGTCCCTGGGAAACAAGGATTTCTGAAGTTCATATTAGGTCATAGGTCAGCAACCTAAACCACATAACAAATGGTATGACAAAGCTTAAGTGTCTGGTTTGGCTGTAAAATATAATATTAAATATAAAATAAAAAATATAACAAAATAATTCTCAGCCACAAATTACTTCACCTAGGACAGAGAGAAATGTAGAATTGAATTAACAGTAGTTCTGATCAATGGTTCATAGACTGGTAGCATGTTGGTAGGCCATTCTGTCTAACTCATATTGTGGAAACTGAGGTTAAAGACTGAGAAATAACCTGCCAAAGACCACTCAGTGTGTGACAGAGCGACATTGCAGCTGATGTCAACCCCCAGATCAGGCCCCATGTACTGGTATCTTTTCTAGTGACACACTTCTGAGGTCCGCAAAGGGATGACCCCCCCCCCCCCCAGTCGTGTTTATTAATCTTAAAAACAATGTAGATCTAGAAGCTGGAAAGGGTAATGAAATGTTTTCTTCCCCTAGGCTGATGAAACTAATTTTGGACTTCTGATCCCTGTCCCCTGAAGTTTAAGGGATTAAATGTGTTTCGTTTTAAGATATCAAGATTACCATGACCTGTTATAGCAGTAATTGGAAACTGGTACAATTGACAGCTGAAGAGTCAATCACTGACAGTGGCGACCCCACAGGTGCAGAAGAGAATGGGACATTCTAGAAAATAAGCCAAACATCCCTAAAGAGTACTACAAAGTGAGGTAGACATACTCCAAAGAGTTGGACTGCAGTGAGACAAGGCTCTGTTTCAACAGGTGTCGATGAGGGCTGATTCTTCCCCAAAGGTTCCTGACCCTCAGAGGGAACATCTCCTAAGGTTCCGGTGGCATGGTGGGAATCTTGAATTCTTAGCTGGAGATGAATCCATCCTCTCACATGCAGATGAGGCCTAGAGTAGAGTCGTGGCCTATTTGTGTTGGCATTACTGCTGAGAGAGCAGGATTAGGCCAGAATCAGGATCTCCTCCTTCATAATCGTTTCTTGTTCCCATATGGCCACACGCTGGGCAAACAGGGAAGGAGGAAGTCACTTCCACAGAGGCGGGATCCCAGAAATTCTGGGGCAGATCTATGAAGAAAGGCTTCGACCAGGAACAACAAAGGATGGGGCAATGTGGGACTCCACCTGCTGCATCATGTAAAACTTTGGTCTCTCCCTTCTCCTCTCGGCCAGTGACCTCCTTTTTTAGTCTACTATGAGATATCTTACGTGCTTGCTTGCTTTTACATATGGATTTTCTCCAGGTTTCTGGGTCTGCAGTAGAGCCTGAAGAGAGGAGGCAGAGTAAGGGAAGGGACCTGTGGCTTCTACACAATGTCCACTTGATAGTGTGTACTGCTCTCCTCCCTTAGGACCTTCCTCCCACACTCTCTTTCCAATAAGCATGGGGGGTGCAGGTTTCCCCATGATGTGGCATGGAATTCTCTGGGTATATGCTTGGGGCAAAATAGCTTGGTCACACAGTTGTTCTAGTTTTCTTTTTATTTTTGAGAAATTTCAAATTGATTTTTACAATATCTATATTAATTTACAACCCTACTGTAGGAGCCAGCCAAGGAGTCAACTAGGATACCCTAGTAGGTGTGAGGCTGAGGAACAAACAGAGACAGAAGAAGAGATGGAGACAGAAAATCAGTGCCGGGAGGGCTTCTGGTCAATACCACATGAGCCCTGAGTTTATTTCGCAGCCACCTTACATACAAACTGAAAGGCTAAAGTGGACCAAAGCAGAGCACAGGCGGTCTAGCCTGTCCTTGATTCAAGGAACAGGCAGTTTCGTTATCTCCAACATGTGCCACCTGCTGACATCAGCAGCCTGCCTAGAATGGACATTTGCTAAATAATTAGTTCTTTCCCACGAGCTAGTCAGACTGTCTCACAGCCCCTGTACTTTTTCTAGGAGCCTTATCAGAGCTTTCTCTCAGCTTCTGAAGAGACTAGATCAAGCAAGCCTTGAAGTCTTTTGGGTCAGGACAGACTTCAGCCTCAAGCTGAGTCACCGTGGGCTCCCACACCCTACCAACAATGTATAAGTGTTCCTTTCTCTTCACATCCTTTCTATACACACACACACACACACACACACACACACACACACACACACACACACACACACACACATACACACACACACACACACACACACACACACACACACATACACACACACACACACACACACACACACACACACACACATATTCCAACTTTATTGTGTTTTTCAGATCCTGGAGTTTTCTAGACTCAGTACATCTGCAAATAGGGACAGTTGATGTCTAGCCTTCCTATTGTTGTCTCTTTAAAGTATTTTTCTTTTTTTAATTAATTTTTTTTATTATTAAGAAACTTTCTGTTCATTTTACATACCAACCACAGATCCCTCTCCCCTCCCTCCTCCTACTTCCCAGCCATCTGCTCCCAACCCACCCCCGATTCCACCTCCTCCAAGGTAAGGAGGAGTCAGCAGAGCCTGATACATTCAGTTGAGGCAGGTCCAAGCCCCTCCTCCTGAACCAAGGCTGTGCAAGGTGTCCCACCATAGGCAGTGGGCTCCAAAAAGCCCTCTCATGCACCAGGGATGGATGCTGATCCCACTGTCAGGTGACCCCTTAAACAGATCAAGCTATACAACTGTCTTGCCTATGCAGAGTGTCTAGTCCAGTCCCATGGAGGCTTCACAGCTATTGGTCCACAGTTCATGAGTTCCCACTAGTTTGGTTTGGTTGTCTCTGTACATTTCCCCATCATGATCTTCATGCCCTTAATCATGGAATCCTTCTTTTCTCTCTCTCTCTCTCTCTCTCTCTCTCTCTCTCTCTCTCTCTCTCTCTCTCTGACTAGACTCCTGGAGTTTGGCCTTGTGCTTGGCTGTGGATCTTTGCATCTGCTTCTATCAGTTACTGGATGAAAGCTCTATGATGACATTTAGGGTATTCACCAATCTGATTATCAGGGAAGGCTAGTTCAGGTACTATTCTTGCTAGTAGTCTAAGGTTGGGTCATGTGGTGATAGTTTATTTGTGTTGAAATGTGGTGACATTTTATTTGTGCTTTAATACATAAAGCTTGCCTGGAGATCAGAGGGAAAAAGTCAGCCATTATAAGTAAACAAAGAAGTCAGGAAGTGGTAGAACACACCCTTAATCCTATCACTTAGCAGGCAGGATCTCTGTGTGTTCAAGGCCACACCAGGGAACAGAGCCAAGCATGGTGACACTTGCCTATAATCCCAGTACCGACCATAGAGGTCTGGAGGTCTGTATAGACAGACAGAAAGTGACAGAGCTGTGTAGGAAGAGGAAGTGATGTAGCTAGGCTAAGAGAGCCAATGAGAGAACAGAACAGAAAAGGCATATAAACGTGAGTATACAGAAGAAGCTCTCTTTGGAAGCTGTGGAGTTGGGGAGGTGAGGTTAGCTCGTGGTCTGTCCTATTCCTCTGATCTTTCTCTGGGGCTATAACACAAATTTCTGTCTCTGTGTTTTTTATTTATTAAGACCATTTAGAAATTTGTCTACAGGGTCATCCTTGTGAATTACTAGAAACTTCCCTAGCTCTCAGTTTCTCTCTATCCCCATGATGTCTCCCTCTATAATGGTTTCTTTTTCATTGCTCTCCCACTCAGTCCCTGTTCCAGCTCGACTATCCCATTCCCTCATGTTCTCATCTCCCATCCCCTACCTTCCATTGCCACCTCCATCACCCCTAGTTTACTCGTGGAGATCTCATCTATTACCCTTTCCCAGTGTGATCGATTCATGCAGCCCTCTTAGGGTTCTCCTTGTTAACTAGCTTCTCTGGAGCTTTGGGTTGTAGTCTGGTTATTCTTTGCTTTACATCTAGTATCCACTTATGAGTGAGTACATACCATGTTTGTCCTCATGAGTCTGGGTGACCTCACTCAGGATGAAATTTTCTAGTTCCATCAATTTGTCTGCAAATTTCATGATGTCATTTTGTTTTATACTGCTGAGTAGTATTCCATTGTGTATATGTGCCACATTTCCTTTATTTATTCTTTGGTTGAGGGGCATCTAGGTGTTTCCAGGTTCTGACTACTATGAATAATGCTACTATGAACATACTTGAGCATGTGTCCTTGTGGTATGATTGAGCGTTCCTTGTGTATATGCCCAAGAGTGGTATTGCTGGGTCTTGAGGTAGATCGATTCCCAATTTTCTAAGAAACCACTATACCAGTTTTGAAAGTGGATGCACAAGTTTGTATTCCCACCAACAGTGGAGGAGTGTTCCCCTTGCTGGACATCCTCTCCAACAAAAAGCTGTTATCAGTGTTTTTGATAATAGCTATTCTGACAGGTGAAAGATGATATCTTAGTGTAATTTTGATTTGCATTGCCCTGATGACTAAGCATGTTGAACAATTCCTTAAATGTCTTTCGGCCATTTGAGATTCTTCTGTTGAGAATTCTCTGTTTAGCTCTGTAGCCCATTTTTTAATTAGATTGTTCAGTATCTCGATGTCTAGTTTCTTGAGTTTTTATTTATTTTAGAAATCAACCCTCTGTCAGATGTGGGGTTGGTGAAGATCTTTTCCTATTCTGTAAGCTGTTTTGTATTATTTAACATGTCTTTTGCCTTACAAAAGCTTCTCAGTTTCAGGAGGTTCCATTTATTAACTGTTGTTCTCAGTGTCTGTGCTACTGGTATTATATTTAGGAAGTGGTCTCCTGTGCCAATGCATTCAAGACTACTTTCTACTTTCTCTTTGTCAGGTTCAGTGTAACTGGATGTATGTTGAGGTCTTTGATCCACTTGGACTTGAGTTTTGTGCATGGAGATAGGTATGAATCTATTTGCAATCTTCCACATGTTGACATCCAGTTATGCCAGCACCATTTGTTGAAGAAGCTTTCTTTTTTCCATTGTACAGTTTTGGATTCTTTGTCAAAAATCAGGTGTTCATAGGTATATGGGTTAGTGTGAGGATCTTCAATTTGATTCCATTGGTCCACATGTAAGTTTTTATTAATTAAAGTATATCCAACCAAAAGAATGTGTTCCCCCAGCTCCATCCCCTATGTGTCCGACTCCCTTCCAGAGAATGACAGCTGTCACTCTTAGGAGTGCATTCAGACATTTGCAAACCTTCACAAAATGTCAGCAACCAGGACAATGTAAGCAACAAGAAGTGACCACTCACCTGGGCCTTAGCTTTGCTTTCTCAAATTTGTCCAAAAGTGGTTCGGCCTTCTCCCCATGGCCCTCTGTGATAAAATTTAATTTAGACATAAGCTTTAAAATGTTACTATGTCTTCCTTTTATTCAGTTCATTAAATAAGAGTTACTAGAAACATTCTCGGTAAATTCACAAGACTGTCTTACTTCATGAGATTCTCTTGCATTCTCTACTTTAATATACAAAAATCTCACTTTATGTTTTTCATAATTGAATCCAGCTCCCCATCTCCATTTCGTTGGGTAGTAGAAAATTTCATCTGGCTGACAAGATAAACATGGCGGCTTCCTGGTTCTTTTCCCTATTAAGAACAATCTCTTGCCTGTCTGTCTTTCCTTCTCCTACTCCTCCCATACAAGCCTGGACACCACCGGCATCTGATGAGATGCCTCTCAGCACTTTGGGACACTAGATCAGCTCTGCTGATCTTTCAGTTACTTTACATGTCCTCTGAGGTCATGGTGCTGCTCTGTCCCTCTTGTCCCACTCAAGCCCCTCTGAACAAGCATGGTCCCAGCTATGACAACTAGGGACAAGGAAAGGGTTAAACAAGCCACCATTAGTGATGAGAAGTAATAAGCAAGGGCTATAATAATCATAAGATCGAGGACTCTGGAGGCCTACCTGGAAACTCACTCTTTAGAAGGTGTTCAGATTAGGCTATAATCTATCCTAAATTCTCCATACTGTGTAAAACAATTGTTTTTCAGATTGTGTCCTGCCGTGGGAGCCTCCATTTTTATAAAAGTGGGTTGTGACTCTATTTTGAGAATGAAGAATGACTGTGCACCTGGATGGGCACATGAATGGTGCCACCTGTCTGGCACCACCCATACCACACAGGAGAAAACTGGTTTACTTTTAAGAGTAGAAATAGTGACACTGTATAAATTTGTATGCATACAACAGAGGGGGGAGGGAGAGTTACAGGCTCCCAGGCATGTCTCTTCAATCTGAAGGAAGGACTAGAAACACATGGAGCAAAGCATGTGACCAAAGAAACCCCTTTCAATCCCTGAGAAGTAACCATACAGAATGAAATGTCTTCAAAGCCAGCCACAGGATGACTGGGGCATTCCTGCAGCTGCTGGTGTTTTACCACTACAGCTCCTTCTCTGAGAGTCCTAATGGGGACAGCAAGAGTCAGGCACTCTACTTGGGGACAGGGACACTGCATTTTCTCCTGTGGCTCCCATCCCTTCTCTGCTCACCTATTCAGCCTTCTTTTAAGACTTGACTTACAGAAAAGCATTGATTAAAAATGACCAAAGCAACTTGTAGAAGAATGAGTTTCAGACAGTGAGCCCATGACCATCATGGTGGAGATCATGGCAGCAGCCTGACAGGCATGGTGCTGGAGCAGCAGCTGAAGGCTTACATCTTGACACAAAATCATGAAGCAGAGAACAGGCTAACTGGGAATAGTGTGGTCCTTTGAAAACTCCAAGCCTGTCCCCAGTTATACATCTCCTCCAACAAGGCCACAACTCCTAATCATTCTGCAAAAGCCCCAACAACTAGGAACCAAGTATTCAAATGTATAAGCCCATTGGGACCATTATCATCCAAACCCCCACATCCTTCAAGGTATGTCCAAGGGAGTAAGTGAGTTTCCAGGGAACTTTGCTGGGACAGTCTCATGTTGCTTTGCCCCTGACTGCACACAAAAGACTGGATGTGTCCAAGAGAAAGAACTGGAAGTAAAAGGCATCAGGAAACTGGGTTACATGATCTGGGGTTTGGGGACACTATTAGAAGCCCATATCTAAACAACAATCAGCTGCCCAACCTACACAACAGTAACATATATTCAGATGGCCTAGCTCAGTCCTATGCAGGCTCCTTGGATATTGGTTCTGTCTCTGTGAGCCCCTATTAGCCCAGGCTAGTGGATTCTGTGTGTTTCCTTGTGCTGTCCCCTCTGACTCCTATACTCCTTCCTCCTCTTCCTTTGTAGGATTCCCTGAGCTCCACCTCATGTTTGGCTGTGAGTCCCCGAATCTGCTCCATCAGTTGAAGGGTGAAGCCTCTCTGATGGCTATTGGGCTTAGCACCAGTCTATGAGTATAGTAATCATTTCATTGACTTTTTTCCAGTCATGTTTGGTTCTATCCTAGGTATCTGGACTATCCAGCCTCTGGGTTTGGCCCTCCAGGCAGTGTCAGGCATAGGCTCCATTTCCTGACATGGGTCTTAAGCTAGACCAGTCATGGGTTGGCCACTCCCACAATGTGAATGCCATGTTTACATGTTTAAAGCCACCTAGCACATCTGGTAGGCAGGACATATTGTAAGTCAAAGGTTTTGTAGCTGGATCAGTGTCCCAGTCCCTCCACTGGAAGACTTGCCTGGTTACAGGAGATGTCTAGTTCAGTCCCCATATCCTCCATTGCTAGTAGTCCTAGCTAGGGTCACCCTTGAACATTCCTGGGAGTTTCCATTAAACTAGTTTTCTAGCTCCTCTCTGAGAAGCCCTTCCCCAATTCCAGTTGTCCTCTCCCAGGACTGTCTCCCTCCATCCTCCCCAACCTATTCCTGGATCTCTCTCTTATCCCCATTATTTATTCTATTTCCTTCCTCTCGGGGGATTCACACATACACACCCACACACACCCTTGAGCCCTCCTTGTTATTATTAATCTTTAAAAGGAAGAAACAGAAGGAGGAGGGGCAGGAGGAGGAGGAGGAAGGGAGGAGGAGGAAGAAGAGAAAAGGGAGCAGGAGGAGGAAGTGGAGGAGGAGGAGAAAGATGAAGAGGAGGAGGAAGAGGAGGAGAAGAAGGAGGAAGAGGAAGAAGAGGAGGAAGAGGAGAACCAGGAGCAGGAGGAGGAAGTGGAGGAGGAGGAGGAAGATGAAGAGGAGGAGGAAGAGGAGGAGAAGGAGGAAGAGGAAGAGGAGGAGCAGGAGGAAGAGGAAGAGGAGGAGGAGAAAAAGAAGAAGAAGCTGAGGCTCCATATTGCTCACATGCCCACTGCTGAGGTCAGCCCTCTGAGTTACTCAGCAGGGTCACAATCGACAAACTAGAAGCAGGATTTCCTCCCAGCTTTGCCAAAGTGCTCTTGTTAAAACCCCAGACTGTTTGCTCTTCCTGTGACATTCCTCAAATCCATTCAGTTGTTGTTTCCAGTGACAGGGAAACTTCCCTGTGACCTGGCCCAAGCCTGCCTACCTGAATTTCAAGCCGTTCTTCAGACTTCCTGAATGCCAAGATCATGCCCCTGGGAACTGCCCAGGGCTGTCTATGATGAGGGCCAACTTGACAAAGCAGAGTATCCTTTTTCTGCAAAGCCAGGGCAGAGTGAAACACCTAGGGCACAAGTCCATCCCATGGCAGCCATGGGGATCCTTATTTAAGTCAATAAAGAAAATTACTATTTTTTAGTTTACATGTAATTTCAATACTTAAAAAAGATTTATTTATTTTATATATGTGGGTGTTTTGTCTGCATGTCTGTCTGAACACCAGAAGAGGGAACTAGACCCCATACAGTTACAGACAGTTGTAACCTGCCATGTAGGTGCTGAGAATTGAACCTGGGTCCTCTGGTAGAGCAGTCAGTGCTCTTAACCACTGAGTCATCTGTTCAGCCCCCAGTATCTTCATTCCTTAAATGTAAATCAGTTTGCTCCTCTCCCATTCCTGCTGCCCCCATCCTTCCCTGGTGCCCCTCTGCTCTCACATCACATGTGTCTGTGTGCTGCCTCACCCCCATCTCCTTGAAGACTACTATTAAAATTACCAAACTTCTAAGATGAGAGAGAGAGAGAGAGAGAGAGAGAGAGAGAGAGAGAGAGAAAGTTTATGGATTCTATTAGTCAAAATTATGTGACCCGAGAGACTGCGGCACACTGACAGGACGTGGCCTTAAAGTTTTTTTTGTTTGTTTGTTTGTTTGTTTGTTTTTTTCGTTTTTCGAGACAGGGTTTCTCTGTGCAGCTTTGCGCCTTTCCTGGGACTCGCTTGGTAGCCCAGGCTGGCCTCGAACTCACAGAGATCCACCTGGCTCTGCCTCCCGAGTGCTGGGATTAAAGGCGTGCGCCACCACCGCCCGGCCGGCCTTAAAGTTTTTAACAGAAATTTGTAATGAAACAAGTTTCCTTTTCAGACTTACTTATCTTAGAGCCAGACTTCCTTGGTTTCATTTCCAAATCTGTGGTGTATCAGCTGTGTGTTTTTCTGTAGATTACTTACCCCTCTGTGCTCAGTGCCTTCATGTGTAACAGAAACTAAAAATGACACCCACTTCAAAGGACAACTAGGAGAATTAAACAGATTAGTACTTAGGATAGTACTGGCTCATGGTAAGTGCTGTGTTAAGTGTAAAACACAATTCCTCTCATTTACATGTTTTTGTAAATCCCCAGTTTCTTAATTAAAAATAATTTTATTTTTGATTACAGGCACCATATAATATTTTAATCTGTATAATTGTATGATGTCCAAATCAGGGTCTGCATCTCTATCAGGAAATTTCTTGGTGGTGAAAACATTCACAATCCTTTCTTCTTAATCTGTTGAAATATACAGTTCATTACCATTGTCTTTACCTGCCCTACTATGAAACAGGACATAATAAATACATCTCACTTAGAAGAGCACATTTTTCCTGGAAAACCACCACCTACTCTTTGACTAGCTAATCACCCTTCCAGTTCTCAGCTCAGTTTAGAGAAAAGTTCAAGCAACCAAATGGATGAACCTACCTAAGTACTAGACTCATTAAATACAAATGTTAGGACTTCCAGGCCGTGGAATGCCAAGAATTCATCAGTGCTGTATTTCAGTAAAGACTAAGTCTTTAGTAACTCTGGTGAATATTAACTAACAATGTGAAGACATGTTGATGTAAAAAAGTACTGCTAAGTACTAACAGCTAGGTACCTAATGATAGAGAATTTTCAATCTTAAGTATTAAATCTTGAGATTTTTTTTTTTTTTTTTTGGTTTTTCGAGACAGGGTTTCTCTGTGTAGCTTTGCGTCTTTCCTGGAACTCGCTTTGGAGACCAGGCTGGCCTCGAACTCACAGAGATCCGCCTGCCTCTGCCTCCCAAGTGCTGGGATTAAAGGCGTGCGCCACCACCGCCCGGCAAATCTTGAGAATTTTAAGATCCATGTCTTCCTATAGTTTGTAAAATTTTTACAGCAACCACACATATTTTTGGTAAAAGAAAAACAACCTAATGTAATTTTTTGAAAAAAAAATCATACTTCACATTTTTATCTTTTGTTTATTCTTTGACGATTTGACATGTGTATACATGGATCCTATCCACCACTGATTCCCCCTACGCCAGTGATAATCCCTCACATGTCCCTTCCCCAACCCTGTCATGTCTCTCCATCCCTCTCTCCTACTTTCTCCCCTACTCACCTGCCCTCCCCTACCCTCTCTACTCTCTTCCCACACCTCCTCTCCCTCCCTCTGGTAACCCACTGAGTCCATGAGTGCCTACCTGACAACCTTCTGACTGCTTTGGTGGCTCAACCCTAAGCAGATCTTGTGGAGATTGGCATAATTGCAGTGAGTTCATGAATACAAGAACCAAGACATCGTGCACCACGTTCCCCCCCACGTTCTGGCTGTTACACTCTTGCTGTTCCTCTTCTTGGGCCCCACATTTTTGGGAGCCTCTCTCAACACTTTGCAGCCACCATTTAAAATAGGAACCTCCAACACCAACACAGTGCCTGTCACATAGAAGGTGCTCAGTAAAGCTTTACAGGATCTCCAGCACTGATACAGTGCCTGTCACATAGTAGGTGCTCAGTAAAGCTTTACAAGACCTCTAACACTGACACAGTGCCTGTCACATAGTAGGTGCTCAGTAAAGCTTTACTGGATTGTTGTCTTGTCTCAGGGGAATGGGAAGAGGGCAGAAACATGTACAAGCATCAAAGGGAGAGACTTCCTAAGAAATGCAGAAAGTTTCCTGAATCTACCAAATACTGGTGAGACTGGCGCTTCTCTCAGGAATGTAACACCTTCTGAAGTCACTGCCCTCTACCCCAGACACCCTGACAGCAGAAGTGCAGGCTGTGGTGGTGACTAAAGCCTGGTGGCTAGGCCCTGGAGGTTGCTGATGAGCCCTTCAGCTGGTGCCCTCTGCTACCATTCTGAACCTGCACTCTGCATATCTGTCCACTTGTCTCTTCCATCCACAATCCAATGTCTGCTCCCATTTCCCAAAAGTGACTTAGATACCACACTGGCAATATCGCTTCTTGGTGTATTGTTGTTGCAAAATGGCTCTGTGTCTCAGCTCGCCTTGGCTCTCCTGTTTCAGTAACACCCTAGTTTCAAACACACTCCCACTCTTGACCCTCAATCCTCATCGGTCTCCCCTAACAGTTAATCCTCACAGTGTCTGCAGGAGAGGACAGCCTACCAACATGGACCTATATTCTGTTTCCAGGAATCTTTACTCTCTCCCAAGAGTCTACTGGCCTCTAATACCCTGAATAGTCATAAGACTCAAGTTCCCACTTTCCAAGAGTTGACAACCGCTGGTAGAAAGGACCAGTATGAAGTCAGACTGTTGACTGTCTCTGCCCCACACCACTGGTTTAAGAGAGTCCTCTGCATACCCCAGTTTTTCTGTCTGTAACATGAAGGCAATGTGATGTAGTGTGAGACTCGCTCTAATTCTATCCTTTTAAAATAGTCTTCACCTTCTCTGAGCATGCTCTGCTCACATTAAGATTCTGCCTCACAGACCAATCACTCATGCATATCTGCCATCTGCTTGTGCCCCAGAGCAGGTGGCTCTGCATCCCTCAGTCAAATGGAGATGATCACTCTCGCTGATGTAGACAGAGGCTCCTCCTTAGTCCAGTGAATTCCAACCTTCCTCAGAACTCACTACCTACACATGAGGGACAGCCTTCATCCTCAGACTCCCTGATGCCCTGTTTCTACCACTCATGTGCCACCTTGTTCCACCTCATGGGACAGTTGTTTTTATCACTGTCCCTGCATCAAGAGGCTAAGATCTCCTTGAGGGAAGGAGGAGGCTTTACTCCACCATCTCTGCCCTCACAAACAGCAGATGAGTAGGAAGTTGGTTGAATTTAAATGCCATGGAAAATGAAGTCCATGTGGACCAAGAGTCGAAGACACAAGCCCTTGATGTGTGACCATGAAGCTGCATCATCCTGAGAGGTCATGAGAAAGACTGTGTGCTGTCAGTGAACCCAGAACACAAGACCTGGGGAGGTGGGTGATGAGGCTGAGGGCAGAAAGAGCAGCAGAGACAAGGGAGTGCGGTCTGGGCTTGGGGAGAAGAGGAAGAATGAGGAAGGACAAACTTGTCCTTTGTGAAATGACCATGAAGGACCCCAGGATACTGCCCTAACCCTCCCAGTTTTTCACTTGGAAGCACTGAAGAGGCCTGGCTCCCTCTTCACTCCTTTGTTTTCTGTCAGTGAGTGTGGATGCTGCAGTGTGAGGTCTGTGGCAACTCAACCTTGTGATCAGGGTAATTGAGCTAAAGGTGAGGGAGACTGGGTCCATCATCAGGTTTCCCTCTCTTGCCCTACTTTGATTCTAACTGTACCCCCGGCCTTGGTAGGCTACATCTCCTACACAGGTCCCCAGAGGCTAGGAACATGAGGCATTTCCAGGGACTGTTTGGAAAACATGCATCTGCTTCTGTTGGCTACACACTCATCACTAGGTATCAATCCTTATTCATGTACTAGAACATTCTTTGTCTGGGTCTCCCAAATTTGGTTTCATTTTCTGCCTCTCTTATCATTCCAATAAAATCTCTCTCTCTTTCTCTCTCTCTCTCTCTCTCTCTCTCTCTCTCTCTCTCTCTCTCTCTCTCTCTCTCTCTTTCCCTCCCTCCCTCCCTTTTTCCCTATCCCTTCCTTGTTCTACATAGGCTAAAACAATCCTGAATGCTGCTGATCAAATGGCATTTTTGTGTGTGGAAGAGTCTGGAGTGGTCAGTGTCTTCTGTCTATGCTCACACACACCCCTGTTTGTTTCAGAGAGTCCAGACAACCTGGAAAGACTGACATGAAGGCTCCACTGTCTGAGATCCCAACCACCAAGTGCAGCGACTTCCTATTCACAGCCCGTGCCAGCAGGTGTGAACATTGCATCCTTCCTCTCAGGTTCACAATCACACAAAACCCATCTCAATCACTATCTTGGTGTACCACATCCCCCTCCAGCATTCACCCCCACTTCTGCCCTCCAACTCCCTCCTTTCTCTTCCGTGATGTCACTGCTGGGGAAAAACAATCTGTGAGGAACTCCTCACTTTTGGCCAATTTCAGTTTCCTTCTTGATACCATGACATCGTCTTTACTCAGGGTATTCGATTTTTTTTCCCGCAGCACCCCACCCCTCCGCCAGGCCCCAGTGTCTCTATAAAGAAGAGTTTGCAGCTCAGATTAGCACAACACTCAGCTGGCCTCTGAAGCTTCTAAGCTCTGCAGTCTCAGCTCTGTACCAACCTCTCCCCCAGCAACACCATGAAGCTGTGTGTGTCTGCTCTCTCTCTCCTCCTGGTCATGGCTGCCTTCTGGGCTCCAGCGCTCTCAGCACCAAGTAAGTGGACTCTGCCATTGCTGCTCCCTTGATGACCCAGTGGGTTCAGTTTTCCAGCCAGGACCAGACCAGCAGTGGGGATTGGTCAGGGGACAAAAGGGAGCTGGGAGATTCCCCACTCTGCTGTTAACAGTGGAGACTACCAGACAGTCACCAATACTTAAGGTCCTGTTTCCTTAAGAATTAACAGTCAATCGAGGGAAATGGTGGGCTAGAAGCCAGATATTCTGAGACTTTCTCTGTGGTTTAAGCTTGTCTGTCTCTATGCCTTGATTTCCCTAACTGAAATATGAAGGAATGGAGAGGTGTTTTGAGACAAAAATCCAGTTTCAATCTCCTAGAATTTTCTCTCCTTTTCGCGGACTGTCTTTCTAGAGTAAAAGTCTCATTCTGGGTGGAGGACCTTGCATTCAAGGGGCCGTGTTTTGGGTTCTAGTAGTTCATAGGGAAGATCTGGAATGAACAGCAGGTTTGACCTTACCCTGGCTTTTTCTTCCAGTGGGCTCTGACCCTCCCACTTCCTGCTGCTTTTCTTACACTGCTCGGAAGCTTCCTCGGAACTTTGTGACAGATTACTATGAGACCAGCAGCCTTTGCTCCAAGCCAGCAGTGGTGTAAGTACACACTGGGGGGAGGGCCAGCCTCAGAAAGGGCCAGGTTCACGTGAAAGGGATAAGAGAGGGATTCATTTCTAAGGGTTGAAGCTGTGCCAAAGAACAGTGAGGTAACTTTTTGAATTCTGATAGTGAATTAATGGTCATTAAAATGGGTGGTAGCTCTTGGAGATGAAGGTATCCAGAGTTCATGAAATCAGAAACAGTCAAAACAATGCACACTTATATAGAAAGTCCATTTCAAGGAGCTTTGAAATTTGGGAAACATCATCATATTGATCATGAAACCCTGTTTCCTAATATAGGGAACCCCTGGGCACAGATACACACCCAGGGAACAGAGTTTCAGGAAGTCTAGTGTCAGGATAATGCAGGAAGGATCCCCTCCACCATGGTTGTCCATAGAAGCAATGCTCAACAGAGTGAGATGCCTATCACAGGCAAAGGACAGTGCTAGATGTTCTCTACAGAACCATGGGATTCTTATCTGTCCTCTCCTTCTTCTACAGATTCCTCACCAGAAAAGGGAAGCAAGTCTGTGCTGACCCAAGCCTGCCCTGGGTCAAGGATTATGTGAATGACTTGGAGTTGAACTGAACTGTAGGAGGAACCACTTCAGGGAAGGCCTCCTGAGCCCTGTCACTCCTCATTCAGAAGTGCCTTGCTCCTTCCATTCAGAATTCCTCTCCCCCTTTTTAATCAAGTATTTATATAGACTTTGTTATTTTATTTGGCATTATTTTTACTATTTATATTTAATTAAAGGACATGTGTCTCCCATGGGGATGGTCCACCATTACCGTTCCTCAGCAATTGTAGATATGATCACGTGGTTGATCTCATGCATTTTCATAATAAACCTTTTTTAAAAATGTAGTTGGTGATTTAAAATTGATCTTCGCCGGGCGGTGGTGGCGCACGCCTTTAATCCCAGCACTCGGGAGGCAGAGCCAGGCGGATCTCTGTGAGTTCGAGGCCAGCCTGGACTACCAAGTGAGTTCCAGGAAAGGCGCAAAGCTACACAGAGAAACCCTGTCTCGAGAAAACCAAAAAAAAAAAAAAAAATTGATCTTCATTTGGTTTGAAAATTCCAGGTGCTATTATAGATAAGCTATAGTTTGCAAAAGCAGTGATCATGAGTAAATACGGAGATCTTAACGTGTCTTCTTGTCTACATGGACTCAATACATCCTCTCAATGCTTCTAATGAGAATGCTAACACCTGTATAAGGGTGGGAACCGGTACCTACAGGTTTATCGATTAAGAAACAGCCTTAGGGAGAAGGGTTCTCTGAGGCTTGTAGATTTGCTTGGGAAACATCAGGAAAGCATGACCCAGAGGGACATTGTTGATCCTAAGGGTCATTAGATTGACATTCCAGAGGGAAACTGTGACTGGGACAACAACACAAGACAGAGGGAAGGGATGTGGTCCAGTCTTAAGGGGACTTCATTGTCTTATTATCACCGTGACATTAGAACATCACTTTACCTTACTAGAGCTCAGGTTTTCTGACCTGTAAAGTGGGGTAATAGTGCCCACTGTATTGGAATGTATAAAACACCCCAGAAAATTTATCTCCCTCTCTGAACTCCAGCTTGTGTTCCTGGAAAACAAGGATTTTTGAAGTTCCTATTAGCTCATGGGTCAGCAACCTAAACCACAGAGTAAATGAAATGACAGAGTCCTAAGTGTGTGGTTTGGCTGTAAAACATCATAGACCCAAGCCATGACTACTTAACAATTCTCAGTCACACTTACTCCACCTAGGACAGAGAGAAACGTAGAATTGAATGAACAGTAGTTCTGGTTAATGGTTCATAGACTGGCAGTGTGTTGGAGCTGGGAAAGACCCCTTAGGTCATCCAGTCTAACTCTCATTTTGTGGAAACTGAGGTTAAAGACTGAGAAATAACTTGCCAAAGGCCACTCAGTGTGTGACAGAGCGGCACTGCAGCTGATGTCAACCCCCAGGTCAATACTCTGTACTGGGTATCTTTCCTAGTGACACACTTCTGTAGCCCGCATACAGATAATCCCCTGAGAAACATAGACAAGGTGAAGATGGCCTTGAAAGACATTTCAGCATTACCTGGTGAGTAAAAGTGTAATCAGACCCTCTTCTCTGAGACAACAAGCACATTTCCTTCCTTGTCCCACCCTCAGCCCCTCCTGGCATCCAGGCTACTCCATAGCAAGGGACCTAGAGCAGGTCTGAGAGGATGGGGACTAAGAAATGTTGGCTTCTGGTTTCCTTTGTCTAGATCTGAGCTATCCAATATGCTAGCACTGGCCCGAGTGCCTACTTAAATTTCAATGAAGTGCAACAAAAATAAAATTGAATTCAGCCTCTCAGTCAAACCATTCATAGATGCTTATGGCTACCATGTTAGAAAGGACTAGTGTAGAACCTGTCCAGAACCAGCCAGTCATTACAGAAAGCTCCGTTGCATGGCATGTTCCCAGCAATCTCACTTAATGAAGAGTGATGATCAGGGAAGTCAGGGTAGCCTCGAAGGTTATAGATAGATTCAGAGATACACAACTTCTACTCTGAGTAGATGAGACAGCAGAGAGAATGGATGGTCCTCAGAACTGAGACAAGGTACAGATCACTGTAGAAGACTGAACAATGACTTCCCCATATGACCTCATCCTTAGCCCTAGAACCTGTCATTGTTACCACACACGGAAGATGGGATTCTGCAGATAGGATTAAGTAAGAATTCTGGGGCACAGACCCAGTCAGGGCCCCTGTGTAGCCATGCACCCTGCTAAGGAAGGCAGAAGGAAATTGGAGGAAGGGGTGTAGACAGCCATGTGATAACTGAAGAAGATGTCATGCTGCATGGCCTTCCATGCCAGAGGGCAATGGAGGCCATGGGACATTGTTTGGAGAGATGGCCCTGAGATGAAGTGGGCTTGCTGCTCTTGCAGAAGACCTGGATTTTATTCCCAGCACCCACATGACAGCTCACAGTCATCTCTTACTCCTGTTTTTGGGGAATCCATTGCATTCTTCTCTTCAGGCCTCCACAGGTAGCAGGTGCTTACATGGTGCACAGACATAAATGCAGCAAAACAGGGAACATTTTTTTAAACTTAAAAAATGTTGAGCTTAGCCATTCTGACAGGTGTAAGATGGTATCTCAGTGGCATTTTGATTTGCATTTCCCTGATGACTAAGGATGTTGAGCAATTCCTTAAATATCTTCCGGCCATGTGAGATTCTTCTTTTGAGAATTCTGTTTGGCTCTGTAGCCCATTTTTTAATTGGAATGTTCAGTATTTTGATGTCTAGAGTCTTGAATTTTTATATATTTTGGAGATCAGCCCTCCGTCAGATGTGGGGTTGGTGAAGATCTTTTCCCATTCTGTAGGCTGTTGTTTTGTCATATTGACTGTGTCCTTTGCTCTACAAAAACTTCTCAATTTCGGGAGGTCCCATTTATTAATTGTTGCTCTCAGTGTCATGAATGGCCCAGCAAAGGAGAAGTGGATGAGATCTACATGACCAGACTGTGAGTGGGGTGGGTGGGTGACAGAGGGCAAGGAGTGGGGGATGAGAACATAGGGAAATGGGAGGGTCCAGCTGGAACAGGGACAGAATAGGAAGGCAGGGAGGGAGATACCATGATCAATGAGGACATCATGGGAATAAGAAGAGGCAGGGTGCAGGGGAGACTCTCAAAAATCTCAAGGATGACCCCATCTGGGAGTGCTGGCAGTGATCTAGAGGGTGCCTGGACTGGTCTACTCTGGTGACCAATCTAGTGAATACCCTAACCGCCATCGTAGAGCCTTTGTCCAGTGGCTGATGGAGGCAGATGCAGAGAAGAATCTCCTCTTCTCCGGTAGATTCAGGCACACACACACCCTTGAGCCCTCCTTGTTATTATTTATCTTTAAAAGGAAGAATTAGAAGGAAGAGGGGCAGGAGGAGGAAGAGGAAGAGGAAGAGGAGGAGGAACAAGGAGAAGGAGAAGGAGAAGGAAAAGGAGAAGGAGAAGGAGAAGAACTGCTGAGGTCAGCCCTCTGAGTTACTTAGCAGGGTCACAAGCAACAAATTAGAAGTAGGATTTCCTCCCAGCTTTGCAAAATTGCTCTTGCTAAAACCCCAGACTGTTTGCTCTTGCTGTGATATTCCTCAAGTCCATTCAGTTGTTGCCAAGACCATGCCCCTGGGAACTGCCCAGGGCTGTCTGTGATAAGAAAAATTGGCAAGGCAGAGTATCCTTTTTCTGCAAAGCCCAAGGCAGAGTGTAAATTCTAGGGCACAAGTCCATCCCATGGCAGCCATGGGGATCCTTATTTAAGTCAATAAAGAAAATTTCTATTTTTTAGTTTACATATTATTTCACTACTTAAAAAAGATTTATTTATTTTATATATATGGGTGTTTTGTCTGCATGTCTGTCTGAACACCAGAAGAGGGAACTAGACCCCATACAGTTACAGACAGTTGTGAGCTGACATGTGGGTGCTGAGAATTGAACCTGGGTCCTCTGGTAGAGCAGTCAGTGCTCTTAACCACTGAGCCATCTGTTCAGCCCCCAGTATCTTCACTCCTTAAATGTAAATCAGTTTGCTCCTCTCCCATTCCTGCTGCCCCCATCCTTCCCTGGTGCCCCTCTGCTCTCACATCACATGTGTCTGTGTGCTGCCCCACCCCCATCTTCTTGAAGACTACTATTAAAATTACCAAACTTCTAAGATGGGCTGGAGGGGGGGGGGAGAGGAAGAGAGAAAGTTGATGGATTCTATTAGTCAAAATCATGTGACCCGAGAGACTGCAGCACACTGACAGGACATCGCCTTTAATCTTCTACAGAAATTTGTAATGAAGCAAGTTTCCTTTTTCAGACTTACTTATCTTAGAGCCAGACTTCCTTGGTTTCATTTCCAAATCTGTGGTGTATCAACTGTGTGTTTTTCTGTAGATTACTTACTTCTCTGTGCTCAGTGCCTATTTGTGTAACAGAAACTAAAAATGACACCCACTTCAAAGGACAACTGGGAGAATTAAACAGATTAGTACTTAGGATAGTACTGGCTCGTGGTAAGTGCTGTGTTAAGTGTAAAACACAATTCCTCTCATTTACATGTTTTTGTAAATCCCCAGTTTCTTAATCAAAAATAATTTTATATTGAAATGCAGACTTTACATGTTTACAGGCACCATGTAATATTTTAATCTGTATAACTGTATGATGTCCAAATCAGGGTCTGCATCTCTATCAGGAAATTTCTTGGTGGTGAAAACATTCACAATCCTTTCTTCTTACTCTGTTGAAACATACAGTTCATTACCATTGTCTTTACCTGCCCTACTGTGAAAAAAGCATAATAAATACATCTCACTTAGAAGAGCACATTTTTCCTGGATAACCACCACCTACTCTTTGACTGGCTAATTACCCTTCAGTTCTCAGCTCAATTTAGAGAACACTTCAAAACAATAGAATGGATGAACCTATCTAAGTACTAGACACATTAAATACAAATGTTAGTACTTAGAGGCGATGGAATGCCATGTATTCATCAATGCTGCATTTCAGTAATAACTAAGTCTTTAATAACTCTGGTAAATATTAACTACAATATGCAGACATGCTGATGTGAAAAGTACTATTAAGTATTAACAGCTAGGTACATAATGATAGAGAATTTTAAGGCTTTTATTTATTTTTTTATTAAGAATTTTTTTATTCACTTAACATACCAACCACAGATACCCTTCTCATCCCTCCTCCTAGGAATTTTAAGTCTTAAGTCTTAAATCTTAAGAATTTTAAGATCCATGTCATCCTATTATTTCTAAAATTTTTACAGTAACCACTCACACTTTTGGTAAAAGAAAAACAACCTAATGTAATTTTCTATTAAAAAGTACATCTTCGGGCTGGAGAGATGGCCCAGAGGTTAAGAGCCCTGCCTGCTCTTCCAGAGGTCCTGAGTTCATTTCCACCAAGCACAGGTTGGTTCACAACTATGTGTAATGAGATCTGGTGCCCTCTTCTGGCCTGCAGGCATACGTGCAAGCAGAACATTGTATACATAATAAATAAATAAACCTTTAAAAGAAATTTCACACTTCACATTGTTATCTTTTATTTATTCTTTGACAATTTGACACGTGTCATATTGGACACATGGCTCCTAACCACACATAATCCCCCCTACCCCTGTGACAATTCCTCAAAATGTCCCCTCCCCAAACCGACATAACTATTGCCTCCCCTCTCCCCTCCTTTATCCTCCCCTCAACCCTCCCCTATCAAATCCTTTCTCCTCCTTCCCCCCACCTCCTCTCCTTCCCACTGGAAGTCCTCTAAGTCCATGAGCGCCTACCTGTTGACATTTCAACTGCTTTGGTAGCTTGACCTTCAGCAGACCTGGTGGAAGCAGCCATAATCGCAGTGAGTTCATGAGGGCAGGGGCCAAGAGAGCAAAGACATAGGCCACCACGTTCATCCCACCCTCTGGCTGTTACACTCTTGCTGTCCCTCTCCTCAGGACTCACATTTTTGAAAGTCCCTCTCAGCACTTGTCAACAACCATTTAGAAAAGGAACCACCAACACTGACACAGTGCCTGTCACACAGAGGTGCTCAGTAAAGCTTCACAGGATCTCCAACACTGACACAGTGCCTGTCACACAGAGGTGCTCAGTAAAGCTTCACAGGATCTCCAACACTGACACAGTGCCTGTCACATAGAAGGTGCTCAGTAAAGCTTCACAGGATCTCCAACACTGACACAGTGCCTGTCACACAGAGGTGCTCAGTAAAGCTTCACAGGATCTCCAACACTGACACAGTGCCTGTCACACAGAGGTGCTCAGTAAAGCTTCACAGGATCTCCAACACTGACATAGTGCCTGTCACACAGTAGGTGCTCAGTAAAGCTTTCCTGATCGATGTCTTGTCTCAGGGGAATGGGAAGAGGGCAGAAACACATGTACAAGATCAAAGGGAGAGACTTCCTAAGAAACGCAGAAAGTTTCCTGAATTCACCAAATACTGGTGAGACTGGTGCTTCTCTCAGGAATGTAACACCTTCTGAAGTCACTGCCCTCTACCCCAGACACCCTGACAGCAGAGGTGCAGGCTGTGGTGGTGAGTAAGGCCTGGTGGCCAGGGTCTGATGAGTTCCTTCAGCTGGGGCCCTCCGCTACAGACACCATTCTGAACCTGCACACTGCATAACCATCCACTTGTCTCTTCCAACCACAAATCAATGTCTGCTCCCATTTCCCCAAAGTGACTTAGATACCAAACTGGCAATATTTCTTCTTGGTGTATTGTCTTTGGAAAATGGCTCTGTGTCCCAGCTCACCTCTCCCATCTCGGGATTTGCCCTGTACTAACACCCTAGTTCCAAGCAGGCTCCCACTGTTGACCTCCAATGCTCAGTGGTCACCCTAACAGTTCTAACCCTCCCACTGTCTAGAGGAGAGGCCAGGCTATCCACATGAACATATCTTCTGTTTCCTCCATGGATCTTTAATCTCTCCCAAGAGTCTACTGTACTTAGGTACACTGTAGACAGTCATAATACTCAAGTTCCCACTTTCCAAGAGTTGACAACCTCTGGAAGAAGAGCCCGGCATGAAGTCACACTGCTGACAGGCTCTGCCCCACACCACTGGTTTAAGAGAGTCCTCTGCATACCCCAGTTTTTCTGTCTGTAACATGAAGGCAATGTGATATAGTCTGAGACTCGCTCTAATTCTAACCTTTTAGAATAGTCTTCACCTTCTCTGAGCATGCTCTGCTCACATTAAGACTCTACCTCACAGACCAATCATTCATTCATATCTGCCATCCACTTGTGCCCCAGAGCAGGTGGCTCTGATTACCTCAGTCAAATGGAGATGATCACTCTTCCTGATGTAGGCAGAGGCTCCTCCTTAGTCCAGTGAGTTCCAACCTTCCTCAGAACTCTCTACCTACACATGAGGGACAGCCTTCATCCTCAGACTCCCTGATGCCCCATTCCTGTCTCTCATGTGCCACCTTGTTCCACTTCATGGGACAGTTGTTTCCATCACTGTCCCTGCATCAAGAGGCTAAGAAATTCTTGAGGGAAGGAGGAGGCTTTATTCTACCATCTCTGTCCTCACAAACAGAGGATAAGTAGGAAGTTGGTTGAATTGAAATGCCATGGAAAATGAGGTCCATATGGACCAAGAAGCAAGACACCAGCACTTGATGTGTGACCATGAAGCTGCATCACCTTGAGAGGTCAGGAGAAAGACTAGCTTGTGTGCTGTCAGTGAACACGGAACACAAGACCCGGGGAGGTGGGTGACCAGGCTGAGTGCAGAATGAGGAGCAGAGATGAGTGAGTGCAGCCTGGACTTTGGGAGAAGAGGAGGAATGAGGAAAAACAAACTTGTACTTTGTGAAATGATCATAAAGTATCTCAGGATGCTGCCCTACCCATCCCAGCTTTTCACTTGGAAGCACTGTAGAGGACGGGCTCCCTCTTCACTCCTTTGTTTTCTGTCTCCCACAAGAGCATGCTGCAGTGGGAGGTCCGGGGCAAGCAGGTAAAGCAGAGTAATTAAACTAAAGGTGAACGAGACTGGGTCCATCATCCAGTTTCCCTCACTTGTCCTGCTTTTAGTCTGACTGTGCCCACGGCCTTGGTAGGCTGCACCTTCTCCACAGGTCACAGGCTAGGAACATGAGGAATTTCCTAGGGACTTGCTAGACAACATGCACATACTCAGCACTAGGTATCAATCCTTATTGTGTACTAGAACATTTTTTGTCTAGGTCTCCCAAACTTGGTTTCTTTTTCTGCCTCTTTTAACATCCCAAAAAATACCCTGACCCCTCCTCCCCCTCTCTCTCTCTCTCTCTCTCTCTCTCTCTCTCTCTCTCTCTCTCTCTCTCTCTCTCTCTCCTCAGTCTTCCTCTGTCTCTGACTCTGACTCCCTATCTCTCTGTCCCTTCCTTGTTTCACACAGCCTAAACCAACCCTTCTGAATGCTGCTGATCACATGGTATTTTTGTGTGTGGAAGAGTCTGGAGTGGTCAGTGTCTTCTGTCTGTGCTCACACCCCATGTTTGTTCCAGAGAGTCCAGACAACCTGGAAAGACTGACATGAAGGCTCCACTGCCTGAGGTGACCACCACCAAGTGCAGCAAGTTCCTATCCACATCCCGTGCCAGCAGGTGTGAACACTGCATCCTTCCTCTCAGGTTCACAATCACACACACCCCACCTCAGTCATTATCTTTAGTGTACCACTTCCCCCTCCAGCATTCACCCCGCTTCTGCCCTCCAACTCCCTCCTTTCTCTTCTGTGATGTCACTGCTGGGGGAAGACAATCTGCGAGGAACTCCTCACTTTCGGCTAATTTCAGTTTCCTTCCTGATACCATGACATCATCTTTTCTTAGGGTATTCCATTTTTCTCTCAGCACCCCACCTCTGTCCCAGGCCCCAGAGTCCCTATAAAGAGGGGTTCCTAGCTCAGATCAGCACAACACTCAGCCAGCTTCTGCAGCTTCTGGGCTCTGCAGTCTCAGCTCTGTACCAACCTCTCCCCCAGCAACACCATGAAGCTGTGTGTGTCTGCTCTCTCTCTCCTGCTGGTCATGGCTGCCTTCTGGGCTCCAGCGCTCTCAGCACCAAGTAAGTGGACTCTGCCATAGCTGCTCCCTTGATGACCCAGTGGGTTCAGTTTTCCAGCCAGGACCAGACCAGCAGTGGGGTTTGGTCAGGGGACAAAAGGGAGCTGGGAGATTCCCGACTCTGCTGTTCACAGTGGAGACTACCAGACATTCATTAATATTGAAGCTCCTGTTTCCTTAAAAATTAACAGCCAATAGAGGGAAATGGTGGTCCGGAAAGAATTGGCTTTCTCTCTGGTCTAAGCTTGTCTGTCTCTATGACTTGATTTCCCTAACTGAAACATGAAGGAATTGAGAGGTGTTTTGAGACAAAAATCCAGTTTCAATCTCCTAGAATTTTCTCTCCTTTTCGAGGACTGTCTTTCTAGAGTAAAAGTCTCATTCTGGGTGGAGAACCTTGCATTCAAGGGGCCGTGTTTAGGGTTCTAGTAGTTCATAGGGAAGATTTGGAATGCACAGCAGTTTTGACCTTACCCTGGCTTTTTCTTCCAGTGGGCTCTGACCCTCCCACTTCCTGCTGCTTTTCTTACACTGCTCAGAAGCTTCCTCGGAACTTTGTGACAGATTACTATGAGACCAGCAGCCTTTGCTCCAAGCCAGCAGTGGTGTAAGTACACACTGGGGGGAGGGCCAGCCTCAGAAAGGGCCAGGTTCACGTGAAAGGGCTAAGAGAAGGATTGAGTTCTAAGGGTTGAAGCTGTGCCAAAGAACAGTGAGGTCATGAGGTCACTTTCTGAGTTCTGATAGTGAATTAATGGTCATTAAAATGGGTGGTAGCTCTTGGAGATGAAGGTATCCAGAGTCCATGAAATCAGAAATAATCAAAACGATGCATACTTACATAGAAAGTCCATTTCAAGGAGCAATGAAAAATTGGGAGACATCATCATATTGATCATGAAACCCTGTTTCCTAATACAGGGAAACCTGGGCACAGATACACACCCAGGGAACAGAGTTTCAGGAAGTCTAGTGTCAGGGTAATGCAGGAAGGACCCCATCTACCATGGCTGCCCACAGAAGCAATGCTCAACAGAGTCAGATGCCTACCACCCGCAAAGGACAATGCTAGATGTCCTCTAAGGAACCATGGGATTCTCATCTCTCCTCTCCTTCTTCTATAGATTCCTCACCAGAAAAGGCAAGGAAGTCTGTGCTGACCCCAGCCTGCCCTGGGTCAATGAGTATGTGAATGACCTGGAGCTGAACTGAGCTGCAGGAGGAACCACTTCAGGGAAGGCCTCCTGAGCCCTGTTGCTCCTCATTGAGAAGTGCCTTGCTCCTTCCATTCAGAATTCCTCTCCCCCTTCTTAATCAAGTATTTATATAGACTTTATGATTTTATTTGGTGTTATTTCTACTATTTATATTTAGTTAAAGGACATGTGTCTCCCATGGGGATGGTCCACCATTACCGTTCCTCAGCTATTCTGGATATGATTATGTAATTGATTTCATGCATTTTCATAATAAATCTTTCTTTACAATATAGTTTGTGATTTTAAATTGATCTTCATTTGGGTTAAAACTGCCTGGTGCTATTATGGATAAAATATGGTTTGTAAAGTCAGTGAGAATGAGTAAATACTGAGATCTTAACCTGTCCTCTTATATACATGGAATCAAGACATTTCCTCTCAATGCTTCTAATGAGAATGCTGACACCAGTATGAAGGTGGGGACCGGTGCCTACAGTTTTACAGATTAAGAAACAAACACAGGGACAAGGGGTTCCATGGGACTTGTAGATTTGCTTGGGAAGCATCAGGAAAGAAGGATCCAGAAGAAAAATGGTGATCCTAAGGTTCATTAGATTGACATACAGAGGGAACCTGTGACTGGGACAACACAAGCCCAAGGGAAGGGATGTGGTTCAGTGATAAGGGGACTTCATTGTCTTATTATCACTGTGACATTAGAAGAGTCACTTTACCTTACTAGAGCTCGTTTTCTGACCTGTAAATGGGGTAATAGTACCCACTGTTTTGGAATGTATACAGCACCCCAGATGGTTTGTCTCCTTCTCTGAACCCCAGCTTGTGTCCTTGTGTGAACAAGGATTTTTGAAGTTCCTATTAGCTCATGGGTCAGCAACCTAAACCACATAGCAAATGGGATGACAAAGTTTAAGTGTCTGGTTTGGTTGTAAAACATCGTGGACCCAAGCCATGTCTACTTAATAATTTTCAGCCACACTTACTCCACCTAGGACAGAGAGAATTGAATGAACAGTAGTTCTGATCAATGGTTCATAGTCTGGCAGTGTGTTGGAACTGGGAAAAGACCACTTAGGCCATCCAGTCTAACTCTCATTTTGTGGAAACTGAGGTTAAAGACTGAGAAATAACTTAAGAAAGGCCACTCACTGTGTGGCAGAGTGGCACTGCAACTGATGTCAACCCCCAGGTCAGTACCCTGTACTGGGTATCTTTCCTAGTGACACACTTCTGTAGCCCGCATACGGATAATCCCCTGAGAAACATAGACAAGGTGAAGATGGCCTTGAAAGACATTTCATCATTGCCTACTGCATAAAAGTGTAACAGGATCCTCTTCTCTGAGACAACAAGCACATTTCCTTCCTTGTCCCACCCTCAGCCCCTCCTGGCATCCAGGCTACTCCAAAGCAAGGGACCTAGAGCAGGTCTGAGAGGATGGGGACTTAGAATCGTTGGCTTCTGGTTTCCTTTGTCAGGATTTGAGCTATCCAATATGCTAGCACTGTTCATAGTGCCTACTTACATTTCAATGAAATACAACTAGAATAAAATTGAATTCAGCTTCTCAGTCACACCATTCCATGTTAGAAAGGACTAGTGTAGAACCTGCCCAGAACCACCAGTCACTATAGAGAGCTTTGTTCCATTGTGCCTTCCCAGCAATCCTGGCTTAAAGCAGAGTGGTTGTCAGGAAAATCAGGGCAGCCTAGAAGGTTACATAGATAGATACAGAGATAGACAACTTCCATTCTGAGTGGACGGGACAGCAGAGAGAATGGATGGTCCTCAGAAATGAGACAAGGTACAGATCACTGTAGAAGACTGAACAATAACTTCCCAATGTGATAAGATCCTAAGCCCTAAAACAGTCATCATTACCACACATGGAAGATGGGATTCTGCAGATAGGATTAAGAAAGAATCCTGGGGCACAGAGCCAGTCAGGCCCCCTGTGTAGCCATGCACCCCGCTAATGGAGGCAGAAGGAAAGTGGAAAAAGGGTACTACAGAGCCATGTGACAAGCGAAGAAGATGTCATGCTGCTGCCTCTGAAGAAGGCAATGGAGGCCATGGTGCAATGGTTGGAGAGATGTCCCCAAGGAGAAGTGGGCTTGTTGCTCTTGCAGAGGACTGACTCTATTTCCAGTACCCACATGACAGCTCACGGTCATCTCTGACTTATTTTTTTCGGGCAATCTAATGCCTTCTTCTCTTCAGGCCTCCACAGGTAGCAGGTGATTATATAGTGCATAGACATACATGCAGGCAAACACAGAATAGTTTTTTAATCTTAAAAAAAATGTAGATCTAGAAGCTGGAAAGGGTAAGGAAATGGTTTCTTCCCACAGGCTGATGAAACTAATTTTGGACTTCTAATCCTTGATGTTTAAGGGATTAAATGTGTTTTGTTTTAAGACATCAAGATTACCATGACTTGTCATAGCAGTAGTAGGAAACTGGTACAATCGACAGCTGAAGAGTCAATCACTGACAGTGGTGACCCCACAGGTGCAAAAGAGAATGGAACATTCTAGAAAATAAGCCAAACATCCCTAAACGGTACTGCAAGGTGAGGTAGACATACTCCAAAGAGTTGGACTGCAGTGAGACAAGGCTCTGTTTCAACAGGTGTCGATGAGGGCTGATTCTTCCCCAAAGGTTCCTGACCCTCAGAGGGAACATCTCCTAAGGTTCCGGTGGCATGGTGGGAATCTTGAATTCTTAGCTGGAGATGAATCCATCCTCTCACATGCAGATGAGGCCTACAGTAGAGTCATGGCCTATTTGTGTTGGCATTATTGCTGAGAGAGCAGGGTTAGGACCAGAATCAGGATCTCCTCCTTCATAATTAGTTCTTGTTCCCATATGGCCACACGCTGGGCAAACAGGGAAGGAGGAAGTCACTTCCACAGAGGCGGGATCCCAGGAATTCTGGGGCAGATCTATGAGGAAAGGCTTCGACCAGGAATAACAAAGGATGGGGCAATGTGGGACTCCACCTGCTGCATCATGTAAAACTTTGGTCTCTCCCTTCTCCTCTCGGCCAGTGACCTCCTTTTTTAGTCTACTATGAGATATCTTATGTGCTTGCTTGGTTTTACATATGGACTTTGTCCATGTTTCTGGATCTGCAGTAGAGCCTGAAGAGAGGAGGCAGAGTAAGGGAAGGGACCTGTGGCTTCTAAAGCAATGTCTACATGCTAGTGTGTACTGCTCTCCTCCCTTAGGGCCTTCCTCCCCCACTCTCTTTCCAATAAGCATGGGGTATGCAGGTATCCCTGTGATATGGCATGGAATTCTCTGGGTATATGCTTGGGGCAAAATAGCTTAGTCACATAGTAGATCTAGTTTGCTTTTTATTTTTGAGAAATTTTATATTGATTTTACAAATATGTATTAATTTACAACTTTACAAGTATTCCAACTTTACTGTGTTTTTCAGCTCCATGAGTTTTCTAGACTCAGTACATCTGCAAATAGGGGCAGTTGACTTCTTCTGCTCCTATTGTTGTCTCTTTAAAGTTTTTTTTCAAATTTATATTTTTTAATATTAAGAAATTTTCTGTTCATTTTACATACCAACCACAGATCACCCTCCCCTTCTTCCTCCCATCCCCCAGCCTTATGCCCCCAATCGCCCACCCATTCCCATTTCCTCCAAGGCAAGGCATCCCATATGGAGTCAGAAGAGCCTGATAAACTCAGCTGAGGCAGACCTAAGCCCCTCCCCCTACACCAAGACTGTGTAAGGTGTCCTACCTCAGACAGTGGGCTCCAAAAAGCCTTCTAATGCAGTAGGGATGGATCCTGATCCCACTGTCAGGGGGCCCCTTAAGCAGATCAAGCTACACAACTATTTTGCCCATGCAGAGTGTCTAGTCCAGTCCCATGGAGGCTCCATAGCTAATGATCCACAGTTCATGAGTTCCCACTAGTTTCGTTTGGTTGTTTCTGTAGATTTCTCCATCATAATCTTGATGTCCCTTGCTCATAGAATCTTTTTTCACTCTCTTTGGCAGGACTCCTGGAGCTCAGCGTGGTGCTAGGCTGTAGATCTCTGCATCTGCTTCCATCACTTACTGGATGGAGGCTGTATGATAACAGGGTATTCACCAATCTGATTACCAGGGTAGGCTAGTTCAAACACCCTCTCCACTATTGCTAGTAGTCTAAGGTGGGTCATTTTTGTGGATTCCTGGGAACTTCCCTACCTCCCAATTCCTCCCTGTCCCCATTGATGTCTCCCTCTACCATGGTTTCTTTTCCATTGCTCTCCCAATCAGTCCCTGTTCCAGCTTGACCATCGAGTTCCCTTTTGTTTTCACCTCCCATCCCCTACCCTCTATTGCTCCTCCTCACCCCCAATTTACTCATGGAAATCTCATCTATTTACCCTTCCCACTGCAATCCATGTGTCCCTCTTAGGGTTCTCCTTTTTAGCCAGCTTCTCTGAAGCTGTGGGTTGTCTTCTGGTTATCCTTTGCTTTACATCTAGTATCCACTTATGAGTGAGTACATACCATGTTTGTCCTCATGAGTCTGGGTGACCTCATTCAGGATGAAATTTTCTAGTTCCATCAATTTTCTGCCAATTTGATTGATGTCATTTTGTTTTTTACTGCTGAATAGTACTCCATTGTGTATATGTGCCACATTTTCTTTATTCATTCTTTGGTTGAGGGGCATCTAGGTTGTTTCCAGGTTCTGGCTATTACGAATAATGCTGCTATGAACATAGTTGAGCATGTGTCCTTGTGGTATGACTGAGCATTCCTTGAGTATATCTGTAAGAGTAGTATTGCTGGGTCTTGAAGTAATTGATTCCCAATTTTCTGAGAAACCACCATATTGATTTCAAAAGTGGCTCTACAAGTTTGCACTCCCACCAACAGTGGAGGAGTGTTCCCATTTCTCCACATCCTCTCCAAAAACAGTTGTTATCAGTGTGTTTGATCATAGCCATTCTGACAGATGTAAGATGGTATCTCAGTGGCATTTTGATTTGCGTTTCCCTGATGACTAAGGATGTTGAGCAATTCCTTAAATGTCTTCTGGCCATATGAGATTCTTCTTTTGTGAATTCTCTGTTTAGCTCTGTAACCCAATTTTTAATTGGATTGTTCAGTATTTGGATGTCTAGTTTCTTGAAATCTTTATATATTTTGGAGATCAGCCTTCTGTCAGATGTGGGGTTGATGAAGATCTTTTCCCATTCTATAGGCTGTCGTTTGGTCTTATTGACCATGTCCTTTGCCTTACAAAAGCTTCTCAGTTTCATTAGGTCCCATTTATTAATTTTTGCTCTCAGTGTCTGTGTTACTGGTGTTATATTTAGGAAGTAGTCTCCTGTGCCAATGTGTTCAAGAGTACTTCCTACTTTCTGTTCTATAGGTTCAGTGCAACTGGATTTGTGTTGAGGTCTTTGATCCACTTAGACTTGAGTTTTGTGCATGATGATAGATATGGATCTATTTGCAATCTTCTACATGTTGACATCCAGTTATGCCAGCACCATTTGTTGAAGATGCTTTCTTTTTTCCATAGTACAGTTTTGGCTTCTTTGTCAAAAATCAGGTGTTAAGGTGTGTAGATTAATGTTCATAGGTGTGTTGATTCCATTGGTCCACTTGTCGGTTTTTATGCCAATACCAAGCTGTTTTTATTAGTATAGCTTTATAGTAGAGCTTGAGATCAGGGGTGGTGATGCCTACAGAGGTGGCTTTATTGTACAGGATTGTTTTAGCTATCCTAGGTTTTTGCTTTTTCCATATGAAGTTGAGTACTGTTGTTTCCGGATCAGTGAAGAACTGTGCATGCATTTTGATGGGGATTACACTGAGTCTGTAGATTGCTTTTGGTATGAGTGCCATTTTTACTATGTTAATTCTACCTATCCATGTGCATGAGATATCTTTTCATTTTGCGATATCTTCTTCAACTTTTTCTCAGAGACTTAAAGTTCTTGTCATACAGGTCTTTCGCCTGCTTAGTTAGAGTCACCTCAAGGTATATATTATTTGTGGTTATAGTAATGGGTGATGTTTCTCTGTTTTCTTTCTCATCCCACTTATCATTTGTGTATACGAGGGCCATTGATTTATTTAATCCAAACACATTACTGAAGGTGTTTATTGGCGGTAAGAGTTCCCTGGTAGAATTTTGGGGTCACTTACATATACTATCATATCGTTCGCAAATAGGGAAAGTTTGACTTCTTCCTTTCCGATTTGTATCTCCTTGATCTCCTTTTGTTGTTTTATTGCTCTAGCTAGAACTTCTGTACTATATTAAATAGATACAGGGAGAGTGGACAGCCTTGTCTTGTCCTCATTTTAGTGGAATCACTTTGAATTTCTCTCCATTTAATTTGATGTTGGCTGTCAGCTTGCTGTAAATTGCCTTTATTTTGTTTAGGTATGTTCCTTGTATTCCTGATCTCTTTAAAAATCTTTATCATGAAGGAGCGTGGGATTTTTGTCAAAAGCTTTTTCAGCATCAAATGAGATGATGATATGGTTTTTTTTCTTTCAGTTTGTTTACAAGGTGTACTATAGTGACAGATTTTCATATGTTGAACCATCCTTGCATCATTGGGATGAAGCCTACTTGGTCATGGTGGATATATTTTTTAATTATTCTTGGATTCAATTTGCCAGTATTTTATTGAGTATTTTTGCATTGATGTCATGAGGGAGACTGGTCTGTAATTCTCTTTCTTTGTTGCATCTTTGTGTGGTTTTGGTATCATGGTAACTGAAGCCTCATAAAAAGAGTTTAGTTATGTTCCTTCTATTTCTATTATGTGCAACAACTTAAAGAATATTGGTATTAGCTCTTCTTTGAAATTCTGGGAGAATTCTGTGCTGAAGCCATTTGGTCCTAGAATTTGGGGGGGGGGGATTGGGATATTTTAATGACTGTTTTTATTTCCTCCAGGGCTATTGGTCTATTTAAATAGCTTATCTGGTCTTGATTTAACTTTGCTATGTGGAACCTATCCAGAAAATTGTCCATTTCTTTTAGATTTTCCAATTTTGTGGAGTAGTGATGATTCTCTGGATTCCCTCATTGTCTGTTGTTATGTCTCCCTTTTCGTTTCTGATTTTTGTTAATTTGGATGATCTCTCTCTCTCTCTCTCTCTCTCTCTCTCTCTCTCTCTCTCCCTCTCTCCCTCCCTCCTTCCTTCCTTCCCTCTCTCCTTCCCTCCCTCCCTCTTTCTCTGTCTCTCTCTGCCTTTTGGTTAGTTTGAATAAGGGCTTGTCTATTTTGTAAGTTTTCTCAAGAACCAAATTTTTTTATTGACTCTTTGTATTGTTCTCTTTGTTTCTATTTTATTGATTTCAGCCCTCAATTTGATTATTTCCTGGCATCTCTTCCTCCTGAGAGAGTTTGCTTCTTTTTGTTCTAGAGCTTTCAGGTGTGCTGTTAAGTCGCTAGTGTGGGATTTCTCCAATTTCTTCATGTGAGAATTTAGTGCTATGAATTTTCCTCTTAGCACTGCTTTCATAGTGTCCCGAAAGTTTGGGTATATTGTACATTCCTTTTCATTGAATTCTAGGAAGTCTTTAATGTCTTCCTTTATTTCTTCCTTGATCCAGTGGTGATTGAGTTTAGTATTATTCAGTTTCCATGAGACTGTAGGCTTTCTACATGTTTTGTTGTTGTTGAAATCTAACTTTAAGCCATGGTGGTCTGATAAAATACAGGAGGTTATTCCATTTTTTTTGTATCTGTTGAGATTTACTTTGTGACAGAGTATGTGGCCGATTTTAGAGAAGGTTCCATGCAGTACTGAGAAGAAGGTATATTCTTTTGTGTGAGGGTAGAATGTTCTGTAGATATCTATTAATTCCATTTGAGTTGTAACATCTGTTCGTTCTCCTATTTCTCTGTTAAGTTTGTCTGGCAGACTTGTCCATTGGGGAGAGCGGGCTATTGAAATCTCCCACCACTAGCGTGTATAACCTTTCCTCTTAGGACAACATTGGCTCCATCCCAGAGGTTCTTATAGAATATATTTTCATCTCCAGTTGTCTCTAGGAAGTTTTTATATTTCTTCTCTGATGTCTTAGATTACGCACTGTTTGTTCAAAATGTATTATTTAGTCTCTAAGTATTTTTATGGCTTTTGTAGTTCCTCTTATTGATATCTATTTGTATTGCATTACAATCTGACCAGAAACAAAGATTTACCTCAACTTTTTTGTATTTGTGAGACTTAATTTCTGTCTTGTGATGTAGTCAATATTAGAAAAGGTTTCATGTGCTGCTAAGAAAAATCCTATTCCCTCTTTGCGGGGGGGGGGGGGGGGGGGGGCAAATATATAAGATAAATAATAAGTCCAGTTCACTCAGTATATTTTAACTCTGAAGTTTCTTTGTTTTTAGTTTAGAAGACCTATGTAAGTATAAAACTGAAATACTGAAGCCCCCACCATTTTTCTGTCAGGACTTAAGTGCCTCTTTGTGTCTTTTACTGTGTGTTTTATGAAATCCAAGACCCCAATATTTGGTGCATAGATGTTACAAATGTTATACCTTCTTGATGAATTTCCTTTTTATTAATATTTATTGTCCCTTTTTTATCTCTTCTAATCATAGTTTGGTTTGAAGTTTACTTTGATATAAGGATAGTTATGCCTGCTTATTATGTTTTCCATTGGCCTGGCAGTTTGTTTTCCATCCTTTAATAATAAGTTTTTGGTATCTTTATTTTTATGAACGTGCTTCTTGGAGACCACATATAGTTGGTTCTTGGTTTTTCAGGCAACCCATTATTCTGTACCTTTTGTGATAAGTTGGAGTCATTTACTGTTATTTACACAAAGGGGTTTCCCGTTTACTGGAAATGTGTTAGGTGATATTGCTGTGTTTTTTGGATTATTGCAGTTTCTATTCCTCCCGTGTTAATTTTGAGCGTTTGCCAAGTCCTTGTGTTGGGCATCGTTGTTTCTTTTCAAGGTCTAGTCTGTTCTGATGGAATGGACATTTTGATGTGTTTCCATGAAGAAGGGCCATCTTTCTTCCTCCCTGGAAAGTATCCCACTAGGAAGGTTCTACAGTGCTGAGGTAGCTGTTACAGATTGCCTTAATTTGTATTTGTCTCAAAATGTCTTTACTTCTTCATAAAACTTGAAAGATAAATTGAGGAAATCCCGATAAAAATGGGCATTATATAAAATTTAAAAGGAATTAAAACATATCCAACCAAAAGTAAGTGTTTCCTCAGCTCCAACCCCCATGCGTCCACTTCTCTAGAACGACAGCTGTCGCTCTTAGGAGTGCATTCAGACGTTTGCAAACCCTCACAAAATGTCAGGAACGAGGACAATGTAAGCAACAAGAACTGATCATTCACTCAGACCTTAGCTTTGCTTTCTCAAATTTGTCCTGAAGTGGATCGACCTTCTTCTCACAGCCCTCTGTGATAAATTTAATTAAGACATAAGCTTTCAAATGTTACCTTTTCTTTCCTTTATTCAATTCACTAAATAAGAGTTACTAGAAACATCCTTGGTAAATTTCACAAGACTGCCTTACTTCATGATAGGCTCATGCATTTTGTACTCACCAACTTTGATACATAAAAATCTAAATTTGTTCTTTCCACAGTTGAATCCAGCTCCCCATCTCCATTTCTTCGGGTGGTAGACAATTTCATCTGACTGACAAGATAAACATGGCGGCTTCTTGGTGCTTTTCCCTACTGAGAACGATCTCTTGCCTGTCTTTCTTTCCTTCTCCTCCTCCTCCCACACAAGCCTGGACTCTGCCGGTATCTGATGAGAGGCCTCTCAGCACTTTGGGACACTGGATCAGCCCTGCTGATCTGTCAGTTACTTTACATGTCCTCTGAGGTCATGGTGCTGCTCTGTCCCTCTTGTCCCACTCAAGCCCCTCTGAACAAGCATGGTCCCAGCTATGACAACTAGGGACAAGGAACAGGCTAAACAAGCCACCATCAGTGATGAGAAGTAATAAGCAAGGGCTATAATAATCATAAGATCAAGGACTCTGGAGGACTACTTGGAAACTCACTCTTTAGAAGGTGTTGTGATCAGATTGTAATCTGTACTAAATTCTCCACACTGTGTAAAACAATTGTTTTTCAGACTGTGCACTGCTCTGAGAGACTCCGTTATTAGGAAAAGTGGCTTTTGACTCTATTTTGAGAATGAAGAATGACTGTGCACCTCAATGGGCACATAAATGTTGCCACCTGTCTGGCACCACCCACACAACACAGAAGAACAAATGATTTATCTTTAGCAGTAGAAATGATGACACTGTATAAATTTATCAATTTAATTGTGACCCTATGTGGCACATGAAGTACACCATATTTGAATGCCAAGCCCAAGAACTTACTGGACACATTAAACCAATGAAAGAGTGTAACTCCTCATTGGAGACCATAAAAGTGTGAACATATAGCACTGTGAAAACTCCACCAACCTGTTATCCGACCTCTTGGTGTGTGTGTTAAGGATCAAGAGGCAGAGAATTCAGGACTGTCCCAGGGTTTCAGGATGGCTCCTTCTCTGCTGTTGATATAGCTGACTCTACTGTTTGGTCTATCTTATTGTTCCCCCACCTGGACCTGCCATCCATTATCTGTCTTCCATCCTTTATCCCGGCCTGTTCCTGCTCTGTGCTTCGAAGCTAAACTCAACTCTACCGCCTTGCTTTCAAGTGGGTGACCTGAATTTGACTGACTTACAGTCACCATAGTTTCTTCAGCTTTCCCCCCCCCACATCTGTTCATTATCTTATCAATCTAAATTCTACTTACATTCCTCTATTTCTCTGCTCCTCAGGACTTCAGAAACATCTTGAATTCTGCTGTGGCCTAGTAACCATTTCCAGCCATTTCTGTAACACATGTATATATGTATGTATGTGTATATAGATCGAGAGATGGATTTACTGTGTGTTTTATATTAGGTGATTTGAGAGTTAATATTAGTAATTAATGTTGGAATGAAAAAACCTGTGCTTGCAGTGGCCTGGGTTACCAAGGAAAGAAGAACTGCCTGGACAGTTGCTTCCATTAACACTGGTGTGTCCTAAGTCAAGTCAAATCCCAGTGTTTGGGATTCAGAGAATCTCTGAGTTTGAAGCCAGAGCAAGTTCTAGCATAGCCAGAGTTACAAGGATAAACCATATCTAGGCAAAAAACCAAAAACAATGCTCTATCTTGTGAATTATGGTTATTCCATATATTATGACATTATTAACAAACACAAATAAATTTGCCTGTGTTTCTGACACAGCATGAATACAACAGAGGGGAGAGAGTTACAGGCACCCAGGAGTGTCTCCTCAATGAGGAGAGGACAGGAAACACATGGAGCAAATCATGTGACCAAAGAAACCACTTTCAATCCCTGAGAGGTAACCATACAAAATAAAACAACTTCAAAGCCAGCCACAGGATGACTGGGGCATTCCAGCAGCTGCTGGTGGGTTACCTCTGTGACTCCTTCTCTGAGACTCTATAATTGGGACAACAAGAGGCAGGCACTCACAGGAGACCACTTCCTAAATATAACACCCCCAGTAGCACAGACACTGAGAGTAACAATTAATAGATGGGACCTTTTGAGACTGAAAGGCTTCTGTAAGGCAAAGGACACGGTCAATAAGACAAAACAACAGCCCACAGAATGGGAAAAGATCTTCAACAACCCCACATCTGACAGAGGGCTGATCTCCAAATTATATAAAGAATTCAAGAAACTAGACATCAAAATACCAAACAATCCAATAAAAAATGAGCTACAGGCCCTAGTTCAACCTTCCTAAGATGAAGTGAAATGGGGAAAAAAATGAAGCCAGCCCCATTTCCTCATCAAGTGTTCACTGGGAGAGCTAAGGCACGCATGGGAGACGTAAACTACAGAAGACAGGCAGTTAGTAAATACACAGAAAATACGGAAAGAAAGTCAGCCCCACACACCTGTGTTCTACAACCACTGATGACGTAAGGCAGGTAGACAAACATCAAAGGCCACTTAAGGGTCAGGGTCTAATTCCCATAGAGAACATTGGGCAAGGGCTTCTGCCAGGCCTGGCAATGATACTTTGACCCCTGAAAACTACATGGTGGAGAAAGAAAACCACAGTTGTCCTCAGACCTCCACTGGTACTCCAAACCACTACTGTGCTCTCTCTCTCTCTCTCTCTCTCTCTCTCTCTCTCTCTCTCTCTCACACACACACACACACACACACACACACACACACACACACAGAATAAAAAAAGAAATGCAAACTAAAAGAATGGTGAGTTGGAACTATGCATCTCCATGACAGGTAATGAGTATTTTTGTTCAGGTCTACTATGAATTTTTGTATTCTTACATGTTTGATGTATTGTAATCTATGCTCACCATCACTATTTTTGATATACTGTTTTATTTTAAAATATAAGTTAAAAAATGAGCTACAGAGCTAAATAGAGAATTCTCAACAGAAGAATCTCAAATGGCCAAAAACAATTTAAGGAATTGTTCAACATCCTTAATCATAAGGGAAATGTAAATCAAAATGACTCTGAGATACCATCTAACACCTGTTCAGAATGGCTCTGATCAAAAACACTGATAACAGATTTTGTTGGATAGGATATGGAGCAAGAGGAACACTCCTCCACTGTTGGTGGGAGTGCAAACTTGTACAACCACTCTGGAAATCAGTATGGCGGTTTCTCAGAAAATTGGGAATCAATCTACCTCAAGACCCAACTATACCGCTTTTGGGCATACACCCAAGGAATGCTCATTCATACACATGGTCAATTATTTTCATAGCTACGTTACTCGTAATAGCCAGATCCTGGAAAACACCTATGTGCCCCTCAACCAAGGAATGAATAAAGAAAATGTGGTACATATACACAGTGGAGTACTACTCAGAGGTGAAAGATAATGACATCATGAAATTTCCAAGCAAATGGATAGAACTAGAAAATATCATCCTGAGTGAGGTAATCCAGACTCAGAAGGACAAACATGGTATGTATTCACTCATAAGTGGATACTAGATGTAAAGCAAAGGATAACCAGACTACAAACTACAGTTCCAGAGAAGCTAGCTTAAAAAGGAAGATCCAAAGAGGGATGCATGGATTTCCCTGGGAAGAGGAAATAGATAAGATCTCCATGAGTAAACTGGGGTGGGGTGGGGGCAATGGAGGGTAGAGGATGGGGGATGAGAACATAAGGGAAGAGGATGGTCTAGCTGGAACAGAGATGGAGTAGGAGAACATTGAAAGAGTTACCATGATAGACGGAGACATCATAGGGACAGGGAGAAACAGAGTGCTAGGGAAGTTCCCAGGAATCCACAAGGATAACCCCAGCTGAAACTACTATCAACAGTGAAGAGGGTGCCTGAACTGGCTTACCTCAGTAATCAAATCAGTAAATACCCTAGTTGTCATCATAGAGACTTTCTCCAGTAACTGATTAAATCAGATACAGAGATCCACAGCCTAACATAGGCCAAGCTCCAGGAGTCCAGTCAAAGAGAGAAGAGGGATTCTATGAGCAAGGAGCATCAAGATCATGATGGGGAAAGCTACAGAAACAACCAAACCAAGCTAATGGGAACTCATGAAATTTAGACCAATACTAGTGGAGACTACACAGGACTGGACCAGGTCCTCTGCATAAGAAAGACAAACTTGTAGCCTGATATGCTTAAGGGGACTGCTGGCAGTAGGATATGGATACATCCCTGATGTATGAGCTGGCTTTTTAGAGCTCACTACCTATGGTGGAATACCTTTGCCAGCCTTGAGGCAGGGGAAGGAGGCTTAGACCTACTCTAATGAAGATACCCGGCTCTGCTGACTCTCCATGGGAGGCCCTACCTACTTGAAGGAGGGAATGGAGGGTAGGGTGAGGAGGGAGGCTGGAGGGGTGGGAGGAGGGAAGAGGCCGATCTGTGATTGGAATGTGAAATGAATAAAAAATTTCTTAATAAAAAAATGAACTGAAAAAAAAAGAGTCTGGTAATCTACTTGGGGAATAGGATACTGCATGTTCTTCTATATGGCTCCATTCCTTCTCTATTCACCTGTGCAGCCTTCTTTCTAAAGACCTGTCTTACAGAAAAGCCTTGGTTAAAGATGACCAAACTTAATAGTGGAGCTTGTCTCTTTATTTTCAACTGAATGTAGCCACTTTGAAATCTTGCAGTATCCATCTCTTCCAGGAGAGACTTCATTGCCTACTTCTGTAGGTAAGAGGGGTCCAGACTCCACAACTGTGTAGGGAATCCTTAGAGCTACAAAGGACAGAGCCACCACCTGTCCCAAAAGCATGCCAATCCTTACACAACTGGATGTCCAGGAAGCATCAGATGGCCCTGACACTACAAGTGGCTGTCTTGGAGTCAGCTCTCACTCTGAGATGCTGAGATAGACAGAAATAATTACATGGTTTGATCCCCATTCATGAAAGACTAAGCTGTGGTGTAAGGAGCTGTTATAATATGTCTTGACATTTTCTCTTTATCATTTGTGTCTATCAAGAAAATAATTGGAGAGAAACCAGTTATGAAATAGAAAAGGAGCCTGGCTATTGGCAGGCAATTTCTGGAAAGCTCTTGCTATTATAGGCTTCCCATTAACTGTCTTCAGCAACACATATGCCTCTAGCATTATGGAGGCTATAAATTGATTTGTGCATTCAGCCCAGCCAGAGCCAACATGAAGATAGCCACAGTCTTGGTTCTGCTGGCTTTGATAGCCTTGGAGATGGACAAGGCCTGTGCTGGATCTTCTCATGGAAGTAAGTGTGTTATGGATATCCAAGCTGAAAGCAGAGAGGGATCATAACATGCTAGGGCCTGGGGCTCAGCTACAATAGGGGAAAGCCAAGTGCTCCCTGCTAGAAAGAACTCACTTCCTTTGATCTGTAATAGTGATCACTGCATTTCTTATCTTTCTTAAGAGAAAGAGTTGTTTTTCACAGAAGCCTGTTAGATCAGGGCAGCTCATTTGGTTTGGAGATGTGCCTTGAATGTGGGGTTCACTGGAGTTGCTGCTCAGAGTTGAACCTGGGGTATAGTGGGATGAGAGAGGTCTGGCTATCATTGGAGGATTATAGCATCTTCTCAGGTGTAAAAAAGAGGCTGTGACAGTACAAAGTTCTTTCTACTGAGACTGTACAGGCTTGGGGAGGGAACACACGGCCCCAATGGCCAGGGATCACTCAGGCCTAAGAGAGAAACTGGAACTGGTGTAGCTGAGGGGAGAGCCCCGGGTGCAAAGGAGGATATAGAATAAGCCAGTTTCCTGAAAGTGACCAGGCTTTCAGACCTCTAGTATCAATCCTCAGCCTTGTCTTCTGACTGCTTCAGGCTCCATAAACAACTTTTTTTTTCAGAATTACAAAAACCTGGAGCTTGTCCCAAGTATTCCACAGATTTTGAAGTAGTTTGTATTGAGACATGCTCAGGAGATGACTCATGCCCTGCTGAAATGAAGTGCTGCAGCAATGGGTGTGGTCATGAGTGCATGAGCCCTGACTTTGAAGTGAGTATAGTCCTGTGTCTTACTTTCCTATTGTAGTGACAGCTTGACCAAGGCAACTTATAGAGGAAAGAGTTTATTGGGGTCTTACAGTTTCAGTGAGTCTTGACCATCATGGTAGGGAACATGGCAGCAGGCAGACAGGCATGGTGCTGAAGCAGTAGCTGAAGGCTTCCATCTTGACAAATGATCATGAAACAGAGAACAGGCTAACTGGGAACAGTGTGGGCCTTTGAAACCTCCAAGCCTGTCCCCAGTGATAGATCTCACCAAACAAGGCCACAGTTCCTGATCCTTTGGCAAATGCTCCAACAACTAGGGACCAAGTATTCAAATATATAAGCCCATGGGGACCATTATCATTCAAACAACCACACCGTTTCAAGGTATGTCCAAGGTAGTAAGTGAGTTTCCAGGGGACTTTGCTGGGACAGTCCCATGTTGAATTGTCCACTGATTGCACACAAGAGTCTGGATGTGTCCAAGAGAAAGAACTGGAAGTACAGGACAGCAGGACACTGGGTTACATGATCTGTGGCCCTCTCCTCTGCAAAGACAGTCCCACAGTGACTAAAATGACACAAATCACAATTACTAGGTCCACATCATCAGAAATTGGGATATCTCACTCTTATTCCCCTCACCAGCACAGAAGGACTGAGTCTCCCTGAAAAGAGGTGTTCCAGGAAGGGAGAGAGATAATGAAGTAGTGGGAGCATTCATTCATTTGAACACCTTATGCATCAGGCAGGCAAGTGTTAGAATGGAGATTAAAAGGTAAACATAACTAGACCAGAGAAGCAGGCCTATGTGTCAGCCTGAGCTCTGCACCAGCTTCTACTAAGTTCTAACAATGGTGACTAGCATTGCCTGGGGAGGGCGGAGAGATGACAGAGTGGAGGTCAATGAGGAGAGAGCTTAAGTTGGGATACACAAAGCCCACCAGATGAGGAAGGCAAGTTCAGAAGGTAGGAGATATGCTGGCCCTCCTTAAAAGGTGGGAAAATGATTGCCCTGGGTAGTTTTGGTTTCTGGGGTATGGGTGGTGGTGGGGAGATACTACATCAAGGCCAAAGATCCAAACAGCAATGAGTTGTCAGACATAGAGTGAGGGCTGAACAGCTAGACCTTTCTAAAGAGATGAAAATCGTGATCAAATTTGTATTGTAGACGGTTGACAGCGAAGAGGAAGATGGATTAGATACTTATAAGTACGGCAGATGATCAGTCCCAGAGGATTTCTTCTGAGTCCACGGAGCCCAAGCTTGCCAACTCCCTAGCCCTAGAACTGCATCCTTAGAAGATGAAGATCTATGATGTGGTGACTGCTTCCTAGTGTCTGTGTCCAAAATAAACGATCCTTAGCAATCTCTTGCTGAATAATTCTTTGCACATTCTATTGAATATTCTGATTGGTAGAGCCATCCCTTTTATCTCCAGAGAGTCCAGTAACACTGAACCACCAGTATTCCAGCAGATCAAGGACAAATTGTTCCTAAAAAATATTCTCTCTTCACATGCCATGTCTGTATCTCCAAACAACAGAACATAAGAATATTTTCTGGGTGCATTCTGTGACCATCAGTCTGGCCAAGCAAACAAAATGATCTGAGCATGTCCCACAGAGCAGGCCTGCTGGAGCTGCATTTACTGGGACAGATTTCAGGAGGAGCAGGAAGGGCTCAGGAACTCCCCATTTAAGGTAATACAACATCCTGCAGGACTGGATCTCTACCTCCAGGAGCACAACCATGACCTCTGGCGTGTGGGTTCTGTTTAGCATGAGCTAAGAGACTGGGGAGCTGGTTCAGTGGTTAATAGCACATGCTGCTCTTCCAGAGGACCTGAGGTCAGTTCTCAGCATCTGTAACAGGTGCCTCACAGCTTCCTAAAACTCCAGTTCAAGGGGTATTTGACACCTCTGACCCTCTCAGACATCTGACCTCAGGTCACCTATATCCCACCCTCACACCAATACAATACACATAATTGAAAATAATTTTCAAATCATTAAGAAGCATGGAGTAGAAGCACCAGTTCCTGTCTGCATTAGGAGTCAGAACTCAATTGAAATACCTCTAGGAATCTGGAGCTATCCACATCCTTCAGGCTCAGCACTGGTTTCTGGGAAGTGCTTCTGTTCCTCCCCTGGCCTGAGCTGGATGGCCTACAAGCCATGTTCAAGTTAGATTGTCTGGTTCCCTCAGCATAGTTGGTTTTTTTTAAAGGATCTGTAATGAAAAGTAAACACATCCTTTGGGGAGTAGAATTTAATCCAGAAACAACTTTTATCACCATAGTTTAGTGTCCCATGTCTGCCAATATCACAGTATTAGTCCTCTATGTCACACAGCTGACCTTAAAACTGATGGCCTCTGTCTTCTTCTATGTGGTTCCCTCCTCTGTCGAACTTCATGTTCACCTACCTCGACCTGCCATCCATCTGTCCTTCAGTTCCTGCATCTAAGTCTAGTCCTGCTCTGGCTTCTGCAGCCAAACTAAACTCCATAGCTTTGCTTTCAAGCAGGTGACTGGAAGTGTCCTGACTTACAGTCCCCATAGTTTCTTCAGGTTTTCCCCTCCACCCTGGTTCATTATCTTATCAATCTAGATTCTCCGTACATTCCTCTGTTTCTCTGCTCCTCAGGACTTCTGAAACCTCCTGAATTCTGCTGTGGCCTATTAACTCTGACAGCCATTTCTGTAACACATGTATATAGGTATGTATGTGTACAGAGATAGAGAGCTGGGTTTAGTTGTGTAATAATTGATATTAGAGTTAATATCATCAATTAAGGTTTGAAAAAACCTTGTGTTTGCCTTGGCCGGGGTTACTATGGAAAGCAGAACTGCCTGGCCTGTTGCTTCCATTAAAACTGGTGTGTCTAGCCGGGCGGTGGTGGCGCACGCCTTTAATCCCAGCACTCGGGAGGCAGAGCCAGGCGGATCTCTGTGAGTTCGAGGCCAGCCTGGGCTACCAAGTGAGTTCCAGGACAGGCGCAAAGCTACACAGAGAAACCCTGTCTCGAAAAACCAAAAAAAAAAAAAAAAAAAAAAACTGGTGTGTCTAAAGCCAAGTGGTGGTGGTACGTGCCTTTAATCCCATCACTGAGAATGCAAAGGCCATTGTATCACTGATTTTTGTGGCCAGCCTGATCTGCAGAGCAAGTACCAGGACATCCAGTGTTAGAGAGATAAATCCTGTTACAAAGAGGAAAAACAAAAACAAGAAACCAAACTAAAACAAGCAAAACACAACAAAAACCACTGCTGTATCATGTTAATTTATGGTTATTCCATAAATGATGGCAAAATAAACAAACACAAATATATTTGCCTATCTTTCTGTCATAGCATGTGTACAATACAGGGGGGAAGGTTACAGATACCTAGGAATGTTTCCTCAATTTGAAGGAAGTACTAGAAACACATGGAGCAAGGCATGTGATCAAACTAACCCCTCTCTACCCCTAAGAAATAACCCTGCAAGAATAAGATAACTCCAAAGCCAGCCACCAGATGACTGGAAAATCCCAGAGCTGTTAGAATTTTACCACTACAGCTCCTTCTCTGAGAGTCTGTAACTGGGACAGCAAAAGAGTCAGGCATGTTACTCGGAGACTAGGGACACTGTACTTTCTCCTATGGCTCCCATCCCTTCTCTGCTCACTTATGCAGCCTTCTTTAAAGACCCGACTTACAGACAAGCAATAGTCAAAGACTACCAACCATCATATTGGAGCTTGTCTCTTTACTTTCAACTGAATCTAGCCACTTTGAAATCTTTGAGTATCCATCTCTTCCAGGAGACATTTCATTGCCTACTTCTGCAGGGAAGAGGGGTCCAGACTCCACACCTGTATAAAGAATCTTATCCTTAGAGCTACAAAGGACACAGGCACCACCTGTCCCCAAAGCATGCCACATCCTTACACAACTGGATGTCCAGGAAGCCCCAGATGGCCCTGACACCCCACAGTGGCTGTCTCGGCATCAGCTCTCACTCTGAGCTGCTGAGCTACACAGAAATAATTACATCCTTTGCTCACCATTCATAAAGGGTTAAGGACCACCATGAAGTCAGACTGCTGACTGGCTCTTTGATATGCCACGGGTTTAAGTGTCCTCTGCATAGCCTGGTTTTTCGGTCTGTAACATGAAGACAAAGTGATATACTCTGAAACTCACTCCAATTCATCCCTTCTAGAATAGCCTTCACTTGCTCTAAGCACGACTTGCTTACAATAAGACTCCATTTCACAGGCCAAACATCCATTCATATCTACCATCTTCCTGTGCCCCAGAGCAGGTGGCTCTGATTACCTCAGTCAAATGGAGATGATCACACTGGCTGATGTAGGCAGAGGCTCCTCCTTAGCACAGCGAGTTCCAACCTTCCTCAGAACTCTCTAGTTACACATGAGTGACAGCCTTCATCCTCAGACTCCCTGATGCCCCATTACTGTCTCTCATGTGCCAACTTGTTCCACCTCATGTGACAGTTGTTTCTATCACTGTCCCTGCATCAAAAGGCTAAGATCTCCTTGAGGGAAGGAGGAGGCTTTATTCCATCATCTCTGTCCTGACACACAGCAGATGTACCCACAGCCTTGGTAGGCTGCATCTCCCACACAGGTCCCCAGAGGCTAGGAACATGAGGCATTTCCTAGGGACTACTAGAAAACACACAGCTGCTTCTGTGGGTTACACATTCTGTCTGCAGCACATACTGATCACTAGGTATCAAGCCTTATTTGTTTACTAGAACATTCTATGTCTGGGTCTCCCAAACTTGGATTCATTTTCTGCCTCTCTTATCATTCCAATAAAATCTCTCTCTCCTCTCTCTCTCTCTCTCTCTCTCTCTCTCTCTCTCTCTCTCTCTCTCTCTCTCTCTCTCTCTCTCTCTCTCTCTCTCTCTCTTCCCGCCCCCCTGTCTGTCTGTTTCCCTCTATCTTTCTGTCTGTCTCCCTCTTGCTGTCTCTCTTTTCTATTCCTTCCTTGTTCTACATAGGCCTAAGCAACCCTTCTGAATGCTACTGACCGGATGGTATTTTTGTGTGTGGAAGAGTCTGGAGTGGTCAGTGTCTTCTGTCTGTGCTCACACCCCATGTTTGTTCCAGAGGTTCCAGACAATCTGGAAAGACTGACTTGAAGGCTCCACTGTCTGAGGTGTCCAACACCAAGTGCAGCGAGTTCCTATCCACAGACCTTGCCAGCAGGTGTCAACACTGCATCCTTCCTCTTGGGTTCAAAAACACACACACCCCATCTCAGTCATTATGTTTGGTGTACCACTTCCCGCACCCCACTTCTCCCCTCCAACTCCCTCCTTTCTCTTCCATGATGTCACTGCTGGGGGAAGACAATCTGTGAGGAACTCCTCACTTTCGGCCAATTTCAGTTTCCTTCTTGATACCATGACATCTTCTTTACTCAGGATATTCCGTTTTCCTCCCAGCACCCCACCTCTGTCCCTGGCCCCAGAGTCCCTATAAAGAGGGGTTCCCAACTCAGATCAGCACAACACTCAGCTGGCCTCTGAAGCTTATGAGCTCTGCGGTCTCAGCTCTGTGCAAACCTCTCCCCCAGCCATATCATGAAGCTGTGTGTGTCTACTCTTTCTCTCCTCCTGGTCGTGGCTGCTTTCTGGGCTCCAGCACTCTCAGCACCAAGTAAACGGACTCTGCAATGGCTGATTCCTTGGAGACCCAGTTATTGGTGAAATTATTAAGGCCACTCCACATAGTTAAAAGGAAAGTTTATTAGGGGCATAACTTACAAATGAAGGGTTAGGTAGGTCACAGGGTCTGGGGAAGGTGTATCGCAGTCCAGCGGTGTTCTCTGGAGCTCTGCTCGGTCAACCTCCACCGTCCAGGGTCCAGGAACAGAGAGAGCTGACCCATCCAGACCTCTGGTCTTCAGGGTCCTCTCTTGGCCCCGCCTTGTAGGAGTGACAGTTATCATAGCCTCAATGGGGGTTGGAACTTCCAGAACAAACCTGGAATGACTACCCACTACATCTCCCCCTTTTTGTCTAAATAAGAAGGTTCTAACCTAATACAAGACTATATACAAAGGAATGGTTATCAAATATTGTCCAGGAATAATGAGGGATAATGACCTAGATAAGATGGAACTACAACCAATGCGAACAATATCAAGCAAGAAACACATACTAAAATCCAGAGAAGTCTAGAGCATAGATAAATGGCATGTTACAAAGATCATTCCAAAAGGTGTCCTATCCTAAAGAACCGGAATCTAATACTTAATATGTTCTATCTAAGATATTACATACACACACACACACACACACACACACACACACACACACACACACACACACACTAAGTTGTAACTATAACTGCTAGTCTTCAGTCCCATCAAAGACCTGAGAAGGAATATAATGGTACCTGAGAAATGGTAGATGGATGCAAGCAACTTTCAGAGTCTTGCAAGAGTAGACCAAGACAGCTGGCAGCCTGGTCAGTCACCTAATGTTTCTCAGCATTGTTGGTGCATTCAAATTGGCTACAGGCCTAGAGTATCTGACAGACCATTTTCAGAAGCAGGAATTCTGAAAGACCATCTTACCCTGTCTTGGCAGAGTACAGCGGTCGCTTTCCTTGTGTCCTGCTTGTCCATAAAGGACAGCATTTGTACTGTCAGCAGTTGAGGAAAGGGCAGTTCTTTGCCCAGTAGGCCACTTTGTGCGAAGAAGACAAACTTCCAAATGGAAATGTCTTAGAAGCCCAACATTCTGTTGGGATCAAATTGGTGCTGCCAGGAGCAATTGTGTCTCTCACGTCAACAGAATTCTAAGTTATTTAAATGCCATATTCTCTAGGTCTATGAAGTGTTTGAAGATTACCTGTCCATCTGACCTATGTATCTGTAAATCTGGATAACCTAACTAACATAACTATAGAGATGACAAGCATAGATGACTATAAATCTATAAGTCTTATCTACTGAAATAACCTAAGGACTAAGGCTTCATGTAAACAAGGTAAACAGTCTATAAGCAAATGTATGGCAAAGAACGATGACTTCAAAATTGTGAGAATACACAAGATATTTATAACAGAGGTAGGAATATATAGTGCAATATACAATATGACAATAATCTTAAATATATATCAATATACAGAATATCCTAAACAGAAGTAGAACATACATAAAGTATGACAGATATAAATTTACATTTGCATCAATATACAAATATTTCAAATAAGAGTAGAAATATATGTACATTATAACAAATATAGTTCTGTATTTGTATCAATATACAAATTATCTTAAACAGGAATATAAAAATAGTTTACATTTGTATCAACATATAAGAATATATAACAGTGCAAATTATCTAAGCCTGCTATTTTACTAAATTTGTTTACTAGTATATACAATAATCTACCATAATATCTTATACCTATCCATTCCATTTCTTCTTTTCCCTTTTTTTTAGGAGAATATTGAGTCTAATATTTTCTTCCACGCCCAACCCTATAACCATCATCCATAACTCTGAGAAATATGAAACCTTAGGGAGAAGGGGCGTCGTTTTCTTAGAATTGCTTCCTGCTGTTTAGGGGGTGATGGTATCTCTGTTGGGTACTGTGAGAAAGCTCAGATAGTTAAATCTCAGTTAGACTAACTGTAGGTTCTGCAGCAAGTCTTAGAGTAATGGGTAAGATTGTCTGAAATTCTGGCAAGAAGTGTAGTATGATGATGATTATCATGGCATCATTCTGGATTGGGTAGAGTTGTTGTTGTTGGGGCCCCATCTTCCTTCTGGAGACTTCAGAGATTGCTATTGGAAAAACTTATTTGTTATCAAAATGGAAAGTTTGGATTTAAAGAGGACATAACATGTAAGAAAGGATTCTGAAAAATCAAGAGTAAGCAATGGAGAGAATTAGAATCTTGAAGACAATGGTCCCTTTTTATTGGTTTCCTTCTGTCCCACACCAGAGGGCTCTTCTGATATGGGACTGAAGAATCTCTCAAACTTTTCTTTTAGCAATATGCTTAGGTTTAGAGAAGGAGTGAGCCAATTCCATCTCCAAAGCCAGCTTGGCTTATAATTGAATTGGAACCACAACTATTCTAGATTGATAGAGAGATAGATGTTAGACAGTGAGATTTTACCCTGTGTAGATTGGTACCAATAGATTCTTTCTTTCTGCTGTAAACATTTGGATATCCAAGGCCTTATGACTTCTGGAGAATGGGTATTTCCATTATCCTGGAAAGACAAAAACAGAACCCTACCCCAATTTTTGATTATTAAATTTTTCTTACAACTTGTAGAGATGTCACATTGGTGGATGATCTTTTACTTCTCCTCATTAAGGGGTTTTTTTCCTGTTCGAATTGAATTTTTATTAATTTTGTTGTTATCCATAGCTTTTCTTCTCCTGCAGAAACAAAAGCAAAACCCCTTCCCCAATGTAGAACATATTCAGGCTTCCATTCTGAGGTCAGCACATCCTTGAAATAAACGGGTTGGTTTAGCTCAGGAGTTTTGTCTGTCGTCCAATGTCTCTCCACAGCTGTTGTTGCTTTCTCATCAGCATTGAGAAAATTCAAGGTTAATAAAGCACTATGCAATCTATTTCTAGGAGTCATTGTTACCTGTTGCTGTTTATTTAGCATATCCTTTAAAGTTCGATTGGATCTTTCTATGACTGCTTGCCCTGTGAGATTGTGTGGTATACCTGTAACACGCTTTATATTGTAATAAGCAAAGAATTGTCTCATTTTATTGGAGACATATGCTGGGGCATTGTCTGTCTTAATTTGTACAGGTATTCCCATGATGGCCATAACTTCTAATAAGTATGTAATCACAGAATCAGCCTTTTCAGAACTCATAGGAGTTGCCCATTGAAATCCTGAATAAGTGTCAATGGTATGATGTACATACTTTAATCTTCCAAATTCTGAAAAGTGAAACACATCCATCTGCCAAATTTCATTTCTTTATATACCTTTTGGATTGCTCCCTGCAGGTAATGGAGTTTGGTTATAGATGGAACAAGTAGGACATTTTTTCACCATATCCTTAGCCTGTTGCCAAGTGGAGAAATCCTTCTTCAAACCTTTGCTATTTACATGGTATTTCTTGTGAAATTCTGAGGCTTCTAGCACATTACCTATTAGTAACTGATCAATCTCATCATTACCTTGTGCTAGAGGTCCTGGCAGACCTGTATGGGATCTGATATGCATTATATGTATAGGATGTTCCCTTTTTCTGATGATTTCCTGCAACTGTATGAATAATGAAGTTAATTCTGTATTATCAGGAATAAATTCAGCAGTTTCAATATGTAAAACAACTCTCTCTGCATATTGAGAGTCAGTGACTATATTGAGGGGTTCTGTGAAGTCCATCAGTACCATAAGAATGGCATACAGTTCTGCCTTTTGTACAGAGCTGTATGGACTTTGTACCACTTTACTTAAGTCTCCTGATTTATATCCTGCTTTCCCTGATTTATTTGCAACAGTACAGAATGTGAGGACTCCAGATTGGCTTTTGTCGTACAGTGTGAGGAAGGACCCATTCAGTCTTCTTTATGAATTCTATTCTCTTGCTTTTGGGATAGTGGTTGTTAATCTCTCCCAAAAAGTTACTGCAGGCTCTCTGCCAGTATTCATTATCTTTCTATAGTGATGAAATTTCCTCATTAGTTAAAGGTACTACAATTTCTGCTGGGTCCATTCCTGTCAACTGGCCAAGTCTTAATTTATCTTTTTGAATCAAATCAGAGATTGTTTCTACATAAGTCTTTAATTTCTTATTTGGTTTACATGGTAGGATATCCATTCCAATATAATATCTTCCCTCTGCATCAAAATACCTGTTGGGGATTGTCTAAAGGGGACTATGACAAGGATGCATTTAAGTTCTGGATCCACATGATCCACATGTGCTTCTCAAATTGTCTTTTCTACTAGAGCCAATTCTCTTGGACTATTTAATTCTTTTTCCCCTTCTAGAGTATTAGCCAAATTTTGTAGTCCATCTTTGGGTATTCCCATGATACCCAGTAAGCTGTAAATGCTTCCTAATAACTTTTGAAAATCATTAAGAGTCTTCAATCTCTCTTCAGTTGTACCTTTTGGGGTCTAATTCTTTGTAGCTCTATCTTATATCCTAAGTAATTAATAGAATCTCCTCTTTGTATTTTTTCAGGAGCAATTTGCAGTCCCCAGTGAGGCAAAACTTTTTTTACTTCTTCAAACATGCTTTCTAATGTATCTAACTTTGGATAAGCTAATAGGATATCATCCATATAGTGATAAATTATGGATTGTGGAAACTTTACACGAATTATCTCCAATGTGTGCTTCTCAAATTGTCTTTTCTACTAGAGCCAATTCCTTCTCAGCTGCGGCTGGTAATTCTCTTGGCCTATTTAATTCTTTGTGTACTTTGGCACAAAGTAGGGCTGTTTAACATTCCCTGTGGGAGGACCTTCCATTGATATCTCTTGACTGGCTGAGAATTGTTATAATTAGGTACTGTGAAGGCAAATTTTTCTCTATCATTTTCTTGTAAGGGTAAGGTAAAGAAACAGTCTTTTAAGTCAATAACTATTATAGGCCATTCTTTGGGTAGCAGAGAGGGCAAGGGCATCCCAGTCTGTAGGGAGCCCATTGGCTGAATTACTTTATTAATAGCTCTCAGATCTGTCAGCATTCTCCAATTAACAGACTTTTTTTTTTTAAATAACAAATACAGGAGAATTCCAAAGGCTGGTAGATTCTTCAATGTGTTGAGCATTTAACTGCTCTTGAACCAGCTGTTCTAAAGCTTGTAGCTTCTCTTTTGTCAAAGGCCATTGTCCAACCCAAACAGGTTTATTAGTTAGCCATTTTAAAGGCAGTTGGTACTTCTGAGAGTTCAACAGCAGTTGTGCTCTGTTTGTGTACAGCCTGAATGGTTGGTGACTGTTTTTTATAGTATGTTATGATATTATTTTTCAACAGGTGACAATGAGGGCTGATTCTTCCCCCAAAGGTTCCTGACCCTCAGAGGGAACATCTCCTAAGGTTTCCATGGCATGTTGGGCATCTTGAATTCTTAGCTGGAGGTGAATTCATCCTCTCACATGCAGATGAGGCCTAGAGTAGAGTCATGGCCTATTTGTGTTGACATTACTGCTGAGAGAGCAGGATTAGGCCAGAATCAGGATCTCCTCCTTCATAATTAGTTCTTGTTCCCATGTGGCCACACCCTGGGAAAACAGGGAAGGAGGAAGTCAGTACCACAGAGGCGAGATCCCAGAAATTCTGGGACAGATCTATGAAGAAAGGCTTTGACCAGGAACAACAAAGGATGGGGCAATGTAGGACTCCACCTGCTGAATCATGTAAAACTTTGGTCTCTCTCTTCTCCTCTTGGCCAATGACCTCCTTTTTTAGTCTACTATGAGATATCTTACTTGCTTGCTTGGTTTTACATATGGACTTTCTCCAGGTTTCTGGATCTGCAGTAGAGCCTGAAAAGAGGAGGCAGAGCAAGGAAAGAGACCTTTGGCTTCTGCACAATGTCCACTTGATAGTGTGTACTGCTCTCCTCCCTTAGGGCCTTCCTTCCACACTCTTTCCAATAAGCATGGGGGGTTCAGGTTTCCCTACGACATGGTATGGAATTCTCTGGGTATATGCTCACAGGCAAATTAGCTTGGTCACACAGTTGTTCTAGTTTTCTTTTTATTTTTGAGAAATTTCAAATTGATTTCTACAATATCTGTATTAATTTACAACCCTATTGTAGGAACCAGCCAATGAGTCAACTAGGATACCCGAGTAGGTGTGAGGCTGAAGAAAAAACAGAGACAGAATGTAGCACAAATCTTAATAGGTCTTATTAATAAAATCAAACCCAGAGCCAGGTATTGGGTTAAAGCTGGAATATCAGAGAAGCAAAACAAGCCACAACTTCCTCACCTTGCCAATTCCTCAGCAGATCCTGTTTCCTCCGACTGGAAGCCTCAGAGTCCTCATTCAAATAAATCTCAGCCAAACTGCTGCTTAAAAGCCTAAAAGCTTAACCAACTCTAGTTTCTGGTTTTTACACCTTATATACCTTTCTGCTTTCTACCATCGCTTCCTGGGATTAAAGGCATGAGTCACCATGCCTGGCTGTTTCCAGTGTGGCTTTGAACTCAGAGATCCAGATGGATCTCTGCCTCCAGAAGGCTAGGATTAAAGGTGTGAGTGCCACCCATTTTCTGACCTCTATGTCTGTCTAGTGGCTGTTCTGTTCTCTGACCCCAGATAAATGTATTAGGGTGCATGATATATTGGGGAATACAATACCACCACAACAGAAGAATAGACGGAGACAGAAAATCAGTGCTGGGAGGGCTTCTGATCAATACCAAGCAAGCCCTGAGTTTATTTCGCAGCCAGCTTATATACGAACTGAAAGGCTAAAGTGGAACAAAGCACAGCACAGGCGGTCTAGCCTGTCCTTGATTCAAGGAACAGGCAGTTTCGTTATCTCCAACATGTGCCACCTGCTGACATCAGCAGCCTGCCTGGAATGGTCATTTGCTAAATAATTAGTTCTTTCCCACAAGCTAGTCAGACTTTCTCACAGCCCCTGTACTTTTTCTAAGGAGCCTTATCAGAGCTTTCTCTCAGCTTCTGAAGAGACTAGATCAAGCAAGCCTTGAAGTCTTTTGGGTCAGGACAGACTTCAGCCTCAAGCTGGGTCACTGTGGGAATCTAAGTCACTGTGGGTTCCTTTCTCTCCACATCCTTTCTATACACACACACACACACACACACACACACACATACATACACGTGTGTGTGTGTGTGTGTGTGTGTGTGTATTCTGACTTTATTGTGTTTTTCAGATCCTGGAGTTTTCTAGATTCAGTACATCTGCAAATAATGACAGATGATGTCTAGCCTTCCTATTGTCTCTTTAAAGTATTTTTCTTTTATTTATTTATTTTTATTATTAAGAAATTTTCTGTTCACTTTACATAACAACCACAGATCCCTCTCCCCTCCCTCCTCCTACTTCCCAGCCATCTGCTCCCAACCCACTCCCGATTCCACCTCCTCCAAGGTAAGGCCTCCTATATAGAGTCAGCAGAGCCTGATACATTCAGTTGAGGCAGGTCCAAGGCCCTCCCCCTACACCAAGGCTGTGCAAGGTGTCTCACCACAGGCAGTGGGCTCCAAAAAGCCCTCTCATGCACCAGGAATGGATCCTGATCCCACTGTTGGGGGGCCCCTTAAGCAGATCAAGCTACACAACTATCTTGCCTATGTAGAGTGTCTAGTCCAGTCCCATGGAGGGTCCACAGTTTATAAGTTCCCATCTTTTGGTTTGGTTGTCTCTGTACATTTCCCCATCATGATCTTCATGCCCTTAATCATGGAATCCCTCTTCTCTCTCTCTCTTTGACTGGATTCTTGGAGTTTGGCCTTGTGCTTGGCTGTGGATCTCTGCATCTGCCTCCATCAGTTACTGGATGAAGGCTTTATGATGACAGTTAGGGTATTCACCAATCAGATTACCAGGGAAGTCTAGTTCAGGTACATTCTCCACACTTGCTAGTAGTCTAAGGTGGGGTCATGTGGTGATATTTTATTTGTTCTTTAATACATAAAGCTTGCCTGGAGATCAGAGGGAAAAAGTCAGCCATTATAAGTAAACAAAGAAGTCAGGAAGTGGTAGAACACACCCTTAATCCTATCACTTAGCAGACAGGATCTCTGTGTGTTCAAGGCCACACTAGGGAATAGAGCCAAGCATGGTGATACATGCCTATAATCCCAGTACTGACCATAGAGGTCTGGAGGTCTGCATAGACAGACAGAAAGTGACAGAACTGTGTAGGAAGAGGAAGTGATGTAGCTAGCTAAGACAGCCAATGAGAGAACAGAACAGAAAAGGCATATAAACGTGAGTATACAGAAGAAGCTCTTTTGGAAGCTGTGGAGTTGGGGAGTTGAGGTTAGCTCATGGTTTGTCCTATTCCTCTGCTCTTTCTCTGGGGCTATAACACAAATTTCTGTCTCTGTGTTTTTTTTTTTTTTTATTTTTATTTTATTTTTATTTTTTTTTTTTAATTTATTTTAATTTATTTTGCAATACAATTCAGTTCTACATATTGGTCACGGATTCCCTTGTTCTCCCCCCTCCCGTCCCCCTCACCTTCCCCCCAACGCCCCCCCCCCCATTTGTGTTGTTTCTTTTTTTTTTTTTTTTTTTTCCCCTTTTCTATTTTAATAAAAAGGAAAAAAAAGAAAAAGGTTATAACTAACAAAAGAAAAACTATATACAAAAGTACAATGACTATATACAATATATACAAGTAATAAATGTCTAAACAATGTCTAGTCCATTTAGTTAGCCACTGGACAACAAAGTATCCTTGAATCAACTGCTGACAAAATGGACAGACAGGACTTGAAACAAAGGACTACTGATTCTTGCCAAAACGAGTGTGGTTATGGCTTTATCAAAAGGCATCTTCTGAGGCCAGGACAATATGGCACCATCCCTGAAGTGGCCTTCGCAATTTGGAAAAGGTACAGTGTTTTTTATTTATTAAGACCATTTAGAAATTTGTCTACAGGGTCATCCTTGTGAATTACTAGAAAATTCCCTAGCTCTCAGTTTCTCTCTATCCCCATGATGTCTCCCTCTATCGTGGCTTCTTTCCTTGTTCTCCCACTCCGTCCCTGTTCCAGCTCGACTATCCCATTCCCTTATGCTTTCATATCTCATCCCCTACCCTCCATTGCCCCTTCCATCACACCCACTTTACTCAAGGAGATCTCATCTATTACCCCCTCCCAGTGCGATCCATGCATCCCTCTTAGGGTTCTCTTTTTAGCTAGCTTCTCTGGAGCTTTGGGTTGTAGTCTAGTTATCCTTTGCTTTACATCTAGTATCCACTTATGTCTGTCCTAATGAGTCTGGGTTACCTCACTCAGGATGAAATTTTCTAGTTCCATCTGTTTGCCTGTAAATTTCATGATGCCATTGTTTTTCACTGCTGAGTAATACTCCACTGTGTATCTTTATCACATTTTCTTTATCCATTTTTTGGTTGAAGGGCATCTAGGTTGTTTCCAGGTTCTGGTTATTACAAATAGTGCTGCTATGAACATAGTTGAGCATGTGTCCTTGTGGTATGATTGAGTGTTCCTTGTGTATATGCCCAAGAGTGGTATTGCTGGGTCTTGAGGTAGATTGATTCCCAATTTTCTAAGAAACCATCATACGGATTTCCACAGTGGCTGTACAAGTTTGCACTCCCACCAACAGTGGAGGAGTGTTCCCCTTGCTGGACATCCTCTCCAACAAAAGCTGTTATCAGTGCTTTTTATCATAGCCATTCTGACAGGTATAAGATGGTATCTTAGTGTCATTTTAATTTGCATTTCCCTGATGACTAAGGATGTTGAGGAATTCCTTAAATGTCTTTCAACCATTTGTGATTCTTCTGTTGAGAATTCTCTGTTTAGCTCTGTAGGCCATTTTTTAAATGGATTGTTTGATACTTGATGTCTAGATCCTTGAGTTTGTTATATATTTTGAAAATCAACCCTCTTTCAGATGTGGGGTTGGTGAAGATCTTTTCCCATTCTGTAAACTCTTGTTTTGTCTTTGACCGTGTCCTTTGCCTACAAAAGCTTCTCAGTTTCAGGAAGTCCCTTTTAGCGATTGTTGCTCTCAGTGTCTGTGCTAATGGTGTTATATTTAGGAAGTGGTCCTCTGTGCCAATGCAGTCAAGATTATTTCTACTTTCTCTCTGTCAGGTTCAGTGTAACTGGATGTATGCTGAAGTCTTTGATCCACTTGGACTTGAGTTTTGTGCATGGAGATAAATATGAATCTATTTGCATTCTTCTATGTGTTGACATCCAATTATGTCAGCACCATTTGTTGAAGATGCTTTCTTTTTTCCATAGTACAGTTTTGGCTTCTTTGTCAAAAATCAGGTGTTCATAGGTGTGTAGATTAATGTCAGGATCTTCAATTAGATTCCAATGGTCCACATGTTGGTTTTTATTAATTAAAGTATATCCAAACAAAAGTAAGTGTTCCCCAAGCTCCATCCTCTATGCATCTGATTCCCTTTCAGAAAATGACAGCTGTCACTCTTAGGAGTGCATTCAGACATTTGCAAACCTTCACAAAATGTCAGGAACCAGGACAATGTAAGCAACAAGAAGTGATCACTCACCTGGGCCTTAGCTCTGCTTTCTTGCATTTGTCCTGAAGTGGATCGACCTTCTCCCCACAGCCTTCTATGATAAAACTTAATTCAGACATATGCTTTCAAGTATTACCTTTTCTTTCCTTTATTCAGTTCACTAAATAAGAGTTACTAGAAACGTCCTTGGTAAATTTCACAAGACTGTCTTACTTCATGAGATGTTCACGCATTTTGTACTCACCAACTTTGATATATAAAAATCTCACTTTATTCTTTCCACAGTTGAATCCAGTTCCCCATCTCCATTTAGTCCAGTGGTAGAAAATTTAATCTGGCTGACAAGATAAACATGGTTGCTTCCTGGTTCTTTTCTCTATTGAGAATGATCTCTTGCCTGTTTTTTCTTCCTTCTCCTACTCCACCCACACAAGCCTTGACTCTGCCAGTATCTGATGAGAGGCCTCACAGCACTTTGGGACACTGGATCAGCCCTGCTGCCCTGTCAGCTACTTTACATGTCTTCTGAGGTCATGGTGCTGCTCTGTCCCTCTTGTCCCACTCAAGCCCCTCTGAAAAAGCATGGTCCCAGCTATGACAACTAGGAACAAGGAAAGGGTTAGACTATAGCATGAATCTTAAAGGTACTTATTAATAAAATCAAACCTGAGGCCAGTTATTGGGGTAAATGCTGGAAGATCCGTGAAGCAGAACAAGCCACAGCTTCCTCACCTCGCCAATTCCTCAGCTGATCCTGTTTCCTCAGACTGGAAGCCTCTGAGTCTTCATCTGAATGGGTCTCAGCTGAACTGTGCTGCTTAAAAGCCTAAAAGCTTAATCAGCCAAATGCTTCCAGTTTCTGGTCCTCACACCTTATATACCTTTCTGCTTTCTGCCATCACTCCCTGAAATTAAAGGCTCACTTTCTGGGATTAAGGGTGTGAGTCACCATGCTTGGCTGTATCCTTGAACACACAGAGATCCAGGTAGATCTCTGCCTCTGGAATGCTAGGATTAAAGGTGTGTGCTACCATTACCTATTCTCTATGTTTAATAATGTGGCTGTTCTGTTCTGTGACCCCAGATAAGTTTATTAGTGTGCACAATATTTCGGGGGAACACAATACCACCACATTTCCCCTTTTTTATCTAAAATTTTAAAAAGCTTATAACTAATGCAAGAAAAATTATATCCAATAAGTATATACAATATACACAGTCAAGAGTTACATTAATGATGTCTAGTCCATTAACATTTGACATATTCAGATAAAAACTCCATTATATATATTATCAATGTCCAGTTACATTTGACAAATTCAGAAAAAATTTTCATTACTTATCCTATTTAAAACAAGTAGTACCTTTTTAAATATAGATTCAAAAATCTCCCTTTTTATCTTATCATATCCATATTCTCTCTTTTTTCTTTTCATAATAGATTCAATAATCTACCTTTTGTCATTTTTATATCTTCCCCTTTTCTTATTAGAGTAGATTCAATGATCTACCCATTTATCCTATTATTTCTTTATCTTTTTTTCTCAGAGTAGAGTCAATGATCTATCTCATATCTATATTCTCTTTTTTCTTTTTCTTTTTTTTAAACAAAGCTCTGAATCTAATTTCCTTGTTCAGCTTTTTTCCTGACCATTAACAATTAACAACTTGTAACCAACCATCATAAACAATGACAATATCCATAACTCATTAAACAACCAAAAACCACCCATCCCACCTCTTGGGAATGTGGGCGTTGTTTTCTTAAAATTACTTCCTGCTTTCTGGGGGTGAAGACATCTTTTGGGAATCCTGAAAAGAAAATTTTTGGGTTAATTTTCAAGTCCTGTATCATTTGTCCAGTCTCTGCATAATGGGAAAAGTGCAGGACTTGTCTCAAGTCCTTGTTTGAGTAGTCTGTCAGGCTGGATCATCTCAGCTAGCCATCTCAAAATTGTCCTGAGTAGTTTGTAGTCCAAAGCCAATCTTTCCATGGTGTTAATCAACTTAATGGCTTTATCATAGTCCATGTGGAATCGTCATTGTGGGCTCCTGTCATCTTTTTGAAGATTTCAAAGTCATTGTTAGGCGTGGTCCAGGTTTCCTGCAGACATTTATTTTATTTTATTTTATTTTTGTGCCTCCTCTGTGGTTTGGAGCAATGACAGTCTGATAAATGTCTGTCTCTCAGAACCATGAGTTTTCTTCCCTAGAAGGGTAAATCTTCACAGCAATTTCTCCTCACCATTTGTCTTGCCAAACTTTTCCAAACTGACCTTTGCCAATGCTTTCTTGTAACACAATGGTCCAGTCAATTCTCTGAACAAGCAGCAGTAAACACTTCCACCCAGGTAGCAGCATCACCACAGTCACCAACATGATGAGAAGCAGCCAAAAACTTGGAGCAGCAGTCACTGCCACCATGGTCCCACCGCCACCGTTTGTGGCTGGGTCCCAGCCAAAGCCTCTTCTTAGCAAGCCTCCTAGGCTCCCTCAAACTCGGGATCCTCCTGCCTCTGCTTCCTTCAGTGAATCCTACCAGTGTGTGCCACCACAACCAGCCAAGTGTAGCTCAGGTCTAAGCTGGAGCCCACGAAGCCACAGGCAAGTAGCTTTTTCGAGAATTCGTACCAAGAACATTGGGTGCCAGATGTAGCAGGAATCTTAGATGGTCTTATTAATAAAATCAAACCTGGGGCCAGGTATTGAGGTGAATGCTGGAAGATCAGAGAAGCAGAATAAGCCACAGCTACTTCACCTTGCCAGTTCCTCAGCTGATCCTGTTTCCTCAGACTGGAAGCCTCTGAGTCTTCATTTGAATGGGTCTTAGCTGAACTGTGCTGCTCAAAAGCCTAAAAGCTTAACTAGCCAAATGCTTCCAGTTTCTGGTCCTCACACCTTATATACCTTTCTGCTTTCTGCCATCACTCCCTGAAATTAAAGGCTCACTTCTTGGGATTAAAGGCGTGAGTCACCATGCTTGGCTCTGTCCTTGAACACACAGAGATCCAGGTAGATCTCTGCCTCTGGAATGCTAGGATTAAAGGCATGTGCTACCACTGCCTATCCTCTATGTTTAATAATGTGGCTGTTCTGTTCTGTGACCTCAGATAAGTTTATTAGCATGCACAATATTTCGGGGAACACAATACCACCACATTAAATAAGCCACCATCGGTAATGAGAAATAATAAGCAAGGATTATAACAATAATAAGATTGAGGACTTTAGAGGGCTAGAAACTCACTCTTTAGAAGGTGTTCAGATTAGGCTGTAATCTATCCTAAATTCTCTATACTGTGTAAAACAATTGTTTTTCAGATTGTGTACTGCCCCAGGAGACTCCATTTTTACTAAAAGTGGGTTGTGACTAAATTTTGAGAATGAAGAATGACTGTGCACCTGGGTAGGCACATGAATGGTGCCACCTGTCTGGCACCACCCATACCACACAGGAGAAAACTGGTTTACTTTTAAGAGTAGAAATAGTGACACTGTATAAATTTGTATGCATACAACAGAGGGGGGAGGGAGAGTTACAGGTTCACAGGAGTGTCTCTTCAATCTGAAGGAAGGACTAGAAACACATGGAGCAAAGCATGTGACCAAAGAAACCCCTTTCAATCCCTGAGAAGTAACCATACAGAATGAAATGTCTTCAAAGCCAGCCACAGGATGACTGGGGCATTCCTGCAGCTGCTGGTGCTTTACTACTACAGCTCCTTCTCTGAGAGTCCTAATGGGGACAGCAAGAGTCAGGCACTCTACTTGGGGACAGGGCCACTTCATTTTCTCCTGTGGCTCCCATCCCTTCTCTGCTCACCTATTCAGCCTTCTTTTAAGACTTGACTTACAGAAAAGCATTGATTAAAAATGACCAAAGCAACCTGTAGAAGAGTTTCAGACAGTGAGTCCATGACCATCATGGTAGTGAACATGGCAGCAGGCTGACAGGCATGGTGCTGGAGCAGCAGCTGAAGGCTTACATCTTGACACAAAATCATGAAGCAGAGAACAGGCTAACTGGGAAAAGTGTGGGACTTTGAAACCACAAAGCCTGTCCCCAGTTATACATCTCCTCCAACAAGGCCACAACTCCTAATCATTCTACAAAAGCCCCAACAACTAGGAACCAAGTATTCAAATGTATAAGCCCATTGGGACCATTATCATCCAAACCCCCACATACTTCAGGGTATGTCCAAGGGAGTAAGTGAGTTTCCAGGGAACTTTGCTGGGACAGTCTCATGTTGCTTTGCCCCTGACTGCACACAAAAGACTGGATGTGTCCAAAAGAACGAACTGGAAGTAAAAGGCATCAGAAAACTGGGTCACATGATCTGGGGGTTGGGGACACTATTAGTGGTATTCTCCTGAGGGCCAGTCGGCACTACAAGACAAAGCCCACTCATGGCATTGGCAGATACAAACACTTGGTGAAAACGCTAGAGCCTAAAAAGAAGAAAGCCAAAGTGGAAGTGAGAGCCATTAATCTGGGGACAGATTATGAATATGGTGTTTTAAACATCCACCTGACTGCTTATGACATGACTCTGGCAGAAAGCTATGCCCAGTATGTCCACCGCCTCTGCAACAGGCTCTCCATCAAAGTTGAGGAAAGTTACGCGATGCCCACCAAAACCATGGAGGTGATGCGGCTACCAGCCCAAGGCAACAAAATGGTCCTAGACTCAGTCCTTACCACCCATGAGCGAGTGGTTCAGATCAGCGGTCTGAGTGCTACATTTGCAGAGATTTTCTTGGAAATACTCCAAAGCAATCTTCCAGAAGGAGTCCGGTTGTCAGTGAGGGAGCACACCGAAGAAGACTTCAAAGGAAGGTTCAAAGCTCGGCCAGAACTGGAAGAATTGTTGGCCAAGTTGAACTAAACACTGTGAGCCCTTTCATGCCATCATCGGTCTCAGAGAAGTTCTTCCTGCTTGATCAGAATAAGCAGGAGAATGAATGCGTATACTGGGAATGCCTCCTGTGTCTGTGACATGCTGTGCTTGCCAGTTCCCACTTACCTTAACAAAGCCTAGGGTATTCTCCACCTAATAAAAATCTGCTGTAACCACTGTGTATGTGTGTGTGTGTGTGTGTGTGTGTGTGTGTGTGTGTGTGTATGTGTGTTATGTATATGTGTTTGTGTGTATGTGTGTATGTATATGTGTGTGTATGTATGTGTGTGTATGTATGTGTGTGTGTATGTATGTGTGTGTGTATGTATATGTGTGTGTGTGTATGTGTCAGTTATCCTGTAAACTGTCTTTAAGGAATTCTGTTTCTCCTTGTCTAAACATGTTCTTATTCCACCATACTTTTTCTTTTTTTTTGTAGACCAGGCTGGCCTCGAACTCACAGAGATCCACCTGCCTCTGCCTCTGCCTCCTGAGTGCTGGGATTAAAGGCACGCGCCACCACCACTTTTTCAATTAGAGTGAATCCATCCTTTAAAGCAATCTGGTGTAAACTAATTGTTTATTTGTTTGTCTGAGTCAAGGTCTCTATGCAGTCCTGGTTGTTTTGGAGCTTGCTATAGAGATTAGGGTAGCCTCAAACTCACAGAGATCCACTGCCTCCTTACCCTCAACTCCCACCCCTAAATGCTGGGATTAAAGGTGTGTGCCACCGTGCCCTGTAGGAACTCATCTTTTGAAAGAACATGGCATGGAGTTTTATAATGAATTAGCGATTACAACTTTAGTGAACTCTGTATTCGTCTGTTTTCTGTTGCTATAGTGAAGTTCCTGGGGCTGGGTTCTTTATAAAGAAGAAGATTCAACCAGTTGTGATAATACACAACTGTACTCCCAGCATTTAGGAGGTAAAGGCAGGAGGATGAGGAGTTCAGGGTCATTCACAGGTACATAGTGAGTTCAAGGCCAACTTGGGTCACATGAGACTGTATCCACATACATACATATGTACATGCATACAAGATATTTGCTAAGTGTAGTGGTGTGTATCATCCCAGTGTTCAGGAGATTGAAGCAGGAATATTGCAAGTTAAAAAAAAATGACCTTGATCAGGGGCCAATAAACTGTGATCTGTTAATCAAAAAAAAAAAAAAAAAACCCCAGACTGTTTGCTCTTCCGGTGACATTCCTCAAATCCATTCAGTTGTTGTTTCCAGTGACAGGGAAACTTCCCTGTGACCTGGCCCAAGCCTGCCTACCTGGATTTCAAGCCGTTCTTCAGACTTCCTGAATGCCAAGATCATGCCCCTGGGAACTGCCCACGGTTGTCTATGATGAGGGCCAACTTGACAAAGCAGAGTATCCTTTTTCTGCAAAGCCCAGGGCAGAGTGAAACACCTAGGGCACAAGTCCATCCCATGGCAGCCATGGGGATCCTTATTTAAGTCAATAAAGAAAATTACTATTTTTTAGTTTACATGTAATTTCAATACTTAAAAAAGATTTATTTATTTTATATATGTGGGTGTTTTGTCTGCATGTCTGTCTGAATACCAGAGGGAACTAACCCCATACAGTTACAGACAGTTGTGAGCTGACATGTGGGTGCTGAGAATTGAACCTGGGTCCTCTGGTAGAGCAGTCAGTGCTCTTAACCACTGAGCCATCTCTTCAACCCCCTATACTTTCATTCCTTAAATGTAAATCAGTTTGCTCCTCTCCCATTCCTGCTGCCTCCATCCTTCCCTGGTGCCCCTCTGCTCTCACATCACACGTGTCTGTGTGCTGCCCCACCCCCATTTAAGATTACTATTAAAATTACCAAACTTCTAAGATGAGAGAGAGAGAGAGAGAGAGAGAGAGAGAGAGAGAGAGAGAGAGAGAGAGAGAGAGAGAGAGAAAGTTTATGGATTCTATTAGTCAAAATTATGAGACCCGAGAGACTGTGGCACACTGACAGGACGTGGCCTTAACGTTTTTAACAGAAATTTGTAATGAAGCAAGTTTCCTTTTCAGACTTACTTATCTTAGAGCCAGACTTCCTTGGTTTCATTTCCAAATCTGTGGTGTATCAGCTGTGTGTTTTTCTGTAGATTACTTACCTCTCTGTGTTAAGTGTCTATTTGTGTAACAGAAACTAAAAATGACACCCACTTCAAAGGATAACTAGGAGAATTAAACAGATTAGTACTTAGGATAGTACTGGCTCATGGTAAGTGCTGTGTTAAGTGTTAACCACAATTCCTATCATTTACATGTTTTGTAAATCCCCAGGTTTTAATCAAAAATAATTTTATATTGAAACACAGACTTTACATGCTTACAGGCACCATGCAATATTTTAATCTGTATAACTGTATGATGTCCAAATCAGGGTCTGCATCTCTATCAGGCAATTTCTTGGTGGTGAAAACATTCACAATCCTTTCTTCTTACTCTGTTGAAATATACAGTTCATTACCATTGTCTTTACCTGCCCTACTGTGAAAAAAGCATAATAAATACATCTCACTTAGAAGAGCACATTTTTCCTGGATGACCACCACCTACTCTTTGACTAGCTAATCACCCTTCCAGTTCTCAGCTCAGTTTAGAGAAAAGTTCAAGCAACCAAATGGACGAACCTACCTAAGTACTAGACTCATTAAATACAAATGTTAGGACTTCCAGGCCGTGGAATGCCAAGAATTCATTAGTGCTGTATTTCAGTAAAGACTAAGTCTTTAGTAACTCTGGTGAATATTAACTAACAATGTGAAGACATGTTGATGTGAGAAAGTACTATTAAGCACTAACAGCTAGGTACCTAATGATAGAGAATTTTCAGTCTTAAGTATTAAATCTTGAGAATTTTAAGATCCATGTCTTCCTATAGTTTGTAAAATTTTTACAGCAACCACACATATTTTTGGTAAAAGAAAAACAACCTAATGTAATTTTTTGAAAAAAAAATCATACTTCACATTTTTATCTTTTCTTTATTCTTTGACGATTTGACATGTGTATACATGGATCCTATCCACCACTAATTCCCCCTACCCCAGTGATAATCCCTCACATGCCCCTTCTCCAACCCTGTCATGTCTCTCCACCTCTCTCTCCTACTTTCTCCCCTACTCACCGGCCCTCCCCTACCTGCTCTACTCTCTTCCCACACCTCCTGTCCCTCCCTCTGGTAACCCACTGAGTCCATGAGTGCCTACCTGACAACCTTCTGACTGCTTTGGTGGCTCGACCCTAAGCAGATCTTGTGGAGAAAGGCATAATTGCAGTGAGTTCGTGAATACAAGAACCAAGACATCGTCCACCACATACCTTTCCACGCTCTGGCTGTTACACTCTTGCTGTTCCTCTTCTCGGGCCCCACATTTTGGGGGGTCTCTCTCAACACTTTGCAGCCACCATTTAAAATAGGAACCTCCAACACCGACACAGTGCCTGTCACATAGAAGGTGCTCAGTAAAGCTTTACAAGACCTCTAACACTGACACAGTGCCTGTCACATAGTAGGTGCTCAGTAAAGCTTTACTGGATTGTTGTCTTGTCTCAGGGGAATGGGAAGAGGGCAGAAACATGTACAAGCATCAAAGGGAGAGACTTCCTAAGAAATGCAGAAAGCTTCCTGAATCCACCAAATACTGGTGAGACTGGTGCTTCTCTCAGGAATGTAACACCTTCTGAAGTCACTGCCCTCTACCCCAGACACCCTGACAGCAGAGGTGCAGGCTGTGGTAGTGACTAAAGCCTGGTGGCCAGGCCCTGGAGGTTGCTGATGAGCCCTTCAGCTGGTGCCCTCTGCTACCATTCTGAACCTGCACTCTGCATATCTGTCCACTTGTCTCTTCCATCCACAATCCAATGTCTGCTCCCATTTCCCCAAAGTGACTTAGATACCACACTGGCAATATCGCTTCTTGGTGTATTGTTGTTGCAAAATGGCTCTGTGTCTCAGCTCACCTTGGCTCTCCAGTTTCAGTAACACCCTAGTTTCAAGCACACTCCCACTCTTGACCCTCAATCCTCATTGGTCTCCCCTAACAGTTAATCCTCACAGTGTCTGCAGGAGAGGACAGCCTACCCACATGGACCTATATTCTGTTTCCAGGAATCTTTGCTCTCTCCCAAGAGTCTACTGCCCTCTAATACCCTGAATAGTCATAAGACTCAAGTTCCCACTTTCCAAGAGTTGACAACCGCTGGTAGAAAGGACCAGTATGAAGTCAGACTGTTGACTGTCTCTGCCCCACACCACTGGTTTAAGAGAGTCCTCTGCATACCCCAGTTTTTCTGTCTGTAACATGAAGGCAATGTGATGTAGTGTGAGACTCGCTCTAATTCTATCCTTTTAGAATAGTCTTCACCTTCTCTGAGCATGCTCTGCTCACATTAAGATTCTGCCTCACAGACCAATCACTCATGCATATCTGCCATCTGCTTGTGCCCCAGAGCAGGTGGCTCTGCATCCCTCAGTCAAATGGAGATGATCACTCTCGCTGATGTAGGCAGAGGCTCCTCCTTAGTCCAGTGAATTCCAACCTTCCTCAGAACTCACTACCTACACATGAGGGACATCCTTCATCCTCAGACTCCCTGATGCCCTGTTTCTACCACTCATGTGCCACCTTGTTCCACCTCATGGGACAGTTGTTTTTATCACTGTCCCTGCATCAAGAGACTAAGAACTCCTTGAGGGAAGGAGGAGGCTTTACTCCACCATCTCTGCCCTCACAAACAGCAGATGAGTAGGAAGTTGGTTGAATTTAAATGCCATGGAAAATGAAATCCATGTGGACCAAGAGTCGAAGACACAAGCCCTTGATGTGTGACCATGAAGCTGCATCACCCTGAGAGGTCATGAGGAAGACTGTGTGCTGTCAGTGAACCCAGAACACAAGACCTGGGGAGGTGGGTGATGAGGCTGAGGGCAGAAAGAGCAGCAGAGACGAGGGAGTGTGGTCTGGGCTTGGGGAGAAGAGGAAGAATGAGGAAGGACAAACTTGTCCTTTGTGAAATGACCATGAAGGACCCCAGGATACTGCCCTAACCCTCCCAGCTTTTCACTTGGAAGCACTGAAGAGACCTGGCTCCCTCTTCACTCCTTTGTTTTCTGTCAGTGAGTGTGGATGCTGCAGTGTGAGGTCTGGGGCAACTCAACCTTGTGAGTCAGGGTAATTGAGCTAAAGGTGAGGGAGACTGGGTCCATCATCAGGTTTCCCTCTCTTGCCCTACTTTGATTCTAACTGTACCCCCGGCCTTGGTAGGCTGCATCTCCTACACAGGTCCCCAGAGACTAGGAACATGAGGCATTTCCAGGGACTGTTTGGAAAACATGCATCTGCTTCTGTTGGCTACACACTCATCACTAGGTATCAATCCTTATTCATGGACTAGAACATTCTTTGTCTGGGTCTCCCAAATTTGGCTTCATTTTCTGCCTCTCTTATCATTCCAATAAAATCTCTCTCTCTCTCTCTCTCTCTCTCTCTCTCTCTCTCTCTCCCTCCCTCCCTCCCTCTTTTCCCTATCTCTTTCTTGTTCTAGATAGGCTAAAACAATCCTTCTGAATGCTGCTGATCAAATGGCATTTTTGTGTATGGAAGAGTCTGGAGTGGTCAGTGTCTTCTGTCTATGCTCACACCCCTGTTTGTTTCAGAGATTCCAGACAACCTGGAAAGACTGACATGAAGGCTCCACTGTCTGAGATCCCAACCACCAAGTGCAGCGAGTTCCTATCCACAGCCCGTGCCAGCAGGTGTGAACATTGCATCCTTCCTCTCAGGTTCACAATCACACAAAACCCATCTCAATCACTATCTTGGTGTGCCACATCCCCCTCCAGCATTCACCCCCACTTCTGCCCTCCAACTCCCTCCTTTCTCTTCCGTGATGTCACTACTGGGGAAAAACAATCTGTGAGGAACTCCTCACTTTTGGCCAATTTCAGTTTCCTTCCTGATACCATGACATCTTCTTTACTCAGGGTATTCGATTTTTTTTCCACAGCACCCCACCCCTCTCCTAGGCCCCAGTGTCTCTATAAAGAGGAGTTTGCAGCTCAGATTAGCACAACACTCAGCTGGCCTCTGAAGCTTCTGGGCTCTGCAGTCTCAGCTCTGTGCCAACCTCTCCCCCAGCAACACCATGAAGCTGTGTGTGTCTGCTCTCTCTCTCCTCCTGGTCATGGCTGCCTTCTGGGCTCCAGCACTCTCAGCACCAAGTAAGTGGACTCTGCCATAGCTGCTCCCTTGATGACCCATTGGGTTCAGTTTTCCAGCTGGGGCCAGAACAACAGTGGGGATTGGTCAGGGACAAAAGGGAGCTGGGAGATTCCCGACTCTGTTGTTCACAGTAGAGACTACCAGACAGTCACCAATAGTTAACGTCCTGTTTCCTTAAGAATTAACAAGCAATAGCAGAAAATGCTGGCCTGGAAGCCAGATATTCTGAGACTTTCTCTCTGGTCTAAGCTTGTCTGTATCTATGATTTGATTTCCCTAACTGAAATATGAAGGAATGGAGAGGTGTTTTGAGACAAAAATCCAGTTTCAATCTCCTAGAATTTTCTCTCCTTTTCGAGGACTGTCTTTCTAGAGTAAAAGTCTCATTCTGGGTGAGGACCATGCATTCAAGGGACCTTGTTTAGGATTCTAGTAGTCCATAGGGAAGATCTGGAATGAACAGCAGATTTGACCTTACCCTGGCTTTTTCTTCCAGTGGGCTCTGACCCTCCCACTTCCTGCTGCTTTTCTTACACTGCTCAGAAGCTTCCTCGGAACTTTGTGACAGATTACTATGAGACCAGCAGCCTTTGCTCCAAGCCAGCAGTGGTGTAAGTACACACTGGGGGGAGGGCCAGCCTCAGAAAGGGCCAGGTTCAGGTGAAAGGGCTAAGAGAAGGATTGAGTTCTAAGGGTTGAAGCTGTGCCAAAGAACAGTGAGGTCATGAGGTCACTTTCTGAGTTCTGATAGAGGCTGAATAGTCATTAAAATGGGTGGTAGCTCTTGGAGATGAAGGTATCCAGAGTCCATGAAATCAGAAACAGTCAAAACAATGCATACTTATATAGAAAGTCCATTTCAAGGAGCTGTGAAAAATTGGGAAACATCATCATATTGATCATGAAACCCTGTTTCCTAATATAGGGAACCCCTGGGCACAGATACACACCCAGGGAACAGAGTTTCAGGAAGTCTAGTGTCAGGATAATGCAGGAAGGATCCCCTCCACCATGGTTGCCCATAGAAGCAATGCTCAACAGAGTGAGATGCCTAGCACAGGCAAAGGACAATGCTAGATGTTCTCTACGGAACCATGGGATTCTTATCTGTCCTCTCCTTCTTCTACAGATTCCTCACCAGAAAAGGGAAGCAAGTCTGTGCTGACCCAAGCCTGCCCTGGGTCAAGGATTATGTGAATGACTTGGAGTTGAACTGAACTGTAGGAGGAACCACTTCAGGGAAGGCCTCCTGAGCCCTGTCACTCCTCATTCAGAAGTGCCTTGCTCCTTCCATTCAGAATTCCTCTCCCCCTTTTTAATCAAGTCTTTATATAGTCTTTGTTATTTTATTTGGCGTTATTTCTACTATTTATATTTAATTAAAGGACATGTGTCTCCCATGGGGATGGTCCACCATTACAGTTCCTCAGCAATTGTAGATATGATCATGTAGTTGATCTCATGCATTTTCATAATAAACCTTTTTTTAAAATGTAGTTGGTGATTTAAAATTGATCTTCATTTGGTTTGAAAATGCCAGGTGCTATTATAGATAAGCTATAGTTTGCAAAAGCAGTGATCATGAGTAAATACGGAGATCTTAACGTGTCTTCTTGTCTACATGGACTCAATACATCCTCTCAATGCTTCTAATGAGAATGCTAACACCTGTATAAGGGTGGGAACCGGTACCTACAGCATTATAGATTAAGAAACAGCCTTAGGGAGAAGGGTTCTCTGAGGCTTGTAGATTTGCTTGGGAAGCATCAGGAAAGCATGACCCAGAGGGACAATGTTGATCCTAAGGGTCATCATTAGATTGACATTCCAGAGGGAAACTGTGACTGGGACAACAACACAAGACAGAGGGAAGGGATGTGGTCCAGTCTTAAGGGGACTTCATTGTCTTATTGTCACCGTGACATTAGAAAATCACTTTACCTTACTAGAGCTCAGGTTTTCTGACCTGTAAAGTGGGGTAATAGTACCCACTGTATTGGAATGTATAAAACACCCCAGAAAATTTATCTCCCTCTCTGAACTCCAGCTTGTGTTCCTGGAAAACAAGGATTTTTGAAGTTCCTGTTAGCTCATGGGTCAGCAACCTAAACCACAGAGTAAATGAAATGACAGAGTCCTAAGTGTGTGGTTTGGCTGTAAAACATCGTGGACCCAAGCCATGACTACTTAACAATTCTCAGCCACACTTACTTCACCTAGGACAGAGAGAAATGTAGAATTGAATGAACAGTAGTTCTGATCAATAGTTCATAGACTGGCAGCATGTTGGAACTGGGAAAGACCCCTTAGGCCATCTAGTCTAACTCTCATTTTGTGGAAACTGAGGTTAAAGACTGAGAAATAACTTAAGAAAGACCTCTCAGTGTGTGACAGAGCAGCACTGCAGCTGATGTCAACCCCCAGGTCAATACTCTGTACTGGGTATCTTTCCTGGTGACACACTTCTGTGGTCCCCAAAGGGATGACTCCCTGAGTATCATAGAGAAGGAGAAGATGGCCTTGAAAGACATTTCAAACTTACCTGGTGAATAAAAGTGTAATCAGACCCTCTTCTCTGAGCCAACAAGCACATTTCCTTCCTTGTCCCACCCTCAGCCCCTCCTGGCATCCAGGCTACTCCATAGCAAGGGACCTAGAGCAGGTCTGAGAGGATGGGGACTAAGACCTGTTGGGTTCTGGTTTCCTTTGTCTAGATCTGAGCTATCCAATATGCTAGCACCTGCCAGAGTGCCTACTTAAATTTCAATGAAGTGCAACAAAAATAAAATTGAATTCAGCCTCTCAGTCACACCATTCACAGATGCTTATGGCTACCATGTTAGAAAGGACTAGTGTAGAACCTGTCCAGAACATGTCAGTCATTACAGAATGCTCCGTTGCATGGCACGTTCCCAGCAATCTCACTTAATGAAGAGTGATGATCAGGGAAGTCAGGGTAGCCTCGAAGGTTATAGTATAGCTTGAATACACAACTCCATTCTGAGTGGATGGGACAGGAGAGAAAATGGATGGTCCTCAGAAGTGAGGCAAGGTGCAGTTCACTGTAGAAGACTGAACAAACGACTTCCCAATAGGACCACATCCTAAGCCCTAGAACCTGTCATTGTTACCACACAAGGAAGATGGCATTCTGCAGATAGGATTAAGCAAGAATCCTGGGGCACAGACCCAGTCTGGTCCCCTGTGTAGCCATGCACCCTGCTATGGGAGGCAGAAGGAAATTGGAAGAAGGGGACTAGATAGCCATGTGACAACTGAAGGAGATGTCATGCCGTTGCCTCTGCAGAGGGCAATGGAGGCCGTGGGACAATGGTTGGAGTGATGGCCCCGAGGTGAACGGGGCTTACTGCTCTTGCAGAAGCCCTGGATGTCATTCCCAGCACCCACATGACAGCTCACCGTCATCTCTGACTTCTTTTTTGGGGGAATCCAGTGACTTCTTCTCTTCAGCCTCCACAGGTAGCATATACATTATATATGGTGCATATACATACATGCAGGCAAACAGGGAATGTTTTTAAATCTTATAAGAAAAATGTAGATTTAGTAGCTAGAAAGGGTAAGGAAACTTCTTCTCCCCCAGGCTGATGAAACTAATTTTGGACTTCCAACTTCCCGGAAGTTCAGGGAATTAAATGTGTTTAGTTTCAAGACACCAAGATTGCTGTGATTTGTGATACCAGTAACAGGAAGTGCGTACAATTGACAGCTGAAGAGTCATTCACTGACAGTGGTGGCCTCAAAGGTGCAGAAGAGAATGGAACATTCTAAAGTAAGCCAAACATCCCTATAAAGTTCTTTATAAGAAAGGCTTGTTATATCTGTGTGTGATTTGTTTGGGAGCTGGGTGGTGGGCCCCCAAAGAGTAAAGAGTAAAAGAATAAACAAAAGACCTATTACATCCTTCCTCTTTCTTTTGTCAATTTAGCTAAGGGCTTATCAATCTTATTAACCTTTTCAAAGAACCAAATCTTTATTTAATTTGTGTTGTATATTGTTCTTTCAATGTCTGCTTCATTAATATCTCCTTAAATCCTTATTATTTCTTGCCTGCTACTGTGGTTTGGACTGACTGTTTTTTTGATTTCAAGAGTCTTGGGATGTATTGTTCAGTTATTTATTTGCTACCTCTCAGCTTTTTAAGTACAGGCACTTCCTACTATAACTTTTCATCTATTTATTTATTTATTTATTAAGTTTTTCCAGACAGGTTTGTTTTGTGTGTGTGTGTGTGTGTGTGTGTGTGTGTGTGTGTGTGTGTGTGTGTGTGTGTGTGTGTAGTTTTGGTGCCTAGATCTTGCTCTGTAGACCAGGCTAGCCTCAAACTCACAAGAGATCCACCGGCTCTGCCTCCCGATTGCTGGGATTGATGGCGTGAGCCACCACTGCCCAGTACTATAACCTTTCCTATTAGGATGACCTTGGCTGCATCCCAGAGGTTCTAATAGAATATGTTTCATCTCCAGTTGTTTCTAGGGATTTTTTATTTTTTCACTGATGTCTTAGATCACCCACTGTTTGTTCAAAATTTATTGTTTAGTCTCCCATATTTTTATGGTTTCTGTACTTCCTCTTATTATTGATTTCTAGTTTTATTGGATTATGGTCTGACCAGAAACAAAGATTTATCTCAATTTTTTTTTTATTTGTTGAAACTTAATTTCTGTCTTGTGAAGCAGTCGATGTTAGAAAAGGTTTCATGTCCTGCTAAGAAAAAATCCTATTCCCTCTCATCGGATGCAAATATATATAAGATAAATGTGTCCAGTCACTCTCATAGTATATTTTAGCTCTGAACTTTCTTTGGTTTTAGTTTAGAAGACCCATGTAAGTATAAAACTGAAATGTTAAAGGCCCCGCCATTATTCTGTCAGGACTTATGTGCCTCTTTGTGTCTGTTATTGTGTGTTTTATGAAATTCAAGACCCAACATTTGGTGCATAGATATTACAAATGTTATACCTTCTTGATGAATTATCCTTTTTGTTAATGTGTACTGTCTCTTTTTAGTCTCTTCTAGTTTTGAAGTTTATTTAATATAAGGCTAGCTATGCCTGCTTTTTAAGTTTTCCATTTCTTGGTAGTTTGTTTTCTATCCTTTGATAATACATTTCCGGTATCTTCTTCTTTTTTACGAATGTGTATCTTGGAGACCACACATGGTTCTTGGTTTTTCATGCATCCCATTAGCCTGTATCTTTTGTGGTAAGTTAAGAGTATTTACTGTTATTTACAGAGAGGGGGTTCCTGTTTCCTAGAACTGAGTTAGGTGATTCTTTTGTTTTGTTTTGGTTTGTTTTGTTGGCTTATTGGTGTTTCCATTCCTTTCCTTGTTTTAATATTGAGGGTTTGCTGAGTTCATGTGTTGGACAATGTTGTTTCTTTGAAAGGTTCAATCTGTCTGTTTGTAGTGCTGATGAAGTGGACATTTTGATGTGTTTGCATGAAGAAGGACCATCTTTCTTCCTCCCTGGAAAGTATCCTACTAGAAACATTCTATGCTGATGGGGTAGCTGTTACAGATTGCCTTAATTCGTATTTGTCTCAAAATGTATTTAATTTTCCAGAAATCTTGATAGACAGCTTGGGAAAGAACCTGTAATAATGGACCTTATATAAAATTTAAAAGGAATTAAAATATACTCAACCAAAAGTAAGTGTTCCCCCTAGCTGCATCCCCTACACATCCGACTCCCTTCCAGAGACTGACAGCTGTCACTCTTAGGAGTGCATTCAGACATTTGCAAACCCTCACAAAATGTCAGCAACCAGGACAATGTAAGCAACAAGAAGTGACCAGTCACCTGGGTCTTAGCTTTGTTTTCTCGAATTTGTCCTGAAGTGAATCAGCTTTCACCCACAGCCCTCTGTGATAAAATTTAATTAAGACATAAGCTTTGAAAATGCTACCTTTTCTTCCCTTTATTCAATTCACTAAATAAGAGTTACTAGAAACATCCTTGGTAAATTTCACAAGACTGTCTTACTTCAGGAGATGCTCATGATTTTGTACTCACCAACTTTGATATTAAAAAAATTCTAAATTTATTCTTTCTACAGTTGAATCCAGCTCCCTATCTCCATTTCTTCGTGTGGCAGACAATTTCATCTGGCTGACAAGATAAACATGGCTGCTTCCTGGTTCTTTTCCCTATTGAGAACAATCTCTTGCCTGTCTTTCTTTCCTTCTCCTACTCCTCCCACACAAGCCTGGACTCTGCCAGTATCTGATGAGAGGCCTCACAGCACTTTGGGACACTAGATCAGCCCTGCTGATCTGTCAGTTATTTTACATGTCCTCTGAGGTCATGGTGCTGCTGTCCCTCTTGCCCACTCAAGCCCCTCTGAACAAGCATGGTCCCAGCTATGACAACTAGGGACAAGGAAAGGGCTAAACAAGCCACCATCAGTGATGAGAAGTAATAAGCAAGGGCTATAATAACAATAAGATTGAGGACTCTGGAGGGCTACCTGGAAACTCACTCTTTAGAAGGTGTTGAGATCAGACTTTCATCTATCCTAAATTCTCCATACTGTTAAAACCATTGTTTTTCAAACTGCGCACTGCCCTGAGAGACTCCATTTCTAGGAAAAGTGGCTTTTGACTCTATTTTGAGAATGAAGAATGACTGTGCACCTGGATGGGCACATGAATGGTGCCACCTGTCTGACACCACCCACCCAACCCAGGTGAAAAAAAAATGATTTACTTTTAAGAGTATAAATGGTGACACTCTATACATTTATCAGTTTAATTATGACTCTATTGGGCACATGAAGTATACCATATTTGAATGCCAAGCCCAAGAATTTACAGGACACATAAGACCAATGAAAGAGTGTAATTCCTCATTGAAAACCATAAAATGGGGGACAGATAGCACTGTGAAAGCCCCACTTACCTGTTCTCTGAGCTTTTGATTTGTGTGTCAAGGATCAACAGGCAGAGAACTCAGGACTGTCCCAGGGTTTCAGGATGGCTCCTTATCTGCTGTAGATATAGCTGACTCTACTGTCATTGATTTATCTTCTTGTTCCCCCACCTGGACCTGCCATCCATCTGTCCTCCATCTTTCATCCCAGCCTGGTCCTGCTCTGTGCTTCTGCAGCTAAACTCAACTCTGCAGCTTTGATTTCAAGCAGGTGACTGGAAGTGGCCTGACTTACAGTTACCTCAGCTTCTGCAGCTTCTCCCTACACCCTGGTTTATTATCTTATCAATGTAGATTCTACTTACATTCCTCTGTTTCTCTGCTCCTCAGGACTTCAGAAACCTCTTGAATTCTGCTGTGGCCTATTAACACTTTACAGCCATTTCTGTAATACATGTATATATGTATGTATGTGTTTATAGATAGAGAGATGGATTTACTGTGTTTTGTATATTATGCTATTTGAGAATGAATATTAGTAATTAATGTTGAATTAAAAAACCTGTGTTTGCCTTGACCACGGTTACCAAGGAAAGCAGAACTGCCTGGACAGTTGCTTCCATTAAAACTGGTGTGTCTTGAGCCAAGTGCTGGTGGCACATGCTTTCAATCCCATCATTTGGGATTCAGAGGCTGGAGGATCTCTGAGTTTGAAGCTAGCCTGGACTACAGAGCAAGTTCTAGGAAAACCAGGGCTGCAAAGACAAACCATATCTAGGAAACAAACCCAAAACAATGCTGTGTCTTGTGAATTATGGTTATTCCATAAATTGTGACACTGTAAACAAACACAAATGAATTTGCCTATATTTCTGACACAGCATGCATACCTCAGAGGGGAGAGAGTTACAGGCACCCAGGCGTGTCTCCTCAATCTGAAGGAAGGACTGGAAACACATGGAGCAATGCATGTAACCAAAGAAATCCCCATCAATCCCTGAGAAGTAACCATACAAAGTGAAATAACTTCAAATCAGCAACAGGAGGACTGGGGCATTCCCGAAGCTGCTGGTGCTTTACCATTATACCTCGTTCTCTGAGAGTCTCTAATTGGGACAGCAAGAGGCAGGCACTCACAAGAAACCACTTCCTAAATATAACACCCCCAGTAGCACAGACACTGAGAGTAACAATTAATAAATGGGACCTCCTGAGACTGAAAAGCTTCTGTAAGTCAAAGGACACGGTCAATAAGACAAAACAACAGCCCACAGAATGGGAAAAGATCTGCAACAACTCCACATCTGACAGAGGGCTGATCTCCAAATTATATAAAGAATTCAAGAAACTAGACATCAAAATACCGAACAATCCAATAAAAAAGATGAGCTACAGGCCCTAGTTCAACCTTCCTAAGATGAAGTGAAATGGGGAAAAAATGAAGTCAGTCCCATTTTCTCATCAAGTGTTCATTGGGAGAGCTAAGGCACGCACGGGAGACGTAACCTACAGAAGACAGGCAGTTAGTAAATAAACATGAAATACGGGAAGAAAGTCAGCCCCACACACCTGTGTTCTACAACCACTGATGACGTAAGGGAGGTAGACAAACATCAAAGGCCGCTTAAGGGTCAGCGTCTAATTTCCATAGAGAACATTGTGCAAGGGCTTCTGCCAGGCCTGGCAGTGATACTTTGACCCCTGAAACCTGCATGGTGGAAAAAGAAAACCACAGTTGTCCTCAGACCTCCACTGGTACTCCAAACCACTACTGTGCGCTCTCTCTCTCTCTCTCTCTCTCTCTCTCTCTCTCTTTCTCTCTCTCTCTCTCTCACACACACACACACACACACACACACACACACACACACACACACACAGAATAAAAAAAGAAATGTAAACTAAAATAATGGTGAATTAGAACTATGCACTCCAATGACAGCTAATGAGTATTTTTGTTCGAGTCTACTATGAATTTATGTATTCTTACATGTTTGATGCATTGAAATCCATGCTCACCATTATTATTTTTAATCGACAGTTATATTTAAAAATATAAAATATAAAATCAAAAAATGAGCTACCGAGCTAAACAGAGAATTCTCAACAGAAGAATCACAAATGGTTGAAAGACATTTAAGGAATTGTTCAACATCCTTAGTCATCAGGGAAATGTAAATCAAAATGACTCTGAGATACCATCTTACACCTGTCAGAATGGCTAAGATCAAGAACACTGATGACAGTTTATGTTGGAGAGGATGTGGAGTAATGGGAACACTCCTCTACTGTTGGTGGGAGTGCATACTTGTATAACCACTTTCGAAATCAGTATGGCAGTTTCTCAGAAAATTGGGAATCAATCTACCTCAAGTCACAGCAATACCACTAGGAATCAAGCACTCAAATATATAAGCCCATCGGGACCATTATCATTCACACCACCACATCCTTTCAAGGTATGTCCAAGGGAGTAAGTGAGTTCCAAGGGCTTTGCTGGGACAATCCCATGTGACTTGTCCACTGACTCCACACAAGAGTCTGGATGTGTCCAAGAGAAAGAACTGGAAGTACAGGGCAGCAGGACACTGGGTTACATGATCTGTGGCCCTCTCCTCTGCAAAGACAGTCACACAGTAACTAAAATGACACAAATCACATTTACTGAGGTCCACATGGTCATAAACGGACATACCACACTCTTCCTCCACTCCCCCAGCCTAGAAGGACTGAGTCTCCCTGAAAAGAGGTGTTCCTGGGAGGGAGAGAGATAATGAAGTGAGGGGGAGAATTCATTCATTTGAACACCTTATGCATCAGGCAGGCAAGTGTTAGAATGGAGATTAAAAGGTAAAGGTAACTAGACCAGAGGAGCAGGCCTGTGTGTCAGCATCTGTTAACAAGTGCCTCACAGCTTCCTAAAACTCCAGCTGAAGGGGTATCTGACACCTCTGACCCCATCAGACACCTGACCTCAGGTCACCTATATCCTACCTTCACACCAATACAATACACATAATTGAAAATAATTTTTAAATCATTAAGAAGCATGGATGAGAAGCACCAGTTCCTGTCTGCATTAGGAGTTAGAACTCAATTGAAATACCTCTAGGAATCTGGGGCTATCCTTATACATCAGGCTCAGCACTGGTTTCTGGGAGGTGCTTCTGCTCCTCCCCTGGCCTAAGCTGGATGGCCTACAATTCACGTCCAGGTTTGATTGCCTGGTTCCCTCAGCATTGTTGGGGTATATAAAGGATCAGTGATGAAAAGTAAACCCTTCCTTTTGGGAGTGGAAGCTATTTAGTAAATATTTAGTCTCTGTTATCTTTCCTAGACCATCCAACTTCGTCTCCCAAGTTTGGTGTCTCCTGTATGTCTCTATCAAATCACTGCTCCTGCACTTCACACCGTTTGCCTTATAACTTGATGGCCTCTGTCTTCTTCTATGTAGTTCCTCATCTGTCTATCCTCATGTTTACCTAACTGGACCTTCCGTCCATCTGTCCTTCAGTTCCTGCATCTAAGCCTAGTCCTGCTCTGGCTTCTGCAGCCAAACTAAACTCCACAGCTTTGCTTTCAAGCAGGTGACTGGAAGTGGCCTGACTTACAGTCTCCATAGCTTCTGCAACTTCTCCCATCTACCCTGGTTCATTATCTTATCAATCTAGATTCTCCGTACATTCCTCTGTTTCTCTGCTCCTCAGGACTTCTGAAACCTCTTGAACTCTTCTGTGGCCTATTAAAGCTTTCAGTCATTTCTGTAACACATGTGTATAGGTATGTATGTGCATAGAGATAGAGAGATGGGTTTACTGTGTGTTGTGTCATAAGTGATATTAGGATTAATATCATTATTTAAGGCTAGAAAAAAACCTTGTCTTTGCCTTTCCAGGGTTACCATGCAAAGCAGAACTGCGTGGCCTGTTGCTTCCATTAAAATAGGTGTGTCTTAAGCCAAGTGCTGGTGAAGTATGTCTTTAATCCCAGCACTAAGAATGCAAAGGCAGGTGTATCACTGACTATGTGACCAGCCTGATCTGCTGAGCAAGTACCAGGACATCCAGTGTTAGATAAATCCTGTCACATAAGGAAAAACAAAAAACAAGAAACCAAACTAAACAAACAAGCAAAACACAACAAAAACCACTGCTGTATCTTGTTCATTTTTGGTTATTCCATAAATGATAGCATTATACACAAACACAAATGAATTAGTATACAACAGAGGGAGAGGGAGAGTTACAGGCTCGCAGACATGTCTCCTCAGTCTGAAGGAAGGACTGGAAACACATGGAGCAAAGCACATGACCAAACAATCCCAGCACAATCCCTCAGATGTAACCCTACAAAGATAACTCCAAAGCCAGTCACAGGATGACCGGACATTAGCACAGCTGTTGGTGTTTTACCACTACAGCTCTTTCTCTGAGACTCTATAATTGGGACAGCAAAAGAGGCAGGCACTCTACTCAGAGACTAGGATACTGCCCTTTCTCCTACGGCTCCCATCCTTTCTCTGCTCATCTATACAGCCTTCTTACTGGAAGTTTTGGTCAAAGATGACCATCATAGTGGAGCTCATCTCTTTTCCTTCATCTTGACCTAGCTACCTTAAAATCTTTGAGTATCCATCTCCTCCAGGAGAGATTTCATTGCCTACTTTTGCAGGTAAAAGGGGTCCAGATTCCACACCCTGTTTAAGGAATCTCATCCTTAGAGCTACAAAGGACACAGCCACCATTTGTCCCAGAAGCATGCCACATCCTTACACAACTGGATGTCCAGGAAGCCCCAGATGGCCCTGACACTCCACAGTGGCTATCTCAGCATCAGCTCTCACTCTGAGCTGCTGAGCTACATGGAAATCATTATATCCTTTGCTCACCATTCATAAAGGGTTAAGCTGTGCTGTAAGGAGGAACATGGTGCTATAATGTGTCTTGACATTTTCTGGTTATCATTTGCATCTACCATGGAAAAGTTGGAGAGAAACCAGTTATGTCATAGTAAACGGAGCCAGGCTATTGGCAGGCAGCTTCTGGAACGCTCTTGTTATTATAGACTTCCCATTGACTGTCTCCAGTGACACCCATGCTTCTGGCATTATGGAGGCTATAAATTAACTTGTGCATTCAGCCCAGCCAGAGCCAACATGAAGGCAGCCACAGTCTTGGTTCTGGTGACTTTGATCACCATGGAGATGGACAAGGCCTATACTCTGTCTTCTCACAGAGGTAAGTGTATTAAGGGGATCCAAACTGAAAGCAGAGAGGGATCATAGCACACTAGGGCCTGAGGCTCATTTACAACAGGGGGAAGTCAGGTGCCCACTGCTGGGATCGAATTCACTTCCTTTGGCCTGTAACAGTGATCCTCTTATCTTTCTTAAGAGAGAGAGAGTTGCTTTTCACAGAAGCCTGGATACATCAGGGCAGCTCATCTGGTTTGGAGATGTGCCTTGAATGTGGGGTTCACTGGAGTTGCTGCTCAGAGATGAACCTGGGGTATGGTGGGATGAGAGAGGGCTGGCTGTCATTAGAGGTTTATAGCATCTTCTCTGATGTAAAGAAGAGGCTGTGACAGTACAAAGTTCTTTCTACTGAGACTGTACAGGCTTGGGGAGGGAGCACACTCTCCCAATGGCCAGGGAACACTAGGCCTAAGAGAGAAACTGGAGCTGGTGAGGCTGAGGGAAGAGCCCCGGGTGCAAAGGAGAATACAGAATAAGCTAGTTTCTTGCAGGTGACCAGGCTTTCGGACCTCTGGCATCAATTCTCAGCCTTGTCTTTCTGACTGCTTCAGGCTCCATAAACACCATTTTTTTTTTCAGAATTACAAAAACCTGGAGCTTGTCCCAAGCTGTCCCTAAATACTGTTGGAACTTGCAATGAGATATGCTCCGGAGATGAATCATGCCCTGGTAAAATGAAGTGCTGTAGCAATGGGTGTGGTTATGTCTGCATGAACCCTGTCTTCAAAGTGAGTATAGTCCTGTGTCTTACTTTCCTATTGTTGTGAGAGCTTGACCAAGGTAACTTATAGAAGAGAGTTTATTAAGGGTTTACAGTTGCAGACAGTCAGTCCATGACCATCATGGTAGGGAACATGGCAGCAGGCAGACAGACATGGTGCTGGAGCAGTAGCTGAAGGCTTCCATCTTAACACATGATCATGAAACAGAGAACAGGGTAACTGAGAGTAGTGTGGGCCTTTGAAAATAGTTAGCCTGTCTCCAGTGATACATCTCCTCTAACAAGGCCACACTTCCTGATCCTTCTGCAAATGCTCCAACAACTAGGGACCAAGTATTCAAATATATAAGCCCCTTGGGGCCATTATCATGCAAAACATCACATCCTTTCAAGGTATGTCCAAGGGTTTGAGTTTCCAGGAGACTTTGCTGGGACAGCCTCATGTGGCTTTGTCCACTAACTGCACACAAGAGTCTGGATGTGTCCAAGAGAAAGAACTGGAAGTACAGGGCAGCAGGACACTGGGTTACATGATCTGTGGCCCTCTCCTCTGCAAAGCAGTCGCACTGAGATTAAAGTGACACAAGTCACCATGACTTAGGTCCACATGGTCATAAACTGAGATGTCTCACTCTTCTTCCCCTCCCCAGCCTCAGAGATCTGACTGTCTCAGGAGAGCAGGTGTTCCTGGGAGGGAGAGAGACACTGATCTCTGTGGTAACATTCATCCATTTGAACACTTTATACATTGGGCAGGCAGGTGTTAGAATGGAGATTAAAAGTAAATGTAACTGGACCAGAGAAGCAGGCCTGTGTGTCAGCATGAGCTCTGCACCAGCTTCTACTAAGTTCTAACAACGGTGACTAGCATTGCCTGGGGGAGGCAGAGAGATGTCAGAGTGGAGGTCAATGAGGAGAAAGCTTAAGTTAGGATACACAAAGTCCACCAGACGAGGAAGGCAAGTTCAGAAGGTGGGAGATATGCTGGCCCTCCTTGGGAGATGGGGAAATGATTGCCCTGGATAGCTGTGGTATCAGTTGGGGTGTGTGTTGAATGGAGATAAAACACTACAACAAGGCCACATCCAAACAGCAATGAACTGCCAGACATCCAGTGAGGGCTGAAAAGCTGGAGGTTTCTAAAGAGATGAAAACCATGATTAAAATTTTATTGTAGATGGCTGACAGTCATGTGAAAGATGGATTTGATACTTATAAGCATAACTGATGACCAGTCCCAGAGGATTTCTTCTGAGTCCACGGAGCCCAAGCTTGCCGACTCCCTAGCCCTAGAACTGCATCCTTAGGAGATGAAGATCTATGATGTGGTGACTGCTTCCTAGTGTCTGTGTCCAAAATAAACAATCCTTAGCATTCTCTTGTTGAAGAGTTCTTCCCATTTGTGCATCCTATTGACTATTCTGATTAGCAGAGCCGTCCCTGTAGCCTCTACAGAGTCCATGGACACCAAACCACCAGGATCCTGGCAGATTAGGGGAAAAGTTGCTCCTCAAAAATCCCTCTTCTCATGCCATCACTGAATCTCCAAATAAGGTAGAAGACATAAGAATATTTTCTGGGTGCATTTTGTGACAATCAGTCTGGCCAAGCAAACAATGAACCTGAGCATGTCCCACAGAGCAGGCCTGCTGGAGCTGCATTTACTGGGACAGATTTCAGGAGAAGCAAGAAGGGCTCAGGAACTCCCCATTTAAGATGATACAACATCCAGCAGGACTGGATCTCTACCTCCAGGAGCACCACCATGACCTCTGGGGTGCTGTGGGATAATGCTTTTGTACATTGGTTTAATAAAACACTGATTGGTCAGTAGCCAGGCAGGAAGTATAAGTGGCGGAAGTGGATAAGAAGAATTCTGGAAAGAGGAAGACTGAGTCAGGAGACGCCAGCCCACCATCCAGGGAGTAACATGTAATGGCACACAGGTAAAGCCATGGAAAACTTGGCAATTTATAGATTAACCAAAATGGGCTGGGTTTAAGTGTAGGAGTTAGTCAATGGTAGGCCTGGGCTAATGGCCAAGCAGTTTTAATTAATAGAAGCCACTGTGTGTTCACATGGGTCTGAGCAGTTACAGGACCAGGCAGGATACAGGAATTTTATAATGGGCTGTGGGACCTTGGTGCCTGGCAAGCACAGGAAAACTTCAGCTACACTGGGTTGTGGCTTCTGCTCAGCATGTGTTAAGAGGCTGCGGAGCTGGTTCAGTGGTTAATAGCTCATGCTGCTCTTCCAGAGAACCTGAGGTCAGTTCTCAGCATCTGTTAACAGGTGCCACACAACTTCCTAAAACTCCAGCTGAAGGGGTATCTGACACCTCTGACCCCATCAGACACCTGACCTCAGGTCAGCTATATCCCACCTTCACACCAATTACAATATACATAATTTAAAATAATTTTTAAATCATTAAGAAGCATGGATGAGAAGCACCAGTTCCTGTCTGCATTAGGAGTCAGAACTGAACTGAAATACCTCTAGGAATCTGGGGCTATCCACATCCTTCAAGCTCAGCACTGGTTTCTGGAAAGTGCTTCTGCTCCTCCCCTGGCCTGAGCTGGATGGCCTACAAGCCATGTTCTGGTGTGATTGCCTGGTTCCCTCAGCATTGTTGGGGTTTATAAAGGATCAGTGATGAAAAGGTAAACCCTTCCTTTTGGGAGTAGAATCTAATCTGGAAACATTTAGCCTCTGTTATCTTTCCTAGACCACCCTATTTAGAGCTGCTGGTACCAAAAGATCATGGGAGTATACAGCAAGTGACAACTAGAGTTCAGAAGTTTAACCTATCAGAACTAAGGGTTCTGTTTGAGGATACTATCACTCAAGGCACTATGGAATTACTGCCTTTTGAATTAATTGGCTGTTTCCTATTGTAAACTTCTTGGACAATAACAAGTATGATTCTCCCCATTTATCATGCATTTCCATTTTATGTGTACATGTAATCTCACGATTGCATCTCAATCTAGGGCACAAATTTACCTATACATTTGGGGTAATTGGGCAACTGTCCCCAGCTGTGTTTATTTTTTCATTAACATAAATTTGGCCAGAGTCGATCTCAGGACAAAAGTATTTCAGTTAAGATACCTTTTTTTTTTTTTTTTTTTTTTTTTTGGTAAGGACAAATGCAGAGAAATAAACATTAGCTCATCTCACTCACAGATAGAGAAAATCACTACTAGCAATTAAATCCTCAATTCCTTACCTTTACCCTGAGTTATTTACACAAGACCCTAGCTTAAGAGATTCACCGCTCACATTCCTGGGATGATGTTTTAGCCACTTGCTAGTTACTGAGTTAAGGTAGTTATTTCCCACAGGCTTAAGATTTTCTACAAGGCCAGGCAGGTGATAGGTGCCAAGCTTAGATTCTTGTGCAAATTAAGATTTTATCTCCCTCCCCCTTTTTATCTCAGCCAGATACTATTCCAAGATTTCCTTGACAATTACTCAGAGCTAAAGTGCTTTCACTAACCAAATGCTACATGTTAAGATGCAGGTTGCCTAGCAACCGAACATAGGTCTCCCTCCCTACCAGAAAGCAGCTGCAGCCTGGACCAGTGGGGGAAAGTGGCACTAGTGACTTCTGGACACCTCACATTCACCCTAGCCACTTCTAGAGTGTAGTTTGAGCACATAAATAGCTTTTTGGAATTCCCTAAGTGATCTTAGCCTGTAGTTGACCCTACCAGAGAACTCCCCTTTAGTCACTCCCCTCTTTTGGTTGTAATTGGAAGCACAGTGCTAGAGAGGTACCCAGAAATCCACAAAGATACCTCCACAACAGACTACTGGCAATGGTCGAGAGAAAGCCTGAATTGACCTACTCTGGTGATAGGATGGTCAAACACCCTAACTGTCATGGTAGAACTCTCATCCAATGATTGATGGAAACGGATACAGAGATCCATGGCCAGGCCCCAGGTGGAGCTCCAGGAATCCAATCGGCAAGAAAGAGGAGGGATTGTATGAGTGACAATTGTTGAGACCAAGATTGGAAAAAGCACAGGGACAAATAGCCAAACTAGTGGAAACACATGAACTATGAACCAATAGCTGGATCAGGCCCTCTGAATAAGTGAGACAGTGGATTAGCTCGAACTGTTTGGGAGGCACCCAGGCAGTGGGACCAGGACCTGTCCTTAGTGCATGAGCTGGCTGTTTGGAACCTGGGGCCTATGCAGGGACACTTCGCTCAGGCTGGGAAGAGGGAACTGGACCTGCCTGGATTGAATCTACCAGGTTGAGCTGAATCCCCAGGGGAGTCCTTGCCCTGGAGGAGATGGGAATTGGGGGTGGGTTGGGGGGAGGGCAGGAGGAGGAGGAGGGAGGACAGGGGAATCCGGGGCTGATATGTAAAATTAAATCAAATTATAAAATAAAAAACTACTAAGAAAAAGAATGGACTGCTTAAAAACTTTAAATAATTTTTAAAAAACTGCTTGGTGATATTACTTGGGTATATCACCTGGGTATAGAACTATTTGGACATACCCACATTGTACTTAAACCTCTATTTGACATTCTTCATGGTGACTCTAATTCAAGATTCACCACAAATATATAACACCTGAGCCTAAAGAATCATTGACTCTATTGGAGGAAGAATTTAATTCTAAAAAATTCCTTCATATAAATACAACAAACCATGGAGACTGATTATTCTATCTAATATACTCCCCCGCCTGTTTATGGCAAGGAGGGTCTCTAGAATGGCTACATTTACCTGTAACTCATAAAAGATTATGACAGCCTATACTGGCTTTCAAGTCCTTCTTCAGACTTCCTAAACGCCAAGACCATGCCTCTGGGAACTGCCAGGGGCTGTCTTTGATGAGTGGCAACTTGACAAGGCAGAGTATTCTTTTTCTGCAAATCACAGGGCAGAGTGAAACATCGTGGGCACAAGTCCACCCCATGGAGGCATGGGGATCCATATTTAGGCCAATAAAGAAGACTTCTATTTTTGGGTTTACATATAATTTTACTACTTAAAAAAGATTTATTTATTTTATGTATATGGATGTTTTGTCTGCATGTCTGTGTGAATAACAGAAGAGGGACCTTGATCCCATACAGTTATAGACAGTTGTGAGCCGCCATGTGGGTGCTGGGAATTGATCCCTGGACTTCTGGAAGAGCAGTCTGTGCTCTTAACCACTGAGCCATCTCTCCAATGCCATAATTTCACTAGTTATTAAAGAAGAAAAAATTGCATAATTTTTTCATTTTTATATAGAGATTAAACTTTGACTAAATATTTGTTACAGAGAGCATATAGTATCTTCATTCCTTAAATGTAAATTAGTTTGCTCCTCTCCCATTCCTGCTGCCCCCATCCTTCCCTGGTGCCCCTCTGCTCTCACATCACATGTGTCTGTGTGCTGCCCCACCCCCATCTCCTTGAAGACTCTATTAAAATTACCAAACTTCTAAGATTACAGAGAGAGAGAGAGAGAGAGATGTTGATGGATTCTACTGCTCAAAATTATGTGACTTGAGAGACTGCGGCACAATGACAGAACGTGGCCATTAAGATTTTACAGAAATTTATAACGAAGTGAGTTTCCTTTTCAGACTTACTTATCTTAGAGCCAAACTTCCTTGGTTTCTTTTCCAAATCTGTGGTGTATCAGCTGTGTGTTTTTCTGTAGATTACTTACCTCTCTGTGCTCAGTGCCTTCATGTGTAACAGGAACTAAAAATGACACCCACTTCAAAGGACCACTAGGAGAATTAAACAGATTAGTACTTAGGCTAGTACTGGCTCATGGTAAGTGTTGTGTTAAGTGTAAAACACAATTCCTATCATTTACATGTTTTTGTAAATCCCCAGTTTTTTAATTAAAAATAATTTTATACTGAAACACAGACTTTACATGTTTACAGCCACCATGTATTACTTTAATGTGTATAACTGTATGATGTCCAAATCAGGGTCTGCATCTCTATCAGGTAATTTCTTGGTGGTGAAAACAATCACAAACTTTTTTCTTACTCTGTTGAAATATACAGTACATTGCTAATGTCTTTACCTGCCCTACTGTGAAAGAGGACATAATAAATACGTCTCACTTAAAGAGCAACCTTAATAACCAACACCCACTCTTTGACTAGCTAATTACCCTTCAGTTCTCAGCTCAATTTAGAGGAAAGTTCAAAACCATCGAATGGATGAACCTACCTAAGTACTAAAGGCATTAAATACAAATGTTATAACTTCCAGATGATGGAATTCCATGTATTCATCAATGCTGTATTTCAGTAATGACTAGGTCTTTAATAACTCTAGTGAATATTGACTATAATATGCAGACATGTTGATGTGAGAAAGAATATTAAGTACTAACAGCGAGGTACCTAATGATAGAGAATTTTAAGTACTTTTATTTATTTTTTTATTAATAATTTATTTGTTCACGTAACATACCAACCACAGATCCTCCTCTCATCCCTCCTCCTGGGAATTTTAAGTCTTAAGTCTTTTTTTTTAAGACTTAAGTCTTAAATCTTAAGAAATTTAAGATTCATGTCTTCCTATCATTTCTAAAATTTTTAGAGCAACAACGCATACTTTGGTAAAATAAAAACAACCTAATGTAATTTTCTATTAAATATTCACACTTGAGGCTGGAAAGATGGCTCAGAGGTTAAGAGCACACTGGCTGCTCTTCCAGAGGTCCTGAGTTCAATTCCCAGCAACCACATGGCAGCTCACAACTATGTATAACAAGATCTGGTGCCCTCTTCTGGCCAGGAAACATACATATAAGGAGAACATTGTATACATAATCAATAAATAATTTTTTTTAATTTTACACTTCACATTCTTATCTTTTATTTATTCTTTGACAATTTGACACATGTCAAATTGGATACATGGATCCTATCCACACATAATCCCCCCTACCCTGTGAAAATCACTCAGAATACCCCTCCATAATCTTCTCATATCTATCCCCTCCTCTCTCCTCCTCTCTCCTCCCCCCTACCCAATCCTTTCCCCTCCTTCCCCCCCCCACCTCCTCTCCCTCCCTTTGGTAACCCACTGAGTCCATGAGTGCCTACCTGACAACGTTCTGACTGCTTTGGTGGCTCGACCCTTAGCAGATCTTGTGGAGAAAGGCATAATCGCAGTGAGTTCATGAGTACAAGAGCCAAGACATCATGCACCACGTTCCTCCCCACGCTCTGGCTGTTATACTCTTGCTGTCCCTCTTCTCAGGCCTCGCATTTTTTAAAGTCCCTCTCAACACTTGTTGTCTGGGCCGCCTCGACCAGCAAGGAAGACGCGACGCCAGGCTCTTCTCCAAGCAGTTTATTCAGGAACCTTGAACAATCTTCTGACCCCGGGGAAAGCCATCTTCTTCTCTCCCTCTCTCCCTCTCCCCCTCTCCCCCTCTCCCCCTCTCCCCCTCTCCCCCTCTCCCCCTCTCCCCCTCTCCCCCTCTCCCCCTCTCCCCCTCTCCCCCTCTCCCCCTCTCCCTCTCCCTCTCTCACGCTCTCTCTCCTGATCTTCTTTAGGGGAAGCCAGCCCACGCCCTTTATAGCCACTGGGCAATCAACCCCGTGGTGCCACGTGGACAATGCCGCCAGGGTCAGACATACGCAAGCAAGCCAGATTAGGTCCAGGTGTGCGGAAGCAAGTCAGATCCTAGCCTTAGCCAAATAAGGAGCACCTGCCATTGGGAAGGCAGAAGCCGGATGCCGCTACTAACTTTGCGGCGCGGCCGTGCATGGCTCTCTACAACTTGTCAACAACCATTTAGAATAAGAACCACCAGCACTGACACAGCACCTGTCACATGGTAGGTGGTCAGTAAAGCTTTACTGAATTGAAGTTTTATCTCAGATAAATGGGAAGAGGGCAGAAGCACATGTATAAGCATCAAAGGGAGAGGCTTCCTAGGAAATGCAGAAAGTTTCCTGAATTCACCAAATACTGGTGAGACTGGTGCTTCTCTCAGGAATGTAACACCTTCTGAAGTCACTGCCCTCTACCCCAGACAGCCTGACAGCAGAGGAGCAGGCTGTGGTGGTGACTAAAGCCTGGTGGCCAGGGTCTGGAGGTTGCTGATGAGCCCTTCAGCTGGTGCCCTCTGCTACAGATGCCATTCTGAAACTACACTCTGCATATCTGTCCACTCGTCTCTTCCATTCACAATCCAATGTCTGCTCCCATTTCCCCAAAGTGACTTAGATACCACACTGCCAATATCACTTCTTTGTTTATTGTCTTTGCAAAATGACTCTGTGTCTCAATCACATTGGCTCTCCCGTCTTATCATTTGCTCATTGGTAACACCCTAGTTCCAAGCATGCTCCCACTCTTGGTCCCCAATGCTCTGTGGTCTCACTAACAGTCCTATCCCTTACATTATTCAGAGGAGAGGCTAGGCTACCCACATGGACTTATCTTCTGTTTCCTCCATGGATCTTTAATTTCTCCCAAGAGTCTACTGCCCTCTGGTACCCTGTAGACCATCATTGCCACACCAACTCCAGTGTCGTCCGTGTGGCATGAACAATTATGTCAATAATAGTGGACGGGAGACACGTGTCCCATGGGACTAAGCTCCCTGGAGGTCCCTGGCAGAGTGCCCGTGTTATGCCTCCTTCTTGAAGGAGACGTGCTTCACAGATCATGAGCTCTCTGGGCTATGGGTTCTGTATAACTGCTTTTCTGATAATGTTCTAATTAATCTATAAAACACGGCCAAAATTAATGAATGCTTGGGTTGTGAACTATGGAGGAGAGGGGAAGCTGGACATGGACCTTATTTAGATATAGCAGAATGAGCTATTCTTTAAAGACCCCAAGCCACTAGATAATAAAAAAAAAGTATAATAGTTCAGACACTTCTAGGGAATGAACACTCACCCACTAGGAATGCTTTAGGAATCCCAACTAAAGTGATTTATGACAAAAGACGTTATCTCATAGGAGGCAGATGGTGGGCCCCTCTGTTGAGGAAGTTCAGCATGGAAAACTTAAGGACTACAGCAGAAACCCTTCCCCTTACAGGCGTAAAAGTACAAGAGTCCATATTCCAGCAGGTAAAAAGGTTTTATATTAAAAGAGATATGTGATAAAAGAACTAAAGAAAGACTTAGGGAGGATCTGCAGCATCCAAATTGGCTAAGTGGGTCATGAGAACCAGAAAAGTAGAAGTGCATAATAAACTAGCGAGCGGCAGAGATAAAGATGAAGGACACAGCTGCAAGAAGCCTACACAAGTCTAGGAACCGTACTAAGTTTAAAAAACAGACTGCTCTTTGGGTCATAAAGTTCTTGTGGGTGAAGGGGTTTGTCTAGCGCCGATTAATAATTGTGTGCTTGCTGTTTTTTTAAAGATGATGTAATTGAATTATTGCCAAGCTCTTGTTGTTCCTTGTATGACTTGATAGTTTTCTTTTCTGTATATAAACTACTGATTTACAGAAGTAAAATTGCAGCAGATTCAAACCACTTCTGAGTGTGTTGTCTGTCTGTCATTCGCCGAAACCTTGCCTTCCTGACTACCCAAGCTCTGGTCCCCCTACGGTCGTGGTACCCCCGATGAGCCAGTCAAGTTCCCACTTCCGAAGTGATGACAGCCACTGGAAGGAAGGACCAGCATGAAGTCAGACTGCTGAAAAGCCCCGCCCCACACCACTGGTTTAAGAGAGTCCTCTGCATGCCCCGATGTTTCTGTCTGTAACGTGAAGGCAATGTGATGTAGTCTGAGACTGGCTCCAATTCTAGCCTTCTAAAATAGTCTTCACCTTCTCTGAGGATGCCATGCTAACAGTAAAACTCCACCTCACAGACCAACCATCCCTTCACATCTGCCATCCTCACATGCTCCAGAGCAGGTGGCTCTGCATCCCTCAGTCAAATGGAGATGATCACACTGGCTGATGTAGCAGAGGCTCCTCCTTAACATGTTGAGTTTCAACCTTCCTCAGAACTCTCTACCTACACATGAGGGACAGCCTTCATCCTCAGACTCCGATGCTCCATTACTGTCTCTAATGTGCCACCTTGTTCCACTTCATGGGACAGTTGTTTCTATCACTGGCCCTGCATCAAGAGGCTAAGATCTCCTTGAGGGAAGGAGGAGGCTTTACTCCACCATCTCTGACCTGACAAACAGCAGATGAGTAGGAAGTTGGTTGAATTGAATTGCCATGGAAAATGAGGTCCATGCGGACCAAGAGACCAAGACACAAGCCCTTGATGTGTGACCATGAAGCTGCATCACCCTGAGAGGTCAGGAGAAAGACTAGCTTGTGTGCTGTCAGTGAACACGGAACACAAGACCTGGGGAGGTGGGTGACGAGGCTGAGGGCAGAAAGAGCAGCAGAGACGAGGGAGTGCAGCCTGGGCTTTGGGAGAAGAGGAAGAATGAGGAAAGACAAACTTGTACTTTGTGAAATGACCATGAAGGACCCCAGGATGCTGCCCTACCCCTCCCAGATTTTCACTTGGAATCACTGGCTCCCTCTTCACTCCTTTATTTTCTGTCTCTGACAACAGCATGCTGCAGTGTGAGATCTAGGAAAGCAGACCTTGTGAGGCAGGGTAATTGGGATAAAAAGGAGCAAGACTGGGTCTATCATCCAGTTTCCCTTATTTACCCTATTTTGAGTCTAACTGTACCCACAGCCTTGGTAGGCTGAATCTCATAGGAGATTCAGGTCTCCAGATACTAGGAACATGAGGCGTTTCCTAGGGACTGGCTAGAAAAACACCCATATACTTAGGTGGGCTACACATTCTGTCTGGAGCACATACTCATCACTAGCTATCAATCCTTATTTGCGTACTAGTACAATCTGTGTCTGAATCTCCCAAACTTCTTGGTTTCTTTCTCTGCCTCTCTTATTATTCCAATAAAATATCCTGAGATATCTCTCTCTCTCTCTCTCTCTCTCTCTCTCTCTCTCTCTCTCCCTCCCTCCCTGACTGGATGGTATTTAGTGTGTGGAAGAGTCTGCAGTGGCCAGTGTCTTCTGTCTGTGGTCACATCCCATGTTTGTTCCAGAGATTCCAGACAACCTAGAAAGACTGACATGAAGGATCCTCTGTCCACCACAAAATATAGTGATTTCCTATCCACAGACCTTGCTAGCAGGTGTGAACACTTGATCCTTCCTGTCAGGGTCACAAACACACACAGGTTCAGGTGTAAAGACTCACAGAAGCAATTCACTTCTAAGGTTCGAAAGTGTTTCAAAGAACAGTGAGGCCATGAGGTCACTTTTTGAGTTCTGATAGTGACTGGATAGTCATTATAATGGGTGGTAGCTCTTGGAGATGAAGATGTCTAGAGGCCATGAAATCAGAAATAGTCAAAATGATGTATACTCTACATAGAAAGGCCATTTCAAGGAGCAGTGAAAAATTGGGAGATATCATCATATTGATCATGAAACCCACCGTTTCCTAATATAGGGAACCCCTGGGTCACAGCTACACATGCAGGGAACAGAGGTCCAGGAAATCTAGTGTCAGGGTTATGCAGGAAGGATACTATCTACCATGGTTGCCCATAGAAGCAATGCTCAACAGAGTCAGATGCCTATCACAGGACAGCGCTAAATGTCCACTAAGGTACCATGGGATTCTCATCTGTCCTCTCCTTCTTTTACAGATTCCTCACCAGAAAAAGCAAGCAAGTCTGTGCTGACCCCAGCCTGCCCTGGGTCAATGAGTATGTGAATGACTTGGAGTTGAACTGAGCTGCAGGAGGAACCACTTCAGGGAAGGCCTCCTGAGCCCTGTTGCTCCTCATTGAGAAGTGCCTTGCTCCTTCCATTCAGAATTCCTCTCCCCCTTCTTAATCAAGTCTTTATATAAACTTTGTTATTGATTGGATGATGTTTCTCCTATTAATATTTAGTTAAAGAATATGTGTCTCCCATGGGGATGGTCCACCATTAGGGTTCCTCAGCTATTGTGGATATGATCATGAAATTGATTTTATGCGTTTTCATAATAATCTTACTTTAAAATATAGTTTGTGATTTTAAATTGATCTTCATTTGGGTTGAAACTGCCTGGTGCTATTATGGATAAAATACAGTTTGTAAAAGCAGTGAGCATGAGAAAATACTGAGATCTTAATCTGTCCTCTTAGCTATATGGACTTAACACATCCTCTCAATGCTTCTAATGAGAATGCTAACATCTATATGAAGGTGGGGACCAGTGCCTACAGTTTCACAAATTAAGAAACAGAGATACAATGAGAAAGGGTTCTCTGAGGCTTGTAGATTTGCATAGGAAGCATCGTGAAAGCATGATCCAGAGGGACAATGTTGATCCTAAGGGTCATTAGATTGACCTTCCAGAGGGAAACTGTGACTGGGAGAATACAAGACAGAGAGAAGGGGATGTAGTTCAGTCATAAGGGGACTGCATTGTTTTATTATCACTGTGACATTTTTAGAAAATCACTTTACCTTACTATTACTCAACTTTCTGAACTGTAAAGTGGGGTAATAGGGCTCACTGGATTGGAATGTATACAGCACCCCGGAAGGTTTATCTCCACCTCTGAACTCCAACATGTGTCCTTGTGCGAAACAAGGATTTCTGAAGTTCACATTAGTTCCTGAGTCAGCAACCTAAACCATACAACAAAGGGGATGACAGAGCCTAAGTGTGTGGTTTGGCTGTAAAACATCATGGATCCAAGCCATGACTACTTAATAATTCTCAGCCACACTTACTTCACCTAGGACAGAGAGAAACGTAGAATTGAATGAACAGTAGTTCTGATCAATAGTTCATGGACTGTCAGTGTGTTGGAGCTGGAAAAGGACCCCTTAGGCCATCCAATCTCTCATTTTGTGGAAACCAAGGTTAAGACTGAGAAATAACTTGCCAAAGGCCACTCAGTGTGTGGCAGAGTGACATTGCAGCTGATGTCATCCCCCAGGTCAGTACCCTGTATTGGGTATCTTTCCTAGTGACACACTTCTGTGGTCCCCAAAGGGATGACCCTCTGAATAACTAGACAAGAAGACAGCCTTGAAAGTCATTTCAGCATTGCCTTCTACATAAAAGTGTAATCGGACCCTCTTCTCTGAGCCAACAAGCACAATTCCTTCCTTGTCTCACTCTCAGAGACTCCTAGCATCCAGACTATTCTGGATAGTCTGGGAACCTAAAGCAGGTCTGAGAGGGTGGGGACTAAGAACTGTTGGATTTTGGTTTCCTTTCTCTAGATTTGAGCTGAGGTGTCCAATATGTTAGCACTGGCCAGAGTGCCTACTTAAATTTCAATGAAATGCAACTAAAATAAAATTGAATTTAGCCTCTCACAAGTGCTGATGGCTACCATGTTAGGAAGGACCAGTGCAGAACCTGCCCAGAGCCCACTTGTAGCTGGAGTTTTCTCCAGTCCCACACAGACCCGCTGCCCCTCAGACCCAAATAAACACACAGACGCTTATATTATTTAAACTGTTTGGACTAATGGCTCCAGCTTCTTGCTATCTAGCTCTTATATCTTAAATTGACCCATTTCTATTAATCTATAAGTTGCCACGTGGCTTGTGGCTTACTGGTACCTTACATCTTGCTTCTCATGTTGGCAGCGGCTGGCAGTGACTCCTGACTCAGCCTCCACCTCCCAGAATTTTCCTCTCTCCTTATCCCACCTACACTATAATTCCTGCCTGGCTACTGGCCAATCAAAATTTATTTATCAAGCAATCAATCAGAGCAACACGTTCACAGCATCCCCAGCACCCACAGAAAGCTCTGTTTCATCACCCCTTCCTAACCATCCTGGCCTAAAGGAGTAATGGTCAGGAGAGTCATGGCAGCCTAGAATGTTATAGTATAGGTTGAGAGATACATAATTCTGTTCTGAGTAGATGAGACAGGAGAGAGAATGCATGGTCCTCAGAACTGAGAAAAGGTGCATATCACTGTACAGGACTGAACAATGGCTTCCCACTATGGCCACATTCTAAACCCTAGAACCTGTCATCATTACCATACAGAAGATGGGATTCTGCAGATAGGATTAAGTAAGGATACTGGGATAAAGACCCAGTGAGGTCCCCAATGTAGCCATGCACCCTGCTAAGGAAGGCAGAGGGAATTTGGAAGAAGGGGACTAGACAGCCATGTGACAACTGAAGAAGATGCCATGCTGCTGTCTCTGCAGAGGGTCATGGATGCCATGGGACAAAGGTTGGAGAGGTGGCCCCGAGGTGAAGAGGGCTTGCTGCTTTTGCAGAAGACCTGATTTTATTCCCAAAACTCACATGACAGCTCACAGTCATCTCTGACTCCTGTTTTTGGGGAATCCAGTGCCTCCTTCTCTTCAGGCCTCCACAGGGAGCAGGCACTTATATATGGTTCATAGACATACATGCAAGCAAACACAGAATATTTTTAATCTTAAAAAAAAATGTAGATCTAGAAGCTGGAAAGGGTAAGATAATGTTTTCTCCCCCAGGCTGGTGAAACTAATTTTGGATTTCTGATCCCCAGAAGTTCAAGGAATTAAGTGTGTTTAGTTTCAAGACACGAAGATTACCATGACTTGTCATAGCAGCAGTAGGAAATTGGTACAATTGACAGCTGAAGATTCACTCACTGACAGTGATGACCCCACAGGTGCATAAGAGAATGGAACATTCTAGGATTAAGCCAAACATCCCTAAGGCTTTTTATATCAGTGTGTGATTTATTTGGGAGCTGGGTGGTGGGCCCCCAAAGATTAAAAAGTAAGAATAAAGAGTAAAGAGTAAAAACAAAAAAAAAAAAAACAACATTCTCCCTCTTTCTTTTTGTCAGGTTAGCTAAGGACTTGTCAATTTTATTTACCTTTTCAAAGAAACAACTCTATTTAATTGGTGTTGTGTGTTGTTCTTTTAATCTCTGCTTCATTAATTTCTCTATTAATCCTTATTATTTCTTGCTGTCAGGTGTGGTTTGTACAGAATATTTATTGATTTCAAGAGTTTTGGGATATATTTTTAGGTTATTTATTTGATATCTCCTAGATATTTAAGTACAGGCACTTCCTACTATAACTTTTTCTCTTAGGACAACCTTGGCTGCATCCCAGAGGTTCTAATGGAAAATGTTTTTGTCTCCATTTGTCTCTAGACATTTTTTTATTTCTTCTCTGATGTCTTGGATAGCCCACTATTTACTATTTAATCAAAATGTATTGTTTAGTCTCCAAGTATTTTTATGGCTTTTGTAGTTCCTCTTATTGTTGATTTCTAGTTGTATTGCATTACAGTCTGTTCAGAGACAAAGATTTATCTTAAATTTTTTTGTATTTGTGAGACTTAATTTCTGTCTTGTTATGTAGTCAATGTGAGAAAAAAGTTTCATGTGCTGCTAAGTAAAATCCTACTCTCTCTCTCTGTTGGGAGCAAATATATATAAGATAAATGTTAAGTCCAGTTCACTCATAGTATATTTTAGCTCTGAACTTTCTTTGTATTTAGTTTGGAAGATCTATGTAAGTATAAGACTGGAATACTGAAGCCCTCACCATTTTTCTTTCAGGACTTACCTGACTCTTTGTCTGTTACTGTGTATTTTATGAAGTCCAAGACCCCAATATTTGGTGCATAGAAGTTACAAATGTTATACCTTTTTGATGAATTATCCTTTTAATTAATGTGTACTGTCCATTTTTATCTCTCCTAATTAGTTTTGAAGTTTTCTTTGATATAAGGCTAGCTGTTGCCTGCTTTTTATGTTTTCCATTTGCTTGGCAATTAGTTTTCCATCCTTTGACAATAAGTTTTTGTATCTACTTCTTTTTATAAACGTGTTTCTTAGAGACCACACATGGTCTTGACTGTTCATGCAACCATTAGACTCTATCTTTTGTAATAAGTTCAGGGCATTTACTGTTTTTTACAGAGAGGCGTTTCCTGTTTCCTAGAACTGTGTTAGGTGATTTTTTTTTTTTTTTTTTTGGTGGCTTATTGCTGTTTCATTTCCTTCTCCTGTGTTAATTTCCAGGGTTTGCTGAGTTCCTATATTGGGCATGGTTGTTTCTTTTCAAGGTCCAGTCTGTTTGTCTGCAGCTCTGAGGGAGTGGACATTTCGATGTGTTTCCATGAAGAAGGGCCAGCTTTCTTCCTCCCTGGAAAGTATCCCACTAGGAAGGTTCTACACTGCTGGGGTATTTATTATGGTTGCCTTAATTTGTATTTGTATCAAAATGTCTTTACTTCTCCATAAGTCTTGAAAGATAGCTTTGGAAAGAACCTTAATAATGGACCTTATATATAATTACAAAGGAATTAAAATATATCCAACCAAAAGTTTCCCCTAGTTCCATCTCCTACGCATCCAATACACTTCTGTAGCATGACAGCTGTCACTCTTAGGAGTGCATTCAGACATTTGCAAACTTTATAAAATGTCAGGAACCAGGACAATGTAAGCAACAAGATGTGACCCCTCACTCCGGCCTTAGCTTTGCTTTCTTGAATTTGTCCTGAAATGGGTCAGACTTCTCCCCACAGCCCTCTGTGGTAAAATTTAATTCAGACATAAGTTTTGAAAATGTTACCTTTTCTTTCCTTTATTCGCTTTGCTAAGTAAGAGCATCCTTGGTAAATTTCACAAGACTGCCTTCCTTCATGATAGGCTCATGCGTTTTGTACTCACCAACTTTCATATATAAAAATCTCACTTTATTCTTTCCACAATTGAATCCAGCTCCCCATCTCAATTTAGTCCGGTGATAGAAAATTTCATCTGGCTGACAAGATAAACATAGTTGCTTCCTGGTGCTTTCCTCCTACTGTGAACAATCTGTTGCCTGTCTTTCTTTCCTTCTCCTATTCCTCCCACACAAGCCTGGACTCCGCTGGCATCTGATGAGATGCGTTCAGCACTTTGGGACACTGGATCAGCCCTGCTGCTCTGTCAGTTACTTTATATGTCCTCTGAGGTCATGGTGCTGCTCTGTCCCTCTTGTCCCACTCAAGCCCCTCTGAACAAGCATGGTCCTAGCTATGACAACTAGGGACAAGGAATGGGCTAAACAAGCCACCATCAGTGATGAGCAGTAATAAGCAAGGGCTATAATAATCATAAGATCGAGGACTCTGGAGGCCTACCTGGAAACTCACTCCACAGAAGATGTTGAGTTCAGCTGTAACCTATCTTAAATTCTCCATACTGTGAAAAACAATTGTTTTTCAGACTGTGCACTGACCAGAGAGACTCCATTTTTTCTAAAAACTGGCTTTTGACTCTATTTTGAGAATGAAGAATGACTGTGCACCTGGGTAGGCACATGAATGGTGCCACCTGTCTGGCACCACCCATGCCACACAGGAGAACAAATAATTTGTCTTTAGGAATAGAAATGGTGACACTTTATAAATTTATATATTTAATTGAGACTCTATGGGGCACATAGAAGTACACCATATCAGAAAAGCCCAGCCCAAGAACTTACAGGACACATTAGACCAATGAAAGTGTATAATTCCTCATTGGAGACCATAAAATGGGGGACATATAGCACTGTGAAAGCCCCACCTACCTGTTATCTGAGCTCTTGATTTGTGTGTCAAGGATCAACAGGCAGAGAACTCAGGACTGTCCCAGGGTTTCAGGATGGCTCCTTATCTGCTGTAGATATAGCTGACTCTACTGTCATTGGTTTATCTTCTTGTTCCCCCACCTGGACCTTCCATCCATCTGTCTTCCATCCTTCCTCCCAGCCTGGTCCTGCTCTGTGCTTCTGCAGCTAAACTCAACTCTGCAGCTTTGATTTCAAGCAGGTGACCTGAAGTGGCCTGATTTACAGTTACCTCAGCTTCTCCAGCTTCTCCCTACACCCTGGTTCATTATCTTATCAATGTAGATTCTATTTACACTCCTCTGTGTTTCTGCTCTGCTGGACTTCTGAAACCTCTTGAATTCTGCTGTGGCCTATTAACTGTTTCCAGCCATTTCTGTAATGTGTGTGTGTGTGTGTGTGTGTGTGTGTGTGTGTGTGTGTGTGTGTGTGTGTGTGTGTTTATAGACAGAGATGGATTTACTGTGTTGTATATTATGTGATTTGAGAGCTATTATTAGTGACTAAGGTTGGAATAAAAAAAAAACGTGTTTGTTTTGGCCAGGGTTACCAAGGAATGTAGAACTGCCTGGGCAGTTGCTTCCATTAAAACTGCTGTGTCTTAAGCCAAATGGTGGTGGCATGTGTTTTCAATCCCAGTGTTTGGAATTCAGAGCCTGGAGGATCTCTGAGATTGAGCCAGCCTATTCTACACAGCAAGTTCTAGGAAAACCAGGGCTACAAAGATAAACCATATCTAGGAAACAAACCCAAAACAATGCTGTGTCTTGTGAATTATGATTATTCCTTAAATTATGACATTATAAACAAACACAAATGAATTTGCCTATGTTTCTGACACAGCATGCATACAACAGAGGGAGAGAGTAACAGGCACGCAGGAATGTCTCCTCAATCTGAAGGAAGGACTGGAAACACATGGAGCAAAGCATGTGACCAAAGAAACCACTCTCAATCCCTGAGAAGTAACTGTACAAAGTGAGATAACTTCAAAGTCAGACACAGGATGACCGGGACATTCCCGCAGCTGCTGGTGCGCTACCACTACAGCTCCTTCTCTGAGAGTCTATAATTGGGGCATCAAATAGGGCAGGTATCTAGTCAGGAACTAGACACACTGCTTGTTCTCCTATGGCTCCCAACCCTTCTCTGCTCACCTGTGCAGCTTTCTTTCTAAAGACCTGACTTACAGAAAAGCCTTGGTCAAAGAAAATCAACCTTCATAGTGGAGTTTATCTCTTTACTTTCAACTGGCCCTAGCCTCTTTGAATCTTTGAGTATCCATCTCTTCCAGGAGAGATTTCATTGCCTATTTCTGCAGGGAAGAGGGGCCCAGATTCCGCACCTGTTTAGGGAATCCTTAGAGCTACAAAGGACACAATCACCACCTGTCCCAGAAGCATGCCATGTCCTTACACAACTGGATGTCCACAAAGCCCCAGATTGCCCTGACTCTCCACAGTGGCTGTCTCCGTGTCAGCTCTCACTCTGACATGCTGAGCTACAAGGAAGCAATTACATCCTTTGCTCACCGTTCACAAAGGGCTAAGTGTGCTGTAAGCAGGAACACAGTGCTAAAACCTGTTCTTGACTTTTCCTGGTTCTCTGTTCTACCTACCAAGGAACAATACTCTAATTGTATTCAGAGAGAAGTCAGTTACAAAATAGAAAAAGCCAGTTTATGGGCAGGCATTTTCTGGAAAGGTCTCTTTTCTATACTTGCCAATTGTCTGTCCTCTGTCACTCCTGTGCTTCTAGCATTACCGAGTAGATAAACTGATTTTTGCATTCAGCCAAGCCAGAGCCAACATGAAGGCAGCCACAGTCTTGGTTTTGGTGGCTTTCTTAGCCATAATGATGGACACGGCCTGTGCTCTGTCTTCTCCCAGAGGTAAGTGTGCTAAGGGGATCCAAGCTGAGAGCAGAGAGGGCTCAAAGGCCACTAGGGCTTGAGGCTCAGATGTCACAAGGGAAATCCATGTGTCCACTGCTTGGGTTGAACTCACTTCCTTTGGTCTATAAGAGTGGTCACTCTGCACTTCTTATCTTTCTTTAGAGAGAGAGCTGTGTCTGACAGAGGCTGGGGTAGAGATCAGGACAGCTCCTCTAATTTGGAGATGGGCCTTGATGTGGGGGTCACTGAAACTGTTGCTCCAGATGAACCTGGGGCATGGTGGGATGAGAGAGGTATGGCTGTCATTAGAGGGTTTACAGCATCTTCTCAGATATAAAGAAGGGGCTGTGGCAGTGGAAGATTCTTTCTACTGAAACTATAGACTTGGGGAGGGAGCACACTTCCCCAATGGCCAGGGAACACTCAGGCCTAAGAGAGAAACTGGACCTGGTGAAGCTGAGGGAAGAGCCCCGGGTGCAAAGGAGAATACAGAATAAGCTAGTTTCTTGCAGGTGACCAGGCTTTCGGACCTCTAGCATCAATTCTCAGCCTTTTTTCTGACTGCTTCAGGCTCCATAAACAACATTTTTTTTAGGATTACAAAACCCTGGAGCTTGTCCCGTTCTGCCCCCAAATACTTTTGGAACTTGTGATGAGAGATGCACAGGAGATGAATCATGCCCTGAGAAAATGAAGTGCTGCAGCAATGGGTGTGGTCATGCCTGCCAACCTGCTGTCTTCAAAGTGAGTATAGTCCTGTGTCTTACTTTCCTATTGTTGTGACACCTTGACCAAGGCAACTACAGAAGAAAAAGTTCATTAGGGTCTTACAGTTTCAGACAGTGAGTCCATGACCATTATGGTGGGGATCATGACAACAGGCAGACAGGCATGGAGCTAGAGCAGTAGCTGAAGGCTTACATCTTGACACACAATAATGAAGCAGAGAACAGGCTAACTGGGAATGATGTGGGCATTTGCAACCTCCGAGGCTGTCCCCAGTGATCTCACCAAACAAAGCCACACCTCCTAATCCTTCCCCAAAATGCTCCAACAACTAGGAACCAAGTATTCAAATGTATAAGCCCATGAAGGACATTATCATTCAAACCACCACATCCTTTCAAGGTATGTCCAAGGGAGTGAGTGAGTTTCCAGGGAAGCTTGCTGGGACAGTCTCATGTGGCTTTGTCCACTAACTGCACACAAGAGTCTGGATGTGTCCAAGAGAAAGAACTGGAAGTACAGGGCAGCAGGACACTGGGTTACATGATCTGTGGCCCTCTCCTCTGCAAAGACAATCCCACAGAGACTAAAGTGGCACAAGTCACCATGACTGAGATTCACATGTTCATAAACTGGGATGTCTCACTCTTCTTCCCCTCCCCAGCCTCAGAGGTCTGTCTCTCCCAGGAGAGCAGGTGTTTTGGGGAGGGAGAGAAATAATGAAGTAGTGGGAGCATTCATTCATTTGAACACCTTATGTATCAGGCAGGCAAGTGTTAGAATGGAGATTAAAAGGTAAACATAACTAAATCAGAAAAACAGGCCTGTGTGTCACCATGAGCTCTGCACCAGCTTCTACTAAGTTCTAACAATGGTGACTAGCTTTGCCTGGGGGAAGCTAAGAGATGTCAGAGTGGAGATCAATGAGGAGAAAGCTTAAGTTAGGATACACAAAGCCCACCAGAAAGGAAAGCAAATTTAGATGGTGGGAGATATGCTGGCCCTCCTTGGGAGATGGGGAAATGATTGCCCTGGATAGCTGTGGTATCTGGGGTGCAGTTGGAGATTGGAAATACTACAACAAGGCAGAAGATCCAAACAGCAATGAGCTGCTAGACATACAGTGAGGGCTGAACAGCTAGACCTTTCTAAAGAGATGAAAATCATGATCAAATTTGTATTGTAGACGGTTGACAGTGAAGAGGAAGATGGATTCGATACTTATAAGTACAGCAGATGACCAGCCCCAGAGGATTTCTTCTGAGTCCACGGAGCCCAAGCTTGCCGACTCCCTAGCCCTAGAACTGCATCCTTAGGAGATGAAGATCTATGATGTGGTGACTGCTTCCTAGTGTCTGTGTCCAAAATAAACGATCCTTAGCATTCTCTTGTTGAGGAGTTCTTCTCATTTGTGCATCCTATTGACTATTCTGATTAGCAGAGCCGTCCCTGTAGCCTCCAGAGAGTCCATGGACACCAAACCACCAGGATCCTGGCAGATTAGGGGGAAAGTTGCTCCTCAATAATCCCTCTTCTCATGCCATCACTGAATCTCCAAACAAGACAGAGAACATAAGAATATTTTCTGGGTGCATTTTGTGACCATCAGTCTGGCCAAGCAAACAATGAACCTGAGCATGTCCCACAGAGCAGGCCTGCTGGAGCTGCATTTACTGGGACAGATTTCAGGAGGAGCAGGAAGGGCTCAGGAACTCCCCATTTAAGGTAATACAACATCCTGCAGGACTGGATCTCTACCTCCAGGAGCACCACCATGACCTCTGGGGTGTGAGTTCTGTTTAGCATGAGTTAAGAGGCTGGGGAGCTGGATCAGTGGTTAACAGCACATGCTGCTCTTCCAGAGGACCTGAGGTCAGTTCTTAGCATGCATACACATGGCTCACAACTTCCTATAACTCCTGCTTTAGGAGCATCTGACACCTCTGACGTCCTCAGACACCTGCCCTCATGTGTACATGTACCCCTACATATACATACACTTAATACACACAATTTATAATAATTTTTAAATCAATAAGAAGCCTGGGTTAGAAGCACCAGTTACTAACTACATGAGTTAGAACTTAATTGTAATGCCTCTAGGAATCTGGGGCCCATCCCTACACTTCAAGCTCAGCACTGGTTTCTGGGAAGGGCTTCTGCTCCTCCCCTGGCCTGAGCTGGATGGCCTACAAGCCATGTCCAGGTGTGATTGCCTGGTTCCCTCAGCATTGTTGGGGTTTATAAAGGATCAGTGATGAAAAAGTAAACCCTTCCTTTTCAGGGGAGAATCTCACCAGGAAACATGTAGACTCTCTTACCTTCCCAAGCCTCCCACCTTTGTCTCCCACATTTGGTGTCCCATGTCCATCTCTATCACAGCACTGCTCCTGCACCTCACATGGCTTACCTTGGAACTCGATGGCCTATGTCTCCTGCTATGTAGTTCCCTCTAGACTGTTAGTTCTATGTACTCTCTCTGGTTCACTCGGTCTGTTTCCTCTAAAGGCCTTTTTAAATGTGTACCTCTATTTCCTGTCAGTTCTTCTTCCTAGGCGAATAGTTTTTCACCCTCTCAGAGTTCACATTTTGCCCTGAGAACTCCCCTCCTGTGGCTACTCCTCTGCTAAATGCCAGCTCCTCACTTGTGCCTTCTTAGTGAAATCTTAGTGGGTTGGTGGGACTGCCCACCCAACAGAGTAGGGTGTCTTGTCAAAGAGAGGGATATTATCATCTGGGTTCATTTGAACCCAATTGGTCAACCACATTTTGTCCAGTAGGTGACTCTGTGTTAGGAAGCTCTCTCAACATCTTTCAGTTAGGGTCAACCAGATAAATAAGTAGCATAAACATTAAGAAAGGATGGCATTGTTGCACGTTGGGGGCTTCCCTTGCCAGCTGCAAACCTGGACAGACAGCCTTCATGGTAGTTCAGAATCCCTTGGCTAGAACACCCTCATCAGGGGAGCCTCGGCTCTGCTCCAAAAGTATCTCCACGGACTCAAGTCTCTCCAGCACAGCTTGTCTACGCTGATTTCTCTTAAGGTTATTGATTTTTGATTGAACGGCTGTTATGAGATATGGTTCCAGCCACATCTAGATAAGCATTTGAATGCTAGACTGCAACATGACTGAGTTGGCACACAAAATTAACCACCACAGTGCCCCTGACTGAGGGCATCCCCTCTTTAATAGCTGTCTCCCTTGGTGCTATATTAGCTAAACTTCAGTGTTAGGGAATAGGGAGATGGGAAATGGAAGGAGAAACTCCTTGGAGATGGGAGATCAGCCTCCATCTACTGCATGTCTCTCCTCTATGTCTCTCCAACTATAATATTTTGTTATTCTGACCCCACACAGGACTGATTTTTGTTGGAATCTTCCTTCCAGCAACAATCTTCCTGGAACAAGGTGGAGCAGGAGAGAGCAGAAAGTAACCCACAGGCCTTCCTCCAGTCTAGCTTCTCTCTGTGGTCCCCATCCCTTTCTGTACCACGCTGAACACCTACCCCTTGCCAACACAAAATACCAGAGATTCTCCTCAAGGGTTTCAGAGTCTTTCTGTTCATTACAAAAAGATTTCAGACATACCCAAAGAAGCTAAGGGTCACCTCATGGCAGGGGGCGGGGGGTGTTGAGGGGAGACGGGTAGTGTTTCCTTGCTAACTGGTGACTTTCTAAATGCTTATTTACTTGTGTGTACACGTGTCTGTATAAGCACATGCTACAGTGTACACGTGGAGGTCAAAAGACAACTCACCAAAGTCGGTTCTTTCCTTCCACCATGTTGGTCTCAGGGATGATGGAACTGAGGTCATCAACATTGGCCTTTACCTTCTGAGTCATCTCACCAGCCCTGACTGCTTACTCTCTAAAGCCCAGGAGATCCTAAGAAAGTGACCTATAATAATAATAATTATTATTATTATTATTATTGTTATTATTATTATATATTTACCCTGAACTTATTTGTTACTTTGAGTCTTTTATTGCTATAAGAGATTATAAAGGAGAAAGTTTTCCTGTTATAATTCAGAAATTCCTTACATTTCTATATTGCAATTTTTGCTTGAAAATGGACCAGATCTTTCTTCTGTCATCTCTTTCTGCCTTGGTCCATTCAGGATTCTGTGGTAGAACACCACAGATCGAGCAGTTCCCATCTGCATGCCATGTGTCTTAGACTGTACTGTGACGGTACAGTACTTCCAGTACCTGTTTAGGTTCGAGTGCACTTGACCATGACAAACTACCCCAAACCTTGAGGATTTAAAAACAAAACAAAAACAACAAAATAATCAACCATTTATTAGCTCAAACTTCTGTAGGTTGGTTGGACAGTCTAGTTGGGCTCATCTCAGTGGCACCTGCACCCACCTGGCTTTCTTGATGGTAAATGGAAGATCAAAGTGGACCTCATGTACATGCATTGGGCCTGACAGGCTGGACTGCAGGATGCCTGGGTCACGTGGGTTTTGATGTCGGTGGCAGGATTCCAGGATCATAAGAAAGAAAGCACAGACCTACCCCCATGTCTCACTTGCTCTGAACATCTCACTGCTCATTAGCCACAATCAAGCGTCTACAAACCATGCTTAAAACAACAGCTGACCGTATAATTCAGTCTTTAGATGATATCAAAGGGAGATTAAGAGTCTGGTAAAGAAGTGAGTTTTATAGAGACACACAGGGTTCCAGAGGGATCTTGTTTTCCCCATTTAGGACAGGAGGATCCTTGTCTACATTTGCTTGACAGATAATCACAGTGTGGAAGTGGGATGGTGTTGTGACTACTGCCATTTTGGAAATTACTGCATTTCATCTACTACCCATACATATTTCTTCAATTTAAACATCTTTAAAAATCCAGACAAATCTTGCAATAGATAGCAGGTCACAGTTTAATTCGCACCGTTTCTTCTTCTTAATTGCATAGGAAATAGTGGTACTTCTTAAAATGGATTGTTTCTTAGATTCAGTGAAATCCAGTAAATGTGACTGACTAGTCAACTGTAGGACAGGTAAATCCAGAATTCTCTCACCTCGGCACCAGCCCAACTTTTGGCTTTTGGATGAGTTCTCCTCTAGTTCACAGGAAAGGGACCTAGCATCCAAAGTTTCTCAAAAAGCCTGGAACTTTTTTTTTTTAAAGACAGGGTCTTTCTACTATTTTTAAATAGTCCAGGCTGACCTGGAACTCACAGAGCTCTCCCTTCCTCTGCCTCCCAAGTCCTGGGATTACAGGCCTGTGCCACCATGCCCGGCTCCTAGGTCCTTTTATAAGACTTTTTTGGCATTTGTCTAATGTTTTGAAGGCTGCAGAAAAAGACAACACAGCAATCTCTAGGGCTTTCAAGCAGACCCCAAATGCTGGATACCAGCTTCTGAGGATGGGAAGAGCAGTTCCATGGTGGCCAGAGAGTTTGTCTGTATTATAGAACCCCTCCTATGTGCGATGTGTTCTCTGTTGGAATGTATTTAACAGGCTTGACTCGGGAATTGATTGGACATTAAGTGTTGAGTTCAGGAGTGTTGCTTGCTAAGCCCTACAATCCTGGCATTTGGGAGGCTGAAACATCACAAGTCTGGGTATGTAGTAGAATTTTATCTCAAAAAAATAAAAAGTAGTAAACATATAGCTTGTAAGTGAACTAAACAAAGAGTATGATTGTTTTACTGTGTTTTCTTTCCTTGCTATTTCTTTTTCCATTTCTGGTCTCATGTCTGTATGTATAGCTGTTGGGACTTTAGCTGAACACTTGTATGCAGGTCTGTGTAACCTCACTGTCCCTTTGCCCCAGTAGACTAGGGAAAGAAGAGGTAGTATTCTATCTGCCCATACTTTCTTTAGCTGTTAGTACTTAGCACCTCACACTGGAGTCCACCCCATGCATATTCTGAGCATCTCTAATGATGGTCCAAGAACAAGGCCAGCTCATGTCATTCCGGCTTGGCCTCTGCGGGGGATTACTCACTGCCAGGCCATCTGTGGCTTGGGCCTATTGCTCTCAAACATGCAAAACTCTCCAAGGATCACACTGGACTCATTCCTATCAAGCCCCTCTCTATTTCTATTCTGGGAAGAAAGGGCATAAGAGAAACAGTATCACTGTCTCCATAGAGTTCAGAAGCCCTGGGAGGCATTGGGCTAGAGAACACAGTGAATTGCTTCCTCAATCTCTTTTGTCCGCCTCTAATCTGGGCATGTGACTTCTCCCTAACAGCCTCACCCAATTCATGCAAAGCTGCCAGTCAGGTGGCTCTGCCACCCACTGTTTGGACTTGAATGAGTCCAGAGCAACAGAGACCAGACTCTCCCTGAAAGGAAGAAGGAAGTCTCACAGGTAAGCAGAGCCCAGCAATGACACTTTGCTGCAGAGGGGGAGGGAGGAGACAGATCACTTGTGGAGTCTGCACTCTTGGTTTATCCCCGGCCACCATGGGTTAAGTTTGCAAGGCCATGGAATAAAAAGAAAAACAGACAAACTGAAAATAAGTTTTCTATCAACACTGTGAAATATGGAAAGCTGGAACTCAAGCTGCCACTGAATTCTCTGCCCAGAACCCTGCAAACTCCTGGTGGATATTGCTCCCAGCACAAGCATTGAGACATACAGTTGGAATCCATGGATGCTCAGCTAGGACTTTTGATTGATTATAAATTATATATACAATCAAAATTACCTCAGTCACTCTGTACGGACTTGACTTGTCTAAAATCTGTGAATGGACTTGGGGAAGGAAGAATATAAGAGCCCTCTTTGTATTGTCTCCAAATGACTTTTCTGTAAATCTAAAAAACCCTTCCAAGTCAAAATTTTTCACACAGAGAGCTATGTGGGGTAGGTATTTCCCAGGGGTACTCCTCCATGATAATAAAGCCAAGTCCCATGGGCTATTACATGGATTAGGTGGTTACACAGGTAGGAATTGACTCTTGCCTCTGGCATTTTGATCTTGGATATCCCATCAAGTTGAATGTATTGCCCAAAGTTCAAACCTCTTAACAAATAACACGTGGCTTGCTGGTAGTGCACTTATCTACTACACATAAGGCCCTGGGTTCAACCCCAAGCACCAGGGGTGGGGAAAAGAAGAAAAAAAAACAACATTGTTTCTTCCTCAAGGGCATGTTGCCTGTTAAATGTAAAATACTAAGAATGTTGAATCTTACCAGGTCTATCACAAAATAAGATCCTGTAGATAACATCTGGTTTGTAAGACACTGAGAAATCAGGCTGCATTTCAGCTACAAGTGTCCTTTCTTCTGCCCACTAGCTTTTATAGGACTGGGAGGTCCTGTGCAAGGTGTCAGGAAAGAAAAGTCACCAACAGTCCTATCCAGCTGTGGTCCCCTAGAGCTGCAGTAGGGACCTGTCTGGTGAGTATGCCCATCAGTACAACAGTAGCGTGACGGTTATGGTGACAACCAACAGCTCTCTGTTTGGATTTGAGGCTCACACTACAGGAGGGAACTCCTATCTTGCATGGCAAATCTGGTCAAGAAACCACGATGAGGTGATATAGGGGCCAGTAGGTTTCTACAAAAGCATAAAAGCCAAATAAATTATCCAATAAGGACAATAAAATAACACAATTAAAACAACGTTATCTAACACTGCAAAAGATATTTTTCTGAAATTAAATGCAGACATTATGTTTGATAATTGAAGTTCGTTGTGTTCTTATACCATAATGGAAAATCTGGGGCCAGTGAGACAGTTCAACAGGTAAAGATGCTTGCCATCAATCATGATGACCTGAATTCAATCCCTGAAATACACATGATGAATTGAGAAAACTAACTCCCACAAGGTGTCCTCAACCTCCCCATCCACACTCTGAGACACCCCCATCCATACACACTTGCCTCACAACCACCTGTAACTCCAGCTCTAGGGTATCTAACACCTGTTCTGGTTTCTAGAAGCACCAACACACATGTGACATTTATGCACACAGTCATATACACATAAATGAAAGACACAATCTTGAAATGAAATGAATTGCTCAACTTAATCAAATGCAGCATCTCTGAATTCAACATTTTAAAAACGTGAGAGAGAGAGAAAAAGCCCTTGGTGGGGAAGAACCATCTGTTGTAAATCTACTATCAGCCTTTCAAATTTCAGACATTTGCGCTATGTCAACTCACACAATGTGAATAAGAACGTACTCTGGGCAGGCTCCTGTTACATTAGCACGATTTTGACAATGAGTGAGTTCATTCTCAGTTCTCCCTTCATCCAGTTTGAGAAACCTGGGAGGTCCCCATGATCATGCTCACATGGAGCAATTTGCTAGGAGAACTCACAGAGCTCAGAAAAGCCACTACAGCCATGCTCATGGTTTTATTTTGAACTGCAACCAACTACACATAAAAACTGGCAAAGAGAAGAAGTAGCTAGGCAAAGGGCCAGAAGGCTCCAGGCACAGAGAGCCCAGTTGTCCCTGCCCAGCAGAGTCCCAAGGGCAGCTTTTGCTTCTGCCACTGGAAAGGTGTGGTGATGTCCGTGGAGTATTACCAGCCTGGGGAGCTCACCCTAACAGACTCCATTCTCAGCAGGAGGGATTCTCTGCCTGTTCCCTAGAGTCACCTGGAAGTTTTCAAACACCATGCCAGTGCCCTTGAGTCACATTCATTAAATCAGGTTCTCTGGATGTCTCCAGCGGGGTGATAGACGTAAGGGAATAAAATTCACATACTTACGAAGTACACAGGTTTGTGTGCATTCCCAGTTTGGGCAACCTCAGCACTATCTAATCCAGAACAGTTCCACAACTTCCTAACTGTTTAGGGAGACATCCTCTGCTCTTTCCTTCCTTCACCCCTGCCCATGAACCCGATTTCCATCTTGAAGCACTTTCCTACTCTGGACATTTCACAGAAGTGGAATCAAACACTATCTAGTCTTTTAAGTCTGGCGTCTCCCAGTGTTTTCACAGTTCATCTGTGTCACCACAGCCAGCAGGACTCGGATCTTTGTAAGGGATGAACAACAGTCCATGGTATGCTGGAGCCATACACGGCATCTGTGCTACCTCAGTTAGTGGGCATTTGGAGGGTTTCCATCCTGTGAATTTTACAAGACGCTCTCACCAACACTCAGGTAGCAAATTTCCACTGAATGTGTTTTTTATTCTATTACTCCATTATCTGACCACTCTGTCTGACTTTCTGAAGAATTTCCAAATTAATTTACAGAATCTGCTTCCTTCTCTTCCCACCAGCAGAGGATGAGGGTTCCAGATTCTCCACAGTTTTAATCAATATGTGTTGGTTACCTAGCTTTGTTTTTTAATTGACTAATTAACTGATTAACTGTGTGATGCATAAGTGGGGGTAAGAAGACAACTTTTGGGAGCCAGGGATCAAACTCGGGTTGTCAGGTTTGGGGACAAGCGCCTTTACCCATCAAGCCATCTGGTCATCCTGGTACCTGACCCTGGGGCCTAATTCAAGCTAGTCAACCACTCTACCACTGAACTGTAACTCCAGCCTCATGCTTTTTTGTTTTACTTTTTATTTGGAGACAAATCTCACTCAATTGCCCAGGCTGGTCTTAAACTTGCACTCTTGCCTCAGACTCCCGGAGTGCTGGGATCCTAGGTATGTACCACATACCTGGCAAAATACAGTAGCTTTTCGTGTGATTATATGATTATTAGCCGTTTAAATAAATATCTTCTCTGGAGAAACATTTTTCATACCCCTTTGCCCTTTTAAAATTGGGTTGTTTTCTTTTTGTTCTTGAGTCACAGAAATTCTTCACCTATTCTAATCTAGTCTTTTTGTTGTTGTTGTTGTTGTTGTTTTTAAGTCAGGTTCTCTCTACACAGTCTTGGCTGTCCTGGAACTCACTATGTAGACCACATGATCCTCACAGAGAGCTGCCTTCCTCTGCCTCCCAAGTGCTGGGATTAAAGCTGTGCACCACCACACCCAACATAGTCCAGTTATAAATATGTGATTTGTAAAGATTTTCTCCCATTCCATGAACAACCTCTCACTTTCTTGTTAGTGCCCTTTGATGCATGAAAGTCTTTAATATTGATGAAATCCAGTTTTTGTTTATTTTTTTATTCTATCTGGTTTTTACACCACATTTTTAAAATGATTATTTAATCCAAGATCCACATCTATATGTCCTTTCAAAAGTCTTTGAGTCACATCTCCTCCTCCTCCTCCTCCTCCTCCTCCTCCTCCTCCTTCTCCTTCTTCTTCTTGTTTTGCTGTTTATATTTGATGATGTAGTGTGTCTGTGCACATGAATAGAGGCCATGCACACACAGAGGTCAGAAGACGACATTCAGGAGTTGGTTCTTTCTTCCCACTTGGGTCCTGGGGGTTGAACTCACATTGTCAGGCTTACACAGCAACCACTTTACTCCCTGGGCCATCTCACTGGCCCATGAGTGAAGTTTTCATATGTGAGAGCAGGGATCCAAATTCAGTCTTTCTCATGTTCAGGAATTTTCCAGCACCATTTACTGAAAACACACTTCCCCCTTGGACTGAAACTGGCATCCTTGTTCTGTGTGCAGATCATGTTTAAAGGACAAAGTGCCAGATCAATTGTAGACTGTGTCATATTGCCAGATCATCTCTAGAATCTGTATTTGCTGAAGTGGACCATTTAAACTGAATCTTTTGAATGATTTCCCTATCCCAGTAAAATAATATGCTTAGTCTTGCTAAATGGTGAACCCCCAAATATGGGATATTGCTTAATTTATCAATACTTGGCAATAATGGCAATTTCATATATATTTACTGTTTTAAGTGACATGCTTTTTAAAACTTCAGCTGCATTTATGAAATATGCACTTCTTTTTCAGAATGTTTCAAAAATTATTCTTCACAGCAGGGAGCCCCCTCCAAGAAGAAAAAGAATGAGAACATGTTTGGCAGCCTTTTTGCACTAGGTCTTTTCAAACACGTTATTCTGTTTCATCCTGAAGACTTCTTATGAGGCAGATATTCATAACACCCCAGTTTTCAGGTGGGAAACCAGAAAGGGACAAAAGTCTTTTCCTACACTCGCCTGGTGTGTTGCTCTCTAAGTGCTTCCTGGAGTCGCTTAGACAACACTGCAAACATAGACACCTGAGGACACTGTCAGTACAAAGACAATCTTAAACCAATTCATTCAGAGTTTGAGCAATTATAAGCTAGACAAAACAATGAAAAAGGAAAGCAACTAACCAATCTTCTCCACCAAAGCAGGCTCCGAGAACACCAGCCAATTACATTATATGGCAGTATTTATAAGAAGCTGAAGGGCCAGAAAGAAACAACACAACTAGTTACAACTTAATGGTTAATTGGTTACAGAGCCTCCTGCAAGTGCTGAACTACACATCGGTAAACTGCAGTTTCCAATAGGCTTAGTACAGAGCTTGATCCAAATTAATGGCTTCATCCAAATTGCACCCATTGGTGCCTGTGTCGCCCAACTTGCACTGAAGATTAGTGTCATGGCTGCTCCTCCAGAGGAAGCTGAGTCTGGCATTTGGATCAGGAGCAAAGGTAGGAATGGTGGTGGTGGTGGTGGTGGTGGTGGTGGTGGTGTCCATTGCGCCATCTGTTGGCTGCTGCTGTACAGTGCAGACCGAGGAAATACCTGTAAACCTCACCTTTCTTCTGTTAATCTTCACACCTTTTCTAAATAAATGCTATCAGTATTTCTTTTTCTTTTTTCTTCTTTTCTTTTTATTTTTTGTTTTTTTCAAGACAGGGTTTCTCTGTGTAGTTTTGGTGCCTGTCCTGGATCTTGTTCTGTTGACCAGACTGGCCTTGAACTCACAGAGTGCTGGGATTAAAGGCATGCGACACCACTGCCTGCCCACTATCCGTATTTCAATTGCAGAGAAATTGGGCCTCAGAGATATGGCACATGTGTCCTCAATCAAAAAGCTTATGAATGGGCTAGCTGATGTCTTTGCTTCCAAAACCAAAACACTTTCCTGCAAATCAGGCCACGCCCCTAAATACAGCAGTCATGAGAAGTCAGGGTCTTCCTCTTTCTGCACATTCCTCTAAGCTGTACAGAACAGAGTAAAAGCTCCCAGCATCTCAGAGCTGTGACCACAAATGTGAGTGGCAGTGGCTGTCCCTACTGACTCCCTCACAGCAAAGCTCTGCACTCGGGGCAGTTTCTTCTGCTCACATTCACCTTCTTCAGCTCTGAGCAAAGGCTAGCTAGGGCAGAGAAATTCTTCTCAGTGTGTCATCTTTCTTAATGGTTGGGCTTTCTCTGCAGCCCTCTCCCCTTTCCCTAATCAGGACCCCAAAGTTACTATATCCATGAGCTTCCTGACTTGGGCAGTGGGGACATCTATTCCCGGTCATTGTTCTGGTTTGTGAGCAAACATGGCCACTAGTACCACAGGCTTGGCAGGTGTGAGGAGGTTTCTTCTTAAATCTCCCTTTGAAGTTTTAGTTCGAAAGCTCTGTCAATTCTTTCTTAGCTCTTTGCTTTCATGTAAGTTGTTTATGTTTTGGGGCTGGAGAGAGGAACCTTTTCTCCAGAACAGGAATTGAACTTTCAGGGAACCCAAATTCAGTTCCCAGAACCCACCTAGGGCAGTTCATAATCACCTGTAACTCCAGGTCCAGGGGATCTGATGCCCCCTACTGGTCTCTGTGAGTACCTGCACTCACATGCACATACCCACACACAGACACATACACAATTTAAAATTTTGAGAAACAATAAATCGTTTTTTAAAAGGGTACTCATTTCATAGGGATCTCATGACAAGTGGATGAACCTCGATGTGAACCATTTATCTGGAAACGGCACAACAATGTTTTTGGAAAATGGTAGGGAAACCCCACAGGAAAGGGGAAGTGAGAGTTGCTGTCTCTGCAGACATCCTTCATCAAGAGGGAGTATTACTCACATGTGAAGAGAACCCACCATGTTTAGTGTGCTGTAAATCTCTAATGGAATCCCAGCGAGCCTGCAGCCCTCTCCTCTTGCTACAAGTTTGGATAGCATCGGTTCCCACAAAGACTCATGTGCTTCTACCTTGGTTCCCAGTGTGATGGTGTTGGCATGGGACAGGGAACTCATGGACTTTATCTAGGTCCTTAGAGGACCACCCTCATAATGCCTATCTCATGGGTGGGTTGAATCTTGCAGGGGTGGGTTAGAATCATCTAGAATGGGTTCTTATAAATGTGTGTGCCTGGGTTTTCCTGAGCTCTCCCTTCCTGAGTCACCATGTGATCTCTCCCTTCTACATGCAACCACGATGCCATCCACTGTTTTGATGTAATAAGAAGGTACTCACCAGTAGCTGATTAGACAAGGCCACACCTGATCTTAGACCATTTGCTTCTAAAACTATAAGCCAAACAAACCTTTTTAAAAAGAGAGTTGCCCAGCTTCAGGTATTTTGCTATAGCAACAAGAAACAGACTAACATAAGGCTCATTGACAATCCTCCATGCAAACCCACCACACAGTAATCCTGTACACATTTATGAGTTTTAAGACCTTCTCAAACTGCCTCAAAGAACCTTTTATAATATAAGAAATGTTAGGGAACCCACATAGTACACTATCCAATGACCCAGTGATATTGTTAAAGGCAAATAATTTTACTGTCTACAACAGGTTTAAGAAACAGCAGTGTGGGCCGGGCGGTGGTGGCGCATGCCTTTAATCCCAGCACTCGGGAGGCAGAGACAGGCAGATCTCTGTGAGTTCGAGGCCAGCCTGGGCTATCAAGTGAGTCCCAGGAAAGGCGCAAAGCTACACAGAGAAACCCTGTCTCGAAAAACCAAAAAAAAAAAAAAAAAAAAAAAAAAAAAAAAAAAGAAACAGCAGTGTGAAGTTGTTCTGTCCTATTTGGTGTTTATGAGGGATACACAACCTCATGCAATAAACTACTTTCCCTAAAAGACAGGGGTCATTGTAGGAAGACTCAGCAAGATTGTTTGTTTGTTTGTTTGTTTGTTTGTTTGTTTGAGACAGGGTCTCATTCAGGTAGGCCCAGAACTCACTAACCAGCCCAAGTTAGTCTCAAAGTCAAAACAGTCCTTCCTCCAACTCCCAGATGCTGGGGTAATTGGCCTGAGCCACCACACTTGGCTCACCATTGAGTTCAAAAATTACACTGCTAGGCTATTACTGATTATTGCTTTGAAATCTCAGAGTTTCCCTACAATTCCTCCAATGCATTTGTTTGTTTGTTTGTTTTTTGTTTGTTTTTGCTTGTTTGGGGGTTTTGGTGTTATTTTTTTCTTTTGTTTTGTTTTTCAATACAGGGTCTCTCTATGTAACAGCCTTGGCTGTTCTGGAACTTGCTTTGTAGACCACACTGGCCCCAGACTCACAGAAATCTGCCTGATTCTGCCTCCTGAGTGCTGGCATTAAAGGTGTGTGCCACCACCACCCTACACTAATGCCATTATTTTACAAGTGAAGAAACAGAGGCAACAGATAATGAGTAAGAAAGACAAGCCCTCCTCTCTTGTCTTCACTCGCATCACCTAATGTGTACTCTACAATCTGACATATCCTATCATCTGGAACACTTTATAGTGTTTCCATTTAAAATTATTGCCAAACATATTTCTGTGCCAACACTAAATAATGTTCTTTTGAGACAGGGTTTTTCTGTGTAGCCCTGGCGGTCCTGAAACTCACTCTATAGACCAGGCTGGCCTCGAACTCAGAGATCCGCCTGCCTCTGCCTCCCAAGTGCTGGGATTAAAGGAGTGTACCACCATGCCCAGCCTATGAATAAATCTTATTCTTTGGGGATTAAATGAATTTAGTTAGTGGATCTACTGTAGTTCACTTAACTAATAGGCTTCTATGATCATTTCTTTTTCTTGTCCTATTGTGCTGATTGCTGTAGTGAACATGGTGTAACACTAATATTTTGTATGTCTGGGAAGATGATTCCTGCACATTCCTAGGAATGAAATTGTAAGGCTAAAGATTATAAATATTCATTTCATAAATATTATCAAACCACGAAACAAATGTTTAGGTCACAGATGGTTTCCAGTCATTGTATTTAACGAGTAAAAACTTTTATACTTTTATAAAGGAAAGATTTATTTTCCAGGTACTGGTCTAAGTGCTTTGTAAAGTTTATTTCTTTGGCCTTTAATGTCCTTAATATAGAAAAAAAACATGTGTTTCTATCGATGTTGATTATACTCTGATACATAAAGAGTAGAGCTTTCCCATAGTGCTTTGGGCATGAGAATATATGTCTCCTGTAGTGTGAGATCGGGTCAGGTGCCTGTGGGGAACAGGGACGCTCCTTTGAGTGTGCTCCAGAATTATTGTAACCCTCATAGATAAACATTTCTTTGGGGGAGGGGAGTGACAAATTAAGCCTTTCAACAGAGAACTATTTCATCAGTTGAATGTTGTGGTTACAAGTCACTCACCCTTTTTCTGATGCCCACAAAATAATTTATTAAGGATATCATTTTCTTTCTTTTGGGAGAATGGGGGAGAGTGAGGCATAGTTTTATGCAGGCCAAGCGGACCTCAAACCTATAAATCTTACTATGTAGCTGCAGATGACTGTGAACTTTTGATCCTCCTGCTTTGACCTCCCATGTGACTGGTCATATGCCACATCTACTTATAGCATCTATTAGAACAATGTATCTAAATTCAGGACTTAAGGAAGGATTCTGATTACTGTACCCTGTAGACAACTGCCTCCTTCTGATACCTTTTATTTTTCCCAGAAGAATAATTTAATCATAATACAGTAAGTGTACACTATAAAGTATAATTAGAACATTGTGTTGTTGCTAGAGTTTTCCTGCCTGGCCCACAGTCAGGACAAATCTCTCTCACCCGCCAGTCCCAAGCCGCTCAAACCTGATCAAGTAAACACAGACACTTATATTGGTTACAAACTGTATGGCCGTGGCAGGCTTCTTGCTAACTGTTCTTACAGCTTAAATTAATCCATTTCTATTAATCTATACCTTGCCACGTGGCTTGTGGCTTACCGGTACTTTACATCTTCCTTATCCTGATGGCGGCTGGCAGTGTCTCCCCTCCCAGCTTCCTGTTCTCTCAATTTTCCTCTCTGTTAGTCCCGCCTATACTTCCTGCCTGGCCACTGCCAATCAGTAATTTATTCATTGACCAATCAGCAACACATTTGACATACAGACCATCCCACAGCACCTCCCCTTTTCTTTTCTTAAAAAGGAAGGTTTTAACCTTTACACATCTCCAAAGTCAGCTTGGTATATTTGGGAATTTGGGCGTAGCTTCTCTTACTACTTCCTGCTGGAGGGGGGCGCTGTATCTTCTGGGGAAACAAAGAAAATTTTAGGATCATGGAGTAGTCCGTGAGGCTGTATCATCTGAGCCAGTTGTCTTGAAACGGTTCTGGATGTTGGATCATCTGGGCCATGGTGTCATCGGAGACCTTTCAGGGGGTCTTGGCTGGTCAAACCTGATGTATCTTACTCTGGAACAAATCCATAGCCTCTTGCTTTTCTGTGGAAACAAAAGAGACTCTTTTCCAAAGCAACATATCCTTACATCCAAATTTTGAAGTCAAAGTATCTTTAAAATATACGTACTGGTTTAACTCAGCTTCCTTTACAATCAAACATCTCTCTGTAGTTAAGAATCCCAAAGACAACACAATCCAGACTCTCTGTGTAATAGTCATCTCTACGTGGCTTATTTTTTATATTAATTTTACTGTCTCTTTAAAGACTTTATTTTTTAAAACCATGTATTTGTTTTTATACTGTATATATCACCTTTTTTTGTCTCTTTCAAGCCTACGTATATTTTACACACATTTTAAACTATTACATCTGAATCTGTCTTATTGTGAATCTGTTGCTTTAAGCTGCAGCATCTGTGGCTGCTGGCTCCGCCCACCTCAGTTTCCCAACATGGCGGCAGTATGCTTACCGCCAGCTCTGGGAGCTATCGTGGGTCTATGCTTTTATCCAAGCAGCATGTAGCCCAGAAACCTCTTTTTTTTTGTTTTGTACTAGCAAAGGCTAAATCCACAATGTAGCTTAATGTGCCACTTGCAGAGGCCTCATTCCCGCCATACTGCAGGTCAAGCGCGCACGCCAGCAACCCGCCAGTAGCTCAAACCGGCAGCTGCCGCTCATTTGAGAGAGACAATTAGGAAGCTGTTTTTAGCTCCATTTTAGAATCTTTTTTTCTCAGGTTTTAGGTGGAAACTCTTGCCACCACGTTGGACGCCATTTGTTGCTAGAGTTTTCCTGCCTGGCCCACAGTCAGGACAAATCTCTCTCACCCGCCAGTCCCAAGCCGCTCAAACCTGATCAAGTAAACACAGACACTTATATTGGTTACAAACTGTATGGCCGTGGCAGGCTTCTTGCTAACTGTTCTTACAGCTTAAATTAATCCATTTCTATTAATCTATACCTTGCCACGTGGCTTGTGGCTTACCGGTACTTTACATCTTCCTTATCCTGATGGCGGCTGGCAGTGTCTCCCCTCCCAGCTTCCTGTTCTCTCAATTTTCCTCTCTGTTAGTCCCGCCTATACTTCCTGCCTGGCCACTGCCAATCAGTAATTTATTCATTGACCAATCAGCAACACATTTGACATACAGACCATCCCACAGCATTGTGTATAAGTTTTCTCTAGAACAAAGACATTATAATGTAGACTAGATTTCTATTAAGCTACATACATTAGATATAATAAACAAACTATGTCCTATTTAAACATTACAGAACTAGTAGCTGGGGGTTGGCCAAGACTGTGGTTTCCCTATCATGTGGTTACTAAAAATGCAGCAGTAATCTCACTGAATCCCTGTGAATCCCCCTGCCCTTCTCAAAGGAAAAATCTGTCTCAGAATCATCTTTTTCAAATATAAGAACCTTTGGGGTGGTTAACATTTTAATTTCTCACTGAGTATATATTTATTCATACTCATTAGAGATGAGTCAGAATCTACAGAAAAAAAAAGCTATAATGCCACATCAAAAGAGAGCCATCCTTACCTTGTTGGGCCATGTGCTTCTTATGTTCTTTCCTATTGTACAGAATAACCACATGTGGTTACAGGTTGTGATTTTCCTAGATTTTTTTAAATAGTACATATTGAACCATTTTCTCAGACCTGTAACATACACTGACCTTATTTCCAAACAATATATTTGTAAATGTAGGCACACACACACACACACACACACACACACACACACACACACACACAGAGTTATATTGATGTGTTTTACTTTCCACCATTGAACATTTAAGTGTTTCTAATATTTTCTCTTTATTTACACCCGGACTATGAATGTTTCCATGAAGAGTCAAAGGGTTAGGACGTTAAGTTGTGTAAGTCAGAGGTTTCCTTTGCAGCCATTCAGTCCTGCCACTGCAGGGGGTGTCAGAGGATTCATAAATGAACCACTCGGATGGCACTGTTCCAGGACCTCTGCCCTCTTCCTTGCTAGCTGGAAGCATTTCCGCTTTCCCTGGGATAAAAGCTCAATTACATCCTGTATCCTTCTGTGCATTGACTCAGCTAACTCTTGTGCTACCCCAGTTTTAAAATCCCTTTCTTTCTCAATTAGGCCTACTGATGTCTGTTTCAACCAAGGCTAACCTGAAATTCCCTACTGAGCCCTGCCCCCTTTATTCCAGGCTATGGCACCCCCTTAGCAGCTCCACTGAGTAGGGGAGCCCCACGACAACTAGAAGTATGGAAGAATAAGAACAAAAAACCCACTGGACTTAAACCTCAGGATATTCTCCCCAGTGTGTCATGTGCACTGTGAATGTGCTACCAAGCTGGGCTCACTTTGTCCCCACTACACAAACTCTGAAATGAAGGGATTTACAAAAGAGAAATGAGGACACGGCCAAGGATGGAGACAGGTAGAGATCTCATCTCCCTGAAGACAGAGTTTCCAAATGGCTGAGGAGTGGGGGAAAGATGCTTAGTAGTTAGGAAGTAATCAGCGCTTCCAGCATGTGTCATCAAACTCTCATGACCCCCACATCAGGTGACCTCTATCCCTCTAAAATAGCAGCTGGCCCCATAGGAGCTGGGATGCAAGGAAAGCCGTGGTCCATCACCCACCCACCCACCCACACACACACACACACACACACACATACACTCCTTCTCTTCAGTCATACTCCTGTCACCTAGAAGGAAGAGATGAACCTGAAATGGAAAGCAGGTCAGACTCTTAGCCCTGGCATGATGGATGTTGGATATGCTCTGGCTTCTATTCTCTTTAATTAAAGGGCTTCCCATTTCCAGCAAAGAAACTGGAATATCACAGACACCCTAGGAAGGCAGCACCCAAGCACTGTGGAGCCACAGCAGAGAGCTCTTCTCTTCTGCTTCACACTGTCTCTCTCTCTCCATGGTCAGGAAAGCTCCATGGTCTCCATGGTCAGAATCGTAGATGGCAAGTCTGTCCCTGAGCATCTTGTCAGTCTAGAGAATAAGTGTGTTCAGGGTGAAGCCATCATTTAGCCACAGGCCTGAATTCAGAACACTTGGGTCTCATCCCTTTAGACACAGGAGCCTCATAGCCAGGCCACTGGGTGGGATGGGGGACCTGTGTGCACTCTGGCCTGGTTTCTCAACACCATGAGGATGCCAGTCTCTCTTCTGATAGACAAAGTCCCTGCTTCTCCTGCAGGAGAATACTTCTTGTGCTTGCCCTCTGAAGCTGTAGGCATGAAAGCATTGTCCTACTCTGCACCCCAAAAAGACTAGTTGGAACATCCTTTAATTTGGCTTTCTCTGTCCTGCTTCCATCTCCCTAGTAACTTTTCTCCTGCATTCTCTGGACATCTGGGACATCTTATAAGCTATAGCCCCAGATTGTCACTCTGTTGTCAATCACAGGCTATTCCTCAGATTTTCTTTCCTGCCCTATGTAATTTCTTCATATCTAAATTGATGACAAAGTCTTTAGCTTTGTTTTTTTGTTGTTTGTTTGTTTGCTTTGCTTTGTGTTTTGTTTTTGAGACAGGGTCCCTCTGTGTAGCCCTGGCTGTCCTGGAACTCACTCTGTAGACCAGGCTGGTCTCCAACTCAGAGGTCCGCCTGCCTCTGCCCCGCCAAGTGCTGGGATTAAAGGAGTAGTAACCACCTCCTGGCTTTTTTGTCGGGGAGGGCCTCCACTGACTATCTAGGTGGGTAATGAAAGGCTTGGTCCTGACATTTGACCCTCTAAGTATAAGTAACAGAATCAGCCAAATACTAAAGCAAGGGAAGCCGTTTCTTCAAGAGGGCACATGTGTGGCACAAGGACCACTCCTCAGTCCCCTGTCCCTGTTTCTCAAATGCAGCCCGTCACCCCACTGTCAAGAAGAGAATCAGGCACTCTCATTGAGATGACATGGGGACAGAGGCCTTGACCCCTTGACTTAAGTGTCTTGTCGCAGACTGGGTCTCAGTAGGAACACCAGACCGAGGGAGAATAGGTTGAAGGTACTCAGGATAAGTGGGATTTGGCGAATGACAGACAGACATAGACATCAGAGTATGTTGTGAACTGTTGTAATTTTATTTAGATCAAGTAGTGTTTTTTATATAATCGTTTGAAGAAAACAAGGCAATCGGCCAGTGGGGCAATAGACATAGAATCAACAATGTGGTCATATAATTTTTTTAGAATGATTAATAGATCTCATGAGTATAGGTGTTATTTTTTTATTGTGATTTTTTATCTAGAGAACATTATAGTATTAGTTGAAGTTTTTTATGTAGTTATTAGACCTTTGTTTTGTATCAAAATTAAACCTTTTTTATCATCGTTTTAATTATGGTTTTATTTGTGTGAAAATATTTAACCTTTGTTTGTAGGTGAGAAGGCATCAGGGGGGTTGGGACCTAGCTATTTTTTTTTATGAATTGTAATTTATGTCATTTTGTTTTTATGTTATTATGATTTACCCATTGGTTTCCATGTTTATTATAAGCTTTCATAAAGGGCAATGGCTCTAAATAATTATTATATTTAGGATTAAAGTTAGGGGGTTGTCATCATCGACCCTTGATGAGAAACTCTATTTGTTTCTTGATAATTTTTGTAGGACTGGCTAGTTTTTGTAATTGTTTTTTTGTAGTTGTTGTTGGCTGTGTGTGTGGATTGTTTATGAGTTTTTGGACTTTTATTTTTATTTTTTTTTGTTAGAATCTTTGTTTTTTTGAGTCATAAGTTTTTTTTGTTTTAAATTATTTATAAATTTTTTTAAACTTTTAGGACCCTCTTTAACTGTTTGTCTAAAAGCTTGAATTATAGGTGGGGGTACTGAGGCCATTTTTGAGGAATCATTATTTTTTTTATGGGGCATATTAGGAACATTGAGAGCTAACTCCCTGAAATCAATATATAAGGAAACAGTAATAGTCACAGTTGTAAAGAGAAAAAAGCAGAGTGCCAGCCAGCCTCTGTAAGTAGATTTTGTGTGGTTCCGTGTAGCCTGGCACCATGATTTGGGCAGATTGATAAGGGGTCGCCGGGGGCATAGACCCGAGGGCCGCGAGCCCCCCTTTTCTATGTAACCATCTCATCTAGGCATTTGTCACGCGGGCGACACCGTCGTGGGCGTGGCAGTTCCCCCTTTTTTGTTTTTAAGGCGGAAGGCATATAGGTCCTTACGTACATTGTCCAGAGATCTGGTTATTGTCCTGAAAAGACAAGGGAAAATCATAATAACATAAACTACAATTAAGGCAAGAATACCTATGAAAATAAAATATTGAATCCAATCTAAGGGATTCATGGCCTTAAGGTCTTTTTGTAATCCTTGTGTTAAGACATTTAATGAGCCAGCTTGTATATGAGCTTGGCTCATGGCCGATATGTCCTTTTGAATAGCCTCTAAATTATGAGTAATGGAAGAATCCTTCCATACCCCTAACAAATGATGTTTAACTTTATCCCAATTTTTAGAGGAATTGTAGGGAAGCGGAGTCATATAAATAGCTTTGTATTTTTGATGACATCTAGTTTTTATAAGTTTTTTAATATTGGCCATATCTTGTCCTAAGGCTAACATTATTTCCTCTAATATATTAATCTTTGTCTTTAATTTTTTGTCAATAATTGTTTGTTTAGATAATGTAAAGGAAATATTTTTATTTAAATCATTTATAAATTGAGCTGTATGAATCTCTTGAATCAGGGCGGTGGTAGCAATGGCAAAAGTAGTAATAATAGATATTAATGCTGTTATCTCTAATATTAATGTTGTAACAAATCTTTTTGGCCTTATTAATTCATGAAGCTGTCTAAGTACCTGTAAAGTTGAATTATCATACCAAGTCATGTTATGTAATTGTATGGGCATCATTATAAAAGGTGGTCTTTTTACAATCATCATAATCTGTATTTTTTGTCTTTTCCTTGGTGAAATACAATTAGTGATAATGTATCTAAAGTAAGTTACATGATATGAGTTAGACCCAAGAGTAGAGATATTTACATGGGCAGCAGAGCCTAGTAGCAGAGTAAAAGGATAGGAAATATATGTTTTAACTGTAATGGGAGATGGAGTAGTTTCTTTGGGTTTTTTTTGAGACACTGGGCCTGAAGCGGCAACAAGCCGAAACAAGTCTGGATGTTTTTTCATGTTTCCGGAGGGGGTTCTAGCGACCCATATTGGTTTAACATACCCAGGTGAAAAACACCTAGTGATTTTCTCTCCATGACCCATAAATGTATAATTATGGAACTTATCTTTATTTTTTGAGATATAATCTTTATACTTTTTTTTTAGAAGAGGCAGAAAAATCCCAAATAAGCAATTTAGACAGTAAAGGATTGTAGGAGGAGGCTGCGTGAGGAAACCCACAACGCAACCAAGTAGGAAAGGCGGTAATACCATCATCCCAAAATTGATTTTTATCCTGATACTTAGTAATACAGGAATCAAGAGGCATAAAATTGACAGACTTAAAAGTTTCATTTATAGTGGGAAGTCCCAGAGTAAGCAGTTGAGTCTCCCAGATCCATCTAGGATCTCCTTTCTTATCGGTAGAGCTGGGGGCATCAGTTAAAAAGGTTCTGTAGCTGGTGGAGAGACACCCGGGAGGAGCTACTCCTTCCAGGGTGAAGCAAATTGGTAATGAATCTGAGCTTCCTGCAAAGTTTATAAATGAGGAAGCACTTGCCCTTTCATCTGAATCTTGGAAACCCCCGATGATCTCCGTCTGATTGTTCAATACCTTATAAGTCTCATCATCCAACCACCCCACTACATGTAAGAGGGGAGGACAAGGAACATAAGCCCAATAGGAAGAAGGACTGGTAGAGGCTGTAGTAGGCCCAACAGCAATCAAGGACAACATGGCTACAAACAGCATTTCTAAAGGAGGGTTAGAACATTGTTGCGAGGCAAGTGCTTTTGTTTTCTTCGCCAGATGTTTTAGCTGGGTCCATGTTGGAAGCTTCTGCCGCTTCAGGGTCAGCTTTTTTATTTTTTGAGTGAGTCGGGCCGTCGTTAACTTTTTGTTTTTGTTTTTGTAGTTTTTTGTGGCGCCGGCCTGATGAGTCTGTCTGGAATTCATATGGACGATTCCGCATCCTGTGGAAAGATACAAGTATACCCTCGTCCCGATGTTATCAGAGGGTCGGGTCCTTTCCAGGATCCCAAAAGCAAGTCTCTCCATAGTACTTGTGGCAATGATGATGTCGTCTCTTTTACTGTCCAATGTTTAAGAGCAGAGGAATTATTATTTGAGTCCATGTTCAAATGGTTTAATACAAAGAGAGAATGACTTAAAACATGATGAGGGGACATATATGAGATAGTATTTTGTAATCTTTTTATTTGTAATTTTAATGTCTGATGAGTTCTTTCTATGATGGCCTGTCCTTGTGGGTTATAGGGAATTTTTGTCGTGTGACTAATCTCCCATTGTGTTAAAAATACCTCAAAAGATTTTGAGGTGTAGGCAGGTCCATTATCAGTTTTGATATGTATGGGTTTTCCCATGATCATGAAACATTGTACCAGATGTTGAATCACATCTTTTATTGTTTTTCCTGATTTGGCAGACGCGTGGATAAAATGAGAGAATGTATCCGCTGTTACATGAACATATTTCATCTTCCCAAAGGAAGAAATATGGGTTACGTCCATCTGTCATAATGTAAGAGGCTTCAATCCCCTAGGATTGACTCCCATCTTTAAACTCTGATTTTGTGGAGGGCAATGGGCGCACTCCTTAACTATATGTCTAGCTTGTTTTCTAGTTATCTGAAAAGCTTGTTTTAATGCATTAGCATTCTGATGATGCAGAGCATGACTTTCTTGTGTCTCCTGTATTGTAAGGAGATTAATTCTAGTTAATAAGTCAGCCATGTGATTACCATGGCTCAGGGGTCCTGGTAACCCTGTATGACCCCGAATATGTCCTATGAAAAGTTTCTCTGTTCTTTGTCATAACAGAGCTTGTAGTTCCTTAAGCAGAGGCTTAATAGTAGAAGAACCTGTTAAACTCGTTGTTTCTATGGCAGGAAATAAATTAACTACATACTTTGAGTTTGTATAAAGGTTAAGGGTCTGGGGAAAATGTCTAAGTGCAAGCAGAACTGCACGTATTTCTGCTTGCTGGGCTGTTATCTGTGGTACAATTTTTATTAAATGTTTCTCCCCTTTTGAGTATACCGCAGACCTCCCATTTGTTGACCCGTTTGTAAAAACCACAATACCCTCTGCTAGGGGTTGAGAAACACATATCTTTGGAAATATAAGAGGAACTTCTTTTATGAATTCAATAAGAGGGTCTTTGGGGTAATGAAAGGCGATTTGTCCTAGGTATCCCATTAAGGAGAGACACCAATCTTCTGATTCTTGTAATAAGAGCTCTAATTGTTCTTTATTATAGGGTATAATTATAAAGGCCGGTTCCTTGTCAAATAATTCTCTAGACCTAATTCTGCCCTTATATATAAGTTGTGCACAAAGAGAGGGATAAGATATAAGTACCTTCTTATGTGTGTGTGGTAGGTGTAGCCATTCCAATACACCTCCCTGCCATAGGCAAGCTGTTGGAGTATAATCTGTGGCAAAGACAATTAAATACCATGGAATCAAATAGTCTATTTGATGTACTTTAGCTCTTTTTAAAGCCTGTTCTATATGTTTTAAAGCCTGCAAGGCTTCAGGAGTTAAGTGTCTTATTGACCTTGGGTGAGCTTCTCCATGTAATATTTGATACAGGGGGCTTAATTTACCTGTTGTGACATTTAAATATTTTTTTACCCAATTTATATTTCCAAACAATTTTTTAAAATCATTGAGGGTCTTTAATTTATCTATTCTGATAGATGCCTTTTGGGTTGTTATATAATTATCCCCTATCCATTGTTCCAGATAACTAAGTGGCCTATTTTTTTGAATTTTTTTTGGAGCCACGACAAGGCCATAAGGTGTTAGACTACTAATTGTCTCTTTGAGAATTTTTTTTGTTGTATCTTTATTTTTATGAGCCAATAACATATCATCCATATAATGAATAATATATGCAGAGGGAAAAGTTTTTCTTATTGGTAAAAGGGCCATATCCACAAATTTTTGACATAATGAAGGACTGTTCTTTATTTCTTGGGGTAATACATTCCAATGAAATCGTCTATAGGGTCTCTTAAAATTAACTGAGGGTATGCTAAAGGCAAATCTAGGGCAATCCTGAGGCTGTAATCTTATTGTAAAAAAGCAATCTTGTAGATCAATGACTATAATGTTCCAGTCCTTCGGTATGGCCACAGGGGATGGGAGTCCTGGTTGTAGGGCCCCCATATCCTCCATTGTAGCATTTACTGCTCTTAAATCTTGTAGTAGTCTCCATTTTCCTGATTTTTTTTATGACAAATACAGGAGTATTCCATGGGCTATTAGATTCTTCTATATGCTCTTTTTCCAATTATTCTGATACCAGCTGTTTTAATGCCTGTATTTTTTCTTGTGTCAGGGGCCACTGACTAACCCATACAGGCTGATCAGACTTTCACTGTATAGAGTCTGTATAGAGATCCTTTGCAGTGGCCCCTATGTAAAATGCTGCTCCAGTTCAGAACTTCCTGTTACTAAATGCACATCAAGTGACTCCATTAAGTCTCTTCCCCATAGGGTAAATGGTAGAGAGGGTAGCATATAAGGTTGTATAAACCCTTCTTTGCTGTCTGTTTGCCATTTAAAAAGCTTTGAACTCTGTATTACTCCAGAAGCCATCCCTATTCCCATAAGGGAGGATCCTGTTCTGTGTGTTGGCCAAGAAGAAGGCCAATCCTTTCCTGCTATGCAGGTCCTGTCAGCACCTGTGTCCAAGAGTCCTTGGAAGCTCCTGCCATCCAGGATGATTGTCTTAAAGGGTCGTCGCCCTAATTCTTGTACCCAGTTGACTCCTTCTACGGAGTCTGAAGAGCCAAACTGTCCTGACCCCCTATGGCTTTTCATAATAGGGTTAGGCATTTTTATGTAGGGGAGTAGAACAACCTGTGTGATTCTCTGTCCCTTGTGTAATTGAATGGTTTCTTTTAAAGGCCTGATCATCACCTTTATTGTACCTAAGGTATCTGCATCTAGCACTCCAGGGAGTACTTCAAAGCTGGTAGCAGTATTAGAGCTTCTCCCCAAAATTAATCCTACCATTTGTGGTGGCAGGGTTCCTGTAATTTTTGTATCTATGACTGTTACCCCATCCCACAGGGACAGGAGCAAGTCCTGAGGACATGATATAGCTAATCCAGCACTCTCTGGAGTAGCCCTAGGCAGGTTATGAACAGTGAATTTTGGCGCAGCAGGGTTTAGCCCTGGTGTTAACTGTACTTCCTTTTGGACATTCCCCTTTTCTTTCTCGGGGCTAAGGGGGAGCCCCAAAGCTAGTTTTTTGTCTGACTGTCGGGCTTGAGGGGAACTCCCTCCTTAGTGAACCTTGACTTGCATTCATTTCTCCAATGCTTCCCTTTTTTGCATCGTGGGCAAATGCCAGGAGGCGCTCTTCCTCCTCTATTCTCAGCATTCAGGCATTCCTTTTGCATGTGTCCTGATTTTCCACACTTACAACAGGTCAGGGAGCTATCAGCCCCTCCGCTACTTATTTTCTTAACATTGGTGCTAAATCATTGTCATTTCATTGCTGCAGCATAGGCCATTCCTTGCACTACGGCTGGTGAGGCATCCATGCATGCTTTTATATAATCCTGTAATGAGCCTGTCTTCCTGACGGGCCTAATTAAGTCTTTACACAGGGTATTGGCATTTTCCCAGGCTAACTGTTTCAGAAGCATGTCCGTCCCCTCTGAAGGGGGAAGCATTCTATGTATTGCTTCCTCAAGTCTGGAGATAAAGGCTTGATATGTTTCTTCATTCCCTTGTATAATCCCTGATAACACCATGCTCTTTGTCCCGGGAGGCGGAATGCGACGCCAAGCAGCGACTGCATTGCTAGTAATAGCCTCCAAGACATCACGAGGCAAAGCAGACTGAGACTGAGGCGTTCTTTTCCCTTTTCTTTTGTATATCTGTGCATAGCCTTCCCTACCTTCCTCCATTCCGTCAGTATCAGGCTGTCATCCTCTGTGAGCCAGGGACACAATTCCTTCACGAGTTTAAGGAATTCTGCCAAGGCCTCTGGTGTTACCTTCAAGCCCTTTTCTGCCAACATATGTCTTATCACAGATGCAAATAATTTGTCCTCCTTAGAGAGGTGGTGCCCCATGCTTACCTTCTGGATTACCTGTGCTTAACCGGTGAGCCTTTACCAGCGGGTCTGCAGAACCCTGACAGGAGCCCATCCCTACTTATGAAAAGAGAAAGAAGAGAGAAAATTACCTGTCCTTCATGTCCCTGTTCGGGCGCCACCTGCCGCTGACTGGGTCTCAGTAGGAACACCAGACCAAGGGAGAACAGGTTGAAGGTACTCAGGATAAGTGGGATTCGGCGAATGACAGACAGATACAGACACCAGAGTATGCTGTGAACTGCTGCAATTTTACTCAGATCAAGCAGTGTTTTTTATACAATCGTTTGAAGAAAACAAGGCAATCAGCCAGTGGGGCAATAGACATAGAACCAACAATGTGGTCACACAATTTTCTCAGAATGATTAATAGATCTCATGAGTACAGGTGCTATTTCCTCTATTGTGATTCCTCATCCAGAGAACATTACAACACTAGCTGAAGTTTTTCCTTCTACGTAGTTATTAGACCTTTGTTTTGTATCAAAATTAAACCCTTCCCACCATCGTTCTAATCATGGTTTCATTTGTGTGAAAATATTTAACCTTTGCTTGCAGGTGAGAAGGCACCAGGGGGGTTGGGACCTAGCTATTCTTTCCATGAACTGTAACTTATGCCATTCTGTTTTCATGCTATTATGATTCACCCATTGGTTCCCATGTTTATCATAAGCTCCCATAAAGGGCAATGGCTCCAAATAATTATTATATCTAGGATTAAAGTTAGGGGGTTGCCACCACCGACCCTTGATGAGAAACTCTATTTGTCCCTTGATAATTCTTGTAGGACTGGCTAGTTCCTGTAACTGCTTCCTTGCAGCTGCTGTTGGCTGCGCGTGTGGATTGCTTATGAGTTCCTGGACTTTTACTTTCATCTCTCCTCGCTAGAATCTTTGTCCCTCTGAGTCATAAGTTCTTTTTGCTCTAAATCATTCATAAATTCCCCCAAACTTCTAGGACCCTCTTTAACTGTTTGCCTAAAAGCTTGAATTATAGGTGGGGGTATTGAGGCCACTTTTGAGGAATCATTATTCTCTTTATGGGGCACATCAGGAACATTGAGAGCTAACTCCCTGAAATCAATACACAAGGAAACAGCAATAGTCACAGCTGCAAAGAGAAAAAAGCAGAGTGCCAGCCAGCCTCTGTAAGCAGATTTTGCGTGGTTCCATGTAGCCTGGCACCATGATTCGGGCAGATTGATAAGGGGTCGCCGGGGGCATAGACCCGAGGGCCGCGAGCCCCCCTTTCCCACGTAACCACCTCATCCAAAGCATTTGTCACGCGGGCGACACCGTCATGGGTGTGGCAGTGTCTTTGCCTGCCTCTGGTTTATTGTTGTAGTGACACAAAGCAGCTTTTGCCTTTGTAAAAGTATAAGAAAAAGCAATGTTCAATATCAGCTGTCATCACAGAAATGCAAACCAAAACCATGAGAGACATCATCTCACCCCAGTTAGAATAACTATTATACAAAATCCCAAAATAGCAAAGACTAGTGAGACTGTAGAGAAAGGGGAACTCCCATTGGGAAATCTCAGCAGAAATGTATATTAGTACATCTATTACAGAAAACAGCACCAGAGTTCCTCAAATACATGAAACAAGACTGCCATCTGATTCAGCAATCCCACCGCTGGGTATATACACAGAGGAAAAGAAATCATTATATCAAAGACATACCTACATTCCCTGTTACAGCATTATCCACAACGACCAAGATATGGAATCAACCAAGGTGTCCACGGATGGATGAACAGATAAATAAAATGGCACACATATTGGTGGTAGAATAGTATTTAGTCATGAAAAGAATGAGGTGCTATTATTTTCAACAACATGGATGAAGCCAAAAGATACTGTGTTAAGTGAAGTAAGCCAGGCTTAGAAAGTCAGAGATTGTGTGTTCTCACTCATTTATAGAAAGGAAAATGTTGATGTCATGGAAGTAGAGAGTAGAACAGTGGTTATCAGAGGCTATCTAGGAAAATTATATAGGAGAAAGAGTTTGGATAATGGGTACCAAAAGACAGTGGAGGAAATGAGTCCTTGGTTCCGTAGCACACTAGCTCACTCTGCAGTCTACAATTTCTTATCTATTTCAAATAACTAGAAAAGATTGAAGGCTCCCAAAACACAGATTGATTACTGTTTGAGGTGACATGAATGATGATTATCCTATTTGGTCACTACATGTTGTATATGTAAACTGAACTATCACACAGTACTCATAAATATGTATGCATGATACATGTTAATCTATAACTTAAATTTCATTCAAAAGTTAAAGAATTAAAGAAATGTAAGTCAAAAGACTAGATATGTCTATAAGTTCATCTCTTTGAAATAATCACCATTTATAATTTGGTAAACATTATTCCTATTTCTTCTATAGTACAGCAGTAATTATGTACCTTCATATACATCCTATCTCATATTCCATTACAATATATAATATGTAATGTCTAGAAGTAGGCCCATTGCCTAATTGCCACCATGCATCCAGAGACATGTCTCTGAGGTTTATCTGTGTTCACGGAGGCTTTTCTGTCTTGAGGAATCTATGAAGGCTGCTGCTAAGGGACCTGGGCTGTGGAATCATTATATCAAGAAGGAACATGGTCCTGTCTGTTCTCCAGCCTAGGAATCAGGTAGAAGCACTAAGCCCTGCTTTTATCTTGCTGTACAAGACATATGTGTTCACTGTAGAAAATTCAAAAAAGGTATTATCCACAGTCTTCTCACATAGAAAGCCACATTGGCATCCTATATGAAAGCTTTTACACACACACACACACACACACACACACACACACACACACACACACACGTCCTATACTATGTGCCCATGGCTGGACACAACCCTACCTGCTGACGTCAAAACCAACATCATAGCGGTAAGCCCTGTCTGGACACTAGATGCAAAGAGAAAGACGGCAGCTACAGCATCTGAGAATTAGGAAACATATCATTTCTCCATGGTCAGAAGACCATGAAGACACAGATAGACAATATCTTGCTTAGAAGTCTTTACAAACTTAAATAATCTGGGAATATTCTCAGTAAAAACATGTTTAAATAGCATTAGGATGTCGACTTATTCTCAACAAGTGCTGGAAAAAACAGGCTTGGAAGGAAGTTAGCCCAAACCTTGCATGCCAGCCTTTCATTCATTCCAACATGCCGCCATTCATACTGCCACCTGGTAGATGGGACTGTGTCACTGCACCATTCCACTCCTTGCTTTCTTTCCTGAAAGCCTAGGACTGATTGTTGCCACCATAATTCTAGAAGGTGCGTCAAAATAACCTGGGAGCAGAGATTGAATGTGTAATCCAAGAACAGCTTGCAAACACACATTTATTATCTCAGGCTTATGGGACAAGCTTAGATATGTGGGTGATAAGGACTATGCAAGGGAATCCTACTGATGAAGAGGTATCTCGAAGCACCAACTAGATCCCCCCAATGTATTCACTTAATTATGTGAGTGTGATATCCAGCATGCATCTTCTACACTGCTGACTTGTCAGAGTAAGATGGCTTTTAAAGGGTTGCTGTGTAGCAAGGGCATGCATGAGAATCATTACTGAGGGGAGTCTTATTAAACTCTAGCCTGCACCCCAAACCCAGAATTCCTGCTTCAGTAGGTCTGATGCGGAAGCTAAGAATCTTCATTTCTTCCAAGGCATCTGTGCAACAGACTGATAGTGGTGGCCCATGAGTGTGCTCCGATTGTAGACTAACTACAAAGCGTTTGTCAACCCCACCCTTCTCTCTGAACTTCACAGTCTCATTCTTATGCTGAAATCCTGGGGGGTCACAAATATTCCCTCTCTTGTGTGACAAAATAATTATAGTGACATAACCCCCATTCCCCATCCACCCACCCCTGCCTCACTAGCCTGAAAGTACTATGGTTTTTGACAAATGTCCACCCAAAAACCCATGTGATAAAGGCATGGCCCTTAGCCCCTGGCACTATTCAGAGATGGTGGAGTCCTTTGGAGGTGCCATACCATTGGAGGAAGTTAGAGCATTGGAGGCATGAACTTGAAGCAGGTGTCAGGACCACTGAGTGCTGCTCCCTTTCTACCTGTTGCCTGCCCTGAGGTAGGCAGTTTCCTCTGCCACATGGTCCAATTGTGAGGTGTGGTTTTGCTCCAGGCCCCACAAGCAATGGAGCTAACTAACTATGGATGGAAACTTACGAAACCATGAACCAGAATAAACTTTGCCTCTTTGTAAGTTGTTTACCTTAGATATGTACCATCACAATCACAGAAAATGATCTAACAGGCAGGCATGGCGTTACAACAGAATTACAGTATAGGTTGGTGCTATTTAAACGTAATAAGAATGCGGTGTTCCTCAGGGGCTGCTCCACCCGCCACTGTTACTCAGAAATGAAATCTCTAAACCACCTGTTCCCCCTAGGAGTTCAGTGTGGGGCACTGTTAACATCTCATGCAGTTTAACCAAGTGAGGAATTCTAGGCATATTGGACTTGAAACAAAGAGGCCGCCAGTCCCTATTCCTAGGCTAGGCTCTGTGCACCATCTTACTGAGATTTGGATCTAATGCCAGGTGAACACAAGGGGGAGCTTTTCAAGTTACAGAGGTAAGAGGTGGATATGCAAATTCATAGAGGGAAGGTGTGGAGGAGAGAGCCTGGAGACAGAAAGACAGGTAATCAACAAGCTGAACCAGGTAATCAAGAAGCTGAACGGGAGCTAAGGAAATGACTCTGGATAAAAGCTCTTGCTGCACAAATATGATGGTGTGAGTTCAAATCCCTCATCTACACTAAAAGGCAGGTGTGGCCATCCTTGTGCCTATAAACTTAGGGTACTATATGGGGTGGAGACAGGAGGATCATGGCGGTTTGCTGGCTGCTGGTATAGTTCTACTTCAGTGAGAGACCCTGTCTCAAGGGAATAAGGCAGAGAGTGATAGAGTGGGACATCGGATGCCCTCTTTTTGCCTGTTTCCATGAGCACATAGATGTGTGTATCTGCAAATACATACATGCATACCCCAACACACATACAGCCCACAAACATGAAAAACAGGAGGAGGAAGATGCAGCCGCTGTGTAAAATTGGACTAAGTATGGCCATGTGTGAAATGGAGCTAGCTCTTAAGAATTTTTAATAACAGGGATAATAATAACATTAATATTGATAACATAATAACTTAATAACAGGGATAGAGCTGGTATGTGTATGTAAAATGCAGCATGTACAAGTGTTCAGTGTGTGCCAATTCCCTTTCTCCCCACCCCATTTCTCTTTGTCACTCAAAGTGGCCTCCATTCTTTAGTAGTCTCAATGATGAGGCAGAGGGGCTATTTTCTTCCCCTTGGCATGCTGGTATGAAAGTATGTCATTACTCAACACTAAGAAAAGATCTTTCATTCAGAAATGTCAGATACCTATCAGGGTTAGGCTTCAAATGCCTATCTTAACCCAGGTTGCAGGTGCCAGTCTGGTTCAGTGGGAGGGAATGTGTCATCCTCTCTCTGTCTTGGAGCATCGAGGCTGTATCAAAGGAGACTTCACTCAGCAACACGATGCTGGGGTTAAAGAATGTATCCTCAATTGCACAGGTGTCTGCTAGGCTGGCGTTGGGGTCAAGTGAAGACGTCCAGTCTAGCTCTGAAGCCCAGCAGACTCTCAGCAGCTACACTATCTAGATCTGGTTCTGATGGGAAGGTGCAGTGGGAGGACACATGCTTCTCATTCTCCTGGGGTGCGGACCTCTCGCTATGGTCCCCGCCAGGTCTCACGCTCTAGTTTCAGAGCTTAAGGGGCATGAGAGCTGGTATTTGGAACAATTCGATTCTCACTAATCAATGTTGGCAACAACCCCTTTGTCTTGCAAGCATTCTTATGGAGGCACTTTGGGTGGTGACAGTCTCCTCAAGACAACGTGGTGCTCTTAATTGCCTGTAACTTTTCTTTTGATCTTGTCCCAACGAATGACTCTTTATCAGAAATTGTTCACATGCTACACTTCTTGACTACATTTCTATATAAGAACCATAAATCCATGTGTGATCACAGAGCCAACAGCAATGCTAGATTAAGCCATGGAGTCTCTTCATGGCTTAATTATAATGTTCAGTGGAATAAAATTTGCACGGGTCCTGACTCCTTTTTATTTACGTACTTTGTAGTATTTTCTTAGTACCTCACACACTTTTGCACAAGTTGTCCATAAGTGGCCTGTTCCAGAGACCAGAAAGACAAAACAACAATCCCTTTTGTAGATGTTCATAGTACCAAGAGCTGACAGTTTAAAAGATGCTGTGCCAGAGTGAGAATACATACATACTATATATTTTTTTCTCATCTCATATACCCAATAAAGTATGACCTCTGTCAGTGGCAGCAGGGGAAGCAACCCAGAAATGCCATCAGCAACCTGAGGAGTTCCCCTCCCACTTAAAGACTTCCACCCAAGTAAAGCCAGATCTCTGACTCTACCACAGAAAAGAACTTCCAGATAAGCCAGGAGAGGGCAAGATTAGTGAGTTTAAGTATTTAGACAGGAAGATGGACAGGGAAAGGATGGTACAGGACATAGACATGAGTGTGGGCTTCTCAAGGCAAGAGTCATGCTTATGTCTTTGCAACATCTTTCTATGTGGTTTTGTTATTTCTAAATTACATTATTCAAAGAGTGTCGTTTATCAAAAGGTTGAGAGACTAAGTAATGTTTTTTAAATCAAGTAAGTTTTTTAAAAAGTATTTTATATATATGGATGTTTGGCTTGTACATACGTCTGTGTGCCATGTGTGTGCCTGGCATCCACAGAGGCCAGCAGGGGACATTAGATTCCTTGGAAAATAGAGTGACAGACCGTTGTGAGCCACCATGTGGGGGCTGGGACTCAAACCCAGGTCCTCTGAGCCATCTCTCCAGCTCCCAACATTAAAGTAAAACTCTGTGTAAATGAAAAGGTTTGTGAGGTGTGTTGTTTAAATTTAGAGATGAAAAGGGAGGGCCACAAACACTCTGGCCCCAAATAAACAGAATTTGTTCTTTTAAACATCCTTGATAACAGGAGGTGTAAACTAGCTCCCAGGGTGAGGGGCTCCTTTCCCTTCCTATGACCCTTTCACCTTTCTCCTCTTTCCATCCTGCTTCATCCCCACTTCACAGATGAGACCACTGAGGCTCAGCGACTTTACCTGTACTATTATTTGGAAAGATGTCTGACTAAAACTACACTGATCAGGGGCTGGAGAGATGACTCAGAGGTTAAAAGCACTGACTGCTCTTCCAGAGGTCCTGAGTTCAATTCCCAGCACCCACATGGTGGCTCACAACCATCTGTAATGAGATCTGGCACCCTCTTCTGTGTACGTAATAATTAAATAAATCTTTAAAAAAAAAAACCTACACTGATCAAATTCTCACCTTCAGTATCCTGGGGATCACTCCCCTTTACATGGTTCAAGGCAGACGAAGGAGGTTAGCGGAGAGTGAAAGACAGCTGAAGGAACGGTGAAGCAGACATGGCTCGGACACATCCTCACACAAATTCTCCCTTTGGGCAATCAACACTATAGCTGACAGATCACCTTACTGTCTGTTTGAGCACTAGACACAAGAATGTCTCGAGTGCTGGGAGGCTCGGCGGTGGTAGTACATGCCTTTAATCCCAGAGAATGTCTGTGGCGAGCTTAGCCTGGAATAATGCAAGTGTTCAGTGAAGGCAGGTGAATAGTCACTCCCTTGGTTTACATCTGGAGAGAGCCTCCACTCAAGCACCAGTCTTCTTGGTCTACACAAGAGAAAATGAATTTCTTGAGGCACTATAGACTCACAAAGTTTAAGTAGCTATTTAATTGGCAGCTTAAAACAATTCGCACAAGTTAAATATAACAAGGGCATTTGTGCACCAAGAGCTGAGAGCTAGTGGAGAACCCAGTCTCTTTTTGCAAGTGGAGAGCCCATGTGGAATGCAAATGGAGTCACCCTTGGTCCTGGGCAAGCAAGGCGACTTTTGGTTTCTACTTTTATTTCGGTAAATAAAATACTCTCTGTCTTAGCTGGGTTTTCTATTGCTGTGATGAAACACCATGACTGTAAACAACTCACGGAGGAAAGGGTTTATTTCAGCTTATAACTCTCAGGTTATAGTCCATTGCTGAAGGAAGCCAGGGCAGGAAATCAAACAGCAGGGACCTGGAGGCAGGAGCTGACGCAGAGGCCATAGAAGGGTGCTGCTTACAGACTTACTTGCTCCTTATGGCTTGCTCAGCCTGCTTTCTTATAGAACCCAGGACCACCAGTCCAGGGGTAGCACCCCCTCACAGTGGGTTGGGCCCTCCCCCATGAATCACTAATTTTAAAAATGTCCTACAGACTTGTCTACAGGTCAATCTGGTGGGGGCGTTTTCTCAACTGCGGTTTTTCTCAGTTGAGTCCCCTCTTCTAAAACAACTCAAGCCTGTGTCAAGTTGACACTGTCTTTGTTCTCAGCCAGTGGGGTTTCTATAAATTTGCTTTCATCACAGGCTATTTGCTTGTCTCCAGCTCCCTCTTTTAAAGTGGGAGCTTCCTTGAGAACAAGTCCCACACCTGCTGCCTCTATAACCCTGCACTGAGCACTAGCTGTGTAGCAGACTCATAAGCAGGGTTCAGAATTAATATAGCTCCTTTTTGCTAACATGAATTCTTATCTACACTCACACTTTTAGTGGCAACATGGTGGGATTCCAATGGGGGTTTACTGAGCTCCAGTGCTGTCATTTTAGAGTGTGTGCCCATGGAATACCCAGTTTGGCAAATTCAAAGATCCAGTATGGGTCCCAGGTAGGCCTCCCTTCAACTTCCTGTCCTCCCCCAACCCTTTACCATTCTCCCATTCTTTTTGTTTGTTTGTTTGTTTGTTTGTTTGTTTTTTCGAGACAGGGTTTCTCTGTGTAGCTTTGCGCCTTTCCTGGAACTCACTCTGCAGACCAGGCTGGCCTCGAACTCACAGAGATCCGCCTGCCTCTGCCTCTCAAGTGCTGGGATTAAAGGCGTGCACCACCACCACCGCCCAGCCCATTCTCCCATTCTTATTCGCCTCTCTAACTTCATCATTTTGTTAGAAAAAAGAAAGTAACCACGCCCAATAATCACTAAGGACGATAAACACCTGTCATGCATCACTGATGACAAGCCCCTCCCAGCTGTCAAGATCCTCCCAGGAGAGAACGCAAGGCAGTGACAGTAGTAATTAGTATTATTCATTAACAGAGCTCAATAATAACTATGATGAGCCCAAAGACCAAGTTACGCTCCTAGGGGTTGGGCTTAGGAAAGTTCTGGAGGTGACATTTGAGCTAGGATGATTGATAGATAAGGACTTGACTTATGACAAACAAGAATGCCCACATTCAGAGAAGAAAGGGAAAGGAATTCCACGTTCCAGGCACAGCCGAGCTGGGCAAGTTAAAAGCTACCGTACTCACCAATGTGCATGGAGTAGAGCAACCAGGACTGCCTGGATGGCTGCGACAAGTGAGGCCCAAGAGATGAGATGAAGGGGCAGGATGGAACTCATCACTCAAACTCAGAAGTCCCCACTCAGCTCTAAGTATCCCTCAGGACCCAATTAGCACATGCTTAGAGAACCAAAAATAAAGTCAAAATAAGGCTATATGAAAAGAAATGAGAATGGTTTCAATATACCTTTGACTTTTGTGCAATTTCAGAAAATATATTTTTATTTCAGGCCTCGGTATTGTTAAAAAAAAATATGGAATCACATGGAAACGAGCTGTGTAATCTCCTCAGTGTTTAAGATCTCTAAAATCTTTCCTGGGTGTTATGGGTTGAACATGAAATGTGTGCGCTATGGGTTAGGTGTTCGGACCACTTGATCCCAAACTGGTGGTGCTGCCTGGGGAGGATTCAGAAACTTGAGAAGCTAGAATTTGGCTGAGGGAGGGAGGGTACTAGGGATGGGACGTAGGAATTATGACTTGATCTCTGTGTCTGTGTCTGTCTGTCCATCTGTCTTGTAGTTGGAAGTTTTCCTGGTCTCACTTGGCACCAAGGTCCCACAGCCATTTATAAAATTCCTATGTCCCGCCTGGTCCCGCAACCACTCAGACCCAAGTAAACACACAGGGGCTTATATCAATTACAAATTGCATGGCCATGGCCTATGAGTCACGCTTCTTGCTAGCTAGCTCTTATATCTTAAATTAACCCATTTCTATTCATCTGTAAGTTGCCACGTGGGCATGGCTTACCAGTCTGCTGGCATGTTGTTTCTTCGGTGGCGGCTGGAATCTGCTTTGCCTCTCCTTTCTCTTCCTGTCTGTCTGTTTGGATTTTCCACCTGCCTCTAAGCTGCCTTGCCATAGGCCAAACGGCTTTATTTATCAACCAATAAGAGCAACATATTTTCACAGCATACAGAAAGACATTCCCCCATCACTGTCTGTCTGTCTGTCTGTCTATCTGTCTCTCTCTCTCTCTCTCTCTCTCTCTCTCTCTCTCTCTCTCTCTCTCTCTCTCTCTCATCTGCAAAGCTGTGAGAAATCTCAGCTGCATACTCTGCCATACTTTCTCCACCATGATAACAGTACCCTCAAACAGTGAACAGTGAACTGGAATAAATCCTCCTTCCAGTTACATTAGCCAGGTATTTTATCACAGTGATGAGAAGTCAGTGGTGTGCCAGGCTTTAGACCTATTGCAGAAATTGTACACCAACAGCCCTCCCTTTGGGCTAGGCAGAGTGGGGTTAAAGCAGCTTGCAAAAATACTTTCTGCATGGCCCATAACTCTACCTTTTAACCCCCGTGGGGGAGCTAGCAGTGTATGGAGTCAGTTGTTTATCTGAAGGACCTCCAACTTGTGGCATTTAAGAATTGTGACAAATGAAAGAGACTCTCCCTGTAGCCCCAGAATTAGGAAACAGGGTCCTTGCAAAACATCAAGTTCTCTCTTCCTCCCTCTCTCCCCTCTTGTTTGTGTGTGTGTGTGTGTGTGTGTGTGTGTGTGTGTTCCTAGGAATTGAACTTAGGGCCTCATGCCCTCTACCATTAAGCTATCATCCCAGCCCAAGTACTTGACTCTCTAAACTGAAATTAGCCATCTTCCCAGGAACCTACCAAGGGACAACAAACTGACCCTGCCACCCCTTACTCCCCTCCACACACACTTCCACCTCATTTCGTGTTAAGGTATTTTATGAGACACAATGTTCATGGCCAAACATTATGTGTGCCTCTCCCCTACCACTAGGGAAAAAAGAGGGTATATCCCCTGACATCCAAATTAAGGGTAGTCTGAGGTACACAATCTAGATTGGTAGGCATGTCTACAAGAAGGAGGAAATGAAAGTTCACACCTAGGCTGGTTGTCACTATTACCCCATTCCAAGCCCCACAGCAGTGGTGCAGCCTGAGAGGCATTCTGGGAGAGTTTAACATGGATATTACCAGCTAGGGTTCCCGAAAACGCAGGTTCCAAGCAGCAGAGATAATCACATCCAAGCAGAGGAAAACTACAGTGGCTTACTGTCTCATCAACAGGTGGCCGCACCCCACTAGATCTCCCGCTGCCTCCCCCTGTCCTCAGTTACAAGAACAATTATCACAGCGTAAGGAGGAGAGGAGTGGAAAAGCAGATGTGGTCCTTCCTACCGACACCCCGCTTCCAGATTGTAATTCCCTGAGGACACATTGCTTATCCCAGCATGGTCCTGGCCAGAGTCGGCCTCTAATACTTCGTTGAAAATGAAGGAGAGCCCCTCAGGCACCCCAGCTTTCCAGCTGTAGGAGTCCTCTTTGTGGGGCAGAGGAGGGTGTTCTTGGCACAGAGCCTGGGTTGGGTAACATGGCACTACCCAGGACGCACATGTGTGTATTTCTAGCAATTCTAGTTTCCGGGCGGGGCTTTGGCTTCCATGGTGTGCGGACCCGCCCCTGACTTTGCATTCTAGCTCGGTGGGTGGAAAGGTTTAAATTCTAGCAGCTCTCAGCTCTGCTGCGTGTTGGCTAAAGTCCTCCACCAGCGGCATGAAGCTGGGAGCCTTCCTTCTCTTGGTGTCCCTCGTCACCCTCAGCCTGGAGGTACGGGAGCTTCAGGCTGCAGTGAGACCACTGCAACTTCTAGGTAAGTCCAGGCAAAAGAGTAGCATTGTTCTGCCTTGAATGAAGGTATCAGAAGTAGGAGCTCCAGAACCAGTGCGCATGCGCACAGGAAGGGTGGAAAGGGAGAAAAGATTCTTTAGGATCCTCCTTGATGGTCACCTCTTAGTTCCCTAGAACAGAATCCCTCTTCTGCCTTTTCCTTCTCTCTCTTCATTTGCCTGGTCACCTACCTGGACTCTGCTCCGCAGCCAGTCTCCATCTGCCCGCATCGCCCTCTCTACCAGCTGCTTCCTGGAACTGTCTATTGAAAATCTCTCTCGATGTTAAACACGGGTCAGTCTCAAACTTCTTTACCAACAATATTCTCAAAAAGGGTTTTGTTGCCATAGGGTTTTTGTTGTTGTTTGTTTGTTTCTTTGTTTGTTTGAGACAGTCTCAGACTATAGCCCAAGCTGGCTGGGAACTTTCTGTGTAGCCCAGGCTGACCTCAAACCCATGGCACTCTTCCTGCCTCTTCCTTCTATGTTGGATACAAGCGGGGAGTATTCTTAACTCTGTGACCATTCTTCCTTAACCCTTTAGTGACACCTCCTCAAGTCCTGTCCCATTAAACTCCTGATGCATTCCTCTTCGGTCCTCTGGAGGAGACTCCTGACTCTTCTCTAGTAGTGTCTCACCTTTGCAGCCCTGACACTGTCTGCATCTCCACTGATCCTGCAGCCTGCTCTTGCTGTAAACCGTCTTTAGATCCAGCTTAGGCCTCTCTCCTTTATTCTCTTCCCCACTCCATCAATTTCCTGTTTTTGAAACATTGCATCTCTTCCGTCCTTTGCCCTCCTGTGGCCTCACTGTGTCCAGCCCTGATTACTCCACGACCCTGCCATTGCAATAGCTTCCCCTAAATCTCTCCCTGTCCCTCTCTTCCTTCTTCAATGTGGTGTTGAATCTTCTCTGCCTATGCTTTCACAGCAGATAATCTTTCCAAGTGACAGCAGTCACCTCATTCTCGCGGTCAAGTGGAATCCCAAATCTACAGGTCCTGGTCACCCGCCTGCCCTCTGCAGGGTCTGCTTCTCCTGCTTTACTTCTAGCCGCTCCCAAACTTGCTCAGCCCTCCCCTCGCCATTCCTCCTGGCTCCCCATATTCCAGGGGACACAGAGAGGCAAATGCTATGTCTAAGGGCAAATGCTATGTCTAAGGGACAAGACTTGAAGAGTCAGTCTAGAGTTGTGGGAGTGTGTCTGTAGGTCCTGTGTCCTAGGAAACACACCGGCCTCTCAGAAGCCCTGCCCTATTACATTTCCCCCTGGTGAAGTTTTACATCTTTCCTCATAGCACTCTATCTGCTTTCCTCTACTACTCTTCCTTGAGAATATTCCTGCACTTCAAGGCTTACTTGTTCTGATGAACAAGAAATAATGTCTATCTCCTCTGAGCCCTTTGAGCCCTCCGGATCTACCTTGCAGGACACTTGTGAAACACTGTTTTGTTTTCAGGACCTTACTTGCATTGGAAAGCTCAGGGAGCCTTAAACTTTTTGAGTGCTTTATATATAGCAAAAGCTCAGCACATAAACACTTAATGATTGACCAAACTATGGTGAATAGGGATGAGGGGTCTTCAACTTTCTCATCCCAGAGCAACAATAGCACCGGAAACCTTGGGGGTCGTGTTACAAAGCAGAGCTAGGGAGACTAACCTCACAGAGTGGCTGCAAGGCAACCAGCAGGTCAGAATCTCCCCTTCTCTGCTCCATGTCCTGTGGTGTGGGGAAAAGATTTCATTTAAGCAATGTTCAGCCTTCCTTTCCACAAATACAGTCCCTCTGTCCACATCTCTAAAGTAGGCTTGCTTTAATAAGATTGTGTGTGTGCCTTGTATTTAATAGAAATAAACAATAGCAGTTTACAAATTAGACTATGTATTGAGCTAAAAGAAACTAGTGAAATCTGTCTCTTTGTCTGTCTGTGAGAGGGTAAATTCATCGTATAGTCCAGGTTGGCCTTTAGCTGATGATCTGCCTGCCTCGGCCTATGAGTGCTGGGATTACAGGTTTATTGCACCTGCCTGGCATTCAAATGATTTTTTTCTGACTTAGGCACCTGCGCTGAGCTCTGCAGAGGTGACTGGGACTGTGGGCCAGGGGAGAAATGTGTCAGCAGCGGATGCAGTAGCATCTGTGCTACAAATTAAGAACAGGTAAAAACATCTGGCCCTTACTGTTACCTGAAATCTTGCCTAGACCGGGCAGGTTATACATTTGACCCCCATGGGACTTTCCAGAAATTGGTAGGATAGGATCCTATGTGTCTCCCTATATCTTCTCCCTTTTTTTCCCTCCATGAAGAAGATGCACCTACCACAGGATGGTTGCTTTCTGAACCTTTAGAATAATTTCCCAACCCAGGCTACCCAGGAGAAAAATCAGACAATATTTGAGCAAGAAGATAAAAATTACCCATTATTCATCACCCCAAAATGATATCTGTTTATGACTATGGTACATATTTAACTATGCACAAATATAAATAATATATTTAAAAACAAGAATCTTGTAGCCTTTTGATTCCTTAGCTATTTAATTTAAAGATAATGAATCAACAATTTTCATATCAGTACTTATCCTCAGTCCCATCCCACCATCTTTGCCTTCTCTGTAGTCCTTTGTATAGACTCTTCTACCAGCAATCTCTGTAAATATACATTTAAGGTATTTGTCTTATAATATTAACATGACCATAATGACTATTAAAATGTGCACACCCTTATTAATTCCTTTGGGATACAACCTGACATACATAATCAATGATCAAAGAACATTCTCATATGAGGCCCTTAATTCATATTGCCATATTGACCTAAGCAAATGCTTTCTCTGTTTAAAATTTGATGGAATTCATATTATTGTATAAACTTCCCTTTTTAATTCAGTACCCATTAAGTGAAAAAAATAATAAAGCACTACTGTGATTAAGTTGTATTAATATGGTTAAATTGTATTAGCAGATTTAGAATGTACTCTAAACACCAAACTGTTTGGGCCAACAGACTGATCAATGGGTAGAGGCTCCTGCTGCCAAGACTGTCGACCTGAGTTGATCCCTAAAATCCACATGGTGGAAGGAGAGAACTGGCTCCCAAAACCTGTCCTTTGTCCTCTCACATGTATGCCATAACATGCACATAACTGCACATACACAAACATAAACATGCACACAAATACTAATAAATTAAAACAAACCCAAACTGTTCATGTTCAGAACACTGTATTTGTCCCGCCCACCTGTAGTGCTTGCTGGCTTCTTGACACTGCTTTGGATTTCCAGAATTAAGAACTACTGTTTCTCATTGCATTCTGGGTAGCCAGGTACCCCCAAACAGCAGGTCTCAAGTATAATTTTTATATCTATTTCTCCAACTAAGAATGGTCTCAAGGGCCATCTTCTCTCATAATTGCTCCTCTCTTTCTATAGCTTCTACTTGGAAAAAATATGCCTGTCTGGAGTTCCGTGCCCAAGAAAGCAGTTGAAAATGGAGGCCATGGATGGAGATGACAAGGAGCACAGTGGGAAGGGACCAGGAGGTGTTTCTTTTAATAAATCATCATTGTAAAAGTCTCCATGCTACTTGAATTATTTGGTTGGAGGTTGTTACGGTTTGAACATGACATGTCTCCCACAGACTCATACGTTGAGGGCAATTGGTCCATAGTTGATGGCACTGTTTAGGAAGCAGGGGCATTACTGGAGGAGGTAGGTCACTGGGGCATTTTGCCCTGGGCCCACCTTGTTTCTTGCCACTTCCTGGTTGCTTTAGGTGGTCAGCTTCAACCAAACACACCTGTTGTCATGATAAATTCTGCTTTACTACAGAGCAAAGCAGGAGATCCAGCCAAGCACAACCCTAAACCTCTGAAATAGTGAGCCAAAATAAATCCTCCTTCCTTTAAACCGTGCCTCTCAGGTATCTAATCCTAACAGTGGAAAAGCTACTAAAGCCAATATGTTGAGTTATGATAGTATCTATCCTTGTGGATGGCAATGTGAGTCCACCAAGAAAATGAACATACCTATTCTGTGGTCATCACCAACTGAAGGAAAAAAAAAATACAGAGTTCCCAGAGAGGCCTTTGAAGACTTCTTGCATTGGCTTGAGTTACATGGTAGCAGCCCCTACACACCAACCTCCTGCCCTGAGACCAGAAACTCACAGCTTAGCCGCAATATATTCTATAATACAAGGTCATTCAGTCTGGAATAATACTTTATGTGGGTCATCCATGTTGCTAAACCCAGACTGTTCACACAGTCTCTTCATACCTCTATTGTGGTAAAAAACGAGGCTCTACATCCTTTCCGTGCAATGTTTGAACATGTCTTAAGTACTGCTTCAGATTCTTGGTGTCAAGCAAAGAGAACCATTGCTATAACAACCAGTTTATCTCACTGGGTGGGGGTACTTTCGTGCCTAGGGGTAAAGGAGATCAAGGATTCTGATACGATGTAAGGTGGAAGATGTCACATAGTTAGCATTTCTGTCGCTGCCATCTACAGGAGTGCTTTCCAACTCCAGCCCGAATCTCGAAACTCTAGCTATGTCAGCCCTGGTCAGGAGCAAACTTTGTGAGAGGATAAGGAGGTGTGGATGACGAAGTTTCCAAGCCTTATTTCTGCCACCTTTTACAAGACACCAGGCTGAAAGAGTGATACCCTAATAACACCAGCGCTTGCAAACCTATAGCTCAATAAAGCTTTCCGGAACTAGAGCACACAGCGAAGCCCTGCCCCTAGCGGTGCGCCGGAAGTATTTCCCAGCGAGCTCACGTAGGAAGAATGGCGGCGGTGCAGGTCGCTTCCTCGCTTCCTTGTGGGCAGTCGCGAGAGGCCGGGCGGGAGCTGTCGCCCGAGCGGGACGATGGGTTCCGCCGCTTGTCTGCCAGGCTCCGCGCGCTGCAGCCGGATGACAGCACCGTGTCCCGCATGGAGATCCACCTGCTCTTCGACCAGCTCATCTCCGAGAACTACGGCGAGGGAGGCGGCGTGGCCCCCGAGGTAGGCGGCGCGCCGCACCCTTCCGGGACTACCGCTGGTTCCTCTCTCCGGCCCCTCCGGGTGTCACCGGTCCACCAGATGACTTAGTTCCCGACTGGGTTTCTCCCTCTGTCGGTGCCATAGTCTCTGCCCTCCATCGGAAAGTTTGCAAGCTAGCATCTTCCAAAGGTTTCTGTTCTAACGCCCTCCGCTGCCAACCCTGGTGAGCGATTGCAGGAATGTCGAGGATAATGTTTAGTTGGTTTCATTGATGAACACATTGAAACAAAGATCCAGCGTCACGGTTTTGGCAAATGGCAGAACTAGAATTGGAGCCTAAGTTTGCCTTAGTGCCTGTCTTTTCTGTTTTGTTATCCGTCCTAGCTCTTGCTCCTCTTCGTTTGCCTCGCTCCTACTGCCAGAGTAATCTTACTCATACACATCAGACCTTGTAAATCACTAATTCCCTGAGTCCTTGAGCCAGTCCTGCCATGGCCCACAAACACCTCCAACTTGATAGCTCTCAAAGGTGAATACTTTGTCTCCCACACTCCTGTCCCCAGTTCATTCTACCCCACCCCGCCCCAAAGATCCACAAGATGCACACGCTGCTTCTCCCCTTTATCCTGGGGCCTGTCAGATTAAATTTCTTCAGAGTCTGTCTCAAACATGTTTCTCAGTTCGCTGTCTCTTCTTTATTCCCATGGTCTGTGCTTTAGGCAAAATAATTCTTGCCTAGACTATTCCCCTGGTCTCTCAGTGATCTTCCTCCTGTCTAGCCCCTTTACAGACTATTCTTTGCCAGAATCTACTATTTGGTTAAACAAAACAAACAAACCCATAAAAGTGTAAACCTAATTAGAGATTTTCAATGTATATTGGCAAATGGCAGAAGCAAGCTGCTTAATAAAAACAGACTATAGAGTAAGAGACAAGGAGAGAGGAGAATTTTAAAAATAAGTGTACATTTACATATGAAGGGGAAAAAATCCAGAAGAGCTCATCACGGAAAAGGGAGCAGAGTGGAATTAAGAGTGAAGTTAAGGGAACTTTGATTTATATGCTTTGATGTTTTGTGCAACAGCAACAGGTGTGCCCTCCCACTTTCCTCTCCCCTCTCTCCTCTTGGACCCTGGGTGCAGTCTTTGGCAGCTTGCTGCTGTTCAAGCACCTGAGGACTTTCCACATCTCCAAGGCTTCCCACACTCCATTCCCATCATTTGCTTTTTGATTACTTGTCTGTTCATTCTTCAAACCATTCCAGATTCTGCTTAAAATTCATCTTCAGGAGTCCTTCCTACCGAGTTTATACGGAATTCTTTCTGTTCTTAATTTATTGTCATTATTGTCATTATTTGTGTTTTCTGTCTCCCTCGCTAGATTGTAAATTCAGGGAAATGTTCGTTTCACCTTTGGAGTCAAAAAAGCTAGCCTTTTAACCTGGCTCAGAGCCTTTTTGTTTAGCAATCAACAGTAGCTGGTGTAATTTGTGGATAGCGTCTTCTTTTTTCTTTTCCTTTCTTTCTTTCTTTCTTTCTTTCTTTCTTTCTTTCTTTTGTAATTTTTCTGATTTCATATAAGAGTCATGTAAGGGTTGTTTCTGATTTGCCCAATAGCATTGACTGTCTGGCTGACTTGGTATTTTTAGCTGTAGTGTGTGTGCTTTTCTATACTGGAAGCCCTTTTGTTATGTAATTGTACTGTATGGTAAAAGTTCTTTTCCTTCTTTATGTACTTCCTAATTTTTGTTATATCATTCCCCTAACCCTTATTTTCTGCCTCAACTTTCACTCAGATACTTTTCTGTAGCTAGAGTTTTCCTGCCTGGCCCACAGTCAGGACAAACTCTCTCACCTGCCAGTCCCACAGCCCCTCAGACCCGACCAAGTAAACACAGAGACTTATATTGGTTACAAACTGTATGGCCGTGGCAGGCTTCTTGCTAACTGTTCTTACAGCTTAAATTAATTCATTTCCATTAATCTATACCTTGCCACGTGGCTTGTGGCTTACCGGCACCTTCACATGCTGTTTGTCATCATGGCGGCTGGCAGTGTCTCTGACTCAGCCTTCCACTTCCCAGCTTTATTCTCCTCCTTGTCCCGCCTACACTTCCTGCCTAGCCAATGACCAATCAGTGCTTTATTTATTGACTAATTAGCAACACATTTGCCATACAGAACATCCCACAGCACTTTTCCTCACTGAGCGTGGAACATTCGCTATACTTTTCCCATTATTTGACTGTGCTTTGGGGTGTTCAACTTTCACTCAGATATTTCTCCTCACTGAGTGTGCAACATTCACTGTACTTTTCCCATTATTTGACTGTGCTTTGGGGTGGTCACTTGGCTGACCAGTGCATTTACCTTTTTTTTTCAATAGGATGTCAGTGCTCTTCTTGTGCGGGCTTGTCAGTTGGTGCCTCTTAATCAGAATCACCTTGTCAGCAAAGTGTCTCAGCTGATCCATCTTCTACTTAACAGATTACAGGTAATAATGTATGTAACTTTAGGACTCAGATTGTGAATGCACATATGGTAGGCTCATCTTTATGTTTTGTTTGGAGACAGGATCTTAGGTCAGGTTGGCCTGAGAAAGACCTTGACCTTCTGATCTTTTTGTTCATGTTTAAAGTGTTGAGATTACACATGCTTGCTACCATGCCCAGGTCAGTTATCCTATCTTTTGAAAAGCTTGGGAAAGCAAAGTGCCCTGAGCTGAGAATGTAACTCAGTGCTGAAGCCTTGCAAGGCCTGGCACCCATGAGGCCATGGGTTCAATCACAGCAACAGTACCACCAAAAAAGCAATGCTTTTAATAAGAGTATATCTTAGTTTTCTTTTTTTTCATGGAAAATAGAATGACCAAGATATATCGCAGAACACAATTACACGATTCCCTATTTCTTTCCTACCAATATTTTTCCCTTTTCCTAAAACTATTATTTTTGTGATTTACGTAAAATCCCACAAGTATCTTGGGAACAGAGAGCCCCAGGATAAAAAGTCCGCAGTTATTTCTATCAAGTTCTGTTCTGCAGTTCTCCATCTGTAAAACTAAGTAAATCCTTGAGTAGATGAATGTACACATATCATTTGGCATTGTGTCAACCAGAATCCTTCAGACTGCAGGAAAGGAGAGCATTCAAATAAAACCAGAACCCTGCTACCGGGCAAGAGCATGGATGTTGATGTGTGACCAGCTGTGTTAGATGCTGGTGTGTAACTGCTGTGTAACTGCTGTGTGTGTTAGATACTGGTATGTAACCGCTGTGTGTGTTAGATGCTGGTGTGTAACCTGCTGCATGTGTTAAATGCTGGTGTGTAACTGCTGTGTATGTTACATGCTGGTGTGTAACTGCTGTGTGTGTTAGATGCTGGTGTGTAACTGCTATGTGTGTTAGATGCTGGTGTGTAACTGCTGTGTGTGTTAGATGCTGGTGTGTATCCAGCTGCATGTGTTAGATGCTGGTGTGTAACTGCTATGTGTGTTAGATACTGGTGTGTAAGCAGCTGCATGCGTTAGATGTCGGTGTGTAAGCAGCTGTGCATGTTAGATGAGATGAGGTTGCTTCCAAGTTCAGAATGTCACGGACAGATGTGGAGTGGCTTCTGAATTTTTACTATTGTCATGTGCTTCATCTCTGTGTCACTGGCAGTTGGATAACTTCATATCACCTGTGGCATCTACAGCCCATAGCCAGCTTTCTAGCATTTGATGACACTAAATATGGACGTGAATATCCATAAATTGGTTTTTGATTAGACCATTCTTTCTCAAGAAGATTATAAACTCTTAGGAACAGGATTGTGTCATATCTTCTTGTTGTATTCCTCTTACATTGTGACAGATACATAGTTAGCAGATATGTTTATTTGCTGTGTGTTAGTTGAACAATTTCTATGGATTAAATCAATTTAATTGAATTAAAATATTTCAGTGTATTGAATCTTGTATCTGTATTTATAGTTGTCAGTTACTGATTAGTTCCAGGAAAAGTTACAGGACTACCAGGTTCTACTTTGGAGATATCAAAGGGGATAGAGACTCTGTAGCAAGGAGACGGTCTCCCCCATCTTGATCAAACATAGAGCTAATGCTTTGGTACAAAAAAGATGAACATGTACTCTGTTATGTTAGATCACCTGTATTTTTTCCTTTCTTGTTAGGTGGTTGTGGATGAGCAGAACTTGGATTTCCTGTTGACCTATACGATCTCAGCTATTCAGCAGTGTAGCTCTTGGACACACATGGAAATTCTTCAAGCCCTGGCAGCTCTGGTTTACTGCAATGGTTCAAAATGTCAAAAGGTAGTGTCTTGGGTTGTGTTCTGTTGCTGTGATAAACACCACAACCAAAAGCAACTAGAGGAAGGAAGGGTTTATTTCATTTTACAGTTTATAGCCTATCATCCAGAGAAGCCGGGCAGGAACTGTAGCAGAAACCACAGAGATGCTGCTTACTAGCTTGCTTCCTCTGGCTTGCTCACCTGTCTTTTTTTATACAGCGCAGGCCCAACTGCCTAGAGATGGTGCCACCCACAGTGGACTGGAGCCTTCTACATCAGTTAGCAATTAAGAAAATGCCCCACAAATATTTCCAATCTGATGGAGACAACTCCTCAGTTGAGGTCCCCTCTTCCCAGGTGACTCTAGCTTCATCAGGTTGATTACTGAAGCTAACTATGACAGGTAATTTAAACTATTATGTCTTTCCTTTGAAAGGCTAGTAGCACAGACTTGAGAGTCAAAATACCTGTTTCCAAGTATCCATCCTGCCACTAATGCATGTATAGCCTTACTTACTGAGTCCCTTGGAGCCTTACTTATTCATGTGTGAGATATCGCTCTGAGGATGAAGTGAAACAGTGCTTGGCACTCTATCACTGTTGACTATTGTTATCATCATTATCATCATCCTTCATCCATGTATCCAAGACTAAAGAGCCCCAGCAATTACCTAGTAATGATTTTTACTACTGATTCCTGACATATGTTTGGGTAGCCATTGATGGATTTACCTAATAGCTAATTTTTTTTGATATTTAACTGTCCTTTATTTTTTTTTTTTTTTTTTTTTTTTTTTTTTTTTTTTTGGTTTTTTGAGACAGGGTTTCTCTGTGTAGCTTTGTGCCTTTCCTGGAACTTGGTAGCCCAGGCTGGCCTCGAACTCACAGAGATCCGCCTGGCTCTGCCTCCCGAGTGCTGGGATTAAAGGCGTACGCCACCACCGCCCGGCTTAACTGTCCTTTAATTAAGAAAATATTGTCTAACAAGTATAGTCTTCCTAGAAGCTGTTCTTTTTTTTTTTTTTTCAGGTTTTAAAACTTTATTTGCATATTAAAAAATTGTGCATTCCAATAATTAAAATCATTTGAACAAAAAAATGGCACTCTGATTAAACTGCATTTTACATCCTGCAGGACACCTTCGACCACCTTGAATTTTACTCTGTATTTCACCACCTCCCACCCAGCTTTTTCCTTCACCAACATACAAGTTCTTTTCCCTCCCTGCCAGCCAGACCGACAGATGGGTGGGAGAGGCAGGGGAGGCCTTCCTGGTCAGTAGGTCTGATTCTTTGATGTGAAAGGGGCAGCACAGGCATTTAAACTTGATCCAACCTCTTTGCATCTTACAAAGTTAAACAGCTAAGGAAGTAAAATAAGAAGGCAATGCTTGTGGAATGTACAGTGCATGTTGGCGGCGCTCGCCTCATTATGATTCGCCAGCTTGCTTCTCCTGTTCAGTCGTTTCTTTTGAAGGCAGAGGATTTTTCTTTTGCGTTTCTGTCTTCTTCAATTTCGACTTATCGAATTTCTCCATCTCAGCCATATCGGGTTTGTCAGACATGGTTGCCGGAAGGAGCTGAGCGAAGTGCGCGAACAAGGAGAGTCCGATCTGCTCAGAGGCCACTGCGGATTGTCCTAGAAAATGCTCTTATACCCACACTGTTGATATTTCTTTCAGTATCTCCCAGACTTGCTAGGCAAGAGCGGCCTCTTGATGAAGCTGAGTGACTCAACTCACTCTGATCCTGAAGTCCGGAGAGCTGCAGTGCATTGTATGGCAAATTTATGTCTCAGGTATGTGGATGCAACCAGGCTTCCCAACAGTAGAAGGTAGGACCTCTCCTGGGCCCTTCGTAGATTGTTCTGTCTGCCTGAAGCCAGAACCAATGTAGAAAAATAACCTAGCTTAAGCTATGCCTTGTGACGCGTGCCTGTGATCCCAGTACTCAGGAGGCTGAGGCAAGAGGATCCTTAGCTTCAGGCTATCCTACATAGCAAGTTCCAGACCAGCTTGGGCAAAAGCTGTGAGACTGTGTCTCAATAAACAAAAAGAGAAAGAACCTGTTCCATGCCATTTAGCAAGGTTATCTTATATTGTTTGTTTTTAATTAAAGAAAACCTATCAAGAAATGAAGGGAGAAAAGCACGCTAGAAGTAATAGGTGTGCAGTATGTCAGTTTATTTTCCGTTAGTGTACATTTTAATCATATTCTGTTGGAAAGAATATTCATGTGAATTTAGACTCTTGTGAAAGTTTCAATTAAGTCTAGTTTCTTCTTTAAGAAGATGGAGCCGGTCTGTAGTATGCGGTAGCAAACGGACAGCACAAACTTGACCCTGTCTCTGGATAGCACTGTGTTGTCCAGTGCCTGGGAAAGCAGACTCATCATGGTCTCACTCCGCAGGATCTGTCTGCGGTATTTCCCTCCTATGACTGAATGGCAGAACCAAGAAAAAGATTGTTTCTTCTGCACACCTCCTCCACTACACTTCTCTGACATTTTTCTATAGAGACTTCTCTTCCCCCTTCATATGTGTTCAGGCCTGTGCTAGTTCAACAGTAACTAATCAGCCAAAATGCCATTTCTGGAGCACAGTAGTATTCAGAGATATGTTCCAGACTTAGCAGTCTGCATTGATGTTGTTAATGCTTATCTGTCAATAAGCACTGTTTCAAAGGAGACTACTTGAATTGTTTTCTCTGCTGTGGGATGATCCTTCTATACACTGTGAATGTGTGTAGCTCTCATTGGTTAATAATAAATCTGTTTTGGCCAATAGCCAGGCAGGATAAGGTTTGGTGGGAAAACCAAAGGAGGGGATGAAGAAGGGCAGAGTCGGAAGAGTCATGAGCCAGACAGAGAACAGAGGTAAAGGCTATGAGCCTCAGGGCAGTACATGGAATAATAGAAATGGATTACGTTGTAAGAGCTAGTTAGTAATAAGCCTGAGCTAATGGCCAAGCATTTATAATTAATATAAGTCTCCGGTAATTTGGGAAGCAGCTGCCGGATATTTGGAAACAGGTGGACGAGACAGAAAAGCTCCACCTCTGTTTACATTTCTCTACATGTGTTTTAGTGTGCCAGGAC